>NC_137077.1:95426354-96071354 GCF_951640355.1 Cnephaeus nilssonii
AGAAATACCCTAACTGACTTAAAGAGCCAGGAATGAGATGCAAAGTAAACCAGAAAATACTCTTTGTTTTGTTGAAATATCTAAAATACTATATAGTGTATTTTCTATAAATATAGTATACTGAATATGCCAGAATCTTGCACTATCTGAGAACAGCCACTACAATTTTAAAAGCCTCAACCAGCACTTCATTAATACCAAACATCAACTAAATGGCCTCGGGACAATCCCTGTAAACTACATTATATTTCATTTTTTAAATCATGGTTTTCTTTCTCCTGTGCTAAGTAGCATAATGGGAAAGGTGAATTTCAAACTTGCTTTGGGAAATTAAACAAACACATTCATTCATTCATTCATCCACTCATTCAACAAATATTTAGTAAGCACCTACTATGTGCCAGGAACTGGATTATGTGCTGGGAATACAATGGTGAGCAAAAACAAATGGGTTCTCTCCATCATGGAACTGACAGTCTAGTGGGAGAGACAGACAATTTCATTATTAAATAAATGTATATAAAATGTATAAGCATTTATAGTCCTGATATAGCTGCAACATTAATGCCAAAAAAAAAAAGAAAACAAAGTCACTGCTTATAAGTAAGTTATGTTTTCTTTATAATTCAGAAATAGCAATAGCTTTCATGACACAAAATGTCTTTCATGCTCTTTTGAAGAAAAAAGACTGAAACGAATATGGGAAATTATTTACTCAAGTATGTTTAATAAGTGTTATTTGTAAACAACTAATATTTCCTCATTTGAGGAAGACCAACACCTAAAAATAAATAAATATATATTAATTTATATTTGTATCTCTCCCAGCACCTGACATTATTATATATATATACAGGACCCTTGAGACCAGGACCCTTTCTATCTCATTTACAGCCGTATCCCCAGCACTTAGAGCAGTGCCTGCCACATAGCAGCAGATGGACTTGACAGTTTTTGAATGAATGAACAAACTAACAAGGAACAGGGATTGAAACAGCTAAAAATGACCTGAGAAGACTAAATATGGCCCAAAATAACAATATGAACTATGTACAATGTCAAGATTCAGTGTCAGAGCACAGCTGTAGATGCCATCTGATCTGATGGTCAAGGCCCCACCGTAAATGATTCCACACTCTCCAGTTGAGTCAACTCTAGCTAACATAATTAGATCACCAACCTGTGTTTTAATTCTTCCAAAATAATAGAAAGCCTGGAGGAAGTTACTACTTTTAAACAGATGGTTTCATTTCTTACCTAGATCACTGCAACAGTCCCCTGGCTGGTCTCCCTGCTTTTTCTCATGTTGCCCAGCCTACCCATTCCCACAGGGTGGCCACCTAGCAGCCAGGGGCTCTTTCCCTAACACAGATCAGAACATATCACCTGCCCATCTGCCCACAACCCTCAATGGCTTCCCACAGCTTTCAAAATAAAACCCAAGGTCTAGGGCTTGCCGTTCTCTAACTTTATCTTCATCTTACTCCACTCTAGCTACACTAATTCTCTTGATGTCCTTTCAGCACTTAGGGCAACTGCAGTTTCTGTTCTATCTGCTTAAGACAATTTTGCCTCAGACCTTCTAATGGCTTCTCACTTCAAAGCTCTAATCTAATGCCACTTATCAACTCCCTCGTTCTCCATCCCCTTTCCCTGGTTTATTTTTCAGCACAGCTAAGACACATTATACTACATAACTGTTTATTGTTTGACTTCCCCACTAGAATGTCAGCTCCCTCAAGGCAAGAGGCTTTGTCTTATTTCTATGTCCCTAGTTCTGCATAGTGCCTGGTACACAGTAGGAACTAAATATATAATAATTCAAATATTCAGCCAGCTTCACATCATCAAAGATAAGAGGTATGGAGCAAGTCTGATCATACTGCACTTAGGAGCACTGTGCCACAGTCCTCTTATGTTTTGACTGGGTGACACAAAATTAAAAAAAAATTCATTACTAAAATTAAAACAGAACCTTTCCAAAGGATATAAAAATGGTTAGTTATATAAGGCGACAGTCGTTTAAAAATATGAAGCTAGGCGTCCTCATGTGCTCCGCTAGGGGTCCCGCGGGAGGATAATCAGCCAGCCGGAGCGTTCTGGGTCTCCATGACAACGGGAGGATGGCTGGGGTGGGGAGGAGAAAAGGCTCCGGTGCGAGGCAAGTGGCAGCCGCCAAGATGGAAATCTTTCTTTTGCAGAAATGTCGAGCTACCAGATCTGCTTTGGAATCTGTTTAACGCAAGTGGCAACGTGATTTTTCAAGTTATTGTCTGCCAGGTTTTTGTGACTTGACATCAAATGCCTGTTACCAGCATCTAAACTTCAAAGAACATTGCTCCAGCTCTTTCTGTTGCAAGTGAGGAAACAAGAGCACTAGGGAAGCTAAATGGCTTGCTCAAGACAGCCCAACTAGAAAGGCAAATCCTGGAGTGAAGCCCTTTCCGAATTCTCAACCACCACACCTGTGAACTCTCTCAGAAAAGGATTTCGAATTCAGATGCAACATAAATGGGTAGAAATAAAGCGACGAGAAAGATTGGCCTTGGCCACAGCCTGCAGTGCACAGTATTGGAGTGTGTACTAGCTCTGTGGCTGTCCTTTCCTCACTTACAACCCAAAGCCGCAGAGAGCCTGTGCTCAACTACTCTGTAACTGCCGTGTAATTACTTAGTACTGGTTACTCCTCAACCTGTGTTGGTTTTCTCATCAGGAATAATTGTAATACCACAGGGAATAACTGTACTACTATAATTGCATTAGACTTGTGGAGATTAAATGAGATAATACATAATTTTTTGTTCAAATTTTGGAAACAAAACCAAAAGATTGTGTGGCTTTTTAAAATTGGTTTCATTCTAGAAGATTTTTGTAATAAACCCAGTTGATGTTAAAAAATAAAAATAAAAAAAATATGAAGCTAGTATCTACTGAGAATATAAAACTTAAGTTTATAACATACATGGAAGGCAACATTTAAGAAGAACAGAGAAATAGTGAAAGTTAGTGGAAATACTGAAATGGGCAACATATTTTGCAGAGATTTAAAACAAACCAGCAAATAAAATCTCCGAAGGAAGTTATGCAATGGATAACCTATGAAATCCTCTTTGATTTGTATGCTCTTCTCTACATATTTATCCAGAAAAAATTCAAAAGCTAAAAATATATTTCAAAACATACTTAAAAATACCACCAGCATCAAAATAATAAAAATGCTTTTCTATTAAATATTGTTTCTAAAGTACAGAAACATGAAAACAAAACTTATGAGATGGGTCTGAAATATTTAATCTAGAATTAGTCTCATTCAACAAGGTATTTAAGAAGTCTATTGTGCATCAATTCACTCTGCCTAAACACAAAAAATTCAGAAAATATTTAACAATTAAAACATAATAAACACTGTTTTTTATACCAGCTTTGAGAAGCAAACATATAAAGCTATGGGTATTTAACCACACAGAACTTTCACAACACAGTAATTTGAACTCTGAGTCAATCTAAAATTTTGAAAATCATTGTACACTTACAGATCATGTTATGGACTTCATACATTGTGTCCCCATTAAATTCATATGTTGAAACCCTAAACCCCAGTGTGATACTATTTGGAAATAGGGCTTTTGGGAGGCCATTTAGGTCTTGATAGCTGAGATTAGTGCCCTAATCAGGAGAAACATGAGAGCTTCTCAAGTAAAAGGATTACCATTCTCTTTCCGTAATCTCGTTATGAACTTCTTGGGAGGTATTACTCCAACCTTTTTCTTCTGGGTGGCTATGCTATGGAACAGATCCGCTAAGCACGTAAGAAGGTTCTCCTTCTTCCTAGGTTGACTCTTGTATGCTAGAACTTTTTCCCGAAATGGACGACAAAAATAAAGTGCTTGAAGAACTGAATTGCAGTAGCAGGTATTCCCAAACTAGAATAGAAAAAAAATTTTTGGTTAAATTTAGGACAACACATTTTTAAGAGAAAGAATTTGTATAGTTGAGAGAAGAGAAAGAGATAGATAGGGAATTTTTGATCCTCACATATTAAAAGGTATCTAAAAATAGAAATAGTTATTCTTACTGCAAACCAGCCATATTAACAATAAACAGATGATCTAGGCATCCGTCTCAGATTAAAATTGAAGGAAAATATATGCAATAAATCTGGCCTTTGTGAAAACTGGTTTAAAGAACTATATAGTTTAAATAGCAAGATTAGTAAGGGTTTTGGATTCTGGATAATTTTAAAATTCCCCTTTTTATTAATAGTATTGGTTGTATACTAAGCATTTTATATATTGTACATTTAAAAATATAACTTTCAAAAATTATTTAAAAAACAAAAAAGTGAGGTGTGTATTTTTTAATCAGATTCTTAAGGGCCACCCAAAAACAAACAAACAAACAAAAAAGCTAGAAAAAACAAGACCCTTTGAAATATTACATTAAAAATCCTCAATATGAGCCTTACAACCACTGAAATGCTAGATGACTTATTCTTGCTCTATTAGAAAGAAATGAAGTTTAACCTGAGTTATATCCTGAACTATGTATGGCTCTGTCTCTTATTGGCCATGTAATCTGGAGTATGTCACTACACCTTACTGAATTTCAATTTCCTCCTCTTTAGGAAAAACTATATTACCTACAGAGAAAATGACACAGAGCTTAATAAACATCTATTGCCTTCTTTTTCCCTTCCCACTAATAGACACCGGCTCCTAAAGTAAGCTGATAAAAAAAAAAACAAACCAAAAATCAATGAATGAGGGTTTGGGGAGTACTTTGATACTGTTAAAAAGGAATGATGACAATTCTTACAGTACTGCCATGGGGTGAGATCACATATATATATTAATTTTTAAAGGCTAGGTAAAGCCCTAGTCGATTTAGTTGAGGGGATAGAGGGTCAGCTTGCATACTGAAGGATCCCGGGTTCTATTCTAGTCAAGGGCACGTAACTCCGTTGTAGGCTCAATACCTGGTTGGGGCACATGCAGGAGGGCAATCAATCGATGTGTCTCTCTCACATCAATGTTTATCTCTCTGTCTCTCCCCTTCCCTTCCACTCTCTCTCTAAAATAAAATAATAAAATAAAATAAAATAAAATAAAATAAAATAAATCCTCAGGTGAAGATTAAAAAAAAAAATTACTTCAAACAACTTTAAAAACAGAATTTTTACTATACATACCATGGAAATACAGTCTAAGAATAAAGAACAAATATAAAACAGCATTCAGTCATACTGTTAGAACTAATCCACTGGTATTATTTTAAAACTAGTACAGATATACTGTAGGACAAAGCAAGCAAGGGATTATGTTAATATCCTTAGGAACCAAAATTTTTAATGTAAAGAGAAAAAAGATAACAATACAAGTCACAGAGTAAAAGCCCTATAAACTTACATTGCAACTAGAAATATCAGTATAAAATGGTGCCTTTTTATAAATCTGAGAGAGAGAATGTGTGTTTGTTCAAGGTCTGTCCACCGAAAAGGCCTAGCAGCAATAAGCTTTCTCTGTATCCACACTGTGGCCTCTAAAAAGCCTTTTCCCACAGAAAGGAACTAAAACACCTTGCAGATAGGGTTATGCAAGGTCTGGGACAGGAAATGAACAATGTATAAGATTAGCCTAGAGAATATTTTAGTGTGGATATAAAAGCCAACTTGCATCAAGAAGAATTACCACAACGAATAAAGAGCACATCAACTACATAAAAATCTATGAATTAATAATAACATTTTAAAAACTCTGTCATTAGTCTCCAGTGGAGATTATAAACTAACATATAATAAGAAAGCAAGTTTTATCTTGCCTTTATATAAGAATCTTATTTCAGGGGGCACTAAATAGTTGAAAAGTAAATTCTTGTTCATAGATAATTTCAGCTAATAAATTCAGAAGAAATGGTTGTAAATAATGAATTAGGCAAAAGTTATCAATAGATACTAAAAACATTAGGTTAAAGATTGATATGAAACTTTAAAATGGAGGGCTCAGACCTGAACCCCCAATGCATTCCAGCATCATTAAAAATGAACAATAAACTTTTATTCTCGTGAAGTAATATACAGCATTTCCTATAAAGTATTCTTGTCTTACAAAACAGAACCACTAAACTTTTGTCAAGTGTCTAGATGGAATTACCAATTTAGAAGACATTCAGGAACAGAGAACAAGTTAAACAATACCACAAAAACAGGAATAGGGACATGAGATTCCTAGAGGATATATGACTTCTCCATTCATAATGCTAATCAGAGCCAAGAGCTGATTTCATAAAGGCAGATGCTTTTTAAAAAAATTTAACTTTATTGTTTAAAGTATTACAGATGTCCCCTTTCTTTCTCCCACCCCATTGACCCCCTCTTCCTCACCTTTTCTCACTCCCCAGGCCTTCATCACACTATTGTCTGTGTCCATAGGTTATGCATACACTCATATAAGTTCTTGGGTTACCACCCACCCACCCCCACCCTCACCTTCCCTCTGAGATTCGTCAGTCTATCTATGCTTCTATGTCTCTGGATCTATTTTGTTCATCAGTTTATTTTGTTCATTAGATTCTACATATGAGTGACATCATGTGATACTTGTCTTTCTCTGACTGGCTTGTTTTGCTTAGCATAATACTCTCCAGGTCCCTCCATGCTGTCTCAAAGGGTAAGAGATCCTTCTTTTTTATTGCTGCATAGTATTCCATGGTGTAAATGTACCACAACTTTTTTATTTACTGGGCAGATGCTTTAAAGGCTTTCTAGAGAAATGCTAGAAGAAGTGTGTGATGATGCTGCATTAATATTATTGTTTATAAATATAACTAGGGATATACTTCAATAAAGCTTATTCAGGGGCTAGGGACACCTGCAGTAGAACCTATAATTGTAAAGATTAATTTACCAATTACTTAGTACTAATATGAAAAACACGATGACCAGACTCTAATGACCAACAAACTATGGCTCTGTCAATTGAAGATACAATCTCCATAATTTGGATATTTTTATTGAAGAATAAGCAAAAATGTCTCTGACAACTTCCACAGAGGAAGTAGATAAAAACAAAAGATAGCATCTCACAGTATATTAGAAAATTTTATAATGAAGCTTGATCTACTTATAAAAAAATCATAATGGGATAAGCTGAGGAACTAGAGGAAATCTATATTTTGTACAGAGGGTTGAAAGTCAGCCCGTTGCTCATCTTCTGAATATAAAGCAAATGGTAACATTATAATCACTTATTTGAGGTTTCTAGTATGGTCTTCATTTACTTACCTTCATCAATCCCACCAAAGAAATATTAAAGGCTGAAGTATTTCTCCAGAATGTGCTAACTTTTCATCTTATTCACAACTTTGAAACTTCTTCAATTGTTTGATTTTCAATAGTAACTTTCATTCAAGTTCCTAAAACCTCAAGTTATATCCTTAAAGTAAATACTCATACAAAAAAGTGCTTGGGATGACTTCCTCTATTCTTCTTGTTTCTGAATGCTCAATTTCTGAAAAAAGACAATCTTTAGGGTTGAAATCTACCCTGTGGTTTTTTCAGCTGGTTCTGACAATCAAAGATATGACTAGAATTAAAATCAGGGGAAACAAATTTTTAAAGTTGCCACTCTCCTCAGGACCTGATCATTGATTTTTTTTTCAACTTCATGTTGAACACAATGACCTATTCTTGCTTTCTCTAATGACTTTTCCTCTACAGCTTAAAAAAATGCCCCCCCACAAATATTTATTATATCCACATCAATAAGATCATTTAAGCATATATCCCTAATATATACATAGTTTATAAATTCTATATGTACCACATTGCGTACACTAAAAATATAACAAATGTGATTTAAATGAAGTCAACATTTGAAATTTTTGTCTTACTTATACTAATTTTTTTTATTTCCACTAAAAATTATTGATATTGAAGTGAGAGCAATGAAACTAGAGTTTGTTTGGGGTTGTTTTATAAATTGTGAGTTATAGATTTTAATACAGTGATTTGATAGTGTGAGTTATTTGGATATGTGGTTTGAATGGCTATCAAAGTTGAAAAAAGTATCTTCACAAAGATACATATGCAGATCTAAATGGAAAAGAGTTTCCTTGATGGCATTTACTCTCTAAATTAGTGTTAAATTTTAAATCCTTATCTGCCAAATTTGTTTGAATTCATTCAATAACTATCTGCCTCATGGGCAACACAGTAAAGCACCTAAGCGTACCTGAAGCATGAAGCCAAACTAAGTTTGAGTCTGGTTCTGCTACTTGACCTTGGAAAATTAAGCGGCTCTGTTCCTCGGCTTTCCACCTGAACAATGGGGTTTATGACAGCACCCACCTCTTAGAATCTTGTAAAGAATTAAATAAATAATCTGCACAAAGCACTTAGGATAGTTCCTAGCACCTTATCATTCAGGTACTTTTGAAATAACCTTTTAAAGCCATTTGGCCATTTTGAAGAATTAGAATAACTGAAATTAAATCATATAATCTCTAAGTCTATATTTAAGTCATAATACATTGCAATGGCATCCTATCTAATAAAGAGGGAATATGCAAATTGACCATCACTCCAACACACAAGATGGCCGCCCCCATGTGGTCAAAGATGGATGCCCCCTTGTGGACACAAGATGGCCTGCAGGAGAGGGCAGTTGTGGGTTATCAGGTCAGCAGGGGAGGGCAGTTGGGGGCAACCAGGCCTGCAGGGGAGGGCAGTTAGGGGTGACCAGGCCTGCAGGGGAGGCAGTTGGGAGGGACCAGGCCTGAAAGGGAGGGCAGTTGGGGGCAACCAGGCCGGCAGGGGAAGGCAGTTGGGAGCGACCAGGCCTGCAGGGGAGAGCAGTTGGGGGCGACCAGGCCTATAGGGGAGGGCAGTTAGGGGCAACCGGGCCGGCAGGGGAAGACAGTTAGGGGTGACCGGGTCGGCAGGGGAAGACAGTTAGGGGTGACCAGGCCGGCAAGGGAGGGCAGTTAGGGGCAACCAGGCCGGCAAGGAAAGGCAGTTAGGGTGACCAGGCCTGCAGGGAAGGCTGTTGGGAGGGACAAGGCCTGCAGGGGAGGACTGTTGGGAGGGCAAGGCCTGCAGGAGAGGGCAGCTGGGGGGGGGGGGGGGGGGTTCCAGGCCTGCAGGGGAGGGCAGTTGGGGGAGAAATGGCCTGCAGGAGAGGGCAGTTGCGGGGGACCAGGCCAGCAGGGGAGGGCAGTTAGGGGCAATCGGGCCGGCAGGGGAGCAGTTAGGTGTTAATCAGGCTGGCAGGGGAGTGGTTAGGGGATGATCAGGCTGGCAGGCAGAAGCAGTTAGGGGCAATCAGGCGGGCAGGCGAGCAGTTGGGAGCCAGCAGTCCTGGATTGTGAGAGGGCAGTCGGACATCCCTCGAGGGGTCCCAGACTGGAGAGGGTACAGGCTGGGCTGAGGGACACCTCCCACCCTGTGCACGAATTTCATGCACCAAGCCTGTAGTACATGAATAAGAGAGTGTGATACTATCATCTCTTTGGCACTACTGGACTTGAGGTAACAGCACACCATTTCACATGGGGATAGGGCATGGATGGCAGTATCATCCATTTATTAACAATTAGTAAAGCTTAATCTAGGTTTCATTTTTAAATAAAAATAAAGCTTAGAAATTCTAATACTTTCTTCCCATTTCCCTAAGATCATCTTACATTACTTTTAGAGACTACTGGTTTTAACATTATGTCAACCATTTACAAATGTTTAAATGCTCCACTATGCCCCGTGCTGGAGGTTGGTGTTGGTGTCTGTCCTGTGAACATCCCCCTCTAGGAAAGGCCCTCTTCCCTGGGACCACAGTTTCTGGTTAGGTGGCCCTGTCTGTACCACTATGCTTCACATTGCCTGACCCAAACCCTCACTGCAGCCAAGTGGACCTAACCCAAAAGTGTCCTTCCACATGCTAGTGGACATCTGTCACCTACACCACACACTTCTCTACTGCCCCGTGCTTCCTTTTACGACTGACTTCTCTAGGCAAATTCTGTAGGGCTGTCTATCAATCACAAATCCTTTTATAGGTTGGGCACTTGACAGTGTGGGGCACTTGATCCAATCTAGCCAGAGAATCTGGACCAGAGTTGTCAGGTCTGATGTGGATGTTCTCTGGGATTTCGGATAATGTAAAACTCAATTAGCCAATGGCCATCAAATTGATGCAAAAGAAAACAGAACTAAGAGACATTTGCCTTATCAACTTCATAACCCACAAATAGAAAGTTTCATTTTTATTTCTCTCTCTCATCCATAATGGCCCCTGTTCTCTGGATCCGGAATTCCAACTAATGACTACTAGCAATTCAGGCTAATCAGCCTTTTATAAGATGGTCTAGGAACACAATTATCCTATATAATAAAAGGCTAATATGCAAATCTACCTAACGGTGGAAAGACCAATTGCTATGATACGCACTGACCACCAGGGGGCAGACGCTCAACACAGGAGCTGCCCCCTGGTGGTCAGTGAGCTCCCACAGGGGGAGCACCACTCAGCCAGAAGCCAGGCTCACGGCTGGCAAGCGCAGTGGCAGTGGCAGGAGCCTCTCGCACCTCTGCAGCAGCACTAAGGACCCCCAAGGGGTCCTGGACTGTGAGAGGGCATAGGCCGGGCTGAGGGACCCCACCCCCAGTGCACAAATGTCGTGCACCAGGCCTCTAGTAATTTTATAACAAAGATTTGAGAGGGAAACACATCCCATGGTAGCCTCACAAATAGATTTATTGAGCTCAACCTCTTATGTTTAGGGATTATTGTATTAGAAAATTAATATAGAACTATACAATAAAATAATGCAAATAGGCTATTAAAAATGTATCAACTGCACAAAAAGTAGCAAATGCACTCTACTATCAACTCTAAGTACTCATCAGTTACAAGAAACAGGGAAGAAGGCAATCTGGTTTGTCAGAATAAAACAACTTATTTTGAAAGAATTAGCTTACTGTATAAATAGCTGGCATGCAAGTAAGATATTTTTCAGCAAAAGAAAGTTTCCAGGGACAGGAAATAAAAAAAGCTGAAATGTCAATCTCTGAATTAACTAAGCCACCCTCCCCTGACCCAAAATTCTAACCTTAATTTTTAAGAAACTCCTATAGTATAACTCTACAAATAAAAAACGGAGAGGGGAGCAAGAAAGAAACAGAAGTAGTAATTTAAGGGCTTACAGAAAAAGGTTAAAAGTAAAAAACACAATTGCCAAGTAGCCTGAAGTACAAATCACAGAAAAGTTAATCATTATACTGGTTCTGATGCATTTACTCTTAGCACCAATTTATTTCTGAGTATAATTCAAGGTGTTCATCAATCTTTCATAGCCAGAGTGCTGGCTACTGTGGTATCTCAATTCTTTATCATAACTAGGAATAGAGATCAGAAAGTATACTTCTACTCATCAAATGAATCTGTAGAGGGGATAAAGACAAAGCTTCCTCTGATGGTCTCTTACTAACTTCACTCCCTTCTGTTTCTCTCTCATTTTTAAAATATATTTTTATTGATTTCAGAGAGAAAGGAAGAGGGAGAGAGAGACAGAATGATGAGAATCATCCATTGGCTGCCTCCTGAACGCCCCCTACTGGGGATCGAGCCCGCAACCTAGGCATGTGCCCTGACCCCCTAGTTTATAGGTTGATGCTCAACCACTGAGCAACACCGGCCAGGCCATTCTTCTCTTGATTTCATTGAATTTCAGTTACTCAGCTTAGGGAAAAACACAAAGACTATCTTTTGCATTCAGATTGATCCACAGGGAGTAATAAAAATAGAACCTTCTGCACTACCGGTTTGGCTCAGTGGAGAGAGCATTGGCCTGCAGACTGAAGGGTCCCAGGTTCGATTCCGGTCAAGGGTAGGTACCTTGGTTGCAGGCTCCTCCTCAGCCTGGGCCCTGGTCGGGATGCGTGCAGGAGGCAACCAAGTTTCTCTCGCATCGATATTTCTCTCTGTCTTTCTCTGTCTCTGCCACTCTTTCTAAAATTCAATGGAAAAATATCTTCAGGTGAGGACTTAAAGTAAATAAATAAAAATAAAGTGGCTGTACCATTTAAAAAAATAAGTGGTACATTAAAAAAAATGGTACCCTATACACGGAAACCTACAGGACACTGAAAAAAGAGATAGAGGAAGACGTAAACAGATGGAAGAACATACCATGTTCATGGATTGGTAGAATCAACATCATTAAAATGTCCATACTACCCAAAGCAATCTATAGATTCAATGCACTCCCCCATTAAAATACCAACGGCATATTTCACAGACCTTGAAAGAACTCTCCAAAAATTCATCTGGAATAAAAAAAGACCCCGAATAGCCACAGCAATCCTGAGAAAGAAGAATAAAGTAGGAGGGATCTCAATACCAGATTTCAAACTGTATTACAAAGCCACTATTCTCAAAACAGCCTGGTACTGGCACAAGAACAGACATATAGATCAATGGAACAGAATAGAGAATCCAGATATTGACCCAAACCACTATGCTCAATTAATATTTGACAAAGGAGGCATGAACATACAATGGAATAAAGACAGTCTCTTCAATAAATGGTGTTGGGAAAATTGGACAGATACATGTAAAAAAATGAAGCTAGATCACCAACTTACGCCATACACAAAAATAAACTCAAAATGGATACAGGACTTAAACATAAGACGGGAAACCATAAAAATACTAGAGGAATCCACAGGCAGCAAAATCTCAGACATATGCCAAAAGAACTTCTTCACCGATACTGCCCCTAGGGCAATGGAAGCTAAAGAGAAAATTAACAAATGGGACTACATCAAAATAAAAAGCTTTTTTACAGCAAAAGAAACTATCAACAAAACAACAAGAAAGCCCACTGCATGGGAGAACATATTTGCAAATGGCATCACTGATAAAGGTTTAATCTCCAACATCTACAGGCAGCTTATACAACTTAATAAAAGGAAGATAAATGATCCAATAAAAAAATGGGCAACGGACCTAAATAGAATCTTTTTCAAAGAAGACAGAAGGAAGGCCAAGAGACACATGAAAACATGCTCAACGTCACTAATTATCCGAGAGATGCAAATCAAAACAACAATGAGGTACCATCTCACACCCGTCAGAATGGCTATCATCAACAAATCAACAAACGACAAGTGTTGGCGAGGTTGCGGAGAAAAAGGAACCCTCATGCACTGCTGGTGGGAATGCAGACTGGTGCAGCCACTGTGGAGAACAGTATGGAGTTTCCTCAAAAAACTGAAAATGGAACTCCCATTTGACCCAGTAATCCCACTCCTAGGAATATATCCTAAGAAACTGGGAACACCATTAAGAAAGGATATATGCACCCCTATGTTCATAGCAGCACAATTTACAATAGCTAAGATCTGGAAACAGCCTAGGTGCCCATCAGCAGATGACTGGATCAGAAAACTATGGTACATCTACACAATGGAATATTATGCTGCCATAAAAAAGAAGGAATTCTTACCATTTGCAGCAACCTGGATGGAATTGGAGAACATTATGTTAAGTGAAATAAGCCAGTCAATGAAAGAAAAATACCACATGATCTCACTCATTTATGGATAATAAAGAACATTAAAAACTTGAACAAAAAGATAGATACAGAGGCAGTAAAGCATCAAACAGTCTGTCAAATTACAGCAGGAAGGTTAGGGAGAGGTGGGGAAGATAAGAGATCAATCAAAGGACTTGTATGCATGCATATAAGCATAACCAATGGACGCAAAACTCTGGGGGGTGAGGGCATATATGGGAGAGGGGTGGGGGGGCAATGGTAAGATATGTACACATATAATACCTTAATAAAAAAAAATTGAAAATAAATAAATAAATAAAATGGTACCTTCTTAGAAACCCATTTTGTACACGATCGACAGTGAAATTTTGATACTGTTATCGTATTAAATTAAAAACAACAGCAGAGCCTTGGCCACTGTGGGTCAGTGGATAGATCATCAGCCCACGCACTGAAGAGTCATGATTCGATTCCTGGTCAGGGCATGTACCTGGGTTGCGGTTTGTTCATAATCCCAAACAGGGCTTATGCTGGAGGCAAGCAGTTGATGTGTCTCTCTCATATCAATGTTTCTCTCTCTCTCTCTAGCTCTCTCTTTCTCTACCTCCCTCTCTTTCACTCTCTCTGAAAAGCAATGGAAAAAATATCCTCAGGTGAACAACAAAAAAACCCACACACAAAACAAACAATTTAAAAAAAAATACAGAAAAAACATTATAGAATTTTAATACTCATTTTATCTAGGATGTTGTGTTACTTGTTTTGAGGCTATCTGTAAAAAAAGTTAGACATAAAGTTGGTGGTAATAGTAGATAAAAAGTTGCCTGGCCGTTGTAGCTCAGTGGTTGAGCATCGACCTATGAACCAGGAGATCACAGTTCGATTCCTGGTGAGGGTACATGCCCAGGTTGTGGGCTCAGTCTTCAGTAGGAGGTGTGCAGGAGGCAAAGGCAACTGATCAATGATTCTCTCTTGTCATTGATGTTTCTTTCTCTCCCTCTCTGAAATCCACTTAAAATAATTTTTAAAAAATAGACACAAAGTTGAAATACATGATGGGGTAAAAGTAGGTTTACAGTTATCAGTATACAAAACACAGAGTGTATTCTGTATTATTATTTATTGTATTTTTTCCATACAAACAACTATAAACTTACTTTTGCCCCAGCCTATATTTAACTGTTGTTTTTTTATTATTATTATTACTAGAGGCCCGGTGCATGAAATTCGTGCACGGCGGGGAGGGGGGGTAGCGGAGGGTGTTGTCCCTCAGCCCAGCCTGCAGTCTCTCCAATCTGGAACCCCTCAAGGGACCTTCAGTTTTTCCTCCAGGAGTGTGGTGGAAAAACCCTAGATTACCTTCTTGGATTCTTATAACCCAAATTACCAAGAACACTGCAATTGGCGGCCTACAGGGAGCTTAGCCAATGAGTTGTCAGAAAAGGCATTTACTCTCAAAATGGTTTGGCTCAGTGTATAGACTGTGGGCCTGCAGACTGAAGGGTCCCAGGTTTGATTCCTGTTAAGGGCATGTACCTTGGTTGGAGGCATATCCCCAGTGGGGAGTGTGCAGGAGGCAGCTGATCAATGTTTCTCTCTCATTGATATTTCCGACTGTCTATCCCTCTCCCCTCTTCTCTGTAAAAAAAAAAAAAAAATCAATAAAAAAATTTTTAAAAAGGTGTATCCTCTGCAGCTCATGCAGCCCCTGGGTTGTGTCCACTGGCCTAGGGGCATGTCCCTGCCACCCAGTGGTGGCTGCCGGGGTCTCCGCACACCCCAGAGGCCAGCAGCCACCCCCCTGTGGAGGGCGCTAGGCTGGGGGCATGGACACGAACCGCCACTTGGTGCTGGAGCTTAGAAAGCCTCTGGGGCGGGGCGGGAACATCCCCATCTCCAAAAGCCCCAAGGCCAGCAGCCAGCCCCACCATGGGCCCCAGGCTCGAGGCTTGCAGGGACCCTGGGCAGCATGCAGCGGTGGCCACCAGGGTCTCGGCACACCCCAGAGGCCAGCAGCAGCCCCCAGTCTTGGGCGCCTGGCTGGGGGCATGGCCCCTAACCGCCGCTTTGTGCAGGAGCCTTTGCAAGCGGCTTGGAGAGGCCAGCAGCCAGCCTGATCATGGGCCTCAGGCTCGGGGCTTGCAGGGACCCTAGGCAGCACACAGCAGTGGCCGCCAGGGTCTCGGCACACCCCAGAGGTCAGCGGCCAGCCCCTGGCCCTGGGCGCCTGGCTGGGGGTGTGGCCCCAAACCGCCGCTTTGTGCAGGAGCCTTTGCAAGCCGCTGGGGGCGGGGCAGAACATCCCGCCAGGTTGCTTGGCGCTTATACCCATAGGCTCTGAATTGCCAGGGGGCGTTCTAGGACCCCTGCCACTCAGGACCTAAGCACGGGCCTACAGGCTAGGAGCGGCCTGGGTCTGGAGGATGTTTCCTGGACCCAGGCCTCTCAGCACCCACATATGCAAATTAACCGCCATCTTGTTCGCTCTGATTGGCTGTGGGTGTAGCGGAGGTGGGGTCAATTTGCATGTTTCTCTATTATAAGGTAGGATTATTGATTTTAGAAAGAAAGGGAGAGAGAAAGATCAATGAGAGAGAAATGTCAACATCAATTGGCTGTCCCCTGACCAGGAATCGAACCAACAACGCGCAACCACTGAGCCACACTGGCTGGGCCCAGCCTGTATTTATACTGGCAAAGGTTAAAGGCAAAACAACTTTCAATCTATAATACTACTAGAGGCCCAGCGCACAATTAAATCTTGCAGGTAGGGTCCCCAGGCCTAGCCTGCTGTGATCAGGGCCATCTTCTGCCTGTTGGCCAGTCCCCAGGCCGAACGCCGCCTCCACTGCCAGGCTGTCAGGCCTCTGGGATCACCAGCTCATCCCCGGCTGCTCCGGGGCTCAGGCCTGTGGGAAAGCAGGTGCTGGAGACTTCACCTCCATGCCCGTGCGCTGGGCCGGCTGCTGATGGAACACGCTGCCTGCTTGGGGCCACTCACGCGGATGCCGCTGCTGCCACTGCTGCTGCCACCACTGCTGCTGGGGCTTGAGGCGCTGACGGAGGCTGTGGGGCGTGCCCACAACCTACCCGACCCGGCGTGAGCAGCCCCGAGCTGGCAGCACGTTCCATCAGTGGCTGGCCCGGCGCACGCACATGGAGGTGAAGTTGCCGGTGCCCGCTTTCCCGCAGGCCTGAGCCCCCGAGCAGCCAGGGATGAGCTGATGATCCCAACCGTCTGACAGCCACCTGGTCCTCCCGCCACCCAACCCCCATTGGCCATCGCTGATCCATAGGAGTCTGTGGACTAGGGGGAGGGACAAAGAGGTCAGGAGTTCAGCCCGCTCACCAGTCCCCAGTCCTGCCCCACCCCCGCTCGTGGGCCGGGAGGTGGGGAAGGGAGGGACCGAGAAGTGGTCAATGCCACCTCATGGCAACCGGTCGTTTGGTCGTGACACCTCTTGGCCTTTTATTATTATGACTAGTGGCCCGGTCACAAAATTCATGCACGGAGGGGGCGGTTCCCTCAGCCCAGCCTGCACCCTCTCCAATACAGGACCCCTTGGGGGATGTCCGACTGCTGGTTTAGGCCCGATCAGGATCAGGCCTAAACCGGCAGTCGGACATCCCTCTTGCAATCTGGGACCACTGGCTCCTAACCGCTCACCTGCCTGCCTGCCTGATTGCCCCTAACTGCCTCTGCCTGCCTGATCACCCCTAACTGCCCTCCCTTGCTGGCCTGATCTCACTCCCAACTGCCCTCCCCTGCCAGCCTGGCTGCCCCCAACGCCCTCCCCTGCCGGCCTGATCTTGCCCCCAACTGCCCTCCCCTGCCAGCCTGGTTGCCCCCAACTGCCCTCCCCTGCCAGCCTGATCTCACCCCCAAAGGCCCTCCCCTGCCAGCCTGACCTTGCCCCCAATGGCCCTCCCCTGCCGACCTGATTTTGCCCCCAACGGCCCTACCCTGCTGGTCTGATCTCGCCCCCAACTGCCCTCCCCTGCCAGCCTGATCTCGCCCCCAACTGCCCTCCTCTGCTGGCCAATTTGGTTCTAATTGGTCAGTTTCTATGCCAGCCAGTGTCAAAAGCTCCACCTCTTAGACAGCTATTGGCTCCTCACAGTTGACCCAGATTTGGTTCTAATTGGTCAGTTTCTATGCCAGTCAGCGTCAAAAGCTCTGTCTCCTAGACAACCACTGCCTCCTCACAGTTGACCCGGATTTGGTTCTGATCGGTCAGTTTCTATGCCAGTCAGTGTCTCTGGGCCTATCAACAGGGCCTGATCAGAAAGGCAGGGCTGATCAGCAGCCCCGGTGGAGGCTTGAAGAGAAATGGAGGCAGGGCTGCTGGCCAGGCTCGGAGAAAAAGAGAGAGGCAAGTGCTGGTCAAAAGCTGCCACAGATGCTACAGATCTGCCCCAGCTTCTCTCTCCAGGTCTCTTTCCGGGCCTGATTCAAAGCCCCCTCAGCATCACTGCTGGGTCACCGGGCCTGCAGCCGCATTAGTTAGTGCTGGGTCGCCATGGCAACCCAGCGCTGACTTCAGGATGGTCAGCCTTTGGTCATGACTGGTCGTTACACCCTGGCTCTTTATTATAGAGATGATTGTTCTTCAAAAAATGGATCTTTTGGGAGACTATCAATGGGCACAACTTTACTACAATTCAATACACATATTAACATTGGAGTCTGAACCAAATAAAGGTGAGTCACCAAAGAAATTGGGGTTCTGCCATCCCCAGAATTGAAATGAGGCTTTTGATCACTAGACAAATCAGAAACAATCCAGTAAGTATAAGAAAACTTCAGCAACAATAAAAACTATAAATACTAACCTGAGAAAAATCCTCTCTAATAAAATGGTAATATGCAAATTAACCATCACTCCACTACATAAGCCACGCCCACCAGCCAAGCCACGCCCACCAGCCAATCAGGGCAAGTATGCAAATTAACCCCAATCCAAGATGGCTATAGCCACAGAGAGCAAGGTTTCCCAGGTAACAGAGGAAGCCAAGCTTTCCATAGCCGTTGCAGGCCTAAGCCTCCACTCAAGCTACAAAGTTTCAATTATAGAAGGTAAACAAATTCAAACAAATGGCGGCAGAATGGAGCTTGAGAGAGCAGGCCAGGGTTGCCGGGGGCAACAGGGGAAGCAAAGCTTTCCACACACCCTGGCCGGGCTCACCCGCTTAAGGCTACAAAGTTTCAATTGTAGAAGGTGAATTAACTGCCACAGAAATGGCTGCCACCCCAGAGGGAACAGCAGGCTTGGCTCCACTCCAGGCTACAAAGTTTCAATTGTAGAAGGAAAATAAATTCCAGATACCAGGGCCTCCTCTTGGGTTGCCAGGGTGCGTGGCTGGCCTGCAAACCACCACAGGCCCCTCGCTCAGGCCGCCCCATGCCCCAAGGGAACCCCTGCCTGATCCGGGACGCCCTTCAGGGCAAACCAGCTGGCCCCCACCCCTGTACCAGGCCTCTATCTTATCTAATAAAAGAGTAATATACAGATTGATCATCACTGCAACACACAATATAGCTGCCTCCATGTGGTCAAAGATCCTGCCCCCATGTGGACACAAGATGGCCACTACAAGATGGCCAGCAGGAGAGGGCAGTTGGGAGGCACCCGGCCTGCAAGGGAGGGCAGTTGTGAGGGACCAGGCCTGCAAGGGAGGGCAGTTGAGAGGGACCAGGTTTGCAAGGGAGGGCAGTTGGAGGTGATCAACCCTGCAGGAGAGGGCAGTTAGGGGTGACCAGGCTGGCAGAGGAGGGAAGTTGGGGGCAAACATGCTGGCAGGGGAGCAGTTAAGCATCAACCAGGCTGGCAGCGGAGTGGTTAGGGGGTGATCAGGCTGGCAGGCAGAAGCGGTTAGGGGCAATCAGGAAGGCAGGCAGGCAAGCAGTTGGGAGCCAGCAGTCCTGGATTGTGAGAGGGATGTCCGACTGCCCACCAGGATCGGGCCTAAACGGGCAGTCGGACATCCCTCCAGGAGTCCCAGATTGGAGAGGGTACAGGCTGGGCTGAGGGACAACCCCCCGCCGTGCACAAATTTTGTGCACCGGGCTTCTAGTAACAGAAAATACTGCCTTTGTGAAACAAGATAAAAACAAAAACAAAAGTAACATACTAAGAAATAAAAAGTGTAATGAGTTGAGAAAAAAAGTCAAAGAAATCGTCTAAAATGCAGAATTAAAAAGGCAGATCATCAAAAATGGGGGGTAGGGAAGGAAATATAGAGAATCAGTCTAAGTGTTTCAATATGCATCTAACAGTATTATAAAAAAAGACAGAACAGAGAAATTATATTAATTGAAAAGAAATTATTCAAATAATAGTATCAGAAATGTTCCAGAACTAAGGAAAAGAAATCATCAGTCTGAACAGGTACATAAATGCCCAATGAAATAATGGGAGGGAGGAGATCAAGACACACGAAAACTCAGAACATTGTGAACGGCAGACACAGAGCATCCTAAACGCCACAGACCCAATTTTTTAAATGGGGAGATAGCCACATACAGAAGAGATCAAGAACCAGAATGGCATCAGCCCTCTCAACAGAAGTCAGAAAATAATAGAATAAGGCCTTTAAAAATTCCTCAGGAAGGTTATAACCTAAAATCTATATGTAGCTGTTAAAATAACAAAAATGTTTTTAGCCCAGCTGGCATGGCTCAGTGGTTGAAACAGGAGGTCAAGGTTCGATTCCCTGTCAGGGTACATGCCCGGGTTGCAGGCTCGATCCTAGTGTAGAGCATGCAGGAGGCAGCCGATCAATGATTCTTTCTCATCATTGAATTTTCTCTCTCTCTTTCCCTCTCCCTTCCTCTCTGAAATCAATAAAAATACATTTTTTAAAAAAATTTACATACACAAGATCTCAAAGTTTATCTCCATGTATACTTCCTAAAGAAGCTACTGTAGAATGTGTTCCACAAAGCCAGGGAGAAAACTGGAAAAGAAAATAGGATCTAGAAAAGACGAAACGTGAAGGGAGTGTCCAAGTGGTGGAAAAGGAAGGGCAGGCAATGGCTGCACAAAAGGACAGAAGGCTCCAGGGAAGGGAGAATTTGCCTAATGGACATGTCCAGTGAAAACTGATATTGAGAAAATCTTTTTGTTTTGTTTTTTAATTCTGATGAAGACTAACTGGAAATTAAGGAAATAGAAAAATAAAGCAATGATTAATTCCATGTTGGGAGAATAGCAGGGGATGGTAGTAGAAGAACTAAATTTCTTATCTGTCCTAACAGGAAGTCAATAGATTAGTGTTTTTTTAAATAGCAGAATTTTAAAAGTAGAAGTATAAGCACTTTAATAATCTAAGGATAAATTCCAGAAAAAAAATAGTCTGAGGAGTAATAAGTAGTCTTCGCTGCAGAGGGGCTAGAGGGTGGAGCCTGCCTATTCTTTGTGATAAGCTTTACACTTGTAGACATGATTCCCAGAGCAGGGGAGGGTATACATGTCACTCCAACTGCTTTTCCCAAATCACACAAGAAATCTATCTCATACATCATAATTACATACTAGTATTTAGCGACACACCAATTTTGTTCAATTTAACTTAATTACCTGTAACATCATATGTAGCATATTTTTAAATACTCACCATGGATCCACCTAACAGTATAGTATAATAGTATATTAATTACCACAACAATTATATAATACAGATTTGTGGTGTTTTCTGATGTTGCAGAAGAGTTAAAAATTCTAAAGCAGGTTCTTGAAAAATTTCAATAATATATAATTACTAGAATTACCTCCACAAGGATTGAGGGTGTATTTTTCCCCTATACTTTGTACTTTTATATTTATACTAGTAGAACAATGTCAGAGGTAAAATGACAAAGACCCTATCTCAACACATGGAGGAACTGACTAAACTATTTGGACCACTTATATGTAGACATTTAAATAGATCTGAAAGAATCAAGAGATCATTTGGTCTAAACCATATGAAATTTTGGTTATGAGAAAATTTTGACACAAAATAGGAAACATCAGGCTTATAAGTAGAAACTATTCTATGTCTAAGACACTTAAGTCATCAGATAACTTTGTTCCCTTACAGTAAAGGTAAATTCCAAATTCCAAATCAAGTTTCTTGGCATTAAGTCTACTGATATAAATGAACATGTTTTCTTTAATAAATTATGAAATGCATTCATCATTTTTAAAAACTACTTCCAAACATAATTCTGAAGGCTAAACATCAATGAATACTTACATTGACTAATCCAAAATAGTGCTCATTGACTGGAAACTGTTCTGGACCAATCTCTTTCTCTAATGCCGAGGCATTGGCGCCCTACAAAACGAAAAACAAAAATAAAAAAATCACAATTAATGTAGGCATTATGAAGACATCCTTTAAATAACTATGCTCCTTATAACTACCTAACATTACTGGGAAAAAAAGGATAATGAAGAATAAAGGCTTTTAATATTATTACTAAAAACTAGTTTGAAGAAATTTTCTCATATAACCAAAGCCTAGATCAAGGAATTATATTCCTAACTTGTTCCTTTT
Organism: Cnephaeus nilssonii; assembly: GCF_951640355.1. Taxonomy (NCBI): domain Eukaryota; kingdom Metazoa; phylum Chordata; class Mammalia; order Chiroptera; family Vespertilionidae; genus Cnephaeus; species Cnephaeus nilssonii. The sequence goes on from NC_137077.1 coordinate 95,448,444, forward strand.
ATCTAAGTAATGAATTAAAGCCCTTGCTGTATCATGCATTCTAAAGGGAGTTTGTAATCTGAAAGCAGCCATCTCACAGAGCTGAAATTTTATCAAATTAAAATGCATATATTCAGTGGCCTAACAATTCTTCAGAGGTGTATATAACTAAGAAATTCTCACATAGAACTAAAGGGGAAAAGAATGTTTACTGAAGTATCATTGATGATTGCATAGCTGACAGCAATCTACAGGGTCTATAAAATATTATAGCATAGCCCAGCCAGTGTGGCTCAGCGGTTGAGCACTGACCCAGGAACCAAGAGGTCGCCAGTTCGATTCGCAGACAGAGAGCATGCCCAGGTTGCAGGCTCAACCCTAACAGGGGAGTACAAGGGGCAGCTAATTGATGTTTCTCTGTCTCCCTTCCTCTCTCTCTCAAAAAAAAATCAATAAGAATATATTTTTTTAAATGAACATTTATAAAAATATGATAGCATATTACTAGGTGTATCAGTTAATAATGACAGATTCGGTAATCAAAGAAAACACGATAATTTCAAGAGAAACATCAAAAGTGCTTTATTCAAAGTAATGTCCATCACTAGCTACACATTTCCCCATCTTTCAGGTAATATGTGGATACCACCCCAATAGAACTTTTCTTGTTTTGAGGCAAACCATTCAGAGACCCAATTTTCCACTTCTTCATACATTTTGAAGTGCTGCTCAGAAAGTGCATGTGCCATCGATCAGAACAAGTGGTAATCTGAAGGAGCAAGGTCTGGTGAATACTGCGGGTGGGTTAATACTTCCCAGGCAAGATCTTTTAATGTGTCTTTAACTGGTTTTGAAGTGTGTGATGGTGCGTCATCATGAAGCAAAATTACTTAGCTGTGTCTTCTGGCCCATTCTGGTCGTTCACAATCAAAGCATGGTTCAAACTGATTATTTGTTGTCAGTAAGGATCAGTATTAATGGTTTCACCTGGTTTTAGAAGCTCATAATACACCACACCTTCCTGATCCCACCAAACACAGAGCATTGTCTTCTTTCCAAAGCGATATGGCCTTGCAGTCGATGTTGATGGTTAACCTTGATCAAACCATGATTTTGTGCATTTGCGATTCTCAAAATAAATCCACTTTTCATCGCCAGTCTCAATTCCATGCAAAAAAGACTTTCTTTCGTGCCGTTGAAGCAACATTTTACTGATGACTTTTCAGTTTTCCATTTGTCTTTTGTTCAATTGATGTGGCACTCATTTTCCTTCCTTTAAAATCTTTCCCATTGCTTGTAAACGATCGGAAATTGTTTGCTGAGCGTTGAATCTTTCTGCAAGTTTTTGAGTTTGACATGCATCTTCATCAAATAATGCTTGTAATTGTTGGTCTTAAAACTTTTTCGGTTGACCTGGATGTTCTTCGTCTTTCACATCGAAATCATCATTTTTAAAGCACTTAAACCAGCGTTCACAAGTATCTTGAGATGGAGCATGTTCACCATTAAGCTTCCTAAAGTATTCAGCAGCACTTTTCTTCAAAAAAAAGTAATGAATTAAAACTTCCCGCAAATGCTCTTTTTTTTGGCATGAAATTCTTTAAGTGTAAAAATATCTATGATGTTAACACCTTCAGCAAATATGACATATGAAGTTTTAAAGCTTGTTGACAATACAACAAAAGAGCATAATATCAAATCGCATATATATCAATATATGTGTAACTCCATCTATTGAAAAAAATCTGCATTATTAACCGGTACACCTATTATATTGTAGAGTCAGAATAAATAAACTGGATTTACATACAAAAACATGGTTACTTCTCAAAAACTATGTTAAAAAACTGATTAGCACAAAACTCTATCTATATTATAAAAACCCAGTGGCCCTAACGCCATAACAACCAAAGACCAGTCACCAGGAAGCTGTGTGCGCAGCGAGGCCCATGCGGGTGGGTGGGGACTTGACTCTGGGTCCCGCAGCACAGCGGGACTTGACTCTGGGTGTCACAGCGCAGCGGGACTTGAGAAAGTCCTGTGGCGTGGCGGGGTCTGGGGTCCCGAGTCTCGCACGATTTCCCATGTGTCTAGGTCTCGCGCAGTTTCGACTAGTCATATATATAATAGCACACACATTTTGCCTCCTCAAGGACACTGGCATGTGATTAACACTGCTTTTAGTGTGCAAAAGCCCACCCCTGCAGTCTCCTGACAGAGGTACATTCCTGAACCTGGGAAGCCCAGACCTTTGTTAGACAACACATCCTCAACTTCTGGATGGGGCAAGCCTAAAAATTAGTACATGCATTAAAGGGAACTCAGCCATTGGTCAGACAGGGTTGGTGGTCAAGTTCTACCAAAACAAGGTATTTCCTCTGATAACTTGCAGCCATCCAGCACTGTGTGTGTGTGTGTGTGTGTGTGTGTGTGTGTGTGTGTTTTATTTTTATATAAAACTAGAGCCCCGGTGCACGAAATTCATGCACGGGGTTGGGGGGTTGTCCCTCAGCTCAGCCTGCACCCTCTCCAATCTGGGACATCCCTCTCACAATCCAGGACTGCTGGCTCCCAACTGCTCGCCTGCCTGCCTTCAAGATCAGACGCACGTTGGTCTTCAGACATTTTCTGTAGATAACACTGGCTTCTTTCGGCTGCAGAGCTACCTTGTATCTATAGTAGATGTTTAGACATAGTCACACTTCCCTGCTGTCAGGGGAATGAGAGTCCTGGCTGTCAGGTGGCAGAGTGTTGTCTGACCAATCGCTGATCCTCTAGGGGTGGGACTTCCTCCTCCCTGCTGTCAGATGGCTGTCAGGCCACTGAGAGCTGTCTGACCAATGGCTGATTCTGGCTGATTCTGTGTGGGTGGGACTTCCTCCTCCCTGCTGTCAGAGTCTGGGCCAGCACAAACTGGGACACAGCAACAAGTCCCCCTGCGCCAAAAGACCCAGAGTCAACTCCCCACCCACTTGCGTGTGCCCCCTGGACACAATATCCACCCTCATGGAGGGACTGACAGGCCCAGACACTTCCAGAGGCTGGGGAGCAGTGAGGCTGGATCCACCGCTGGAGTGGGCAGATCCTGCCTCTCCCCTTGGTCCCTGTGACCCCTGGCAGGGCCAACAGGCCCAAACAATCCAGCCTCCCTGCTCAGCCCCAGGCACTCCAGAGGCGGCAGAGCAGCGAGGCGAGATCCGCTACCGGAGTGGGCAGATCCCGCGTGACCCCTGGCCGGCCGACAGGCCCAAACACTCCAGCCTCCCTGCTCAGCCCCAGGCACTCCAGAGGCGGCAGAGCAGCGAGGCGAGATCCGCTACCTGAGTGGGCAGATCCCACGGGACCCCTGGCTGGCGGACAGGCCCAAACACTCCAGCAGCAGCGGCTGAGTGACGAGGCTTGATCTGCTACCAGAGTGGGTGGATCCCACCTCTCTGCTTGGTCTCCAGGAACCCTGGCTGAGCCGACAGGCCCAAACACTCCAGCGTTGGGGCTGAGGGGACTGGGCGCCACCATCTTGTGGCTATTGTGGCCGCCATTTTGTCGCAGAGTGACGGTTAATTTGCATATTACTCTTTTATTATATAGGATCCTGACACAACCATTAGTTTACAAACACAATTCATTTCTAAATTAGGCTACCAATAACTGTTTTATAACAATATCAAATTCAATTTCTATAGCAACTTCAAGGCCCACTGATCAAAGCAGTCCTCATGAGAATGTTGCAAGCCCTACTCTCCATCCCTGCCAGCTCACATCTTGTCACAAAACTTCAAAACTATCAGTAAGCCCTAACTGGTTTGGCTCAGTGGATAGAGCATTGGCCTGTGGACTCAAGGGTCCCAGGTTCGATTCCGGTCAAGGGCATGTACCTTGGTTGCGGGCACATCCCCAGTGGGAGGTGTGCAGGAGGCAGCTGATCAATGTTTCTCTCTCATCGATGTTTCTAACTCTCTATCCTTCTCCCTTCCTCTCTGTAAAAAATCAATAAAATATATTTTAAAAAAACAACAAAAAAACTATCAGTAAGCCCAGATGTTTACCACCTACTGTAAGAATTCAAACTGAAAATGTTTCCCCTCAAATGAGTATAAAGTCAGTCTCTCTCACTCACTCACTCTCCCTCCCTCCCTCCCTCCCTCCCTCCCTCCCTCCCTCCCTCCCTCATAAAAGGTGCTATTATCCAAAATACCCTAACCCTAACCTGCCTCCTTCTCCCTTGCACGACCATTCCTTAAGCATTAAGTCCTTAGGACAATGAGGTACTGATCAGCATCAAATAATCTCAGGAACAAAGCCATGGGTCTGTTGACCACAGAGATGAAACAGAGCTTTGGTCAAACTAGAGATAACATCTAGGCCTCAGTTATGTTTCAGCTCCAGGCCCAGAAAAGCAGCAAAACCAGAGGAAGCGAGGTCCTGGCTGACATCAGGACCAGATGCAATGACCAATGACCCTCTATCCTAGCGCTGACCCATCAGTAGAGACTATGACTCTGACCTTCTAGCTCAAGCATATCAAACTCAAAGGCTTACATGGGTCAAATAAACAAGGTTTAAGTTTATGTGGGCTGCAAAAAAACAAATCTTCAATTTTCATAGAAACGTAGGTTTATTTTGATAGAGACATGCTGAATACAAAGGGCTGAAATAAATGAGTAATTGTTAACAAAATTATAGAACATTTTAATAAAAACTAATATTTTTTCTTGAACATTAACTTACCAGATACTGAATAACTGCACAAATTAATAAGCGTAACAGAAATAAACCTATTTTTCTTTTTCTCCGAAAGTGAAATATTTCCTTGTTTGAGCACACCAAACAAGGCAGTCCAAGACCAATGACATGGCAATCAGCTGCTAAAATATTCGCTGCTAGCATTAGTGGAGAGAAATGGTGTGCCTGCTCCCGTAAGGCACGTAAGGGGAATGAATGCAACACGATTATAGTAATAAGTCATTAGTGAACATTGTAGTTCCTTATTAATAATTACGTGTAACAGAATATTGTAAAAATTAAGTGATGAAATTTTTATTTTATTAAGACGTTTCTTACATACTGTTATATTGGCTGGGCCACAAAAATATTTGTTGTGGGCTGTGAGTTTGGCATGCTTGTTCTAGCTCATTCTGATGAATCAGTATATTAAAGGACACACTTAGAACAGTGATGAATAGTCTATTGAAATCTTCCCCTGAGATCTCCCCTAAAATCCTACCGTTAGAAAACAGATAAAAACCCATAAGGCAAAGAACCCAGCACCTCTCTACACCTTCCTTTTTCAGGTGCAGGTATGCATCTTTGCTTTCTTCTAAGTTCTAAAGGCCCTTCTGCTGCCTCTGTTACTTGTTTCCTAAGTCCAAGCAGCCCAGTTAGCTCACTTCTTCTTCCTCTGTGACTTTCTCTCTAAAAGGCCAAGGCAGCTCTCAGCAGCCCGATCGAATCTTTTCTTTGAGTGTACTTTCATTTTGCATGCTAAATAAATTCCCTCTTGTGCTGGAGTTCTTGGCTCTGAATTCTTTCTTTGCCAAACTCAAGAATCGAGTTCAATCAATCACCACTAACAGTTACAAATAAACAAAATTTAAATGTTGGAAAAGGCATCTGGCAGTGCCTAGTACATAAGGAAATGCCCCATAAATGTTGGTTCTCTTGTCACCTTCTCTTAATCCCAAGGGGGGAAAAAGCTATTCTCATGAGTTGGTAATATTAATAATTATCATCTGTTCCATGCAACCAAGAAATAACTATATGACACTACCTACCGAGTTCAGTTATTATGCTCCTGACCACAGAGGACAAACTCTCAAATGTTTCAACAAGTATTATGTATGGCCTCATTCATCCTCAGGGGCCCTGCCCTTTGTGCCGGATACTAGTCTACTTTTTATTCAACCACCAGATTTTTGGCTATAGTCTTTCATGAGCAGCTAAGTAGAAGAGGAAACTGGGGGTTAGGAACAGAAAAAGGAGGTAAGGAAGACTACAGAAAGGAACCAAGTTGTCCCCACCCTTCTCCTTCCTGACCTGGAGCCTAGAAAAGGAAAGGAAACTAGGTGACACCTAGCCCTCTATCCTGACCTGCATGGCCAGGACCTTGAGTTCCGTGGGAACTGGGATGTTTCTCGTTCATCCTATGTCCAGCACATGGTGGGTTCTCAATAAAATGTTTATTAAATTCTTTTTTCAAAAAGCTAAGAAATAAGAGAAGGGAACAAAAGAGAAAGCTCAGCTATCATCTATACCAGTGATGGCGAACCTATGACACGTGTGTCAGCACTGACACGCGTAGCCATTTCTGATGACACGCAGCCGCTGAGGCGGCAGCATGCCGAGGATAAAACATTTGCTGCTCCTGAGGATGAAACATTTGCGAAATAATGTTTTTTCCTCAAAATGACACACTACCCGAGTTATGCTCAGTTTTTTGGCGAAGTTTGACACACCAAGCTCAAAAGGTTGCCCATCACTGATCTATACATATAAAGAAGTAATATGCCAATTTGTCCGAGTCATGACCGGGCAGGAGCTGGTGGGCAGGGACGGGGGCAGGGACTTCTGCCCCCAGCACAGGTGTGCACAGGCCTACACGCTGCCTTGGAGGCAGAGGCTGCTCCCTACTGGTGGGCAGAAATGGGGGCAGCCAGCCAAGCCCAAGTCCAGCTTTGGCGGGGCCAGCGGGAGCCTGAGGCCACCCCAGCCCCCGCAGGTCGCGGGCCTGGCGGTGGCTCAGCGGCAGGCGGTGTCTCCAGGCGTCCAGGGGTGGCTGCAAGGGGCACAGGGCCTCGCTGCAGGCTGCTGCACCGCCGCTACTGCTCAGCGGGAGCCCGGTGGCCTGGAGCTGGAGTGGGCATGCACAGACTGCCGAGCGCCCTTCCCGCCCTGGCCCCACACCTACCTCCGCGGCCAGCAGCGGACCCTGCCTGCCCCACGCTTCAGGCAAAGGGAGGAGGCTCACGGCTGCCGGCGCCCTAGGCCACACCACCTGTGTCGCTGCCTGCCTGGCTGGCAGGGACCAGAGCATTGTGAGCAAGCTGCTCCTGCCCCTGGTGGTGGAATGGGAAGGAGGGCGCTGGGTGCAGGGAGCAGACCTCAGCTGGGGTCCTCCCAGCACAGGGAAGGGGCCCGGCCTGGGCCCGGTGGGGAGCTTAGGAAGTCTGGCTGAGCAGGCGCCGGTTCATACCAACTGTTACTCTGCCATCTTCCTCCAGCTCTCCAAGCCAACCCTCCTGCCCCACCTGTCCGGGGGAATGGGCTCCGGGTGACCTCCCCGAGTGCAGACTGTGGGCCCGGAGACTCGAGGAAGTGTGCCCAGTGGGGCCCGGGTGGGGGGCAGTGCAGAACTACCAGGGCAGAGCTGCTTCGGTGTCTCGGTGAACTTTGCAATTGACCCAAGTAGGAAACCGAGATGGGAGAGGCCAGGAGCTGTGGATTCGCAGCAGTTTAGTCACTTGAAAACAGCCCCGCTTGGAATGTGAGGCAGCTGAACATTCAGCTGAGAAGTGAGGGGGCTGAACCCCACTGTCACTCTGGTTGATCCGAGGCCCGAACGTCCACCATGAGAAGGAAAAAATGGAGGGAGGGGTCTGGAGGAAGGGAGGACAATTGAAGGAAATGTGTCTAGACTTTCCCCAGACCTCTCCCTCTTTCTGCTGCCTACAAAAGCCCCAGGTCCAGGCCCGGCCACAGTTCTGTCTCCACCTTTTAGTCTCCTGTTCTCCAACCACAGAGGAAAGAAATAAGGAAGGAGTCTGTGCTGCCTCCAGAAAGTATCTATATACCTGATTGGCCGGTTGCCACCCGCAGAGGGAGGCCAGACTGCAGCTTAGGCCGGGGAGCGGGCCTAAGCCATCAGTAGGACATCCTGTGAGGGCTCCCGGACTGTGAGGGGGGGCAGGCCGGGCTGAGGGGACTCCCCCTTCCCCCGTGCACAAATTTTTGTGCACCGGGCCTCTAGTTAAAAATAAAAAGTAGATCTTCTCCTCCAAGTCCAAAAAGCAGCTCCTGGAGGTTCCAACAATGTACTCCCCAAAAGCCTAACAAAGAGCAGAACCATAATCCAAAGAAGTCTGGGAAGAGGAAGCTAAATGTGAGAAAATGGAAACAGCCAAAGACCACCATCATTTAACCTTTCTGCATTTAAGAATTTCATTTGCAAAAAGAAAAAGGGTCAGTTTCCTCAGTAATTTTCAAAATCCCCAGCTCCAAGTTTCTGTTCGGTTTCCAAGTAAACCTTTAAACAAAATAAGGTTTTCACAGCTAAATATGTTTAAAAATTAAAAGATAAAGTAATTTTTAAAGTCTCCTCTAAATCAACATTCCATCATTTCCAATGACTTTTATTCTAAGAACATTATAAAATTAGCACAAAACTCCCCAATTCAGTAGTGAAGGATTATGGTTACAGATGTAGTAAGGGTAGCAGATTGAAATGGAAAGTACAAAGAGAGAATGGAATTTACTTTATGAAATTTTAAATTAAGGCACATTGTAATCGACTATACTTTACTATGGTAATGATGCTTATTGTAGATTCTGTGAATGCAGGACACCACATTCTTATTCATGGATTCAGGATTTTCTCTGCAGAAATGATCAGAGTACTTCCTATCTCTAGCCAAATGCTAACTACAAAGGCAAAGAGTATACTAAGCAATCCAGTTTGTAATGAGTGCTTTTTTAATTTAAAAGTGTTTTCAAAACTAGAGTTAGATGTAACTGGTGAAAACCAATCACAAAAACAAAAACTTGCTGTGCAATTATCAGCATCTTTGAAGCTCTCAAACACAGACATCCTTTGAAGATTTTGTTGAAGGCATAAACTCTATCATGTCAAATAATGGACAACCAAGCACCCCAAGATTTAAACTGATTCTAGAACAAGTCAGTATTTCCATTCCTATACTTGAGAAATATGATCCTACTAAAATTAACAATGTTTTTTCCAAACAATTCTTTATTTGGAAGAAAAAAAATGGAGATATGTTTAGTTAAAAATTTCTGCTCTAAGGCTTTTATAGGCATTGGGATTCACTTGTCTTTTCTGAGTATATGACATGCATAGAAGGAAGAAGACATTCCTGACTGTACTGTCTCCATTACTCTAAGTTACATAAAACGTAATTTTAGACTCAGTATCTATTACTGCATATTCATCATGAAGAAGCAATTGGATATTCCTGACCCTCCTGATTAAAACAGCCAAAAGGTGAATAAATTTTTTAATTAAAAAATAATAATTTACTGAGCTGGTAAAAAAATAATAATCGACAGAAAGCAAAACACATAGTTATGGGGGACCCCTGGGATATAAGCAAACGGCAAAGACAGATTTCATATTGAGGTTATTTTCCAAACCCAGTGACCTTTAGTCTCTCTTCTGACAACTGAATGAAATGAAAACAGGAAAACTAGTGCTAAAACTTAGGGCCCATCCAAGATAGGGATGACAACAGAAGATACAGCATGACACTGTAATCCCAAAAGGGCTATGTCTTCAATGTAAAAGAGAACAAGAAATAATTCTTAAAGGAGATAGCAAGGAAACTTGTCCTTGGCACTGGAGGAGGTGGGGCAATAAGTATCTTCCAAACACTCAAAACCACAAGTTGGTCCTCATGAAAGTTTGTGAATCAAATTCCCACAAGCTATAGTTCTTTAAAGAAAAAAAAACAAAAACTTAAGGACAGAAACCATGCCACCTTGAAGGGGAGAGTTGCTGTGATTAGGAGCCAACCTCACCACCACCAAGACTGGCCTCAGATGCCACCCAGGCCCCTACAGGCACTCTGCCAAAGATCTGCTACCTCAGCTGCAGACCCACGGACACCAGGCCACCAGGACTCCAACCTCCCCAGACGGGGGCTCTTGTGGGTCCTGGAGTGCTCCCCGCCTCCCGCCAGCCCACCATGTCATTCCCGGGCACAGCGCACCCTGCCCATGAGTCTCAAACTGCACCCCCTACCTGCCAAGCCTGCGGCATTGCCCGGCTCTGCACATCCTGCAGGTGAGCCGACTGCGCTTCCCCGCCCGGCAAGCCCGCAGTATTGTCCCAGACCCTGTGCATCCTGCCAGCGAGCCTCGGACCAGTGATAGCAAGAATGGGGAGACAGCCAAAACCGGTTTGGCTCAGTGGATGGAGCGTCAGCCTGCGGACTGAGGGGTCCCGGGCATGTACCGAGTCAAGGGCATGTACCTTGGTTGCAGGCACATCCCCAGTGGGGGGTGTGCAGGAGGCGGCTGATCGATGTTTCTCTCCCATTAATGTTTCTAGCTCTCTACCCCTCTCCCTTCCTCTCTGTAAAAAAATCAATAAAATATATTTTTTTAAAAAAAGAATGGGGAGACAAACAACCCACAAAGGAAAGAAACAGAGGAATCGCCAGAAAAGGAATGAAATGAAACAGAGGTATGCAATATGTCAGAAAAAGAATTCAGAGTAATGGTCATACAATTCATAAACCGGATGGACGAGAAAATCAACAACTTACGTAAAAATCAAGAAGAAATCAAGAATGACAGAGCTAAAATAAAAAACATGATGGAAGTCTTCAACGGTAGACTAGAAGAAGCAGAGGACCGAATTAGTGAGTTAGAAGGTAGGGTAGAGAAATGCCCAATCTGAACAACAATTGGAGAAAAAAATTAGAAAGCAGGAGGAGAGCCTAAGGGAGCTTTGGGACAACAAGAAATGAAGTAACATACGTATAATAGGGGTGCCAGAATGACAAGAAGAGAAGCAAGGATTAGAAAACCTATTTGAAGAAATACTGACTGAAAACCTCCCTGATTTGGGGAAGAAAAAAGTCACACAAGCACACAGAGTCCCAAACAATATGAACCCAAAAGACTCACACCAAGACATGTCCTAATTACAACAGCAAACATTAACAACAAAGAAAGAATCCTAAGGGATGCAAGAGAGAGACAGAAAGTTACCTAAAAAGGAAGTCCCATTAAACTATCAAATTATTTTTCAACAGAAACACATCAGGCCAGAAAGGAATAGAATGATGTATACAAAGCGTTGCAAAACAAGGGACTGAATCCAAGAATACTCTATCCAGCATGGCTATCATTCAAAATTGAAAGGGAAATTAGGAGTTACACAGACAAAAAAAGGCGAAGGGAGTTTATCACTACCAAACCAGCAATGTAAGAAATGCTAAAGGGACTGCTGTAAAAAGAAGAAACAGAAAAGCAAGAAGGAACACAGGCACAAAGAATAAAGATGGCTACAAACAAGTACCTATCAATAATAACCTTAAATGTAAATGGATTAAATGCTCCAATCAAAAGACATCGAGTGGCTGAATGGATAAGAATGACCCACACATATGCTGTCTACAAGAGACCCACCTCAGAACAAGGGACTCACACGGACTGAAAGCGAAGGGGTGGAAAAATATCTTTCAGGAAAATGTAAATGATAAAAAATCTGGGGTAACAATACTTATATCTGACAAAATAGACCTCAAAGTGAAGGCCATAACAAGAGATAAAAAGGGCCACTTCATAGTACTAAAGGGATCAATACAACAAGAGGATATAACTGTGGTAAACATATATGCTCCCAACACAGGAGCACCCAAATACATATAAAAACTTCTGGAAGATATAAAAAGAGAGATTGACAGCAATACAATCATAGTAGGGAACTTTAATACCTCATTGACAACTAGATAAATCCTCTAGACAAAAAAATCAGCAAAGAAACAGCAATCCTAAATGACTCACTAGATCAGATGGACTTAATTGACATCTTCAGAACATTTCACCCCCAAGCTACAGAATATATATTCTTCTTAAGTGCACATGGGACATTTTCAAAGAAAGACCACATATTAGGACACAGGCAAAATCTCTCCAAATTTAAGAAGATTAAAATCATATCAAGCATCTATTCAGATCACAATGGCATAATATTAGAAATCAACAATAATAAAAACAATTTTAAATATTCGAACACTTGGAGGCTAAATAGCATGCTATTAAACAATGATTGGGTTACCAAAAAGATGAAAGAAGAAACTAAAAACATACCGGAAATAAATGACAATGAAGACACAACAATCCAAAATCTATGGGACATAGTGAAAGCAGTCCTGAGAGGGAAGTTCGTAGCATTACAGGCCTACCTCAAAAAACAAGAAAAACTTGTAATAGATTATGTAACTCTACAGCTTAAATAATTTGAAAAAGAGCAGCAAGAAAAGCCCAAATTGAGCAGAAGGAAGAAATAATAAAGTTCACAGCAGAAATAAATGACACAAAGACAAAAAAAAAATGCACAAGATCAATGAAGCCAAGAGCTTCTTATTTGAAAGAATAAACAAGATTGATGGACCTCTAGCCAGGATCATCAAGAAGCAAAGAGAGAGGACCCAAATAAACAAAATCAGAAATGAAAGAGGCAAAATAACAACCTACCCCACAGAAATACAAAGGGTTGTAAAAAAAAAAAAAAAATACAGTCAACAACTCTATTCCAAGAAACTGGTCAACCTATAAGAAATGGACATATTCCTAGAAAAATACAACCTTCCAAAACTCAATCAGGAAGACTTTAAAAATCTGAATAAACCAGTAACTATGGAGGAAATTGAAGCAGTCATCAAAAACTTCCAGCAAACAAAAGCCCTAGGCCAGATGGCTTCACAGGGGAGTTTTCAAAGAAACATTCAAAGAAAAACTAAAACCTATCCTTCTCAGACTATTCCAAAAAATTCAAGAGGAAAGAACACTTCCAAGCTCTTTCTATGAAGCCACCATCATCCAAATCCCAAAACCAGATAAAGACACTACAAAGAAAGAGAATTACAGGCCAATATCTCTGATGAACATAGATTCTAAAATCCTCAACAAAATCCTAGCAAATCGGATCCAGCATTACATTAGAAAGATCATACACTATGACCAAGTGAGATTTATTCCAGGATGCAAGGATGGTGCAATATCCACAAATCAATAAACATGATACATCACATAAACAAACTGAGATATAAAAATCACAGTTATATCAATTGATGCAGAAAAAGCATATGACAAAATCCAACATGATAGTTCTAGTTGTCTTTACAGAAGAACTTGAACACATTAATTATGCCTAGAAAAATGATCTCATTATTGTACATGATGTATGTGATCATAAAATCCTTTAAAATCACTTTTATAAAGTAGAGAATAGATGAGCAATTGGTGATATATTATGTGGGAATATCATCAAACAAGCAAACAAAAAAACAAACTGTCAATATATAAACAGAACTGCTCTCCCAAGCCACAGCATACACTGATGCCATCAAAAATGCACGTGGGCCCTGGCTGGGTTGGAGTATTGTCCCATACACCAAAAGGTTGGGTTTGATTCCCAGTCAGGTGCCACAACCTTTGACAGCAAGGATTCAGAATCTGGAGAAGGGGCCACGAGCAAATGGATATATACTAGATGTGAAATATAAATTTGGAAGGCATTGGGGGAACCAGGTGGAGGCCCTTCTCTAGTGGAATGGCTCCCTGAATCTCTGGACCTATAGCTTTTTATTTACTAGAATATACACTTGCCCTTTAGCACACCAAACAGACATCAATGGTAAGGTTAGATAAACAATAAAGGATTATCAGGTTAGGGGATTGCCTTCCGCCATTCAGCCAGCACCAGGGTAATATAATGCTGATTCTCAGCCCTTGCTGAATATCAAAGTCCATCAGCCTTCTGACAGACTTCTTGCATTTATATGTTAACTACCTGTTGGTCTTTGCCTCCAGCAATCAGGGCACATACTTAAGGTTGCAGGTTCGATCCCTGGTTGGGGCACGAATAGGAAGTAATCAATCAATGTTTCTCACATCAGTGTCTGTTTCTCTCTCTCAAATCAATAAAAAACATGTCCTTGGGTGAGGATTTTAGAAAAAAATGCATGTGAAAAGTGCTGTGTAGGGACATACTTAAATAAAAAAGATGATATGCTGGCAAATTATACTAGATATCACACAAAAATAACTAGAGATGAACAAAACACTGATGTGAAAGATATTCATAATTATATGAAAAAATCATATGAATAAAATCCTATATAATAAAAGCCTAATATGCTAAGTGCCCAGTCAACCGGTCAGTCGATCAACCAATCAAAGCATAATATGATAATGATATGCAAAGGCAACTCAACCACTCGCTATTACGTGCACTGACCACCAGGAGGCAGACAGTCGACTGGTTGGTTAGCTTGCTTCTGGGGTCCAGCCAATTGGGACTGAGCGAGACAGGCCGGACACGCCCTGGAACCCTCCCACAGTCCCTCCCCAGCTGGCCAACCTCCCATGTCTCTCCCCAGCCCCGATCGACACTGGGGAGGGGGGGTCCCTCGGCCTGGCCTGTGCCCTCTCACAATCCAGGACCCCTCGGGGGATGTCGGAGAGCCGGTTTTGGCCCGATCCCACAGGCCAGGCCGAGGGACCCCACTGGTGCACAAATTTGTGCACCAGGCCTCTAGTATTATCATAAAATTAATGGAAACATAATTTTTAATCTCAACTCTCTATGTATATCAAAAGCAAGTAACCCTTTACCATAGCATATGAATCCCTAAGAATTTGTAATTCCAACTCTTAAATATTAAGGTTTATGACATATATATTATTAGACATCTGCTATTTTATATATAGGCATATAACCATCCTATATAATAAAAGCCTAGGTGGTGTGATGCCCGCACGCAACATCACCACAAGATGGTCGGCAGGGGAGGGCAGTTGGGGGCGACTAGGCCTGCAGGGAGGGCAGTTGGGTGCAACCGGGCCTGCAGGGGAGGGCAGTTGGGGAGGACCAGGCTGGCAGGGAAGGCAGTTGCGGGGGACCAGGTCGGCAGGGGAGGGGAGTTGGGGGTGAGACCAGGCCAGCAGGGGAGGGCAAGTTGGGGGCAACCAGGCCTGCAGGGGAGGGCAATTGGGTGCAATCAGGACGGCAGGGGAAGGCAGTTGGGGGCAACCAGGCCTGCAGGGTAAGGCAGTTTGGGGCGACCAGGCCTGCAGGGGAGGGCAGCTGGAGGCGACCAGGCCTGCCGGGGAGGGCAGCTGGGGGCAACCAGGCCGGCCGGGGAGGGCAGTTGGGGGCGATCAGGCCGGCAGGGGAGGGCAGTTGGGGGTGATCGGGATGGCAGGGGAGCAGTTAAGTGTCAATCAGGCGGCAGGGGGGCGGTTAGGGGGTGATCAGGCTGGCAGGCAGAAGCAGTTAGGGGCAATCAGGCATGCAGACAGGCGAGCGGTTAGGAGCCAGCAGTCCCAGATTGGGGAGGGTGCAGGCTGGGCTGAGGCCCCACCCCCCACCCCTCGTGCACAAATTTCGTGCACTGGGCTTCTAGTATACTATACAAACATTTACTTCCAGAAGCAAGTATGAAAAGGGGTCAGGAGATGACAAAGGAAAACATGTTTTTCTTCACTTCCCAAGCTGGGTAAGAATATGCCATCTCATTTTGTCTTAGAATTCAGACAGCAACAGACCCTCTTACCACCCACTCTTCCCATTGGAGGCCTGAGTTACTGCTGTTAAGGACTGTTTCTCCAACACAGGTCCATTGTGAAAAAGCAACAAGGAAGAGTGGTCAAGTTTCCCACTGCTGCAGTATTCCAAAATGATTCCTGCTCTAAGAAGATATTTTATGCAGAACTCTAATTTTCTGCCCTACTGCTTAGGGTGAGAGTGTTAAGTGACTATAATAAAGCAAACTGTTTTCCAAGTTCTACTGCCTTCATTTCAAAAAACTATGACTTGCTTGAGAAGCACCAAAAAATTCAAGGCCCTTAAGTCCAAGTCTTATGAATAACTAGAACAAAACAGACCTTAATACAAACCCTTTGAGTAGTTTAATAAGGTAAAATTTTTCTTCAAAAGAGAGACTTAAGTAGATAAATAACTTATCCTAGATTAGTTTGCAGAGTCAATTCAAACTAATTAAAGAGCACAGACTTTCTGATTTCTAAGTGTATACATACATACTGACTACCCACAAATATGTACTGACTACCCACCAGGCACTACTAGGACAAATATGCACAATATAAGGTCCTATCCTCAGAGAAGATACAATATAAAAGAGGGGTACTTAGACCAAACACATAAAAAGTCAAATCACACAACATTTAAATAATCCTCTCTAATAAAATGGTAATATGCAAATTAACCATCACTCCGCTACATAAGCCACGCCCACCAGCCAATCAGGGCGAGTATGCAAATTAACCCCAATCCAAGATGGCTATAGCCACAGAGAGCAAGGTTTCCCAGGTAACAGAGCAAGCCAAGCTTTCCATAGCCGTTGCAGGCCTAAGCCTCCACTCATGCTACAAAGTTTCAATTATAGAAGGTAAACAAATTCAAACAAATGGCGGCAGAATGGAGCTTGAGAGAGCAGGCCAGGGTCGCCGGCGGCAACAGGGGAAGCAAAGCTTTCTGCACACCCTGGCTGGGCTCACCCGCTTAAGGCAACAAAGTTTCAATTGTAGAAGGTGAATTATCTGCCACAGAAATGGCTGCCGGAGCCCCAGGCTTGGCTCCCCTCCAGGCTACAAAGTTTCAATTGTAGAAGGAAAATAAATTCCAGATACCAGGGCCTCCCCTTGGGTTGCCAGGGGGCGTGGCCGGTCTGCAAACCACCACAGGCCCCTCGCTCAGGCCGCCCCACACCCCAAGGGAACCCCCACCCTTATCTGTGACACCCTTCAGGGCAAACCAGCTGGCCCCCACCCGTGCACCAGGCCTCTATCCTATCTAATAAAAGAGTAATATACAGATTGATCATCACTGCAACACACAATATAGCTGCCCCCATGTGGTCAAAGATCCTGCCCCCATGTGGACACAAGATGGCCACTACAAGATGGCCAGCAGGAGAGGGCAGTTGGGAGGCACCCGGCCTGCAAGGGAGGGCAGTTGAGAGGGACCAGGCTTGCAAGGGAGGGCAGTTGGAGGTGATCAACCCTGCAGGAGAGGGCAGTTAGGGGTGACCAGGCTGGCAGAGGAGGGAAGTTGGGGGCGAACAGGCTGGCAGGGGAGCAGTTAAGCATCAACCAGGCTGGCAGCGGAGTGGTTAGGGGGTGATCAGGCTGGCAGGAAGAAGCGGTTAGGGCCAATTAGGAAGGCAGGCAGGCAAGCAGTTGGGAGCCAGCAGTCTTGGATTGTGAGAGGGATGTCCGACTGCCCGTTTAGGCCCGATCCCACCAGGATCGGGCCTAAACGGGCAGTCAGACATCCCTCCAGGAGTCCCAGATTGGAGAGATGTTCCCCTGGAATATGGGCAGGACCTGTGCTTCTAACAATCAAATTATAACAAAGAAGAAGGGACATCACTTCTGTGATTGTGTTACATTATAGAAGACTCCATATTGTTCTCTGACTCACTTACTCATGGAAGCTAGCTGCCATGCTGTGAGGGCTTACAGAGAGGGTCACATGACTAGTTCCTTGGAGCTGAGGGTGGCTTCCAATCCTCACTCCATCTTACAACAAATCAAAACACAAAACACCTTTAGTGAGTTTAGAAACAGATCCATGGCCAGTCAAGACTCCAGATGAGAACTGAGCTCTGGTCAACACATGGGTTGCAGCCTTGCAGTGGGCACAGCTTACCCAGAGAAGCTATCCTATATAATAAAAAACTAAAATGCAAATTGTCCCCTCAGGAGTTCAACCAGGAGACCGGGAGCTCGACTGCTCGCTATGATGTACGCTGACCATCAGGGTGTGGCGCGGAACAAAGGAAGGCCCCTGCCGGCAGCTGGCAGCCGGGAAAGGGAGGCCCCAGCCAGCAGCCAGAAGGAAGGCCCCGATCAGCCCTGATCGCCGGCCAGGCCTAGGGACCCTCCCGTGCACGAATTTCGTGCACCGGGCCTCTAGATATGTAATAAATGTGTGTTGGCTTAAGTTGCTAAATTTGTGACAATTTCTTCCATGGCACAGAAATTAATACAACTGTCCCTTACATTTTCAATTCAAAAGCTCCATATTTACCATGTTCTGTGTAGTGTTTGCCCCTTTAGTTGTGCTGTTATTATTTCTTTTGAGTTTAAAGAAATATGAACTCTAGAACTGTAGAATGGGCAGAGAATCCATGTAACAGGAGATCAAATGACCCAGTGTTCCTAGAGAGTGTGTGCCAGTTGTTATAAGTAACAGCACACATTTTCACTCCCAAAGTGCCCCAGTTTAGACAAATAAATGATCATTCAGCCCTATATTCATCTTCTACATATTAATCATTATCTTTCCAAACAAGATTATCTTATTCTTTTCATTTGCTCCAATTGTATTCATATCTCTAATAATTACAGTTAACATTTTGCTAAACTTTTCCCAGATTGATGATTTCTATGGCAAACATGTTCAGCGTACAGATCAAAACACAATACTTACAGTGCAAACACACTTAATAGAGTTTGCCTTACCCTACATCTGAATGGAGTGTTTTTAGTTCCTATAATGTTACATTCCTACAACTATGAGAAGTTTCCTACAGTTTATGCTATATACTTGTATAAAATCATTTCAAAAATAATCATTCATATAAACGGGTAACACCTGAAATTTATTTAGAAATAGAGAGCTCTCTCTTATAGCAATTTCATATATGCAAGTCCCACCTTAATTATTTTACATAGGTAGGATAAAAATAAATGTAGGTGAAGATGCCCTGGCTGGGTGGCTCAATTGGTTGGCGCATCCTTCCATACAATTGTGGGTTCAATTTCCAGTCAGGGCACATACCTAGGCTGCGGGTTTGATCTCTAGTGGGGGCGCATACAGGAGACAGCCAATTGATGTTTCTCTCTCTCTAAAATCAATAAAATCATATCCTCGGGTGAGGATTAAAAAAAAATGTAGGTAAAGTCATATATAAAAGTACTTGCCTATACTGATTCATGTACTAGTATTTACAGGGTGGGGGAAAAGTAGGTCTACAGTTGTTCATATGGAAAATAACACAATAAATAATAATACAAGAATAAACTGTTTTGAGTACTCACAACCGTAAACCTACTTTTGCCCCACCTTGTATTTTAAAAGCATTTTCTTCTATGTACTAAGTACTATGCTAAGGATATGGGATACAAAGTCAGCTTACTCCTACAGAAAAGGAAATTGAGGTTCTGCCTTTGTTGTTCATAGACTACTTGCTGAATACCCTGTAATAAGGTAATACAAATTATTGTCCACTTGCAAATATATTACTAGTGTACATACATTAAAAATCACAATATGCAATATAAAAAGCTTTTTACAAAACCTATTTAAAGTTTCTCACCTAATACAATTCTAATCTCAAAAATTGAGTTCTTTTATGTTTTGTGTGGAGCATAATAGAGAAAAAGTAGAAAAATTCATGCACTGTCCTTTAAAATAAAAGATAGTGGGAGTGACTTGGAGGGAACATAATAGTGGCTTCAGAAGTGCTGATAATATTGTTTCTTAATATTGGAGCTGGTTGCATAGGTGTATTTAGTCTGAAAATTCATTGAGGTTTTCACTCATATGTTAAGCAAATCAGTATCCTACATAATAAAAGCCTAATATGCAAATTGACCAAACAGCAGAATGACCGGTCGCTATGACGTGCACTGACCACCAGGGGGCAGACGCTCAATGCAGGAGTTGCCCCCAAACCGCAGGCCCAAGGCCAGCCAAGGTGGGTGCGAGCGGGGCCCCCCCAATCACCCCGCTGGTCGCCCCGCAGAGGGAGGTGACCGGCAGTGGCGGTGGGGGACAGAGCTGGTGAGTGGGCGACGCCAGGCTGGCCAAGGCAGGTGTGAGCGGGGGGCCCGTTCACCCCGCTGGTCGCCCCACAGATCAGCCCTGATCGCTGGCCAGGCCTAGGGAACCTACCCGTGCATGAATTTCGTGCACCAAGCCTCTAGTGTATGTATGTATGTATGTATGTATGTATGTATGTATGTATGTGTATATATATAAGCCTAAGTGACCGCTATGACCAACAACCGGACGACCAGCCAGTAGCTATGACACGCACTGACCCAGACCTTGCTGCTGAAGCCCTGACAGCCCTGAATCTGTTTCATTTGCACCCCGGACCCAGACAGGAGGGAAGAGGGAGCCCGATTCCTCACGGAATCGGCTGTTGGTTAGCTTGCTGCTGGGGCCCTGTCAGCCCTGAATCCAGTTCACCCACACCCTAGACCCAGAAAGGAGGGACCCCACCTGTGCATGAATATGAAATCTTAGATCTACATCAACAAGGACTATTAATCAAATAATTTTAATGCTTATTATGTCTTTATAGGCCAAATAGGCACAATAACAATAATAGGTACCATTTATTAAGTATCTATCATGGGACAAATACTATACCAGGTACTTTACATACATAATCTATTTTAATTTCAAAACAACCCTTTTAGATATTATCCTAATTTGATAGATAACAAAATTAGCTATTTGAATCCTTAAAAGATTAAAAAGTTGATTAATGCTATTCTTTCTTCATGTGTAAATAAAGTATTATCTAACATAATAAAGTCATTTTAAAAGATTTTAATTTGTACCCTAGCCGGTTTGGCTCAGTGAGTAGAGCGTCAGTCTGTGGACTGAAGGGTCCCAGGTTCAATTCTGATCAAGGGCACATGCCCAGGGTGGGTTGCGGGCTTGATCCCCAGTAGGGGATGTGCAGGAGGCTAAATCAAAGAAGAGATAAGTATAATTCAAGACTACAAAGGCTCTTAGTCCCTAGAGAGGAGAAGTGCATTTGTCAGAGGTTTCCAGTCCCTGACTATACTTGTCTTCAAGTGACACTACCACTGTGCTGGGCAGACCTTTCCCAGCCTTTTCCCCCTCCCCTTTCCACTCACTCTGAAACTGTCCTAAATTTTGACTGGGGATTTTCACCTGTAGTAAGAAGAGAATGTGTAAGCAAATCAAGAGGGGTACTATGTTACTGAAATTCACTCTGCTGATATAAGGAATTCATACATTGTGATTATGAGTTCAGTCAGCCATGAAAATAAATACAGGGTTCCCAGCAGACACCTAAAGAATTGAAGAAGGGAACTAACATTTACTGAACTGGATACCTGATATGCACTATCTTATTTACTCCTATCAACAAACCTTAAAGCAGTATTTCTAAAAAAAGGACATATTGAAGTCTTAATTCTCGTAGCTCAGAATGTGACCTTATTTAGAAACTAGAGGTCTGATGCATGAAAGTTCGTGCAAGAGTAGGCCTTCCTTCCCCCGACTGCTGGTACCAGCTTCCCTCCAGCCCCAGCTTCATCAGGAAGGACGTCCAGAAGATGTCCGGTCTAATTATCATATTACCCTTTTATTATTATAGATTATTATAGATAGGGTCTTCACAGAAATTATCAAGTTAAAATGTGGATATTAAGGTGAGCCCTAATCTAATGAGTGGTATCCTTATAAAAAGGGATAATTTAGACACAGACACAAAGGGGAGACAATGTGAAAAGATACCGGGAAAGACGGTCATCTCCAAGCCAAGGAACCCCTAAGGCTATCAGAAGCTGGGAGAGAAAGCCTAGAATAGATCTCTCTTTAGTACGTTCAGAGGGCATAGCCCTGCCAACATTTGAATTTGTACTTCTGGCCTTCAGAACTGTATAACAATAAATTTCCCTTGTTCTAAGCCACCTAGTTTGTAATACTTGTTTCATAAGCCTTAGGACACTAATACACCATCCTATGAACTCCATGCAACTGAACAGCCTCATATTGACTACCTTTTAAAAGAGCTAGCAGTGAACAATTTTGTTTGTAGAATAAACCCACATCAACTTTTGACTCCCCAAAAACGTAACTACAGTTGTCCTTCTGTGTCCACAGGAAACTGGTTCCAGGACCCACCTTGGATACCCAAATCCATGGATAGTCAAGTTCCTTATATAAAACTAGAGGCCCGGTGCACGAGATTCGTGCACTGCGGGGGGGCGGTTCCCCTCAGCCCGGCCTGCGCTCTCTCGCAGTCTGGGAGCCCTCGGGGGATGTCCAACTGACAGCTTAGGCACACTCACCGTGAGCACTGAGCCTGGCCTCTGGCTGAGCGATGCTCCCCTTGTGGGAGCGCACTGACCACCGGGGGAAGCTCCTGCATTACCCCTGGTGGTCAGTACGCGTCATAGATACCAGTCGGTCGGTCAGTCGTTTGACTGGTAGGCTGGTCACTTAGGCTTCTATATACGTATATACAGATGGCACAGTGCAGTGCATACAGTCAGCCTCCACATCCTCAGATTCCCAACCATGGACTTAAAATACTGGTTTTAATCCACAGTTGGTAGAACCACATATGTGAAACCTAGAAATAGAGAGGGCGGCTGCCTAGGTAGTTATTGAAAAAAATGTGCATATGAGTGAAGCAGCACAGTTCAAACCAGTGTTGTTCAAAGGTGAACTGTACAGCACAACTACTAATCTGCAGGCACAATATACAATTCATGAAAGGAATTGTACTGTATTTTGCTTCCAATTTTCTTATGAATGTCTTCTATGAGAATGTTTGTAATATTTAACTATAGTAATATATTCTCAGTTAAGACATAACAAATCTAAATTAATGTAATCATTCTAACTTATAAAGTTGATATATTATACTATAACTCAAATGTCAAAATAAAAACAATTCTTCCAACTAAAAAGTAAAAGTTTAACATAAGCTAGAATTTAATATATGTGATGAGAACACAGACACATGATAATAAAAATGCTGAACATCAAAAACAAATAGAAAACCTTGAAAGCAACAAGAAAGAAAAGGTAAGTCACTTAATAAGGGACCACCAATAAGACAACTGACTTCTCAGCAGAAACAATACAGTTAAAGGAAGTGGGGTAACATATTCAAAGTGCTCACAGAAAAAACTGTCAACCAAGAATACTAAATCCATCAGAGCTTTCAAACTAAATGTGAAATAAATAAAATAAAATAAAACACCTGACAATTTTTTGCTAAGAAATACTAAAGGAGGTTATTCAGGCTGAAAGCAGGTGATCGACAGTAATTCAAGTCTATCTGAACAACAATAAAAAGAGAAACTGTAATGAAAATTATTTCCCTAAAAAGAACACTATCAATACTTTTTCTCCTTCTTTCCTCTCTTAACCAATTTAAAAAGAAACTGTATAATATTATATGTGTGCATATAAGGTATTGCTCAGCCTATAATATATATAAATGTAATATATATGTAATATATTTATCGGTAACAACACAAAAGAGACGAGTGAGAACAAAGCTGTATTGGGCTTAGGAAATAGAGATGGTAAATTACTAATTACAACAATGTATTACTTGTTTTCTAACATTAGCAGGTATAATATGAATAAAAATGCCACAAAAAGGGAGGGAAAGCTTATAGTATTCAAACCTCAAGTTCACTTTTATAGTCTTCAATATAAATGTACTAGAGGCCACTCAGTGTATATCCTATATAATAAAAGGCTAATATGCAAATTGTCCCCTCAACCAGGAGTTCGACCAGCAGGCAGGCCGGCCAACCGCCCATGTCCCCTCCCCCTGGCCAGGCTGGCCAGACCCCACTCATGCACGAATTCATGCACCGGGCTTCTAATACACACACACACACACAAACACACACACACACACACACACACACACACACACACACTGACTGAGTGGCCAGATTATTATGCGTTCAGAGATCATAATAATCTGGCCACTCAGTGTATAAAGCGATAGCATCTAACTATAGTGTAGTTTCAAATAAAATAAGTTCTGTAAAATCTAGTAACAATAAACTACTGCAAAAATGAAAATGGCAACAGTGAATACCTCACCTGTGTAAGAGCAAAAAGTTGTACTACAATCTGTTAATCGGTACATTAGAGTTACAATTCTATGTTTGAGGATTCAACAGACAACCTTTCCCTTTCTAGAGACAATCCTTGCAAGTCTCATCTCCCCTGTAAGACCGAATCTTCTTTAAGAAAGTGCTCTTGTGCTCTGGCCGGTATTGGCTCAGTTGGTTGAGGGTTGTCCCAGGCACTCACTGGTTGGGGCACAGGGGCAGGAGGCAGTCAATGGCTGTTTCTCTCTCGAGCCCCTCTCCCTCTTTCTCTAAAATCCATAAAAACATATTTTTAAAAAAGAAAGAAACTGCTCTTGTGCTCCATTCACCTAGCACAGTACTGCATAGATTTACTGGTTCTTCTCCTTAACATGTCTCTTCTTTTTTCTTTTTTTAAAAATATATTTTATTGATTTTTTTTTTTTTTTTTTTTTACAGAGAGGAAGGGAGAGGGATATAGAGTTAGAAACATCGATAAGAGAGAAACACCGATCAGCTGCCTCCTGCACACCCCATACTGGGGATGTGCCCGCAACCAAGGTACATGCCCTTGACCGGAATCAAACCTGGGACCCTTCAGTCTGCAGACCGATGCTCTATCCACCGAGCCAAACAGGTTAGGGCTAACATGTCTCTTCTTAATCTTCCCTATTCTCTTGATTTTCCTCTAAACTCATAAGCAAAATGTGAAAAATAAAATTCCTAAATGTCCAGGTTGTTTCAACCTACTTCTCTTAAATTTATTGAGATATCAAATCTAATGGTGAAAGTTGTTTAATAACTGCAAATCAAAAATCATTTGAGAGCTGGCAATCCTAAAGTTAGAATTTCTCTAATAATTATCTTTAAACATGAAAAATCTCACATCCTATAAGAATCTCCCTATCTTTCCACTTTGCATAAGAAATATCCCAAGTAACCCTTTCCCATCCTTTCTTTCTGAGGAAGCACACAGTCCATTATAAAGTCTTTTCTCTAAACCCCAAAGATTATCTTTTAATGAAACCCAACCATCATTGATTATAGATATAAAAGGTTTTGATCTAGTCTTAAATTCCTAAAATACACTCTACATATTCTCTGTTGACCAAGGCCACATAGTACAGGTTTTGTTCGTTTTCATGACCTCTCATGCTACAAAGCCTGTATTTACTAACTTATCCAAAGTTGTAAAAGTATTGGTAGCCCATTTTTCCTTAATGTCCCGTTGCATCTTTATGTTTCTCCTGCTGCGATTGGTGGTGTGCTTATAGTTCTTGAAGTAAAAAATAAAAATAAAATAAAAATCACATTTTGCTACTCCTACACGTACAACAGATAATAACCACCTCTTAACATCCACTTAGTACAACAGACATATATGTTTACAAATCCACTCAAACTTCTTTCCAATACTCCACCAAAATCCAAAATTCATTTACAAGCATATCAGGAACCAATCTTTTAATCCTCACCGAAGGGTATGTTTATTGATTTCACAGAGAAAGAAAGGGAGGAAAGAATGAAGGGAGGGGCAGAGAGAGAAAAAAAATCAATGTGAGAAACATCAATCGATTGCCTCCTGTATGCACCCTGATTGGGGACTGAACATGAAACCTTGGTATGTGCCCTGACGGGAAATCAAACCCACAACCTTTTTGATGTATGGGATGACGCTCCAATCAACTGAGACACAGGCTGGGGCTATCAGGGACCAATTTAAACATTTAACAGAATGCCGGCTGCTTTTTTAAAGTTAAAAATGTATACACACTGTAACAGAGTGAAATGCGTGGCCTCTCTTTATCTTGTTCAAACGTGCTGTGTCCTTGTATAAAGACATGCTATCATTACAGGAATTCTGCTTATGACTTGAGTTTTTACAAAAACACCCCCTTGCCCTCCTATTTCTCCTTCCCTTGACATAAAAGAAGCCAGAACTCTGTATTTAGGAAAATAGATTTGAGGTACTGCTAGATCTTCCATTTTGTTGGTTGCTGCCTTCTAGATCAATAAACCTTTCCTTACTTCAAACTCTGACATTTTTTAGTTTTGGCCTTTCAAAGCATTGGGCACACACACTTTGGGCCAGTAACAACACTGTGGCAGAAAACTAATAGACTCACACACCCAAAACTCCCACATCATAATCCTCGGAACCTGAGAATGTGTTTGGAAACTAATACACACACAAATTTTTTGGTTCATCATTACAAATAGAATAAGTGCACTCTAGCAGCCCTAAAATTTAACATTTAAAGTGGCTATATCTGGTCAGTTCTAGTTTTCTGAATCATATGCTTAAGAATTTGAAGTTGCTTTAATAACAAGAGTAGTAAGTATTTGAGTTCACAATGGAAATAAAAGAAAGCCTACTTTGTCAAGCATTAGTGTAATATCAGTCAAGTCTTTTTTTTTTTTTTAATCCTCACCTAAGGGTATTTTTCTCTAATGATTCTTTAGAGAAAGGGGTAGGGAGCCAGAGAAGGAGAGAAACATCCAGGTGAGAGAGACACATCAATTGGCCACCTCCCACACGTGCCCCAACAGTAGTTGGGACGAACCTGCAACTGAGGTATGTGCCCTTGGCCAGGAATTGAACCCTCGACCCTTTGGTCCGCAGGCCAACGCTCTAACTGCTGAGCCAAAACAGCCTGGACTCAAGTCTTATTAATGAGAATTCAGATGTAAGAATTTCCACTAGAATCCCAGGTATTTACTCACTTGTAATATCACAAAATTATGTTTAGGTATGAAAAAGTTAAACTTTATGTAAAGCTTAGCCTAACAAAAATTATTACTTTGGGAGTACAATTATGAAAATATTCTGTATATTACATCTATATAGCTTAAAATATGATATAAATAGATCTACATTCTGTCTAAATGTTTTTTAGAGCAGCGGTCGCCAACCAGTTGTCCGCGGACCAATGGTGGTCCATGAGGTCTGAAAGGTTGGCGACCACTATTTTAGAGTATTTCTTTAAAATAAGAAACACAAAAGCAGTTAAAACTCTATTCTGAACTGCTAATGAAATGCTGGATCTAGGCAATGAATATCAACAGTTGCTAAAAATCATTAGGTGAAAAGCTGCAGAGGAACTGCATAATAGAAGACTCATGCTGATAACACTTCAACCCACCAAGCAACCTTACCCTCACAAAAAGAGAGGACACGGGTGCCTCCTAATGTGATGTAATAGGAAATCCACATCACCTAGGTCCACAGTGGTCGGCAAACTCATTCGTCAACAGAGCCAAATATCAACAGTACAACAATTGAAATTTCTTTTGAGAGCCAAATTTTTTAAACTTAAACTTCTTCTAACGCCACTTCTTCAAAACAGACTCGCCCAGGCCGTGGTATTTTGTGGAAGAGCCACACTCAAGGGGCCAAAGAGCCGCATGTGGCTCGCGAGCCGCAGTTTGCCGACCACAGACCTAGGATATTTTTTTTCACCACCACCCACCTACTCACCCATTCCACCCCAATAAAACAAAGCAAAACAAGGAATCTGGATCAAGCCTCTACATCTACCATCTTATGGAAAATACACAGGATATATGCTAAACAACACTAAGGGATGCAATCAGCAAAATGCAGAAAATGGGAAAAGCTGAAGAGCAACCTGACTTCAACAAGATAAACTGTAATTTTAAAAAAGGGGTGGGAGACTCATACTTAAGAAATGTAACAACCAAAAGCAATGTATGAACCCAACCATATAAAACCATTTGAGACAACTGGACATTTTCAACAGACTGAGGGTATTAAGAAACTGAGGGTGACTGTATGAGGGGATGGGAACACTCAACACTTTCACTAGTAGAAGTATATAGTCCAGTGGCACAAGTGGTAAGTGGCATATGAGAGATCTCTGGCAGAATGTTAATTTCAAATCACTGACTACATAACCAAGGTCTGAAATCATCTATTTGTCCATTTGACCGTTTCCTAATCTGTGAAACAGAATACTATTGCCTATTGGCCCATTTCATATATTTTACAGTTGCTATTCAGAAAAAAAATAATAAAATGGCCTGAAGTGCAAATGATATTGATGTTTCTTTATAGCAGGTATTGTCACAAAAATATATACTGCATAAGTTATTTTTTACTACTGACCCACAGTGACTGTTTTGTTGACTTTTTTCAATAAATTTTCTATGAAACCTCTTCCTCTGACCCTTTTTTATTAGATGTTTTATGTATAAGCTAAAAAATCATTAGGCATGCCATAGTTGAAATGGACCTAAAATGTTACAGACTTTTTTCTTTCCTGTCACTACTATGGGGAGTAAAGAAGTGAGTGTACTTTTTACGACTGCTCCCACTTTCCTTCACCCACTGGATCTGAAGTACTTCTTTTGATTAACTCATTTTAGCAAAAATGAGTTCTACAAGCTACATCATAACATGATTATGAACAACATATACATGCCTTCTTTTAAACTACCAGACAACCTTCATAGATTTTTTTCCTAAACAAATCCAAATCCAATCAATTTAACAAGTTTGAGGACAAAAATTACTGAAACATTAAACTACATAAGCAATTTTAATAACTCATATATTTGCTAGTTGTTTCATTCACATTCTCACCTCCTCTCCAAAACCCTTTCCCTTCTTCATCTTCCATAAATTACTTTTCAAATCCCACCACTCCCAAAAGCCCTCTTCTCCAATGAGCCCAGACTTCACTCCAAGTGTCATCCTGTCTTCCATTTAAGCATCATTAACACTTAGCTATCAAGTCTGCATCACTCACCGTTCACCTTGTTATGTACAAGCCTGGTCTTTCCAAACTGACTGCCTTTAAGGACAAAAACTGAAAAACCTTTGCATCTCTAGTGTCTGGTACAGATCCCTATTTACTGAACATTAATTGATACTGATTGTAGAAACGGACCTGACTGCTCCATTGTGTGATGGGATGACTTGTAAAGATATTTGAAGTCCTAACCCCCAGAACCTCAATTATTTGGAAAGTCTTTACAAAAGTAATCAAGTTGAAAGGTCATGCTGGGCCCTATATAAAGGGTCTTCAGCTCTCTTTGCCACATCTATTGCAAGAATGAAGACCATTCTCAGCAATCAGACTGTGGACATTCCAGGCAATATCAATATCACTCTGAAGGGACATACAGTTATTGGGAAGGGCCCTACAGAGACCCTGTGGGGGGGAGGGGGGGACTTCAACCACATCAAAGTAGAACTCAGTCTCCTTGGAAAGAAAGAGGCTCTGGTTAACAAATGGTGGGTAAATAGAAAAGAACTGGCCACCATTTGCACTATATGCAGTCATGTTCAGAACATAATCAAGGGTGTTACATGGAGCTTTCATTATAAGATGAGATCCGTGTATGCTCACTTCCCCATCAAAGCCATTGTTTGCTTGTTGAAATCAGAAACTGGGCGAAAAATACATCCACAGGGCTCAGGTGTTGCTTGTTCATTATATCAAGCCCCAGAAAGTTGAGTGGATTTTTAAAGGAAATGACATTGAACTTATATCAAAGTCAGCTGCTTTGATTCAGCAAGCCACAACAGCTGAAACAAGGATATCAGTAAATTTGGGGATAGTTCCTATGTTTCTGAAAAAGGAACTGTTCAGTAGGCTCGTGAATAAGATATGTTGTCCAGCTATAGAAACAATGAGATGTTGAATGATTCCTTAGATTCATTTGCAATATTTAAAAGATGCAATAAAAGCCATGTATTGATTGGGGGAAGGAGAGGGGTCCTTAAAAAAGGAGGAAATTTGGACATAAGAGACAAACATGCACAGACAGAAAACAATGTAAATCGAAAGAGACACACACAGAGACAGAAGATAGAGTGATACATCTAAACGCCGAAGATTGCTAGCAAACCTCCAGAAGCCAGGAGAAAGGCAGAGAATAGACTCTCCTTAGAGGCCCTCCAAAGGAACCAACTCTGCCAACTCCTTCATTTTGGACTTCTGGACTCCAGACTGTGAGACAATAAACTTCTGTCATTTTCAACTACACAGTTTTTGCTACTTTGTTTGGCAGCCCTGGGAAATTAATACAATTGATGTTTAAGAAAATGAAAATGTACAAACAGTATTACATAACCAAGCCTTCCTAATATGATAGATACTAAGGATAATGGAGAATTAAAATGAGCCCAGTCTGACCTAGAATGAAGCAGCATAAGGACAAAGGAAAATGTCCATGACACATTAAGTGAAAGAGTAAGTTGCCAATAAATCTGCAGATTTTATTTGGGGGTAGGGGGGATAGCAAACCCATAATATCAAGTTTGCATTGTACACAGGAAATGTCTAACCACACAAACACATACATACAAACTCTTAACAAGCAATTCATTCTTTAAGTCAGGGGTCCTCAAACTTTTTAAACAGGGGGCCAGTTCACTGTCCCTCAGGCCGTTGGAGGGCCGGACTATAGTTTAAAAAAAACTATGAACAAATTCCTATGCACACTGCACATATCTTATTTTGAAGTAAAAAAAAAAAAAAAAAAAAAAACAGCAAAAACACCCGCATGTGGCCCGCGGGCCGTAGTTTGAGGACACCTGCTTTAAGTCTTTGTAGTAGGAGGATTTTTCTTACTTCCCATAATTTTGTACTTTTAAAAATATAAGTGGTTCATCTTTATAACTTTTTTAAAATGTAGAATTCAAAGAAACTGTTTCCAAAAGGTAATCAGATGTCATATTATTTTTTAACAATACATGCAGTTAAACCTGAGTGATTTAATTCATTTTTTATAGGAAAATAGTATTTTATTTATTTTTTTAAATTTATCTTTATTGTTGAATGTATTAAAGATGCCCCCTTTTCCCCCCATTGATCCTCTCCCTCCCCACTCCTGTCCCTTCCCCAGGCCTTCACCCTACTATTGTCTGTGTCCAGGGGTGATGCATATATGCATATAAGTTCTTTGGTTGATCTCTTCCCTGCGCCCCACCCCCGCCTTCCCTCTGGGAATCCTCAGTCTGTTGCATGCTTCCATGTCTCTGGATTTATTTTGTTTGTAAGATTATTTTGTTCATTAGATTCCACGTATAAGTGAGATCATGTGATACTTGTCTTTCTCTGACTGGCTTATTTCACTTAACATAATACTCTCCAGGTCCCTCCATGCTGTCTCAAAGGTTAAGAAAGCCTTTTTTACAGCTGCATAGTATTCCATTGTGTAAATGTACCACAGATTTTTTATCCATCCAAACTTCTGATGGGCACTTGGGCTGTTTCCAATCTTAGCTATTGTAAATAACGCTGCTATTTCAACTCCTCAATTTGATAATTCAAAGCAATGCATTAATTGCTGAACTATGAAAGCATATCTACCACTCCACTTCTAATAGCAACCATGTCATTGTATTTCAGAGGCAGTAGGAAACATAGATTGTTTGAAAAATGACAGAAGGAAAAGAATATAACATTTACCAACCATATCATGTCTGCCAGACATATAATTCTGGAGATTTTACAAATGTTTCATCATTGAATTTCATTTCTCCACTGAGCCACACTTATTCATTCAGCATTCTCTTTGTTTCAGTACCAAGCAACATTTACAGAGCGTCTTATTAACTTTGATGTCAACCAAAAATGTCCTCAAATATCTGAACTCTCTTTAATAATCCACTCTACATTTATCATCTATAAATTTACCTAAGTCCAAACCCTTCTACAACTTAATTTTTGAGATATCAATTTGTGAAGTATCTCGCAAATGCATAAAGCAGGCACTCAATAAATGTCAGATCTCTATATAAGTTCCTTGAGAAAGCTGAAATTACAGAAGTCACATTCAACTGTACAAAGTCTGCTAAGATGACCCAAGTCATCATTACACAGAATAGCAAAAAACATCACAATAAAACCAGGCTCTTAGCACTAAAACGGCATAATAACTACAACTCAGTTCCAGGAGTGAAAAAAGATGGTTAGTAATTAAAGCAACTAATGTCTGGGGTAGAAAAGTGCAACAAACAGAAAAAAGGCTTTAAGTACAAAAGGAAGCAAAAACCACTCAAAAACCACAAAATGCTGGGAAGGAGCAGTGACCTGAGCAAAGGCAACTGCACATCTACTAGAGATGAGGTCTGCATTTCTTTACTCCCAAATTCCTGAAAACATCTACAAGCCAATGTGTTGCAGCTTTTTTTGTTTTTTCTTCCGTTTTACACACACAAAAAATTGGAGATTTTATTTTGTTCCTAACTTCTAAGCTTTCTGTGTGTTTGTGTGGCTTTGAGTCCCACTTCATTTACTAATTATTTGTACTTGGCTAGACCAGGTACCTGATTTCTACTATGAAGTGGAATAATAATTTCCACATTAGATGAAATGAGAGGATACATGTGAAAGTCTTTTGTACTGCACATATAAATTAAAACCATTCTTATATGATTACTAGAGACCCAGTGCACGAAATTTGTGCACAGACAGGGTCCCTAGGCCTGGCCGGCGACCAGGGCTGATCGGGGCCTTCCGGCTGCCAGCTGCCAGGGCCTTCCTTCGCTACCCCCTGGTGGTCAGCACACATCATAGCAAGCTATCGAACTCCCCAGGAGACACTTTGCATATTAGCCTTCTATATATATATATATAAATATATATATATAGACTAGAGGCCCGGTGCACGAAATTCATGCACGGGGGATGGGTCCCTCAGCCTGACCTGCACCCTCTCCAATCTGGGAGCCCTCTCCAATCCGGGAGCCGTGACAGCTTAGGCCCCCTCCCCGAGGTTCTCTGCTCTCTGCGGGGCCTGGCCGCTCTGCGCGCGCAGCCCAAAGGCCGTCCGCAGCCGGGGCGGAACGCTTGCCCCGTCGCCAGAGCAACAAAGCAAGCATTCTGCCAGGCCGCTCACGCTGCCCGCTCTCAGTGGCCACCCCCCCCCCCCAAAACTGGGGGATTCCGGCGCCGCCATCTTGTGGCTATCGGTGCTGCCATCTTTGTGATGGAGTCATGGTTAATTTGCATATTACCCTTTTATTAGATAGGATTATTGGTAGAACTCCTGGTATTCATTAGGAAAGAATAGAATGTACATTAAGATACTATGAACTGTGGAAGTTATAACAGGACTCACAAGTTACCTTTGTGACTTGTGTAGTCATTTAAAGGTTTGAAAATAAATATTTTTGTGATCCTGGTCTTAAGATGCTCTGGTCATTAATGAAGCTAAATTTAGGATTACTTCTTTTTAATCTAATGTGTTAGGAATCTATAGTTAATGGAACTTTTTTTCCAATCTGTGAAAGTGGAGCTAATATTACCTGAGCTCTCCTAGCTCTAAATGGATCATGAAGATGACAGACATGAGAAAAAGATTATGAGACTAACAAAAAAAAAAAAAAAAAAAAAGGGGGGGACTAAGTGCTTTTGAAATATCTCAAAAAGCAATCTATATATGTACAGTATTTTTCATTTTCTTAAGTGAGATGACTGTATTGTGTTGTTGTATAAATTGCCCTTTTGTTTTAGGCAGGTTTCTTGTTAAGGAATATTTTGCTTTTTATTCTTATCTGATAGTTCCATTAATATAGAACAGATAAATTTGATCCATTTTGACTTACTATAATTAATGAAATAGAGCTTATTCCTTCCAATTTATTTTGGTTTTCTATTTTTAACCGTTCCTTTTTCACTTGTTTTTCCTATTTTCCTGCCCTCAAAGTTTGAATGATAAGTTTAAGTTTCTGCTGGTTTGGAAGCAAAGAACATCCATTTATCGTGTAGTGCAAGCATGTCAAACTCGTGGCCCACAATGAACATTTTTGCAGCCCAGCCAATATAACGGTATGTAAGAAACGTTTTAATAAAAATTTTGTAACTTAATTTTTAAAATGTCCTGTTATACATAATTATTAATAACAAACTACAACATTCGCTAATGACTGATTACTATAATTGTGTTGCATTAATTTCTCTTACGTGCCTTACACACCTTACACAGAGACGCACCATTTCTCTTCACTAATACTAACAGCAAATATTTTAGCAGCTGATTGCCACAGTCATTAGTCTTGGACTGACTTGTTTGGTGTGCACAACAGGAAATACCTTGCTTTCAGAGAACAAGAAAAATAGGTTTATTTGTGTTACAGTTATTAATTTGTGCAGTTATTCAGTGTCTGGAAAGTTAATGCTCAAAAAATATTAATTTTTATTAAAATGTTCTATTATTTTATGTTAACAATTACTCATTTATTTCAGCCCTTTGTATTCAGCATAGCTCTATCAAAATAAACCTACGTTTCAATAAAAATTGAAGCCTTTGTTTTTTTGTGGCCCACATAAACTTAAACCTTGTTTATTCGGACTGTGTTAGCCTTTGAGTTTGACATGCCTGGTGTAGTGTGTATTTATCCTTTATTTTTAACAAACATATATAACTTTAAACTTTCTAATATTAGGGCTTTTGGGAGACAAGACCTTTAACAGGTTTAAACTACCCACTGAATAGTCCTCCTACTTTACCCATCTTGTTATGGTCATCATTTCAGCTTTTTTATTTATTTTTTTTGATACAAGTAACTTTTTAACAATCAATGTAATGAAAGTTACCAACATATTTTTAGCAATTCCATTATTTCTTTATGCCCACAACTTTCCTCTGAACTTACCTTTCCTACAGCTAAATACACGTTTTATTGATATTTTAATGAGAGTCAATAGTTAGTAAACTTTCTTGGAACTTCTTGATTTGGCCCATTCCTCCTCTCCAGCCTATTTCTCCCAAAACCCCTTCCATGCCAATCCAGCTAGAATCTAAAAATAACACATTATTCCATGACTCTATACCTTTGCTCACATCTGAAATTCCATCTCCTCCTGTCCATACAATAGACGACTTCATTTCACTAAGTTAAAGTCTATGAAGATTTTTTCCCTGGAAATCTTAACTCTCCCAGAAGAAAATAACCACTTTCTCTTCCACATACACTTATTACACTAACAGGAAGAAAACCACTTCATTTTATTCATTTGTATTATATGTCTATCCTCCTTCCAACCTTTTTCTCATCATGGAACACATAGAAAATGTCTGTAGAGCCCACAAGACTATACAGATAAGACACTTCTCACCTGGATGTGACTGGTCAAGAGTCTCTGGTCAACCTAGATAGCTCCTGGCTGCTCAGAGGCCGAGAGGATTAGATTACATTCTCAGCACAACTATACTCCATGCAGGACATGCAAAATAGGCAGCTCCATAAAACCAGAGCTTATCATAGCCATCCATGTATTCTCAGAACGCACATATACCCTAATATAATGTAGGGCTCCATTTTCTTCCAGTAAGTACTTACTGAAGAAAAGGTATTCTTTAAAAAAAAAAAAAGTCACTATTAGCATTAAAAAACAATCCTGTCCCTCATCCCATGAAAAACAGTTATTCACTATCAGACAGAAGGCTCAGTAGGGCTCAAAAATAAAACTAAAGGAAACAAAACTCAGACACCACTAAAAAATCCTATTACTTAAACACTATTCACAAATAGGAAATGTATATAGATGGGTCCTGGACATATAAAGCATTTCAGTAAGAATTTCTGTCAGTTATCACTGAAATAAATATCACTTATTTTAAGCTGGGAATAAAATTTTATCAGTTTGCAACTTTAGACATGTGGGTTACTACAAACAGAGATGCTAAGCAAGTTTATATATCACTCTGTAGTCACAACACAATTTTTAGAAAAAGCTAATGGTCTTTCTTACAAAGAAGCAACAGAAAAACACAACCAGTGAACATACAGGATTATGAGAAACTACAGAACCTCACTCAATCATGTTCTCTATTAAATACTAGAGGCCTGGTGCACAAATTCATGCACCAGTGGGGTCCCTGGGCCTGGCCTGCAGGATCAGGCCAAAACCGGCTCTCCCACATCCCCGAGGGGTTCCAGAAAGGGCGAGGGACCCCACTGGTGCACAATTGGGGCCAGGGAGGTTGGCCAACTGGGGAGGGGCCGTGAGATGGCTCCAGGGCGTGTCTGGCCCATCTCACTCAGTCCCCATCAGCCGGACCCCAGCAGCAAGCTAACCTACCAGTTGGAGTGTCTGCCCCCTGGTGGTCAGTGTGCATCATAGCAAGCGGTTGAGCAGCCTTAGCATATCATTAGCATATTATGCTTTGATTGGTTGAAAAGCCAACTAGTCAACCGGACACTCAGCATATTAGGCTTTTATTATATAGGAAGGATTCTGTACCTTACACTAACATACAATTCTTCATTGGGTACTTCTATGAAAACAGTCTAAGACTTAATAGTTTTTCTTCCAAAATAAATTATGTATATAAACTGTCTCTTTCATCTCCTTATAATACAAATTTTGTGCATAAGATTTTAAATGATCAAATCTTATAAACAGGTATTTTCAACAATCCTATGTCTGAGTTTTTAATTCAGCAGCCCATAACTCTTCATAATATCTAGCATTTACCCTTTTCTTCCAACACCTTAAAGTACTTTACAGAAATTTAAATAATGCCCTTCCAGCTCACAAGATAGGGAGAACAGATTTTAGACAAGATGTCTAAAAGTAAGTTGGGTACCTGCACTGTAGGCCAACAAAAGTAAAGGACAGAGGCAAAAGGGAATTAAGTGCAATAATATGGCCCCAGTAAACATAGGAAATTCTGAAAGGAAATAAGGCCTGAAGCCGACTTTTAACACACATATACCTCATTCTAACAACAAAAAGTTGTGAGTTTTTTAGTATAATATGGTAAGGTTTTACTTTAAAAGTAGTATTCCCAACTTATCTAAACTTGTAAAACATGTTTAAGAATGTCACAAATTAGCCGAAACCGGTTTGGCTCAGTGGATAGAGCGTCGGCCTGCGGACTCAAGGGTCCCAGGTTCGATTCCGGTCAAGGGCATGTACTTTGGTTGCGGGCACATCCCCAGTAGGGGTGTGCAGGAGGCAGCTGATTGATGTTTCTCTCTCATCGATGTTTCTAACTCTCTATCCCTCTCTCTTTCTCTCTGTAAAAAATCAATAAAATATATAAAATAAAATAAAATAAAAAGAATGTCACAAATTAGATCAGTTTTACTCCCTGATGGAATAAAATCTCTTCCTACAAACTATTCAACACAGAGGTAAGACAATCTATATTCTTATTTTATATCATAATCTAACCCACTTAACTTCAAAGTAAATTTGTGTTTTCTCAGAGGCATGTACTACTAATAAACTAATGTTTCTTATGATGAAAATGTGCTGAAATAACTGCATTTCATAAAACAAATTTCAGTTTTGGTTACTAGCATTTATTGAGTTAACATTAATTAGTACTGCCAATGAGTCCTCTAACCACATGAGGGGAGCAAATCCATTTAGAATAATCATAGTAATAATAATAACAATAATAACCACCACACAGTGATTACCATGGCCCAAGACCATTCTACAACCTTTTGAACTAAGGTATTATTTTACCCCAATTTAAAGACAAGAAACTGTGGCACAGAGAAGTAACTTGTTCAAGATCTCACTCAAAGCTAGGAAAATGTGGATTGGAAAAAAAAGGAACCCATTCTAATCTTATTTCATTTTTGTTTTTCTTTCTTTTTTCTTTTTTAAAATATTTCTAATGCCACTGGAAAAGAAAAAAATGTCGAAAATGAGTAATAGCTATGTGAATTAGCCTGATAATGAATAAAATGGCGATATCACTAACCTCCACTAAATGCTTTTAAAGGACGAGAAATATATTTACTTTGGATTGTAACTTTCCACAAATTCAATAACATTAAAAAGAAAACTGGAAAACTAGTCATAATACATATTTAACTATGTCTAATTCCATGCTCCGCACATTATTTAAAACATGATTAGAGCTCCCAAAATGATGATGAAGATATCAATAATCATTTCTAAACTCTCAAAAGATCATAGAGTACTGAGTTTTAAAACTAGAAGGAAACAAACATATAAGAAATATTTATTAAAGAGTGTCTAGTCCAATCCCTTTGTTTTCAAAATGAGAAAAATCAACTCAAAGTTTTAAAAGACTTTCCCATATAGATTTAAATGTCAAAATCTGGAGTAGAATTTACCTTCTGGTTCAACTGCTCTTTTTAATATACCATACTGTAGGATACATAAAATACTATATAAAGTTTCTGAAATTGAACTACTAAAAAGGAAATCAGAAAAAAATTAAATTATTTAAATGTGAAAAATAACGGTTTCTGGAGAGGGATTAATTCTTAAGTAAACAAATGCTTCAATAATCTCCTGAAACAGTAAGTTTCTAAGGAGAGCAAGAATAGATATGACTTTAAAGGAAAAAAGAACTCGAGATTAAAAAGGAAGTGGACTCAATCTCTGGGGCTTGGTCAAAAGCCTAAAATTAAATAAGACAACAACACATGTTGTGATAAAGTCTGGGTGAAACTGGCCACATGGTTCATGATAAATCAGATAATTAACCTACTTTAAGATCTATTATAAAAAGACTAGAGGCCTGGTGCATGAATTCATGCACAGGTGGGGTCCTTTGGCCTGGCTGGCGATCAGGGCCGCGGGAGGTTGTCCAGCCAGGGGGAGGGGCCATGGGAGGTTGGCTGTGGGTGTGCATTGACCACCGGGGGGCAGCTCCTGCATTGAGCGTCTGCCCCCTGGTGGTCAGTCTGCATCATAGCAACCAGTCGTTCGGTCATTCGGTCGTTTAGGCTTTTATATAGATAGATAGATTAGCCAGAGGTGGAAAGAGAAAACTACCAGCAAGCAGGTATGCAAAGCCATATGACATAAAAGAAGACCAGAGCATATATGCACATTGCACATAACTGAATATGGTATTTAATTGGATAAAGAAATTGAAGGGATTAGCTACAAAACATATATTCATATCACATGGACAGGAACAATAATGTGGTGAGAGCCAAGAGAGGGGGAATTGGGGATAGGTGGAGGTGGGGAAAGCAGAGGTTGGGGAGAGTCTGCAATAATGTCAACATTAAAATTAATTTTTTAAAATTTTTAAATAAAATCTTTAAAAAATACATAAAACTAAACTTCGAGAGGCGGCTGCTGCCCCAATCACCCCTCAGGAGCAGGGGGAGGTGGAGAAGCCCTCAGGGGCCATCAGGGCCGGCAGCCACCACTCGCACCCGCTGCTGGCGCCAAGCAATCAAGACTGGCGCCTTTCACGGCAGCAATTGCGAGCAGTGGCTCCGGCACCGGCTGTAGGTGTGAGAGGGGCTGGTGCTAGCAGTGGGTGCGAGAGGCGGCTCCAGCGCCAGCAGCGGGTGTGAGCGCCAGGCGGGACCACAGCACACGGGAGCAAAGCATTTTCAGTAACCACCAGAGGCTCGCCCCGATGACAGCGACTGGCGCCCCACCTTGGTCTGGCGCCCCTGCTCACCTGCTCCACCATCCCACTGCAGCCAATGCCCATCATGTTCCGCACACCTCCCCTGGTGGTCAGTGCACGTCATAGTGACCAGTTGTTCAGTTGTTCCGCCGTTCGGTCTATTTGCATATTACCTTTTTATTATATAGGGTTATTACCCTATATAATAAAGAGATAATATGCAAATTAACCATCATTTCAACACACAAGATGGCTGCCCCCATGTGGACACAAGATGGCCGCCACAAGATGGCCTGCAGGGGAGGGCAGTTAGGGGCAATCGGGCCGGCAGGGGAGCAGTTAGGTGTCGATCAGGCTGGCAGGGGAGTGGTTAGGGGGTGATCAGGCTGGCAGGCAGAAGCGGTTAGGGGCAATCAGGCAGAGGCATGTGAGCAGTTGGGAGCCAGCAGTCTTGGATTATGAGAAGGATGTCCGACTGCCCGTTGAGGCCCGGTCCCCATGGGATTGGGCCTCAACGGGCAGTCAGACATCCTTTGAGGGGTCCCAGATTGGAGAGGGTGCAGGCTGGGCTGAGGGACACCCCCCACCCTGTGCACGAATTTCGTGCACTGGGCCTCTAGTATAGGATAATATTCTGACTTCATGAAAAGGAGACTATCAAACCACCCCCTCAACAAAGCAAGAGCCTGGAGGTTTTTCTTCCCTTCTTTTCTTTCTGGAGTGCTCTGACCACACAACACATTTTACTCTTACTGAATGATGCCAGTGAGACTGAAGAAAAGACAAATAGCCAGCTTCACCTGGGACTTTTCTTCCAAGAATAGTTCAAAGTTAACATGGGCAGGGTGTTGTACTATATACAGGCTTGCTCAAGGTAAACCTGTTAGATCCACTTGAATAATCCTATATAATAATCAGCTTACTTGTGGCCTTGGCCTCACTGACATCACATTCTAACAGACCTATCTCACCCGTGGATGCAGGCGGGCAAGCAGCCAGGCCAGTGCCACCTCATGATCTACCTATCTTCCCCTGCAGCAGCTTCTCCTTTATCCAGTCCCTCCCAACAATCCCTTCCTAACCATGACTCCTACAACCACCGCATAGGAAGGGATGATAATTATCACAGTGGGAGCTAGTGAACATTTAAGGAGCCCTGCCTCCATTAACAGCCAGGATCCATACTATACTCTCTAGTCCTAGGCCACCAAAAACAGTTCTAAAACTTCCACCTCAGCCCTGACCAGTTTGGCTCAGTGGATAGAGCGTCGGCCTGCGGACTCAAGGGTCCCAGGTTCGATTCTGGTCAAGGGCATGTACCTTGGTTGCGGGCACATCCCCAGTAGGAGGTGTGCAGGAGGCAGCTGATTGATGTTTCTCTCTCATCGATGTTTCTAGCTCTCTATCCCTCTCCCTTCCTCTCTGTAAAAAATCACTAAAATATATATTTAAGAAAAAAAAAACAAAAAAAAAAACTTCCACCTCAATTTCAAAACATAGGCCTCTCTATGGTTTTGGCCACTTTTCCCATTATTTCATCATTATTAAGTACAATATTAAAAATTGGGTAGCTACTCTGTGCCAGGCCCTGAAAGTCTCAAATTACTTCAGAGGCCAAATAAACACCATGTGATACTGAAAATGTATTTTTCACGGACAAATAACAAGAGGCATTTCTAGAGATATCTTTGCAAATTTATTCAGGGCAATCTAAACATAGCCACTCATTTGACTCAGGCTAACTTAAGTAAAGCAAACTAATTTTCACATGTAAGCAGAACAATAGTGATCTAAAAAAGACATAACTGAAAGATTTGCTTTTAACACAGTTATTTAACCCAATTAAGGTACTGCCAATTTACAACCTTATGTTGACAAATGAAAAAATTATGTGAACTTTATTATTTATAGAATAAAATTTTAATTCATCATAAATGTTTCCACAGCTGCTGATTCTCTGAGAACTATCATTCTCTTTAGGTCCAGCCCCTCTTCTCTCCACCACTCCACACACACCTCCAATCTCATCCACGTTTAACCAAACTCACTTCGCTCAGGTATAAAGGACTCTGGAAAACTGTTTTATTATATGCAGAAGTGCTCCATCAAAGGGCAGAAATAAATGACAGTCCCTCCCCTTAAACCTTCACAATCTAAAAAGCAGATAAGAGGAAAATGTACAACACATTACATATGATAAGTGCTATTGAGATAACAAAAATGCAGTTAAGTTATATGAAGGGGGGATGAAGGATGGGGATGGACAGGGGTATGATTACTCAAGTAAGGCTATCTGCTTGACAGACAGGTCTGAATTCACTAGACAAGGGGGGAGGCGGAGTGTTCAAAACCTAGAAAAATGGCATTTATAAAAGCACAGAGGTAAATATCTTCATTTTCCTTGATTGTTAATTTTGTAATTCTCAGAAGGTAAGTTACAGTTTTCTTTAAAGGATAAAATTGCAAATTACTTTGAGATATTTAGCATTACTTTGGAAGCACATCAAAATATAAATATAGACACAATTTTAACATTACTTTTGAAACAATCTCATTTGGCCAGGCACTGGTGTTTTTGTATTTGCCAACAATACGCACACATCACATGCAATTAATGCCCCAGAGCAGAAGCCCTAGGAAGAGCTTCGGAGTCTATGTTCCTGAGATCAGAATCCCACTTACTCATGTTTGACTTGGCAAATCTCTCTGTGCCTCATTTTCCTAATCTGATTACAGTATATTTTGCATTTACTAATATGTTCATTTGAATATTGTGTGTCTCCCTCAACTACATTGTAAACACCATGAAAGCAGAGGCTGTCTTGATCACTGCTCTTTACCTAACATTCAGCAGTATCTAGCCCTTAGTGCAGTGGTCGGCAAACTCATTAGTCAACAGAGCCAAATATCAACAGCACGATTGACATTTCTTTTGAGAGCAAAATTTTTTAAACTTAAACTTCTTCTAACGCCAGTTCTTCAAAATAGACTCGCCCAGGCCGTGGTATTTTGTGGAAGAGCCACACTCAAGAGGCCAAAGAGCCGCATGTGGCTCGCGAGCCGCAGTTTGCCGACCACGGCCTTAGTGGGTGCCAAATGTATACCTAATATACCTGAGTAAATGAATGGTTAGTAAAGAGTAACACATCACACCCAAAGAACGAGACTTTGACAATGAACTATGACCCAACAATCTGTGTAGCTCAGCAATCTGGCAAGATTATCACTCTCAAAGACTTAATTATCATATTCCTTCTGAAATAGAATATCCGGAATATCTAAAAATAATCTAAATGACCCTCAAAAATCATGTTAATATAGTTCCTTTAATATCAATACCTCCTAAAATACAAATTGTGAGAAAAACAAACAAACATCTATCTGAGGAAATGAATTCACCAATGATTCATTCTTCAATATGATTCCTGATATCCTGTAGATCAATGATTTTCAACCGGTGTGCCACAAGAATTATAAAAACACACAATATCTAATTATTAGTCATGGCATTGACCTCTTTTCCCTTAGACTGTCAAATAAAAAAAAGATAACAGCCACCACAATAGCCATCAGTGTAAATGAACCAAAAGTAATATCTACTTTTTTGTCAGATCAACAAAAAATAAATTTTTGATGTGCCACAGAATTTTAGTAATTAGTTTATGTGTGCAATGAGATGAAAAGGTTGAAAATCACTGCTGTAGGTTTTAATCCCACCTGATTTCAGCCATTTTTTAATACTGTTCATCAGCATGCAGTATAGAATCTGCTTCTAAAGCATCTTGCGGATCTGATTCACCACTCCTTTAAAAAAGGTATGGAAAATATACCACCCTTAAATCCAAGATTGCTTGGGGATCTCCTAGACGCAGTCGGGTGCATAAAAATAAAAAGGCTAGTAAGACAAAACCTAAGATTTCAAAATTCTTTTAAAACATAATTACCAGGCTCACGATGGAAAGAATAACTTTTTTTTTCTG
The DNA here is from genome assembly GCF_951640355.1 of Cnephaeus nilssonii. NCBI lineage: Eukaryota > Metazoa > Chordata > Mammalia > Chiroptera > Vespertilionidae > Cnephaeus > Cnephaeus nilssonii. The sequence continues at coordinate 95,491,562 of NC_137077.1, forward strand.
TGATGGCCCATAATTATAATTCTCAGATGTAAGCTCACAAAGAGCTTGAAACGAATTTGCCCCCATCGGGTGGGAAATTGTGGTCCTCCCCGGCTAAGCACAAAATCACCAAGATTTACATGCACCCACGTTCTGCTTCACTTGGGACTTTTCCACAGGCATTAGCACTTTGCCCTTAAAGTCTATTTAGAAACCCCAATAGGACACAGACCATAATTTTGCAGTCAGTCCCTGCACAGAAATACTTCAAGCCACACTCAGCTGTGCCTGGTAGATTCGAGTAAACAAACGACAGGAAAGCTTAAGCTGTTTGCAGCATTAACGTGGATTCCCAAAGACAAGACTGCCACCTGGACACGGGGCTGGGTAAGGGAAAGCTCGTCCCTCTCCGAAAGAGTAGTCATGGAGAAAATTTCCACAGCGCTTATTTAAAGTTTCCATCTTCACACACACCCCCTTCCCTAAGCACCGGCTCGGGGGACGCGGCCTCGCCGGGGCGCCGGGAGGGAATCCGCACTGGACTTCCGTCCTCTCCCGGGCAGGCGTGAGACCCCGCCCTCCCGCCCGCGGACCCCCGCCGCCGCCCAGGCCGCCTCCCGGCCCCGCACGGCCGGACGGCACCGGAGCGCGCGCGCCGGAGACCTCCTACCTCCGACCCCCGCCGGGGCCGCGCTCCAGCCCGGGTGCGCCCGCCGCTCGGCCCCCGCGCCTCGGGAAGGCTTCGGCAGTGGAGCCCCAGGCGCCTAAGGCCGGGGCCCGCCCCCCGCTACAACCTGCACGGGCGCCCCCCCTCCCCGTCACCCTCGCGCCGCCCCGTCCACGGGGCCGCTAATCCCCGCGCTCCCCGCCCGCGCCGTCCAACTGCCCCCGCTGCCCACCACCCGCAGCCGGGCCCCGCGGACGGCCGGAGGGCGGGGACGGGTCCCGCCGCCAGCCTGCCCCGAGGTCCCGGGCCGCCCCCCGCCGCACCTACCATGGTACAGATGGAGGCGAATTTGGAGACTGTCATTAGGATTTCCATCCGCCCAGCGCCATCTTCCACCCAATCACAGCGGCGGCGGCGGGCGGGAGAGAAGGGGAGCCGGGCCGCCCTCTCGCACCGCAGCCCGCGGGCGGACCCCGAGCCGCCGCGGACCCACGCACCGAGCCTGCTCTGCCAACGCTGCCGTCGTCGCCGCCGGCGCTCCGGCACTTCCCACCTCGGGCCCCAGTCCCCTCCTGCTGGCCGCCCGCCCGCCCCCGGCTCCTCCCCGGCGCAGGGCGCGCAGCCGCTGCCTCGGGGCCCGCGCCTGCCCGCGAAGCTGCCCGGCACACACCCCGCCCAGCGCGCTGGGGAGCGGGCTCCGCCGAGGCCCTAAAGCCCCGCCCGCTTCGCGGCTGCGCGGCCCAGCGGCGCGCCCCGCCCACCCGCCGCGCGCCGGGACCTCCTCGCGCGCAGCCCCGCCCACTCCCCCGCGCACGCCCCTCCCTCCCGGAGCGCGCCGGGGGGGGGGGGGGGGGGCGGGGAGGATACTCCCGAGCCGGCCCTGCCCGGCGCTCGGCCCGGCGCCGCTTCCTGCTGGCGTCCCTCGCGGTCCTAGAGCCTGCTCCAGTCTGCGTGCGCTCCAGTGATCGGGGCTGCTGGGGAGGTGCGGGTCGCTGGGGAGGTGCGGGTCGCTGGGGAGGTGCGGGTTGCTGGGGGCGGGGCGGTGTAAGGGAAAAAGGGATGTGCAAATCCCGGGAGGGACTGTCCCGCAGCCTCCACCGAGAGCGAAAGGACAGCTATTTCTCACTGCTGAAACAGAAAATGGGGCAGTGATCTGGATAATTCTGAGTGGGATGGCAGTAAACCTGCCTCTGTACATTTAGAGTAACCCAGGTAATCCAACGTTCCAAGCACTAAACAAAATGTAAGGTGGTTTGTTTCTTTGGAATCGCCTGAGTCAAAGCTCCCTAACTTAGCAAAAGGCCAAATGCATAAAAATGAAAGAGGCAAAAAAGAAACTATGTTTAACTCTTTGAATTAAGAAGAAAGGTAAGTAATGGTAAGGGGTCGGGAAAGAGGGGCGAAGCTGCCTTATGCCTGCCTATTGGCCATAAAATCCTGAAAGTTGAATTGGAGAACATCTTAGCCCAATAATGATGATGATGTTACCAAGACCAGACGTCTCTCAAATGAGAAGTGTCCCGTGAGAAACATTTTATAAAATTCATTTTACCCTGTTCGTGTCAAGCAACTCAGCTTTATTTCTTTCTGTTTGAGAAAGTAGTTCAAGTGTGTAACATAACTTTATAAATTCTTATATTAGAAAGCTTGTGATGTTTTTTGATTGGTGAAATGTACTAATGGGGTGCTTTCCTGGTTCCCCCATTTCAGTGGGGCTGAGGAACTGAATTAAGACAAACTTCTAAAATCAGATATGCTTCACATCATAGGTTCAAAGTATTCAAAACACAAAACAAAGCATTCAAAGAAAAAATTAGGTGAAAAATAAAGATTTCTGGTACATGAATTCTGTTTCTATAATGATTTTCATTATAAGCTTGTTTGGAGAAAAAAAAATGCAAATAGGATATAGCCGAGTCCCACTGTAGCTGGCTTGGTTCTCCAGGCACCTGCCTCCATGTTAGTTGGGGCCCTCCCTCTTTGCCTGATATGCAAGCCAGTGGTTAGGACCCTGTTTGTCACCACCCATTCAGATTCAGGAATATGGGTGTTTGCCTCCTTTTTCCTGCCTAGTGTCACCCACCTGAATTCTATTTGCTGTGTTCCATTCCACTTAGACCTCCAGGGCCTGCCTGGGCCTCCTATCACTGTCACAGTGCTCCTGGATCCTATCTCGCCCATTTGGATAAATGTCTGTTGTCATCCTGTCCTCCCCACTTGCTATTCTCTTCCAGCACACAGGTCTGATGTACCAGGATTTAAGCCCCACCTCCATCTACAGTGCTCACCACCATGTTGCCTTGTCCATGAATCCTAAAAGTCACAGGAACAGAGGCCACCAGCTCTATACATATGTTTATGGAAGAACAAGGCCTTTTAAAAATGAATTTCTGATAGAATTATCTGGAGTTGTAGTTGATGTTATAGCCATCTAAATTTGCAGGTGATATCATAGAACCTAATTGCACAATCTCACCATGCCTTGTCTCCCCAGCTTAAGGTTAATCAGAGAGGCACAACAAAAAGAGAGATTCTTCTATGTGCTATGTGCTGCACTCCGGTGTTTTTGTAACTATATATAATGTAGTTGAACAGAATATTTGGCTAAAATGCCACACTTTTGCACCTAGAGCTCATGGGGGGAGGGGGGGCAGGGAAGCATCTGAGCTTAGAACAGTTTTTATCTGTATCAGTTTTACAAAGTGCTTGATTATGCCTAGAGAAAGATGAGTTTGAGTACCGTACTTTCCGGCATATAAAATGACTTTTTAACCCAGGAAAATTTTATACGCCCAGTCGTTTTATACGCCGGAAAATACGGTACCTCTGACTTCTTTGGGGCCTTCATGAGAGTATAAGCTACAAAATAGACCAGATAACCTCAAAAACCAAGCAAGTACAATAAATGAACTAGAGCCATCCTTAATCCGTTGGTCAGCACATTTTTTAAATTTGTCTCATTTGAATACTTTTACACATCATATACTGTCCAGTTCCTTGCAAGCCACCCATATTTCTGTTACTTATCTTGTCTCCCTCAAACCAGATGTCGCTCATATACACTGAGTGGCCAGATTATTATGATCTTTGAACGCATAATAATCTGGCCACTCAGTATATAACTATATATATAAAAGCCTAAGTGACCGTTTGACCAGTAGCTATGACCTGCACTGACTGCACTGACCACCAGGGGGCAGACGCTCAACACACAGGCATGGAAACATGGAACAGACTGATGAATCTCAAAGGGAAGGGGGAAGGGGGGAGGGTGGGAGAGATTAACCAAAGATCTTATATGCATATTAGAGGCCCGGTGCAGGGATTCATACACAGGTGGGGTCCCTCGGCCTAGCCTGCGGGGATCAGGCTGAAACTGGCAGTGCAACATCCCCCCGAGGGGTTCCTGATTGCGAGAGGGCACAGGCCAGGCTGAGGGACCCCACCGGTGCACGAATCCGTGCACTAGGCCTCTAGTATATATATATTAGAGGCCCGGTGCATGAATTCGTGCATGGGTGGGGTCCGGCCAGTCTGGCCAGGGGGAGGGGACATAGGCAGTTGGCCGGCCTGCCTGCTGGTCGAACTCCTGGTCGAGGGTATATTTGCATACTAGTAGCCCATTTGCACAAAGATTCGTGCAATAGACCTTCATTCACCTGGCTGCCTGCACCAGTTTTCTGCCGGCACCGGGGACCCAGGCCTTGGCTGTGGCCACCGCCTTCTGCCTTCTTTCAGGGTCAGGGCTTGGCCCCGGGTGGTGGCCTTGGGCTCGGCAGCACCCAGCATCCCTGCTACGGAATGCAGGAGCTGACCCCCAGTGGTTTCCTGTGATCTGTGCAGGCTCCCTGCTGGTGCCCAAGGCCGGGAAAGCCTCGGGCGGCTTTCCCGGCCTTGGGCTCCGCCACACCCAGCGTCCCTGCTACCGATCCCAGGAGCCGACCCCCAGTGGTTTCCTGCGATCAGTGCAGGCTGCCCGCTGGTGCCCAAGGCCGGGAAAGCCTCGGGCGACTTTCCCGGCCTTGGGCTCTGCCACACCCCAACGTCCCTGCAACGGTTTCCTGGTGGGCGTGTTTTGTGGGCGTGGCTTGGTTGGTGGGCGTGGCTTTGTCGTAGCGAAGGTGCGGTCAATTTGCATATTTGTCTATTATAAGGTAAGATTAGCCTTTTATTATATAAGATATACACTGAGTGGCCAGATTATTATGTGTTCAGAGATCATAATAATCTGGCCACTCAGTGTATTTCTGCCAGTTCTCTTCTCCCTAAAGGCATTCAGGTTTGTACCAGCTAACATAAATGAGTGACATGCTGCCTGTGACAGGGTAGGGAAGGGGGGGGAGGGGAATACAGGGGATATAAGACATCCATAATGACAGGTAGTATTTATTAAGGACTTATCTGTACACAAAACATTTTTTTCATTTTTAAAATATATTTTTATTGATTTCAGAGAGGAAGGAAGAGGGAGAGAGAGATAGAAACATCAATGATGAGAGAGAACCATTGATTGGCTGCCTCCTGCACACCCTTCTACTGGGTGTGTGCCCCTGACCTGAATCAAACCCAGGACCCTTCAGTCTTCAGGCCAACTCTCTATCCACTGAGCCAAACTGGCTAGAGCTACACCAAGCATTTTATCAAATCCTCACAAAGCCATGAAAGTGGTGCTATTATTATTCCCATTTTCTAGAAAACTGAGACACACAGATAACTTTCCCAAGTGAGAGGGTGCAGAATATGCTATCCCCAAACATACTACTTTGGCATATTGATTATTTTTAATTAAAGTTACTTGAGAAAAAGCCAGTGTAAGAAGGACACTCTGAGCTTCCTTCGTCCCCCTGAAAGCAGGAGATAAATCATCCATGTGAAAGGTACCCTCCCTGTACCAGGAGGGTAGAGAAACATCCTTATCACTAGAGATAGGGAATTCAGGGCTGAGAAAGCTGTATAAAAAAAACCTGATACTTCTCCACTCATTAGCTATCCCAAGCCCAAAAGCTTTTGTCAGTTCTTAACAAATATGTTGTTTCTTTGTCTAAAATGTATAAAGCTGCCTGCTTTGGTCAATTCTTTGAGTCTCATATTTCTATGAACTCTTGTACCTACCAAATTAAATTTGTTTTTCTCTTGTTTATCTGTCATGTCAATTATTAAACCAGCCACAAAATCTAGAAGGGAAGAAGGGAAAAGTTGTCTTCCCTGCACAAGGTTGCACAACTAGTAGTCAGTGGAGCTAGGATCTGAACCTGGCTCCAGAAGCCACGCTTGTATCCACTCTGCTGCTTCGCCAGCTCATGTGAAAGTGCCTCATTCGGATTCTAGTAGGGTGAACCTGAGAGGCACTAACTCCTTTGGGATTCACATGAAGGTTTTAGCTACAAAATATAATCAAAGACATATTTCTTTATCTTACTCTCTTCCTCTGGAAAATAAGGGCAATGGTTATGTCTACTTCCGAGGACAGAACATGGAGGATATTTAGAATAGCCTGGCCCTCAATCCAAGCTGGAGAGCTCACAATGGCTATTCAAAGTAACATTTTAAAAAGTCAGGGTGGGCAAATACAGCCCTCAGGATGCCAGTTTACTTCCTCCGATTTAATGAACCTCTGCTATGTGCCAGATGCCTAGTTCTCAGATGCATTTTCTAATGGAACCCTTCCAATGCCCTTGGAGCTCAGCCACTTGCTGCTCATTTTATCACAGTCGGCATGGCGCTGTCCAGGCAGGGCAGAGCCAGGTCTACACCAAGACACTAACTGGAAACCCATGATCTCGCTCCTCCTCTACCCTGACAGTTTAATGAATCAACCTTCCTGGTGGCATGAATTAACATCATCCAGCTGCTCAAAGGTAGATGTTACTCAAAACAGTGATGTTCTTTTGTTGGTTCGAATCACAAGTCAGCCACTCATTTTTCAAGGCTTACTCCTAATGCAAATGAGCAAAGTCCAGTCATCTGCACAGTGGACACATGACTGCGTTGCTGGGCAAGATGGCATATAATTAATATACCTAAAACTTGTCTTTATTGAAATCTAGGTTTAAAAGAAGAGAGCCAGTAGAGGGCCTCCTGGGAAGGCACCTGAGCATTCTATATTGGTCCCTCTTACCCTTTAGGCCAAGAGAGACCTTCTTCTCACAATTCAATTGCTCACAGCTGTTGCATGAGCTCTCTGTTCATGTCGAGGTTGAAGTCTCGTGATGACTGGTACCATGGATCTGTCTCTCACCCAGTGGGGCGAACTGAGCCCTCCCTGGAGAAGAAGCCCGGGTTCCACAAGATATGTGATCAGTGCTGGGGCCCCGCCAGCAGGCGAGGGGATCCCAAGGCAGGTGCTGGGCATGGAGGCCACGGGGGCATAGGCTACCAAGGAGACAAAACTGAACCTCACGTCACCCTGCTTGGCCCCGGAGGATGGCTGGTTAGCCAGAGACGGGTAAGATTCCTCAAGGAAGGAACAACCTAAGACAGGCACAGTCACAGAGGGGCCATCAGGAGAGAATTTGGGGATCAACAGAGGTGGGGCACAGACCCTCACCCGCCCCCCAACATTGCAGGGGCCTGAACCCTATCCCCTTTTGAGGGAGGTCTCCTGCCCCCATGGCTGCTTCGTGCTTCCCATGCCCAGCTCAGATCAGGACCCAGGTGACCGACAGAGACTTGCCCGACAACAGCTGCCCTCTTACTCCAACAAGAATTGTTTGAGTTGTCTTATACCCATGGTGTGGGGAAGTGGGTTTACGATATCTAAATCCAGCCTACCACCAGGAATGCTCAGGACCTACTCAAGAAGGCAAATAATCCCTTCAACTAATATATACAGGGTAAAATAAGATCGTTGTTAGAGCAACAAATTTGACAGTAAAATAGTAGTCAAGTTTTCAGGCAAATTTAAATTGGCTAGTTGAAACAAGCGAATATTCTAGAAAAATTAATTGTACTGGACAAAAAGTGTTCCTAAAGTATTAACTAAAATTTTTATTGGTACTTCATCTCATGATAAAATTGTGCACTATGTAATGAACCTAAAACAGTAATACTATAGAGCAAAAAATTAAAATGTAAAAGCCATTAAGACTACATTATAAAATTTTCAAAAGCCTCCTAATATTTAAATCAAAAAAGGAGGGTATAGTAGAAGAATATCATGTAAGGAAAAATAACCTGTAAGTAAATTACATCTGGAAAATTAATACTTTAGAAAATTAATTGTAAGGCTAAAAGCAAGACACCCATGAAAAACACACAAGGTGTCAAAACAAGCCAGAGGAAAATCATTTGGGCAAAAAATGAAATAGGATCCCAAGTCAAATTTATAGAAAATATTCCTTTCTTAACTTTTGGTCGAGAATATGTTTGTATATTTTCAGAAAACAACTCCGAGACCATGTGGATTCCAGCAACAGAGAGGAATCGACAGGACTACTCCAGCCACGAAGACAGAAGAGAAGCAGTCCAGAGATGGAAGACGCTGACTTGGTCTTCCCATACTAGCAGTTAGCAGCTGTGCATCACTGCAGGTTGCCCAGGACCAAACCAGAGAGAGTCAGACCTGCATTACCACCATTTGTCCACCATCCAGAACTGTAATGTCAGTGCTGACATGTACACATAAGGAACTGGTGGACATTGTAATTGGGTCTCAAAAGAACTGTTGGCCCAGAAAGAAACTCACTACAGACTGATTCATTTCCTGTCACCATAGCCATTATTGCTTGTCTCATTTTCGCTTCTTATAAGTGTATTTCTAATAGCACATGATCTCACTCATCTACTGGAAATAATGAACAACATAGACTGATGATCAAGAACAGACCCAGAAACAAGGAGGCACGGATCAGACTGTCGGGCCTCAGACGGAGGGTAGGGGAGGGTGGGGGTAAAGGGGAGAGATCAACCAAAGGACTTGTGTGCAAGCATATGTGCCTAACCAGCGGTTGGGGACAACAGGGGGGTGGGGGCATGTGTGGGGAGGGGTGTGGGATGGGAATGGGGGCATGAGGACAAATATGTGATACCTTAATCAATAAAGAAATTTAAAAAAAAATAAGAAGAGAGCCAAAGGCACAGCCCCAGTATACTCTATTTAAAACTGAAATGTGAGTTCATTCGTTAAAACCATTATTATTGATCATCTACAGATGACTAAGAGAAATCTTTCCCCTCAGGAAACACACAGTCTATTGGGGTAGACAGATGGTTTGTATGGAAAATGAGCTAAGCAAACGAACCCACTGCTGTCAGCTGGGGCTGGGGGAGAGAGGGTCTAGCTCTGCCTGAGGAGGGGTAAGCTGAGGACAGCTTCAGATCCAGGAGAGGATGAACAGTGGGCGGGCAGTGGAAGGCAGTGGTCTCCTAGGTAGAGGGAAAGTTGCCTACAGGGACCCTGAAAGAGCATGAGGTGTGTAAAGGCTACCTCAGGAAGAGTTTTGCGGTGAGTTTGTAGAGATGAGTAGGTTGGTAAGTGGACAATCCAACCCATAGTGACACCAGCAAAGGTTATGGGCTCTGGGATCTGTGCTGTCATATCCGTCAGTAAGTGGTAGAATCAGCCTGCCTTAAACCTTCTTCTTGGTTCTTCGTAGTATCAGTTTGGATTCCTAATCCTGAAATTCGTTGAGACTCAACATGGCAGAGAATTTCAAGGAGACATAAAACTAACAGGTCTATAACTGGAGAGATAAACCTTGGCTTGTGGTGAGCAGAGAAGTAAACCAGAATGTTTTCTTTGTGTCCTTGGCTTCTCTTGAAGCAGGGCCTTGCCAGAGGGGACGACTCAGATGCTGGGGAAGATGACATAATCATTCCAATCATAATTTGCTGAACTTCACTTGGGAAGGGGACACCTCCTCCAGTGCTTTCATTAGCTACCCCTTTCTTCTGTGAAAAGAGGAAGACAGAGACAGAGGATAAAGTGTAGCCCACACTGACAACCTCATGTACACACATGATCCATTCTGGTCACACAAGCATTCGGCCATGTATATCTGAATCACATTTTTTTTTTAGTCAACCTATCTGTTGAGTACCTCCTGCTTATGAAGGTTAGTTATGGGCAGACACTTAAGGAACAAGAGTCCTGCCTTCAAAAAGTCTGCCATCTGATTGAGAGAGAAACGTATATTCAAACAATTTTAAATTAGATAGGTGCCAGTTGTGTGCTTTATGCTTTTATAAGGGCTAAGAAAAGAGAGAAATTGTTTCTTCTTTTTTTAAAAAAAAATTTATTTTAGTGAAGGAGGAAGGGAGAGAGACAGAGAGAGAGAGAAACACTGATTTGTTGTTACACTTATTTATGCATTCATTGGTTGATTCTTGTACATGCCCTGACCAGGGATAGAGCCCACAACCTTGGGGTATTGGGACAATGCTGTAACCAACTGAGCTACCCAGCCAGGGATTGTTTCTTCTTTAGGCATCAAAATGATACCACATAGTGCCCTGGCTGGTTTGGCTCATTGGATAGAATGTTGGCCTGCGGACTGAAGGGTCCCAGGTTCGATTCCGGCCAAGGGCACATGTCCGGGTTGTGGGCTTGATCCCCAGTGGGGGGGTGGGGGGGGGGGCGTGCAGGAGGCAGCCGATCAATGATTCTCATCACTGATGTTTCTATCTCCCTCTCCCTTCCTCTCTGAACTCAATAAAGAAATATGTATTTTTTAAAAATGATACCACATAGTAAATCCTGATATACAGGGAAAAGTGGGAAAATCTGAAAGAGTAACATAATTATATCTTTAAGAACAGATATATTTGTTGTTGTCTCCTCCCCCTCCTCCTCTTTCCTGTGTTTCTAGCTTCATCTCATACTCTTCCTGCTTCAATCACCATGTTCCTATTACACTTGCTTCCAACAAGTTCCATGCCTCCTTTGAACATTTGCACTGGCCATCCCTTCTCCCTGGAACACTGTTACCACTTCACAAGGAGGCCTGCCCTGACTCCGGATCCACTCCTTTCAGCAGAAGCTCTATGAGAACTAGAACCTTGTCTATTTGTAGAGCTCTATCCCCAATGCCTGGGAGAGAATCGTTAGTGCTCAGTAAATACTTGTTACTGAATGAACTCAACCAATAAACATTTACACTGTAAGTATGTCCAACTCTAGAGCAAATAAAAAACTAAAAGAATTCTGATATGCTATCATCAACAAATCAACAAATGACGAGTGCTGGCGAGGATATGGAGCAAAAGGAACCCTCGTGCACTGCTGGTGGGAATGCAGACTGGTGCAGCCACTGTGGAAGACAGTATGGAGTTTCCTCAAAAAGTTAAAAATGGAACTCCCATTTGACCCAGTCATCCCACTTCTAGGACTATATCTCAAGAAACCAGAAACACCAATCAGAAAGGATATATGCACCCCTATGTTCATAGCAGCACAATTTACAATAGCTAAGATTTGGAAACAGCCTAGGTGCCCGTCAGCAGATGACTGGATCAGAAAACTGTGGTACATCAACACAATGGAATACTATGCTGCCATAAAAAAGAAGGAACTTTTACCATTTGCAACAGCATGGATGGAACTGGAGAGCATTATGCTAAGCAAAATAAGCCAGCCGGAGAAAGATAAATATCACATGATCTCACTCATATGTGGGATATAATGATCAACATAATTTGATGAACAAGAATAGATCCAGAGACAAATGGTGCGGGGGTGGGGGGGTGGGTAGAGAGCAACCAAAAGACTTGTATGCATGCATATTAGCATAACCAATGGACACAGACACTGGGGCTGTGGGGGCTTGCCCAGGTGGGAATGGCTGGGGCAGGGGACAGAGGGGAGGGGGGGAATTGGGGGAGGGGGCGGGGGTCAATTGAGTAAAAAAGAGACATATGTAAAACTTTAGACAATAAAAATTAAAAAAAGAATTCTGATACATAGAGGTGTTTCATCTTGACTATTTAACACAATAAATTTGAAGATTCCTAAAATAGTGACAGATACTCTGTTGCTTCTCAGACCCTCTTCAGGTTGGAGTTCCCCATTTTCACCTCAGCATTTGCTCAGCTCTCAGGAAAATTCATCTGGACTCCAAAGGGTCTCCAGTACCTATGTCTAACTTCCCCAATCATAACTCTGATTTTCTTTATTGTGTTTTTAGGGTTTCTGTTTTGTTTTTGTTTGTTTTTTTCTGTAGAGACAGCTCCTTTCTTCACTCTGCCCTCTACCTATTACCTACTTCTCAAATGTTTCAGGGTGGTTTTTCTATATGCTTTCAAGAGTTTAAGCATAGGTTCAGAGTTTGTATTGTAAGAATTTGGCTCTCACTGGTGATTTTATTGTCAAGTGTGCCTATTAGCAAAGACCCAGCAGGCCTTCTTGCCACTTGACCTGGGGCACCTAGTGCGAGGCAGTGCACCACCTGGGGCTTTCCTGAAACATTCAAACATCAGTTAAGGGAAATAGGCATGGCTTCCACTTCTTCTTTTTAAAAAATACTCTATTAAAATAGTTAAGCATAGCAGTGTTAAACAAAAGCAAAAATTCCAAAATATGTTTCACATCAATTCCTGTCAGATATACTAGTACAAGAAACTGTTAGTGGTAATTTCCCGTGATTGAGGATGTAGGAATGAGGAAATTGGAGACAAGAGGAAAGAGAGAATTTTTACTGTATACTTTTTAATGCTTTTTGAGTTTTGAACCATGCAAATATTTAACTATTTAAAAAATTAAATTGAATTAAATGTTTAACTATTTCAAAAAGTAAATTGAACATTTTAAAGCTTAAATAAAAGACATTTATGTGACAATAGTTTTTAACTACAAGGCACATTCTCAAGTTTTTTCTTTTTAAAAGTGACTTCTCAGTGTCAGCCTAGTTTAAATCTGAGTAGAATATGAACTTGAACTCTGACACTTCCTTCCCTAGTAAGCCAAGACAAGTGGAATAGGGAAACTGAGACAGATAGCTAAACGAACTGCAGAGCAATTTACAGCAGATGCAGAAGGTCACCCCCCTAGGAATAACATCTGGGCCTCAGTTGTATTCTAGCTCCAGACCCAGAAAAGCAGCAAAACCAGGTTGGCTACACCAGGACCAGCTGCAATGATGCTGACCAATCAGTGGATACCAAGGCCTTAGAGGAGCACACCTAGAAAACAGATGAATATTCGACTAAAACCGTCCCCCTGAAACCTCCCCTAAGATTCCCCTGCGAGGAAGAGATAAGTCTCAAGACAAAGTACCCAGCACATGCTCTCCCTCTGGGGAGCAGCCCCCGCCCCCCATTCCCTTTCCCCTCTTCTTCTCCCACCTCTTCCCCCACAGGCATGCCTCTCCTAAACCCTAAAGGACCCCAGCAGGCTTGCAACCAGGGGGGCAATGGGCAGCAGCAGCTCATCCTAGGCTAAACCCCAAACCTGATCCCAAAGCCCCCTTACTCTGACTTCACAGAGAGCTAGGGCAGCCCGGCCTCGGCTCTCCTGTTGCTCCTTCTATGCTAAGCCCTTTCTTGTTTTATGTCCCCAGCTTTAATAAATGTTCCCTCATAGTCCCCTGGGCTCATGCTGTGAAATTTTTCCTACACCAAGTCAAGAACCTACACACTACAGGCTCTAGGCAGACCCACCACAGGCCAGGTCCCCCTTCCGGTAATAGAGACTCTCTTACACCTCTTATCTTCTGCCTTCATGGGCTCAGACTCTCCTAGTAAAGAAAGCCACAGTCTCCTTACACATGAATTAAAGGGCAAGCTTTTATTTGCCTGCTTCAAGAGAGCTGTCTATGGGTTGTTTTCTTGCTCTGTCAAAAGGCAGAAGTTGTGGGGTGAGAGATGGGAAGGGAAGTGAACCCAGAAATTCCTCTAAATTCTCATATTCCTTAGCATTCCACCCTCAAGGCCCAAATGGAAAAACAAGCAATGTTCACAGTCCATCACTTGATCATATGATCACATGATCAGATGCCAATGCCTGTTCACAGAGCAGTCCTGTAGCTGGCTCTTCCCCCTCATAGGAAGCACCCTCATCTTCGTGGGCACTTTCACATCTTTTTTTTCTGGGTTTTTGGGTAGAGTTTGTGTTTTTGTTTGGGGGAGTTTTTGTTTGTTTGTTTTTTGCTTTAGCCTTTCCCAATTCCCTCTGGTCAATTCTACCAGGCATGGTATAAACTGAAATTTACTTTTTTTAAAAAAGCAACAATTACACACAGGAGCAGGTACTGTATATCTGCTTCCTGGCACAAACCTTGAGAATATACAAATGATAGATTATACCAGAATTTCCTTTAAAAGAGCGTCCAGGTAACAGGGAAATGCACACCCATCTTTCCACAGCTTAAGCCCATGGCTGCTTCTCCTGACAACCTGGCATGCAATGTGCTCAGAACTACCGCTTCCTCTCTTTTCTGCCTGTAAGCAGCAAGGAATTTGTTTAGTTTAAAGATTCTGTTGTTAATTATTGCATGGGAATTAGGAAATAGACAACAAAAATGATGAATAAGGAAAAGTCAAGTTTTATAAAGCTCTAAAGTAGTGGTTGGCCTGTGGAATACTACAGGGTCTCAAGAATTAGGGTGTCAAAAGACTTGATTGAATCTCCCCTCTTTTCTTCCCAGGATGTCCAGTTGGTGATCCTGAACAGCTCTTAACCCTCTAAGCTTCCTCATTATACAAAGAGAAACACCCCTATTGTTGTTGGAAGGATTAAATGAGATACTGTGCATAAGTACACAGAACCTCAGGGGATCCCAAGATGAATAATATAAGAGGAAAGCATGGTTGTTCACTTAGAATCTTTCCTCTCCCCTCCTCAACAAGATAATTCAGTCAGAATAGTGTGTGCTCCCATGATTCAAAAAGTAATGAATGCACAATAGCAATGTGGAAACAACCCGGGTTATGGGTTCAATCCCCAGTAGGGGGTGTGTAAGAGGCAACCAATCCATGATTCTCTCTCATAATTGATATTTTTATCTCTCTCTACCTCTCTATTACTCTCTCTGAAATAAAAACATTTTTAATATAGTAAATACAAATAAGGGAATATTATTCAGCCTGAAAAAGGAAAGAAATTCTGATACATACCACAGCATGGTTGAACCTTGAAAACATTATGCTAACTGAAGTCAATCAGTGACAAAGGGACAAATATTGTATGTTTTCACTTATATGAGGTACTTAGAACAGTGAAATTTACAGAGACAAAACAGGATGGTGGTTGCTAGGGGCTGGGAGAAGGGAAAGGGAGAGTTAATGTTTAATGGAGACAGAGTTTCTGTTGAGGATGATGATAAAGTTTTGGGTATAAATGTTGATGATGGTAGTAAATAATGTGAATGTATTTAATGCCATTGAACTGTATACTTAATAATGGTTAAAATGGCAAATATTGTTATGTATATTTACCACAATAAAAAAAAAAACTTACCAAGTAATCATAGACAAAACAGAACACCAGTTTGAAGCCATGGCCAGTGTGGCCTCGGGTTCAAAGGCTTGGAGAAAGGACTGACGTGCAAATTAATACACAAGACAAGAATTGTAAATTTGGAAATTATGGGGGAAGCCAGGGAAAGCTTAGCTGTGGTAGCTGAGTCTCCGTTCCCATTTGCTTTTATTTACTAGAATACACAATTGCCTTTTAGGAATGCAAACAGACATATCAATGGTAATGTTTAGTAAACAGTAAGATTATCAGGTTGGGGGAGTTTGCTTTAAGCCATTGAGTCAGCAGTAGGTAATAAAATGCAAATATTCACCCTGTGAATATCAAGGAGCCCAATTCAGCCTTCTGACCGGACTTCTCCAATTTTTATTAATTACTGTTGATCTTCTTTCTCAGCATTTCCCCCTCTTTAATTTCTTAATAGATGTTGATATGCCTCTTGCAGAGCTCTGATTCTTTTAAGATTTTTATTCCGCATCTGCAGACTAAAATTAAACAAATAAGAACAAGAATGAGGCAGGCAATAGTGGTTATGCTAAAAGGCAAAAGTAATGAGATCCAGTGAAAAGGAGTAAATTCTTTCTTTAAATTGCTGCCAGGCATTTAAGGAATTAGTTTGTAAGTTTGCCTGGGATAATTATACAATATGCTGCTGTAATTTCAAAATATCAAGGGTGGTGTTACTTTTACTTTAAGCACCAAGAAGGTGATTTTTCATTGAAGTTATCATTTTAAACTATATCATTTTACTGATGCAAGTGCAGCAGCTGATTTCCATTGATTATTACTATGCACAGACCCGTAGGGGTTTCAATCCACAAAAGAAAAAACTGTTCTTAAATTTGCTGCTGGTGGGTGCCATTCATAAGACTTTTTACATAATGGCTTAGTAATTTAACATTACTAAGACCTTTACAGAGGTCTTAGTAATGTTAAACTCTCTTTGCCTCTCCCAGAAGCGAGCAGTGATAGTAATTGTATTTAGGTTTTTGCTTCCCCCTCCTTTGGTGTGATGCTAGCCAGCTTTAATTCTACACACAAAGGAGCAGTAGTTTGATTCTTGAGTCATATACAAAAGGGAAGCCAGGTGGGGACACCCGTGTAATTATACTTTGCCCATATATTTACTATACTTGGCAGGGAATCAGTCCACATAAGGGATTTTACCCAGGCAGGACATCCCCATTAGCCCTTGGTGAAATTACCACACAGCTGGTTACTGCCAGCATGGCAAGAAAGACGTTTTCAGGCGTTCTTGGGGTTTTGGTCTCTTCACAAATTCGCTCAGCTTTCTGGACTGTCTTCTTTATCACTCCCCAAGTCATCTCTGGGCTGTTCATCATCCACCGTGTTCTTCTTCCACTCCTTATCTTCAGTGTGTTTCTTGGGGCTGCTACTGTTTGTGGCTGGGGTAGCTGATTGTCTACAGCTGAAAGGTATGGCTCCAGGTGCAAGGTCCTCATTAATCTGGCTAATTCCTCTCTCGGATCCATGTTGCAGTTTAATATTTCTTGCAGGAATCCACACAGGTTTGGAGAAATTTTCTTGAAATATACAAGCATACCCTCGACCAAATGTTAGCAATGGATTGGGTCCCTTCCATAAACCAGACTCAGGATTTTTCCATTTAACTAGACCAGTGATGGGCAACCTTTTGAGCTTGGTGTGTCAAACTTCGCCAAAAAACTGAGCATAACTCGGGTAGTGTGTCACTTTGAGGAAAAAACTAACTCCAAGACTCTAGTCGCAAATGTTTCATTCTCAGGAACAGCAAATGTTTCATCCTCGGCATGCGGCCACGTGTCATCAGAAATGGCTACGCGTGTCAGTGCTGACACGCGTGTCATAGGTTTGCCATCACTGAACTAGACCATTTTCCTTTGTTTTAGTCTGACACCAGTGTAACTCGGTGGGTGTCTTGCCATCAGCATTACAAGTGAAAAAATTTAAAGTAATTAAGGCTTGGTGCAGCCTACCCATAGGTGATTTCTCCACCATAATTCCCCCTTTTATTTTTTCAAGTTGGGATTTTAGCTGCTGATGTTGGCGCTCAATAATGGCCTGTCCTTGGGAATTATATGGTATTCCTATAATGTGCTAAATTTTCCACTTTTTACAAAATTGCTGGAAATGACAGCTTGTGTAAGCCGGCCCATTATCAGTTTTAACCATTTTTGGAATTCCCATGATAACAAAAGCAGCTAGGCAATGATTAATAACCTGTTTTGCCATTTCCCCTGTAGATGCAGTAGCCCATAGGACTTGTGAAAAGGTGTCTACAGAGACATGCAATGCCCCAAGGTGTCCAAAGGAAGTATAGTGTGTCACATCCATTTGCCAGATATGTTCCCTTAGCAAACCTCTAGGGTTGACTCCTGTGTTAGGCCCTTGAGGTAGATGTAACATGCAAGTGGGACATTCTCTGATAATCGTTTTGCCTGCTGTCAAGAGATTGAGAATTGTCTAGATAACATGTTTGCAGGCTGATGTAAAAGCTGATGAGATTCTGAGGCCTGTTCAGAATAATTGATCAGCATGTGCATTTCCTTTTGCCAATGGACCAGGTAATAAACTGTGGGCCCTGATGTGAGTGATATAAAAAAGGATATTGTCTCTTTTGTAAATCTGCTGAACTTGTTTAAATAGTAAAAATAAACTTTGGTCACTGAGCCATTTCAAATGAGCAGTTTCAATTCTATTTAATAAACCTGCAGCATAAGAAGAGTCAGAGATGATATTAATAGGCTCTTGAAAATCCTATAATGAAGCTTTAATAGCTTCCAACTCAATTCTTTGTACAGAAGTATGACTAGTTTGGATGACTTGGTCTAAATTCATTGTATGATAAGCAGCTTTGCCATTTGATGATCCATCAGTAAAAACAGTTAATGCTCCAGGAATAGGTTCCTGCCTAGTATTTTTTGGTATAATAATAGGAGTATGATATAGAACTTGTAATAATTTGTCATTTAGTAGGTGACAACTAAGTTTCCCTGAATATCCACTCAGTCCAATTTGCCAATTTAAATCAGTCTGAAATAACATTTCTAATTGCTTCCCAGTGAGGGGAAGGTAAATACATTGGGGTTCTTCTCCTCTAGGCTGTCTACAGTGCTTTCTACGTTGAAATATCAACTGAGTCCTAAGTTCTATATATGTAACTGCAGTTTTAGAGGATTGATGTCCTAGGTGGACCCATTCAATAATAGCAAGAGAGTTTTTATTTTGGAAGATGACTCCAGTGGGACTATTTTCAGTAGAATTAATCTGTCCCAATAAAGGCAATTCAGGCAGTACTTGTGCCACTTGGGCTAAGGAGATTGCCTGCTCAATTCTTTGTAACTCCTTTCTAGCTTCATCTGTCAATACTCGGGGTGAGGAAAGATTAGAGTCACCTCTAAGTATATTAAATAAATTTGTCATTTCTCCTGTAGAGATTTTTAGATAAGGTCTTAACCAATTAATGTCCCCTAATAATTTTTGAAAGTAATTTAAGATTTTAAGGCAATCTTTTCATATTCCTACTTTTTGAGGCCTAACATATTGATTTTCAATTATGGTACCTAGATATTTACTTTTTCTGGAGCAGTTTTTAAGTCCCATTTAGGAAGTTCTTTTTATAATTGTGAAAACATTGCTAAAGTCTGTTCTTCCCGTGGACTCGCTAGGAGTAAGTTATCCATGTAATGGACAATATAACACTGGGAATATTTGTTCCTTAAAGGCTGAATAGCTTGAGCTACATATATTTGACATAAAGTAGGGCTATTGGCCATTCCTTGAGGCAAAACTTTCCATTGATATCTTTTCATAGGCTCTATCTACACCAATAAAAGAGAAACACACAAATTGACCATCACTCCGCTACACCCACCAGCCAATCAGGAGGGAATATGCAAATTAGAAGGACAAAGATGGCAGCCACCCAGCTGCTCCAGGCACCGAGTGGCCAGGCAGGGCAGGACGCCTGCTATGAGAGGGAGGGCAGGGGGGGTGGGGCGAAGGGATCTACAGGAGCAGCACTTTGGCGCAGTGAAGACGAAGACTGCAGACTCCGGAGTCTGCAGCAAAGACGAAGATGGCAGACTCCAGCTGGAGCCTGCAGCAAAGGCGGCAGACTCTGCCCAGAGTGAAGGCCTGGGTCCTGGGTGCCGGAGGAAAACCGGTGCTGGAAGCCAAGGGAAGGAAGGCCTATTGCACGAATCTCTTCATGCAACGGGCCTCTAGTATTATTAATAGACTAATGTTCCTGTTGCAGGAAAAATTCTGCAATAGGGTTTCCTGCTGCACTGTACCCCGCCCTGCCTACTCTCCTCTCTTCTCCCCCGCCCCACCTTCTCTGCCAGCCAGCCTGCTTTTCCCTTCTTCCCCCCAGCCCCACCTCTGCTCCTCCCTTCTCCCCTGCCCCGCCTTCTCGGCCAGCCACCTGCTCTCCTTCCTTCTCCCCTGGCCCCGCCCATGCTCCTCCCTTCTCCCCCCCCCCCCCCCCCGGCTTGCTTGCTTCTCCACAGCTTTGCTCCCTTTGGCAGCTCTTGGCTTCTTTCTACGCTGTCTTGATATGCAAATTAGCCGCCATCTTGGTTGAGGTAATTTGCATACTAGTCCTGATTGGTTGGTGGGCGTGGCTTGGCTGGTGGGCATGGCTTGGGCGTAGCGAAGGTGCGGTCAATTTGCATATTTGTCTATTATTAGGTAGGATGGCACTGAAAAGGCAAATCTTTGTTTATCTTGTGGTGCCAAGGGAATGGTGAAGAAACAATCCTTAAGATCTACTACTATAAGAGACCAATCTAGAGGGATTTGTGAAGGCACTGGGAGTCCAGGCTGTAAAGCTCCCATGGTATGCATAGTAGCGTTAAAGGCTCTAAGATCATGGAGCAATCACCATTTTCCTATTGCCTTCTTAAGGATTGTAAATATAGGAGTATTCCAAGGACTATTGGAAGGTTCTATATGACCAGCCTCTACTTGTTCCTGTATTAATTCATGAATATGACTTAATTTCTCCTTGGTTAATGGCCACTGATCCACCCATATAGGTCTATCATCTTGCCATTGCATATGCTCAGCATGGGGGTGAGGAGATTGAGCAGTGACCACTCCTAAAAAGACTGATATTCTAATCCTTGTTTTCCTGTGTTTCCTTTGGCCTGAATGGGTTCTTTAATCTCCTGATTATCTTTTCCTAAACCTTGACCAGCTTGATATCCCATCTGAGTTACTAACTGTTGTCCCTTGCCGGTAATAATATAAGCTTGTAAACCTTCTAAAACATCTCGGCCCCATGAGTTGACTGCAATTCCAGAGACTATATAGGGCTGAAACCATCCTGTTTGTCCTTCCTTATCTTGCCACTTTAACACCGCAGTGCTGCATTGCGTGTTATCAGGAATTCCAACACCCATGATAGAGCCTATAGCTTCTACCATGGACCAACTTGAAGGCTAGAATTCTTGACTGATAACACTAACATCTGCTCCAGTGTCTATTAAACCTTTAAACAGTTTCCCTCTATTCTTAGATTAATCATATGACGGTCTTGCTAATTTCCTGTATCCAATATATATCTGAGCTTCCAAATCCTTGTGTCCCTCTCTTCCTATTTATAACTTCACCTTGCTGAATATAAGGCAAAAGAAGAGCTGACAGTGGATAGAGTGTCGGCCTGCGGACTGAAGGGTCCCAGGTTTGATTCCGGTCAAGGGCATGTACTTTGGTTGCGGGCACATCCCCAGGAGGGGGTGTGCAGGAGGCAGCTCATCAATGTTTCTCTCTCATCGATGTTTCTAACTCTCTATCCCTCTCCCTTCCTCTCTGTAAAAAATCAATAAAATATATTTTAAAAAAAGAGAGCTGAGCAATTCTTTGTCCTGGAATAATTTGCATAATATGTTTGCATTCTAAAGTTACTTTGATTTCTCCCTTATAGTCTGAATCTATGACTCCAGGAAAAACAGTTAGTCCTTTTAGCGTATTTTCACTCTTTCCTAGGACTAAACCTGACATTCCTGGTGGCACAGGTCCCCAAATCCCTGTAGGAACAACTTGTCTAGTCATATCGGGGATCAGGGTGATTGTTATTGTGCTATTGAGATCAAATCCAGCATTTTTTTCTGGAGTGACTTGAAGGAGGGAACCTACTGTAGTCCTGGAAGGGTGAAACATAACGGGGGTGGGGGGTTGGGGGGGGAGAGCCCCTCCGGCCGTTAACCTGTGGCTGGCCATTTCCTGTCTTGATTTAATGGCTGGCCACTTCTATGAAATTTAGATCTACACTGACTGGCCCAATGATTCCCCTTCTGACATCTGGGACATAGATCTGCATTACCTGAATTGGGAGGTGGAATGCTCACGCCTTTTCCCTGAGCATCACCTTGTGTCCTTTTTGGTTGCTTACAATCCTTTTTAAAATGTCCTTGCTGTCCACAGTTGAAACATGATTTGTTTCTTGTTGTAATTGAGGCAGCTAATAAACTTGCCTGAAAAAGGCCTGACCCCACATTCTGACATGCTCGAATAATTTTCGTAATGGTACTATTTTTTCTTAGAGGCGTTAGACATTTCTTACAATCAGTATTGGCATTTTCATAAGCTAATTGCTGAGTCAAAATGTCTCTTGCTGTCTCATGTTGAATTTGCCGTCTCACTGCTTGAGTGAGATGAGCTACAAAATCAGAGAATGATTCAGTGGGCCCCTGCATGCACTTACTAAAGGCTCCTTCAGGTTCGCCTTTTGCTGGTAAAGTCCACCAGGATTTTCTTCCACAAAGTCTAATTTGCTCATACACCTGTTGGACATAGAGGAGCTGATTTTGGACGTCACTAAATTGTCCCTGTCCTGCAAGCATCTCAAAAGTTTTTTGAATATTCTGTCTGAGATTCGAAGAAGCTTGTGCTTGACATTTCTCTAAAAATTCTCCTTTCCATAGCAAATAATCTCCTCCATCCAGAGTTGCACGGGCTAGAGAATACCAATCATAAGGAGCTAGGAATGCATCAGAAATGTTAGTTATAATTTCTCTAGTAAATGGAGCATTTGCGCCATTCTGTATTACACTATCACTTAAGGCCTTTATCATTTTAAAGTCAAATCTTTCATGCTGTCTTATTATTTGATTTGGGAATTGTGGATTAGCTACCTGTCTAACAGGAAAAGCAAGTCTGTCCTCCACTGTCATGTCCTTTAATCCTTTTTGGATGGCTCTTTGCATAGATGATTCTATTAGTGGCCATTTAAATGTTTCAGAATCAGGACATGAAGGCCACTCCTCCAATTGATCTTTCTGCTTCTCTTTAGAAGCGGAGGGTGCAAAGGGAGGAGGTCTTTCTTCCCTGAAAGGCTCTAGCAAATGTAATACCATTTTCCACAAGGAGAAACAATTTGGAGGCAAATTTTTTCCCCTGCTGCTTAGCTTCTTTCAAGTTCTGACCTATTCTTTCCCAACATTCAATATCCAATGTACCCTCATCAGAAAACCATGGATTATCTACACTAATAAAAGAGAAACATGCAAATTGACCATCACTCCGTGATGCCCACCAGCCAATTGGGAGCAATTATGCAGATTAACCCAACAAAGATGTAGGTGGCCCCGCCCCCCAGCCACTCTGGGCCTCTGGGCAGCACATATGCAGGCATGGAGAGGCCAGGCGGGGTGGAATGCCTGCTATGAGGGGAAGGGCTGGGGGCAGAAGGAGCTACAGGAGCGGCACTCCAAAGGCCTGGGTCCCGGGTGCCGGAGGAAAACCGGGGCCAGCAGCCACGGGAAGGAAGGGCTATTGTGCAAATCTTTATGCAACGGGCCTCTAGTATTCTATAATAATCTGTAGAAACTGTAAAAAAAAGATCTTCTGACACTGAAACTCCCTTAACCTTTAGCAAGCAAGCCAAAAGTCTACAAGAAAGTCTCTCCCCTATCGACAAATTCTGCCCCATTATGATCTGGCTGAAACAAAAGAAATTACTCAAGCACTTATGGATCCACAGGCTTCCACAGCTCACAAGAGTTTTGCACGCAGGTTAATCTTCCACCACCCTCTCTGGTGATTTCTTTTTTCACTCTGGCTAATTCTTTTTCTCCAAGTCCCTGTTCAAGGCGCCAAATGTGAAGCCACGGCCAGCATGACCTCGGGTTCAAAGGCTTGGAGAAAGGACTGATGCACAAATTAATACACAAGACAAGAAATATAAATTTGGAAATTATGGGGGAAGCCAGGGAAAGCTTAGCTGTGGCAGCCGAGCTCCACTGAGTCTCCATTCCCATCTGCTTTTATTTACTAGAATACACAATTGCCTTTTAGGAATGCAAACAGACATATCAATGGTAATGTTTAGTAAACAGTAAGATTATCAGGTTGGGGGAGTTTGCTTTAGGCCATTGAGTCAGCAGTAGGTAATAAAATGCAAATATTCACCCTGTGAATATCAAAGAGCCCAATTCAGCCTTCTGACCAGATTTCTCGCACTTATATTAATTACTGTTGATCTTGAGTCTCAGCACCAGTTTGTTCATTGATGCAGGGTTCCTTCCTCCTCTGGGCACCCACAGCACCAACTGCTTATTACATTGACTTGCCTACAGACACACCTCTTCTGCCATCCAGTCTACTTCACTCTTAGGTCACATGTCTTACTTTCATGGCTCTGCCCAGGGATACCTGCTGCATTCTGAATCACAACTAGGATGTACAGAGGATACAAATGCATGGGGCATGCCTGTGGCTCAACTAGGCCTTGGATACCTGCTTTTCCCATCTGCTTCATTGCTTTTCCTTCATAGGGATCCTTGGTTCCCGCAAGACTTTTCAACCCCTTTTCCACCTACTCTGACCCCTTTGGATTTAGTAACTCAGCTTCGCACTTGACCCCTGCAAGAGTCAGCTTCCTCTATATGCTCCCTGTTAACTCTCAGAGTCTGCCAAGCAGCTGAGGACATTCTCTGCTTGTCACCACCCTGTGGGAAAGGAGAGCAGAAGCCACCATCATCCATTTTCTGGAAACATTAGCATCATGCATTTCACTTTCCCCACATCTCCTGCCCCTCCCTGCAGCCCAGTCAATTCCACATCAGAGGGGCCTGTTGTATGTATTTCCTTCTGAACCCACCCTTGTATACTGCTTAAGATTAGGGGCCCATCTGCCCCTAATGAGCCAGTGTACCAGCCTCCTGTCTGGTCTCTCTCCTGTGGTCTATGCCCCTCTAGTCCTTTCTCCACCTGGCTGCTAGAGCTATTTTCTAGTCCAGTGATGGCGAACCTATGACACGCGTGTCAGCACTGACACGCATAGCCATTTCTGGTGACACGCGGCCGCTAAGGCGGCCGCATACCGAGGATGAAACATTTGCTGCTCCTGAGGATGAAACATTTGCGACTAGAGTCTTGGAGCTCCAAGACTCTAGTCGCAAATGTTTCATCCTCCCCTATTAGACACTCTGTGCCGGAGGTCTGTAGGCCAAAACAACGGAAGTCCGGCACAGAGCATCTAGTTCTGGGACTTCCGGTTAAGCCGGGATCTTTGCCCTCACTTCCGCCGGCAGAGCAGGGAGCAGCGGAACGCAGCGGGGGACGCATCTCTGGGGGCCCTGCCATTACCAGTAACCAAATAACAGTTAACCACAGCAACCATTATCTACTGTTCTGGGTGTCATGGATTTCAAATCCATCATTACTGAGATAAGTAAGGGGGAGGCTGGGAGAGGCCAGGGTTTGTGGTGTGCTATGGGTGCCGTTTCCCGCCATTAGAAATAGCAGCAGCCATTTTAATTCACATAAGGAACACCATCTTGCTCCATAGTGCAGACTCCATTTCACCACTATTACTGTTGTGCATCCTTATTAACCCCTATTTCTGCTTATTAACCCTGCCCTTTCCTAAAAAACAGTTATATGCACCATTTTGTGGTTAGTTAGGCTAGTTAACCCCTAATTGCCTGCAGGCGTAACAAGCTATCTATAATTCTATCTTCTGTCACTGCCCCCCTGATGGAGAACCCAAAAAATAAAAAAACTAAGGTTAAGTAAAGGAAGTGGTAGTAGCAGTGGCCGACCCTTTCAAGAGACATGGACCGAGACGTATGGCTTTATAGAAAAAAATGGCAGATCATTTTGCGTTCTATGTACTGAAACGGTAGTAAGCAGAACATGGAATATAAATAGACATTTTGAAACTAATCATTCCCAGCTCTTGGGAAAAAGTGAGGATGAAAGGAAGGAATATATTTCCAGGCAGCTACACCTTTATAAGAGCCAATCTAATTCCATCCTTAAATTTATGAAAGGCTCTACAAATTTAACATCTGCAAGTTTGAGCATTGCTCACTCTATAGCTCAGCATGGAAAAGCACTCAGTGAGGGAGAATTTATTAAAGAAACTCTCCTAAGATGTACACCAGTTCTATTTCACGATATTCAGAATAAAGATGCAATTATTAAGAGAATATCTGAGTTACCACTCAGTAGAAATATCATAAAAGACCAAATAATGAGACTGAACACAAACGTACAACATCAATAAAAGAGAGACATAAGGAAGTGTAAATATTTTTCGATCTCTCTTGATGAAACTACTGATGTCACATCACATGCTCAGTTGGCCATTATTGGTCGATATTCTGATGGTCTCACAATGAGAGAAGAGTTGATAAAGTTAGTATCAGTGTCAACAAGTAAATCAGGAAGCAAAATATGTAAGGTTGTTATACAAACATTTGGTGACCTAAGCATTGATATTTCTAAAGTTGTGTCAGTGACGACAGATGGGGCACCAAATATGGTGGGGGGAAAAGTCGGATTTGTCCAATTGTTTACAGAAGCTATTGGACATCCGATTGTGCCTTTTCATTGTATTATCCATCAGGAGGCTTTATGTGCCAAGGCAGGATTCACCGACTTAAACAACTTAATGTCAGTTGTTACAAAAATAGTTAATTTAATAGCTGCTCGCCCCCTTCACAAGCGAGAATTTTCGGCACTTTTACTGGAGGTTGATTCCACCTACAGTGGACTGCTGATGTACAATAATGTAAGATGGCTGAGCCGAGGCAAAGTTCTTGAGTGCTTTGTGGAGTGCTTTGAAGAAATTAAGGTATTTCTTGACGATAAGGATCTGGGAAACTTTCCTCAGCTTAATGATGATAAGTGGGTCAACACCCTGATGTTTTTTACAGATCTCTCTGTTCATATTAATGAACTGAACTTAAAATTACAAGGTTTTGGCAAAAGTATTGACGTTATGTTTGGATACATAAAAGCTTTTGAAAGTAAAGTTAAAATTTTCAAGCGAGATGTAGAAACTAAAACTTATAAGTATTTTCCTCGAGTAACAAAGTATTTTGAGAAGGCCAGTGCAGCTGTACAAAATGAAATGGAACTCTTGCATATGAAGTACCAGCATGTTTTAGACTCATTACTTGACCAGTTTAGTGATAGATTTAGTCAATTTAGAAGTCTAGAACAGACCATGAAAATAATTAAGTATCCTGATGTAGTAGTCTATAGTAGTTTGGAATTAAATGGTTTCCAATGGATGCAAATTGATGATTTGGAGATGCAACTTGCAGAATTTCAAGACAGTATCTGGGCTCAGGTGTTTGTCGACTTGAGGTCAAAGCTTGAGAATCTGGAAAGGTGCCGCTTGGAGAATCAAGAGGAGTGCCACTACGAACAGGAAATTTGGAGTGCCTGGAACCGACTACCAGACACTTTTAGCACCCTGAAAAATATAGCAATGGCTTTACTCACAATTTTTCCCTCTACATACTTTTGTGAGGCCTTATTCTCAGTGTTAAATAATATCAAAACCAACAAAAGAAACAGATTGACAGATGAAGTTAGTAGCGCTTGCTTGGGCCTGAAGTGTACAAAATACCAACCTTCAATTGAAGATTTAGCCAATGAAATTCAGCAACAAAAAAGTCACTAATAGGCAGGTTAGTTAAAGAATTCCCCCTCCCCCTCACTTATCTTAGTTCACGGCACCCCACACAAGCTAAATAATATCAAGACCAACAAAAGAAACCGACTGACGGATGAACAAAGAAATCACTAAGCAGGTAAGTTAAATATTTAGTTTTTGGTTTATTAAATACAATTATATATAACAATTATACATTTATGTTATTTAAACTATAAATATCGCGAAATAATGTTTTTTCCTCAAAGTGACACCCTACCCGAGTTATGCTCAGTTTTTTGGCGAAGTTTGACACACCAAGCTCAAAAGGTTGCCCATCACTGGTCTAGTCGGTGCTCTCCTGCTGAGAAAGCTCCACAGGTGCCCAATTCTGGAGGAACTGGTTGACATTCTTTGCATGCCAGAATAAGTCCCTCACACTCTAGCCACACTCCAGTCCCAGCCCCTCCTTGGGTTGTGCTGTACTCCTTATGACATCATAAAGAAGTGCGGGTTTTTCCCCAGGTGCTCCCACCATCCTCTGTGTTCCCCCACAGTGCTCCTTCTACCAAGAGTGACCACATGGCTGGTTTGCCCAGAACAGTCTCTGTTTACACCTGTTGTTCAGTATAATTATTAATAGCTTCCATTTTTACTCTTTAAAGTATCAGGGTTTGGGCACTAAGTTATGTGGTTACACTACATACACCCTAATTCTTTTTTTAAAATATACTTTTATTGATTTTAGAGAAAGGAAAAAGAGAGAGAGAGTGACAGAAACATTGATGAGAGAGAAACATCCATACTGATAGATCCTCCCTTCCCCCAACTGATGGACGGAGTATGACGTAAACTCCACCTGCAGCCGGACATTCCTGAACACCTTATATGGACTGTACATTGAACCACCAATCAGCACCTGCCATATACCCTAAACCCCCAATTCCTAAATCCCTAGGCCCCTAACCATGTACCTTACATGAAACCACCAATCAGCGTGGGCTGAGTGCCCTAAGCCCCGTCCCCTCTTTTCCTCCCCTTAAAAGGCACTCTCTCTCTCTCTCTCTCTCTCTTCCCTTTCCCCCTCTGGAAGGTGGCCGGCAGGGTGATCGCCAATAAAGCCTGTGTCCTGGTTCTCCGGCACTCTGTTTCATCTTTCACATACTTCCCCCACTGGGGATCAAGCCCACAACCCGGGCATGTGGCCTGACTGGGAATTAAACTGTGACCTCCTGGTTCATGGACCAGTGCTCAACCTCTGAGCCACACCAACCAGCATATGCCCTAATTCTTTACCTGGGAAATCTCTGCTCATCTTCCAGGACCTGCTCACTGTCAGTGCTGGGAAGCTTTGCCCAAGTCCTGCAAAGGAAATCAGTGGCTCCTTCAGTGTTCACTCAGCCTTTTTTTTTTTTTTTATTGATTTTTTTTTTTTACAGAGAGGAAAGGAGAGGGACAGAGAGCTAGAAACATCGATGAGAGAGAAACATCGACCAGCCGCCTCTTGCACACCCCCCACCGGGGATGTGCCCGCAACCAATGTACGTGCCCTTGACCAGAATCGAACCTGGGACCCTTCAGTCCGCAGACCGACGCTCTATCCCCTGAGCCAAACCGGTTTCGGTTCACTCAGCCTTTTATGAGTAACTTCTTGACAGCGTTTACCACAACAACACGGTGTATTATTACGAAATTGTTTACATGCCTGTCTTCCCTGCTAGAATTCTTGAGTCTTACTTATTTTTGCATCTCCATTACTCAGAAAAGTCTGTGACATGTGGTAGCTGTTCAATTTAAGTTTGCTAAAGGGAAATAAAAAACTGAATTAATTAAATATTTATTAAGAATTATGTGTCACACCCTAGCTGGTTTGGCTCAGTGGATAGAATGTCTGCCTGTGGACTGAAAGGTCCTGGGTTCGATTCCAGTCAAGGGCACATGCCTGGGTGGCAGGCTCGATCCTCAGAAGAGGGCATGCAGAAGACAGCCAATCAATGATTCTCTCTCATCATTGATGTTTCTATTTCTCTCTCTCTCTCCCTTCCTCTCTGAAATCAATAAAAATATATTTTTTTAAAAAAGAATTATGTGTCAGGAACTGTTCAGAATGTTTCCTCCACTTAAATGTGAACTCATCAGAATGTATCAACATGATGTTCTAGACTCTCAGCAAAATAGGTGAACATCATGTTGATACATTTTGATGAGTTCACATTTAAGTGGAGGAAACAGACATAAGTGCATTTCTGAACAAATCACTGGTGAGGATACAGGTGTGGGATTTCCCTTGATGAAACAGGCTCTCTCCTGGAGCAGGGGCTGAGGGTCAGCTCCTGCTGAGGCATGAGGCTATCTGAGGGATGAGGGCCACCCTGGCCAACAAGCACTGTCAGAAGGTAGAAGCAAAATGTAATGATGAAAGCTGGATCAGAGAGATACTACCCTTTGAAGATGGAGGAAGGAGCCATGACCGAGGAATGTGGGTGGCTTCTCAAAGCTGAAAAAAAAGGAAATGAATCTTTCTAGAGTCTCCAGAAAAGAATACAGCTGCATCGATACCTTCATTTTAGCCTAGCTAATAGCTGGGAATCAGTAGTGAACAAGTAAACATAATTCCTGCCCTCAGGGAGACAATGGCATCTTCCCCTCTCTACCTGTTGGAATCCTATGGACTTCGAGGTAAAGTCCAAATGTCATCTCCTCTATGTAGTCACCCCTGATCTCTATAGACAGAAATATTATCTCACTCCTTAAAACTACTGTTTTGCTTCATTTGCACTCCTCTTAGAGTATCCTATCTAATAAAGATGGAATATGCAAATTGACTGTTACTTCACAACAAAGATGGCAGCGTCCACAGCCAATAAGGAGGGAATATGCAAATTGACATGACAAAGATGGCAGTGGCTGGGCCAGGACGCTTGTGTCATCACCATGGCAACGACGCAGGCATTCCGCCCTGCCCAGGCAGCTCCGGGCCTCTGGGCAGCGCATGAAGGCGGAAGGTGGCTCCGGGCCAGAGCAAAGGCAGAAGGCGGTGGCCAGAGTAAAGGCCCGGGTCCCGGGTGCCGGCAGCCAGGGGAAGGAAGGCCTATTCTTGCACAAATCTTCATGCATCGGACCTCTAGTATATACATAAGGAATGTGAACATAAGCCATGTGGAGATAGTTACTTCATCTTGGTAATACCTTCAACATCTAATGAGAACACAGTGAATGAATGAATGAATCAATCAATCAATCAATCTGTTAAGAACAATTATTTTTTTAAAAATCATCCCCCAGGACATTCTGACTCCTTTTCCATCTACCCTGACCCCTTTGGATTTGTTCAGAAATTCACTTATGTCTGTTTCCTCCACTTAAATATAAACTTCATGAGAATGTATCAACATAATGTTCACCTGTTTTGCCCAGAGCCTAGAACAGTTCCTGAAACATAATTCTTAATAAATATTTAATAATTAAGTTTTTCATTTCTCTTTAGCAAACTTAAACCAACTGCTTAGCAAACCTGAACCAACTGTTTAAGAAAACACATATTTGAGACATTCTCAACTCAGTGTAAGTGATTGCAGGGCCTTGAGGACACATGGGGGGAAAGTTCATTTCTAAAGCA
Source organism: Cnephaeus nilssonii (assembly GCF_951640355.1). Lineage (NCBI taxonomy): Eukaryota > Metazoa > Chordata > Mammalia > Chiroptera > Vespertilionidae > Cnephaeus > Cnephaeus nilssonii. The sequence goes on from NC_137077.1 coordinate 95,522,127, forward strand.
ATTGGGAGTTGGCCTAGAGATTCAGAAGCTATATCTTGAAGTCTTTTCCATCTTTTTATTATTTTGTTTCATTATTGTATGCTTCTGAACCTGGCATATGGAATTAAAGTGCTGATTTTTTAGTCAGAAATCCTTTAAAATACTTCTATACCGTTATACAAATTTGAAAACATGCAAAGGCATAAAGAAGGACATTAGATTCACCCATAATCCATCACTCAGACAAAAATAACTATTAACATTTTGTTGTATTTCCTTCCAGTCTTTTTTTTTTTTTTTTTCCTCTGCAAATAGAAAGCAACTGCTCTGGAGTTCTGGGTTTTGCATTGGTGCTGAGATGGGTGGACTTATATAAGAAGAACACTGTTTTCCATATTAAAGTAGTGTGGTCTTTGTTTTCTCTCTGTTTTGCCTGTGCTTACTGATGACTCTCCCTCTTTTTTCTCATATTTTATTCTAGCCCTTCTCCCATTGAACCCAGAGTTCAGGAGTTGTTCTATTAGTTCAAATTGGTCCTTCTCAGCATTAGTTTCTTTTAAATGTCTTATGAGTTTCATTGATGTGGCTTATGAATGATGGGATATATTGATTTTTATAAAATTACCTGAGCTTCCTTTGTAAATGGATAGGCCTATTTACCCAGAGGCCTCTCCCTCACCCCACTCTCACCCTCCACCCCCATCAGAATAGAAGGTGAGAAATCTCCGTGTAAATGAATGTGTCCTCCCACAGGCAGAAGTCTCAGAATTGCCAAAATAAATAAATCTCCTCTGAAAATAGAGTTCTTTGCCTGTGGCTTCTGGTGGGAGACCTGAGTCTCTCAGTGCTGCTCCACCTCAACCCGCAGCCCCCATACCTTCATGGAGGCATCTCCCCAGACATAGCTTTGACTTTGTTGGAGGAGGGATTCACAGGGCTGCCACTGGGCCAATGGTGCTGCTCCAAATATGTAATGGATCATCGGGAGGGCCTAAGTGACAGACTCATTCTGTAGATGGTCCTTCCATTCATCTCTCCTTCTCTCCAAACTTGCTGACTCAAAGTCTTGGAATTTCTCCAGAGCTTTGACAGGAGAACCAGCTACTCTGTCCACGGTGCCTGTGGTTACCATTTTGTCCTTTCATGATCCCATCTACTTTCTATTAATTTTTCCCATCTACTTTCTATTAATTTTCATGATCCCATCTACTTTCTCTGGGCTTACAAGTGGGAAGAAGACAGACACAGGCCCCTCTTCATGGAGTTTATGTTCTTCAATAGTAAACAAGCAAAAATAAACCAGTAAACAAGCACTTGAAGTTTAACAGACAATTCTGCCATTAGCACAATGAGTGTTCAGGAGGGACTCTCTAATGAGATTTACAGGTAAGAAAAGGCTGCAAAAGGAAAGAAGTGTCTAAACTGAAATCTGAAGAGTGAACAGAGATTATGTCAGGGCAAGAGGAAGTGTGTGGCCACGCTAGAAAGAAGGGAGGAAAAAGCCTTCCAGCCTGAAGGGACGAAGGGACGGCATGTGAAATGTGTAATCCATGCAGGTAAAAGTGGCTAGAGGCATAAAGGATTGAAAACATCCTTATGCTTATGCCTCCCAGGACAGGAAGGGCCCCAACAAGCTGCCCCTGAAAGCTGCCCGCCCTGCTCACTTAAGACATTCTCTGTCCTGTGTTTTTATTTCAAAGGAGGAAGAGAATCAGCATCTATAAAGAGCTTCTGCTGGAAGTGTTTATGTATATTTTCTCCCTAATTTCTCAGTAATCCAGTGAGATAGCCATTGCCATGTTAGAAGTAAGGAAATTGAGGCTCCAAGTGGTTAAGTAACTTGCCCAAGGCTGCACAGCCAGTAGGTGCTAATGCTGGGATTTTAATAAGTTGAGGCATCGCTAAAGGCCACATGCTTTTCTACATTAGGTGCCAATATCTATTTTTAGTATGTGTGGTAAAATACACATAATAAAATTTATCATCTTAACCATTTTTAAGCGTTACACTTCAGTGGTGTTAAGTACATGCATATTCTTGTGCAACTATAACTGCCATCCATCTCCAGAACTCTTTTCATTTTGTAAAACAAAATTCTATACCCATTAAACAGCAATTCCCCATTTCCTCACCCCCAACACATGACAACCACCATTCTACTCTCTGTCTCTATGAGATTGACTACTCTAGGGACATCATATCATTAGAATCATGCAGTATGTCTTATCATGACCAATTTATTTTGTTTAGCATGTCCTCAAGCCTTGTCCAGTGGTGCCAATATCTTTTTAACACCCTGTACCTCCTGATAGTTTCCAAAAGAAAGAATGTGCCCCAGCCTGAGCTGAAAAGGGGAAGAATTTGGTTGTGATAAAACTCCACATTAATGAGACTCTTGAGCCATGATGAATCAGCAGAGGACACTAGAATTTTCAAAATCTCAAATCCTGCACACACTACTGTTATCGGTATCCCTAGCAAACATGATCGCTGTCTCCATTTTACATTGAATAGTCAGAAAGTGCATCATGTAGTGGCAGAAAAGCTTGAATCAACTTGGCCCAGAGAGCTTCCTGCCCAGTGACATGGCTCCTAACTAAATTTTATGCCTGAGAAAGGAAGTTTCCCTTAACATGGGAGCAGGAGTCATTTATTCATTCGTTTGTCAGACAAGCACTATGTCATGTATGGTGGATGGTTTCCATTTGCATCTTCAGACCCAGTTTTCATGTTCTTCACTCTGCTTTGTGTCCCAAAGGCTGAACTTAGGGTTGGCTTTCAGCTGGGTTTGGCTAACTGGAGGGGACTAGAGTGTGGGAGTGCGGTTGGCATATTTATTACCCTGGCTTTCTCTCAGCGGTATTGCTGGGAGTTGGCTGCTCCAAAGGCAACACTTTCTGCCACCTAGAATACAGCGAATGACCTAGAAAATGCTTTCACTACCCTCTCCTCCATCAGCGAAAATAACTAAAAGTAGTTTGCCTTCATGTGTGAAGGTCAGTATTATATTTTAACTGTCCTGCCTCAGGGCTAAATCAAATCCCACTATCATACTATCTGCAGGGACCTTGTTTGTCTTGATAGTCCACAGAATATTACTCTGGACCATTACATTGATGGCATTATGCTAACTGGATCCAGGGAACACAGGTGGCAGGCACCTTAAGCACATTGGTCACACATATGCATGCCAAGGAATTGGGAGATAACCCCTTGTAAATATTTCTCTCTTTTCTGCATCCAGCTTGGCTAGAGAGCGGTCCAGTTCCTGAATAGGGGCTGCTGGGGATTGAGAAAATGAAAGAGACAGACACAGAGATGGAAGAAAAAAGCTGGGGGTGGGTGGGACCACTATCCTCTGATGGAGAGACAGGAACCCAGAGCCAATACAGCGTGTTTACACTGAGTGGCCAGATTATTATGATCTCTGAACGCATAATAATCTGGCCACTCAGAGTATTTGTATCTCAAATGGGTACCAAAAGTATTCTAGACTTTTGCTGGAGATCAACCACCTATTTGCCCTGAGCTTTCTATCAGCCAGTGCAAAGGGGAAAACTGATCAGGTGCATGATTTATAGTATCTTTGATATAAAATAAATGAGGTACTCAAGAGAAGTACACTGAGTGGCCAGATTATTATGCATTCAGAGATCATAATAATCTGGCCACTCAGTGTATTTTATACAGCAAAAACCAGGAAGTTTTACTAAAAGTCAAGACAAAGGAGATTATGTGCATTCTTGGATGGGCCCAAGTCGTATTCATTCCTGCTTTGCTGGATTTAGATAACGAAACCCACCCCCTGGCACCTGGGCTGAAGGTCAAGCTGACAACACTCCTGCCTCTGGCAAGGTGTGTTTCCAGGATGTGGCTCTGCCAATGCCAGCCACTGGATTCAGCTGACAATAATTAAATAAATGCCCATGTGCCTTCCCAGGTGCTCTCTACAGCCCCTTGGATGTTCAGGGGCTGCTATGTCAGCAAGGGTTCTGGGGTCCAGTAGTCCTGGGCATGTTGGAATATCTCTTTGCACAAGTGAGACACAGTTGTTACACTTTGCCCCACATACCATATAGGAAAGGCAACATTTCGTGAGTTTCTTTGGATTTTAGAGGTAACTTGAACCATATTTGGATGTACTGTTCAGATCTAATTACTGGGTGACTTACAAGACTACCAGTTGTGAATGGGCACAGGCTATGAAGAAGGTCAGAAACAAATCCAGGCTGCGTTACAGGCAGTCTAACCACAGACCCAATAGAGTGGAAGAATCTGTGGCAAACAGATGCCATAGAACGCCCTGGCAAGACCCAATGAGGCCCAGTAAAGTCAACTCTTGATAACTTTTTTACTTGAAAAACAGCTCATGGACTATTTGAGAGACTGAACATCTGACCTTGAGTTGCAAATGACTATGTGAGTTAAATTGCCCATCATAATGTGGGCACGCTCAGCAGCACTCATTGGAAAGTGTAAATGATATGTCTGAGACCAAGCTCTGCAGACCTGGAAACTACAGATAAACTTTAGGGTCAGATGATATAGGCTCCCATGGTACCTCTTCCTACTGCTTCATAACCTTTTCTCAACACACACCAATGACCTAAGAGGGAGTTCCCTAGAGCCACTTATGGAGGAAATAGTGGGGGCTAGATTTATTAATAGATTTACATGATATGATGGAACCAGATGGAAGTGATGAGCTGCTCAACTAGAGACCCACTCAGGGATGGCCTGTAGGAAAGGAGTGAAAGACAAGCCTCTCAGTGGGTAGAGCTTTAGGTATGACAGCTGGTTTACTTTGTATCAAAAGAAGATGGTCTGAGGCATGACCACCTAATTCATGGGCAGTGGTTAACAGGTTCACCAGGTTGTTCAGAGACTTGGAAAAAAATAAAGTGTATGTTTGGTGACAAGGAGGGCTGGGAGAGAGGTATGTGGATAGACTTTGAGAATGTGAAGATATTGATATCTCATGTAAATGTCCACCAAGGCATCCACTGTGAAGGAGGCTCTCAATAATCATATTAGTCAGCTCATAATAAAATTCCACAGACTGGGTGGCTTAAACAATAGACATTTATTTTCTCACAGTTGTGAAGACTGAAAGTTCAAGATCAAGTTGGCCTCAGGGTTGGTTTCTGGTGAGGCCTCTCTTCCTGACCTGTAGAAGGCCACCTTCTCTCTGTGTCCTCACGTGGCCCTTTCTATGTGCATACATGTGGAGAGCTCTCTGATGTCTCTTCCTCTTTTGTTTTTCCCCATAATTCCTCATATTTATTTATTTATTTTAAAAATTCCCCCAGCTTTATTAAGATATTAGTGCCACATAATCTTCCTTTTCTAATAAAGACAACCTATTGGATTAGGGCCCCTACTACATCGCCTCTTATCTCCAAATACAGAAACATTGGGGTAGAGGATTTCAACATATGAATTTTGGGGGACACAATTCAGCTCATAACAATAATCTCCTGGCCAAGATAATCCATCCTGTGCAAATCTGTCTGTCTCTTTCCCTCGCCTCCAAAGGCCTATGTACACAGTATGCATGAGGTAGGGGTGGAAACTATGCACAGGCTCAATAACATATTTTTCTCTCACCAAGGTTGATCTGGCTCCTTCCAGAGCTGAATGTCCAATCTGCTGGCAGTTGATCAACAATGAGAACCTGAAATGGCACCATTCCCCAAGGGGACCAACCAGAGACGTGGATGCAGATAGATGACAGTGGGTCCTTTTCATCAGGGAGGGGCTAGAATTAGTCTCAGATTGGTATTTGCTCCAAGTGTGTATTTGTGTTCCCTGTCCCCAGAACTTCTGCCAGCACCAACATTCACAGACTTAGAGAATTTTGTACCTGTCACTATGCTGTTATAACTCAACAACTTCCCCAAAAGGAGCCACACTTCTCAGAGATAGTATTGTAACAGTGGGTTCTTGACTACAGAATACACTGATTTTATCACACACTTCATTCCCTAGAAAGAGATGACTGAACAGAATTGTGGAATGGCATGTGGAAGATACAGATATCGTTATAGCTGGGAGGTATAATACCCAGCAAGGTAAATTGCTCAAACCAGCAGCCAGCATCTCCCTCATAATCAGATTACATCAGTCTGGGAACCAAGGGATAGAGGTCGCAGTGGCCCCTCTCACTATGACACCAAATACCACTGAAAGAAATCTTGCTTCCTATTTGAGCTTGGGCTTAGAGACCTAGGAGGAATGTTTCTGTCAGGGAACACACAGTTCCATTCAAGTGGAAGTTAAAAACAGTCTGACCCTCAGCCATTTGCATCTCACTGATGTACCTCTTGTGCTAGTACTCAGTGCAAAATGATGGTAACCCAAGAAGATAGGTTAATCAAGGTCTCAGAGCCTATATGAATGAAGACTTGTTCTGCCCTACCAAGTAGCAAAGCCCTACTCAGCCCGGCAGAAGATAAGACAAATGTGGAATGGGTGGTGGAAGAAGAAAGCATATCCGTTTGGGCTTTGTGGCTTACTACAGAAACAGGTTTGGTAGCAGTTACATTTTATGTTGATTAGTTTAATTGTTTTCCTCTCTCCCACTTACTCCTAACCCTCTCCCAATATTTTATATGAAGGCCACTACCAATGGCTAACCTTTAGACTTCAGGTTGGGCTATGACTGAATTAAAATCACTGTGCAATGATACAACAGTTAATAGAACTTATGAGATACCCTGTGCTGGGAAAAGATAAGAGTGGATGCAGAGAGCACCTGTACCAGATCTCTTCCATTTGCCCCAGCCAGCTCTCCGCAGACCTGGGGGCGGGGGGGGGGGGGTGCAAAGGGGGGAGCGGGAGGGTGCTGACCTGTATGGCCTGCAGCAGTAGGCTCTCCGGACCTCAAGGTTCTTGTTCTATTTGGCCAATGGGAGACATCAGTAGAAGATCAAAGGGTGGGAGAAAAATGAAGTTGAGGTAATTATTCCCCTGATTCTCTTCTTGCTGAGTCCCTATGGATTGATTGTGTCCCTCCATTATGAGCTTCATACAGCCCTCTGTCTGAGTTTTGGTAACCATTACCTCCCTTTGCCCATTCACCAAGCCCTGTTGTTATTAACTCTAGAATAATGCAGCATTCCATGTTGCTTTCACTAAACCCTGCCTACGCCTTTGTAATAGTCCCTTTGTTAAACTGTCCTTAAGTACCTACTTTGAGGGTGCCCTCTGTTTCCTGCCAGGAACTTGACTGATACAACCAGGCCCTGTGCACAGCAACGGAGTTACAAAAATAAAGAACACATAGTTCTCAACCTCGAGGGACTGATGTGTCTTATAGAAACATGTGAGGTACACTGTTGGCTTAATTGGATAATTCTGGTTCAGAGTCTCTTATGATATGGTAGTCAAGGTGTAGACGGGGGCTGCAGTCATCTGAAGGTTTCACTGAGCTGAGGATTGGGTGTCATTTTTTAAAAGTTTTCCATCCTATCTAATAAAAGAGTAATATGCAAATTGACCATACCTCTGCTATACCAACAAGCTACGCCCACCAGCCAATCAGGAGGGAGTATGCAAATTAATTCAACCAAGATGGCTGCGGCCACAAAGAGAGCAGGAGGCTTGGGTTTCCCCAGCAATGGAGGAAGCCAAGCTTTCCGCACACCCTGGCGGGCCCAGGCATCCACTCAAGGCTACAAAGTTTCAATTATAGGAGATAAATAAATCCCAGCAAAAATGGCTGCAGTCATGGAGCGAGCAGGAGGCTTGGCTCTGCTCAAGGCTACCAAGTTTCAATTATAGAAGATAAATAAATCCCAGATACCAGGGCCTCCACTTGGATCACCGGGGGGCATGGCCAGCCTGCAAACCACCACAGGCCCTTCACCCAGGCCACTCCATGCCCCAAGAGAACCCCCACCCTGATCGGGAACACCCTTCAGGGAAAACTAGCCAGCCCCCACCCGTGCACCAGGCCTCTATCCTATCTAATAAAAGAGTAATATGCAAATTGACCATCACTCCAACATACAAGATGGCTACTCCCATGTGGTCAAAGATGACTGCCCCCATGTGGACACAAGATGACCACCACAAGATGGCCAGCAGGGGAGGACAGTTGGGAAGGACCAGGCCTGCAAGGGAGGGCAGTTGTGGGCGATCAGGCCAGCAGGGGAGGACAGTTAGGGGTGACCAGACTGGCAGAGGAGGGAAGTTGGGGCCTGCAGGTAAGGGCAGTTGGGGGGGGGGGACCCAGGCCTGCAGGGGAGAGCAGTTGGGGGGAGACCAGGCCTGCAGGGGAGGGCAGTTAGGGGCAATCGGGCTGGCAGGGGAGCAGTTAGGCATTAACCCTTTGCACTCGCTTGCTTTTTTCTTGATTCCTTTATTCTACTCGGGATTTAATTTTTTAAATACCTCAGATTTTACAAAGCATGGCAGTAGAATAAAAAACTGGAGTTTCTTTTCATACAAACTTATTTATTTGGATTTTTTTATATTTCAAATTATTGATACATTCAAAGAGTATAAAAAGAGCTGCTACCGATGCTAACCGTGTCGAGTCACACTTGACATCCGAGTGCAAAAGTTTAATCAGGCTGGCAGGGGAGTGGTCAGGGGGTGATCAGGCTGGCAGACAGAAGCAGTTAGGGACAATCAGGAAGGCAGGCAGGCAAGCAGTTGGGAGCCAGCAGTCCTAGATTGTGAGAGGGATGTCCCAGATTGGAGAGGGTGCAGCCTGGGCTGAGGGACACACACCCCCATGCATGAATTTTGTGCACTGGGCCTCTAGTATATTAATGATTCCTTAGATGAATATTTTAGGACAAAATGACATACGTGATTATTTCTAATTCATTAATAATGGATTTTTAATTGACTTCATTCAATCATTCATCATTTATTCAATTTCCAACTCTGATGATTGAATGTTCTATTTTAGAAAAATTATGTCTATGAATTCTTCATTTTTCACAGAGGTTTTAGAGTCTTCTAGAAATATCTACATTCTTCCTGCTGGATTTGCACTGGGCTTCTACATAATGAAATTAAACTCTGAGTAGCATTCTCCCCACAAATTTCACACCAGACTGCTTCTTTTGGAACTAAACAATAGCAAAGGAGAACAAAATGAAAGAGTCTAGACCAGGAAGAAAAACATATATTTTCAGCTTAAATTTTATTAAAGGTGACTTGCTGGTCAGATGATATGTTAAAATTATCCAGGATAAAAAGAAGAATGAGGAGGAACCAAGATGGTGGCAAAGTTAAACAACTTAACTGCTGCCTTGCACAACAATTTCAAAAATACAACTAAAAGACAAAACGTCTACCACCCAGAACCACGAGAAAGCTGGCTGAGTGGCAGATTTACAACTAAGGAGAGAAAAGAGCACAAATGCTGAAAAGCTGAGGTACGGAGGCGCTCGAATCGGGCTGGTGGCGGGCGACTGGGCGCGCGGCTTTTCTTCAACCCGAAGGGAGACAAGCTCCCGATCACTCTGAAATCTAGTTTCTGGGGACATGCGGGGGACCCAGACACCTATGGGGAGAAGCTGGACTCTCGGCCATCGGGTTGGAAAGTGAGAGTGACTTTTTTGCAGAGGTGCGACCAGCAATCAGTGTTTACTGCGCTGGAACGTGGGACGCAGGGACTTGGAAACACAGAAAGGCAGAGAGGGCTCACGGCAGCCATCGCCGTTTGCCACGCCCTAGCCTAGTGATGCCCTGAGACCCCGCCCCGCCCTGAGATCCCGCCCCGCACATTCTACAAACCCGCCCAGGCTCCACACAGCAGCTTTTGCATATAAATGGCCTGTTCTGTGGCAGCTTAACCAAATTAACTACAGCTCCAGTCAGACTGCTCCAAAACCGCCCAAGCAAAGGAGGAGAAAACTAGTTCTTGCTGTAGCTCCTGCTGGGGGACACATAGTACACAAGGGTAAACCAAGAGTGTCCACCTCAGGTAACTGGGAGGCTGAACCGTTGAACCAATAGGACACCTAGTACACAAAGCTACCCTACCAACTCAGGGAAGCAGTGAAAATGAGGAGACAAGGAAACAGATCCCAAACGAAAGAAATGGAGGAGAACAAACGAATGGACATAGAGTTCAAAACCACGGTTATAAGGTTTTTCAAGAACTTCATGGAAAAGGCTGATAAATTTAATGAGACCCTCGAGGATATAAAAAAGGACCAACTAGAAATTAAACATACACTGACTGAAATAAAAAAATATTATACAGAGACCCAACAGCAGACTAGAGGAACGCAAGAATCAACTCAAAGATTTGGAATACAAAGAGGCAAAGGACACTCCTCCAGAGAAGCAAGAAGAGAAGAGAATTCAGAAAGTTGAAGATAGTGTAAGAAGCTTCTGGGACAACTTCAAGTGAACCAACATCAGAATTATGGGGGTACCAGAAGAAGAGAGAGAGCAAGATGCTGAAAACCTATTTGAAGAAATAATGACAGAAAACTTCCCCCACCTGATGAAAGAAATAGACTTACAAGTCCAGGAAGCACACAGAGCCCCCCATTCCAAACAAAAGGAATCCGAAGAAGACCACACCAAGACACATCATAATTAAAATGCCAAGGGCAAAAGACAAAGAGAGAATTTTACAAGCAGCAAGAGAAAAACAGTGAGTTACCTACAAGGGAGCACCCATATGATTATCAGCTGATTTCTCAACGGAAACTATGCAGGCCAGACGTGAGTGGCAAGAAATATTCAAAGTGATGAATAGCAAGAACCTACAACCAAGACTACTCTACCCAGCAAAGTTATCATTCAGAATTGAAGGTCAGATAAAGAGCTTCACATATAAGAAAAAGCTAAAGGAGTTCATCACCACCAAACCAGTATTATATGAAAGGCTGAAAGGTATTCTTTAAGAGGAGGAAGAAGAAGAAGAAAGATAAAAATTATGAACAACAAATACATATCTATCAACAAGTGAATCTAAAAGTCAAGTGAATTAAAAATCTGATGAACAGAATAAACTGGTGAACATAATAGAATCAGAGGCATAGAATGGGAGTGGATTGATAATTCTCAGGGGGAAAGGGGTGTCTGTGTGGGGGGTACGAGAAGAGATTGGATAAAAACCATACACCTATGGATGAGGACAGCGGGGGGCGGGGAGGTAAGGACAGAGGGGGGGTGGGAACCGGGTGGTGGGGAGATATGGGGGGGGGGCGGGAAAGGAGAAACAATTGTAATCTGAACAATAAAGATTTATTAAATAAAAATAAAATAAAATAAAAAGAAGAATGAGTAGTTTTATGAAAATCTTCCTTGTTTAAGCACTTTCCTGAGGAATTAAACACAAAACTAAAATTCTAGATGACTTCAGCCATGAGCCAGAGATATAGATCTTTGAGAAAAAAGATAATCACCAAGAAGGTCCCTTGGTGGCTAACCGGGCTCAAATTTTAAAACAGAACCTAGAGCAATTTTTCTTGCTGCTCACCAAAGGTTCTTGGGAGCTACTGAGCTGACACCAAGGACCTGCTGATCAAACTGTGGCACCTTTAGAAATGGAGTTGATCACAAGACAGACAAATGGCTGAAAATGCTGGAAAAATAAAATAAAATGGAACACCATTCTTAGCTCATCTCTTAAGAGTTGTGAAGTTGCAACTACCCTAAAAATCGGAGCCTCGGATTCGGTATTCAGATTCAATGGAAAATGGATCAATTATATTTTCTCTTCCTGGAGTTGCATTTTTTATGAATAAAGGCTTAAGAATGCTTTATGTCAATTGAAGAAATATTCCTAGCTAAAGTTGAGAAGATTATTAACATTCACCAAAATAGTTTTTTGGTTCTGTCTGTTGTCCTTCATGGGCCTGAGGAATGGAAACTGATGTCCAGGATTCAGGAGAGATTCCTGGGTAGTATCTTACAGATACTTCCAGGACACAACACAGTAAAGCTATTAATCTTATGTGCACTATAGCTAAGATCACCTCCAAACTACACATAGACAGTAGCTTCATTAGTATTCTACAGAATAATAACAACTAAAGCTGACATCCTTGACCAAAGTCCTGTTTGGAAAACACTTCAAAAGATATAACTGAGTGATCCATTTAACCCAAATTAGACTATCAATTATAAGTGTACTTTTGGAAGAATATTAAAATAATTAAGCCAGTTAAATTACAATGTTCAAATATATATTTATTTCAAAGATTTTTAAATTTTAACATATATACAATTAAAAAATAAATAAAAACAGCCTAGCAACCATTTATAAACAGGGGCCTAAATGCAAGCCACATTTCAGGGAGAAGCATGCACTGAACTGCCTGCCTGCACCATATTCCTGCCATCTGAGCCAGCCCTTATGAAGGAGTTCCTGGAATCCTATTCAACCAATAGGCCTGAGACTTTCCCCATCCAATCATAACTGTGCATCTATCCTCATTAGCATCTTCGCTGACCAAGCAGAATGGCTCCATTCTGTCCAATCAGTACAATGCTTTTGGACCAATCAGACTGTGGGGATTTGGAGTCCTCATTTACAATAAGGAAGCACCAATCAGGGACCAGGGATGGGGACTTGTCTCTGTATGTCAGCTTTCTTCCAGCTTGGAGAGTGCACTTTCCCTTTAATCTAAACAGTGAAGTCTGCATTTACCCAGCTGGATATGAAACACCAAAGATGTCTCATTGGACCACAGCAGAGCAGACTAAAGCCGAGCCGAGCAGAGCAGAGCTGTTTAACCAGAGAGGGGCCTCGCCTGAGGGCCGCCTTACCCCCAGGGCCACCTCACAGCCATGCTGTTCCACCACCTGCTGCCTCATCATTGAGCTATAACACTATTGAGCTGTTCCATAGCCATGCTATTTCACAATTGTGCTGCATCACAATTGAGCTGTCTGCATTGAATAAATTTTCTTTCTGCACTGCACTCCAAATTAGAAATTCCTGTTGGGGTTGAATTGGCACCAACAACCATCAGTTGACATGCCTATTCAATGCTTTCAGAAAAGAAGGTAGAAATATGACGTTTCAATCTTGCTATGAATGTTCTTGCTTGTCTCCTTATGTACATGTGCAGAAGTTGTTGTAAGGATACATTCTAGTGGAACTGCTGGGTTATAAAGGATGTGAATATTGAACTACTAAGATATTACAAATTGAGTCCAAAGTGGTTATATATATATTATCCCACGAGCAGTAAGAGTTTCTATTGATCTTTGAAACTCAATTTTAGCCAATTTAGTGGGTTTTATGTGATATTTCATTATTGTCTTAACTTGCATTTCCTTAATTACTAATGAAGTTGAGCAATTTTTCATGTTTATTCACCATCTATGTTTTTTTCTCCCTGTGAAATATCTGTTTTCATGTGTTGGGGCAGTTTTTCCATTGGCTGTTTGTCTTTTTCTGCTTTTTAAATAGGCATAATCTGAACATTACTTTCTTTGTCAGCAATATGTGTTGCAAATATCTTCTCTGTAGATTGTTTTTGTATTTTCTTATTGGTGTCTTTTGATAAACAGAAGTTCTTAATTTTAACCTAGTCAAATGTATCAATCTTTCCAATTAGAGCTTTTTGTGTCTTATTTAAGTCCTTCTTTCTTATGCAAATATTTAAAAAAATAGTCTCGTTTCTAAATGCTTAAAGGTCTTATCTTTACACATTTAAGTATTTAATCCTTCTGGAATTAAGCATCATAAACCCATTCTTAAAGTCTGATTTATTCATTTATTTATTCTTTTTCTTTCTTTTTTTTTAAAATAATTCTTTATTGTTGAAAATATTACATATGTCCCCCTTTTTCTCCCCTCAACCCCTATAGCCCACCTTTGCCCCCCACCCCAGGCCTTCTGTATGTCCACTTTGGAGAAGTGTCTATTGTCTGTGTCTATGGGTTAAGCATATATGCATGAAAGGTCTTTGGTTGCTTATCTCCCACCCACCCACCCACCCTCCCCCACCTTCCCTCTGAGATTCCGCACTCTGTTCCATGCTTCTGTATCTCTGGATCCACTCCGTTTATCAGTTTACTTTCTTAATTGGATTCCACATATGAGTGAGATCATGTGATACTTGTCTTTCTCTGACTGACTTACTTCACTTAGCATGATTCTCTCCAGGTCCCTCCATGCTGTCTCAAAGGCTAAGAGATTCTTCTTTTTTACTGCTGCATAGTATTCCATGGTGTAAATGTACCACACTTTCTTATCCACTCATCTACTGATGGGCACTTGGGCTGTTTTCAGATCTTAGCTATTGTAAATTGTGCTGCTATGAACATAGGGGTGCATACATTCTTTCCGATCGGTATTTCGGGTTTCTTAGGATATATGCTTAGAAGTGGGATGACTGGGTCAAATGGCAGTTCCATATTTAATTTTTTGAGGAAACTCCGTACTGTTTTCCATAATGGTTGCACCAGTCTGCATTCCCTCCAGCAGTGTACTAGGGTTCCCTTTCTCCACATCCTCACCAGCACTTGTCATTTGTTGATTTGTTCATGGTAGCCATTCTGACAGGTGTGAGGTGATACCTCATGGTCATTTTAATTTGCATTTCTCTGATGATCAGTGATTTTGAGCATTTTTGCATATGCTCCTGGCCTTCTGTATGTCCACTTTGGAGAAGTGTCTATTTAGGTTCTTTGCCCATTTTCTAATTGGATTGTTTGTCTTCCTTTTGTTAAGTTGTATGAGTTTCTTATATATTTTGGATATTAACCCCTTATCAGATGTATCATTGCCAAATTTGTTCTACCATACAGTGGGCTCCCTTTTCATTCTGTTGATGGCTTCTGCTGTGCAGAAGCTTTTTATTTTGATGTAGTCCCATCTGTTTATTTTCTCCTTAGTTTCCTTTGCCTTAGTAGATGTATCAGTAAACATATTGTTATGAGAGATGTCTGAGATTTAGCTGCCTATGGTTTCTTCTAGGATTTTTATAGTTTCATGACTTAAATTTAAGTCTCTTATCCATTTTGAGTTTATTCTTGTGTATGGTGTAAGTTGATGGTCTACTTTGATTGTTTTGCATGTAACTGTCCAATTTTTCCAACACCATTTATTGAAGAGACTGCCTTGACTCCATTGTATGTTCCTGCTCCTTTATCAAATATTTTTTTAAATTTCTTTATTGATTAAGGTATCACATATTTGTCCTCATCCCCCCATTCCCATCCCACACCCCTCCCCACACATGCCCCCACACCCCTGTTGTCCTTAACCGCTGGTTAGGCTCATATGCTTGCACACAGTCCTTTGGTTGATCTCTCCCCTTTACCCCCACCCTCCTCTATCCTCCCTCTGAGGCCCGACAGTCTGATCCATGCCTCCTTGTTTCTGGGTCTGTTCTTGTTCATCCGTCTATGTTGTTCATTATTTCCCCTAGATGAGTGAGATCATGTGCTATTAGAAATACACTTATAAGAACCGAAAATGAGACAAGCAATAATGGTTATGGTGACAGGCAAATGAATCAGTCTGTAGTGAGTTTCTTTCTGGGCCAACAGTTCTTTTGAGACCCATTTTCAATGTCAAACAGTTCCTTATGTGTACATGTTAGCACTGACATTACAGTTCTGGATGGTGGACAAATGGTGGTAATGCAGGTCCGACTCTCTCTGGTTTGGTCCTGGGCAACCTGCAGTGATGCACAGCTGCTAACTGCTAGTATGGGAAGGCCACATCAGCGTCTTCCGTCTCTGGACTTCTTCTCTTCTGTCTTCATGGCTGGAGTAGTCCTGTCAATTCCTCTCTGTTGCTGGAATCCACATGGTGTCAGAGTTGTTTCAAATATTAATTGAGCATAATGACTTGAGTCGATTTCTGGGGTCTTTATTCTGTTCCATTAATCTATATGCCTGTGTTTGTGCCAATTCCAGGCTGTTTTGATTAAGGTGGCTTTGTAGTATAACTTGAAATCTGGTATTATGATTCCTCCAACTTTGTTTTTCTTTCTCAAGATTGCTGCAGCTATTCATTTGTTTGTTTGTTTTGTTCCATATACATTTTTGGAGTATTTGTTCTAGCTCTGTGAAATATTCCACTGGTATTTTAATGGGGATTGCATTGAATCTATAGATTGCTTTGGGTAGTACGGACATTTTAATGATGTTGATTCTACCAATCCATGAACATGGTATATTCTTCCACTTGTTTATATCGTCTTCTATCTCTTTTTTCAATGTTCTGTAGTTTTCTGAGTACAGGTCTTTTGCCTCCTTGGTTAAGTTTATTCGTAAGTATCTTAATTTTTTGTTGCAATGGTAAATGGGATTGTTTGTTTAGTTTCTCTTTCTGAGAATTTATTATTGGAGTATAAAAAAAAGCCATTGATTTTTGGGTGTTGATTTTGTATCCTGCTACACTGCCAAATTCATTTATTAAATCTAGTATTTTTTTGGTGGTGTTTTTAGAGTTTTCTATGTACAATATCATGTCCTCTGTGAATAATGAGAGTTTTACTTCCTCCTTTCCAATTTGAATGCCTTTTATTTCTTCTTGTCTGATCGCAATGGCTAGGACTTCCAGTACTATGTTGAATAAAAGTGGTGAAAGTGGACATTCCTGTCTTGTTCCTGTTCTTAGAGGAAATAGTTTTAGTTTTTGCCCATTGAGTATGATGTTGGCTGTAGGTTTGTCATATATGGCCTTTATCATGTCAAGATATGCTCCCTCTATTACCACTTTGCTGAGAGTTTTTATCAAAATGGGTGTTGGATTTTGTCGGATGCTTTTTCTGCATCTATTGATATGAACCTGTGATTTTTGTCTTTCAATTTGTTTACATGGTGTATCACGTTTATTGATTTGCGAATATTGTACCAGCCTTGCATTCCTGGAATAAATCCCACTTGGTCATGGTGTATGATCTATTTAATATGTTGCTGGATCCGATTTGCTAGGATTTTGTTGAAGATTTTAACCTCTATGTTCATTAGGGATATTGGCCTGTAATTCTCTTTTTTTGTAGTGTCTTTATCTGATTTTGGAATTAGGATAATGCTGCTTCATAAAAAGAGTTTGGAACTGTTCTTTCCTTTTAGATTTTTAAAAAAATATTTTGAGAAATATAGGTGTTAGTTCTTGTTTGAATGTTTGGTAAAACTCCCCTGTGAAGTCATCTGGACCTGGGCTTTTGTTTGCTGGGAGTTTTTTTATTACTGCTTCTATTTCATCAGTTGTTATTGGCCTATTCAGGTTTTCTGATTCTTCCTGGTTCAGTTTTGGGTGATTGTATTTTTCTATGAATTTTTCCACTTCATCCACATTGTCCAACTTATTGGCATTTGGTTGTTCATAGTATTTTTTTTTTTTTTTTTTTTTTTTACAATCCTTTGTATTTCTGTGGTGTCAGTAGTTACTTCTCCACTTTTGTTTCTGATTTTATTTACTTGGGTCCTTTCTCTTTGTTTCTTGATGAGTCTGGCTAACAGTTCATCAATTTTGTTTATTCTTTCTAAGAACCAGCTCTTGGTTTCATTGACTTTTTGTATTTTTTTTTTTTTAGTCTCTATGTTATTTCTGCTCAAATCTTTAAGGTCTGATTTACATGTGGAAATAATACCCACGAATTCCTTCCAGAAAAACTTGCCTGTGCATGCTCTGTGGCTTATAAAACCTTCCTCTTACCCATATTTTGAGTTTGTCATTTCCTTGTAGGCCAGGGACAGTACAAACATGGGGACCCTTACAGTCATAGTTACTTCAGCCCAACCTTATAGAGTAAAATAGTCTCCCAGTTTCCAATTCTAACAGATCTTATAAGAGCAGTAAAATACTTATGGACATAAAAGGAAGTTATAACCCTAAGGGCTGGATAAAATCTCCCCCCCCCAAAAAAAAGTGTACTTTTAAGCCTCCATATTATATGACTGTATTTTTGATAATCATGAAAAGGACTTTCTAGGAAAACAACCCTAGCTATTCCTATTAGTCAAATAACACAAAATGCTATTTAATGATACTGATTTTTAAAACAACTACAAGCCAACTCTGCAGTCAAATCTACATCTTAATGGCAGGAACTTGACCAAAGGATGCTACGCAGGAAGCCAACACTGACACCCTGCTCTATTTCCAAAATTACTGAGCACTTCACAGAAACAACCAGGAAAAAAGCAAAGCAATTTGCCCTCTGAGATAAAACAAAAATAACAAGGTCACTCTAACTTGTTTGGGTCTCCAAGATGTTAAAATATCGAATATCCTATATACCTGGAATTCTGAACAAAAAGAGTTTTATTCCTGATTTTGCTATGTTGATTTCTGAGAATATATCTTGGTCTTTATGATCATAATCATGTGAGGAAGTTGTCTACTGCCACCATTATACACTAATATAAACTTTGGAATCTAGTTAACTTTTTGGTCTATGTGATTAAATACTAGGTAGGTTCTATTTTGGGGAGTGAGTCTCCTGAAGTCTTACTTTCTTGTTCTTTTTTAAACTACTTTCTGTTTTACAATCTTCTGTCTTGCCCTGCCGGTGTGGCTTGGTGGTTGAGTGTTGACCTATGAATTATGAGTTCGATTCCCGGTCAGGGCACATGCCTGGGTTGCAGGCTTGATCCCCAGTGTGGGGCGTGCAGGAGGCAGCCAACCGATGATTTTCTGTCATCATTGATGTCTCTATCTCTCTATCTCCCTCTCCCTTCCTTTCTGAAATCAATAAAAATATATGAAAGTAAAATAAAATCTTCTGTCTCTAAGTCTTCCTTTGCCCAAAGAAGTAAAGAACATCAGGAAAGGTAACTACATAGGTAAATACAAAAGCCAGCATTATAGTAGTTTTAGTTTGTAACTCCTTGTTTTTTCCCCCTATATAATTTAAAAGACAAATGCATAATATCTAACAAACAAAATAAACCAACAAAATAGGTCCAGAGGCATGGAAGCATGGCACAGACTGATGGAAACCAGAGGGAAGGGGGAAAAGGAGTAGGCAGAGTTTAACCAAAGAACTTATGTCCATACTAGAGGCCCGGTGCATGCAATGTGTGCACTGGGGAGGGGGTTGTCCCTCAGCCCAGCCTGCACCCTCTCCAATCTGGGACCCCCTCGGGGGATGTCTGACTGCCAGTTTAGGCCCGATCCCACAGGGCAGTTGGACATCCCTCTCACAATCTGGGACTGCTGGCTCCCAACTGCTCACCTGCCTGCCAGCCTGATCACCCCCTAACCACTCCCTGCCAGCCTGATTGACGCCTAACTGCTCCCCTGAAGGCCTGATTGCCCCCAAGTGCCCTCCCCTGTTGGCCTGATCGCCCACAACTACCCTCCCCTGCCGGCCATCTTGTGGCAGCCATCTTTGACCACATGGGGGCGGCCATCTTGTGCAGGGTGTGAGGGTCAATTTGCATATTACCTATTTATTATATAGAACTAGAAGCCCGGTGCACGAAATTCGTGCACGGCGGGGGGTTGTCCCTCAACCCAGCCTGTACCCTCTCCAATCTGGGACTCCTGGAGGGATGTCCGACTGCCCATTTAGGATCCTGGTGGGATCGGGCCTAAACGGGCAGTTGGACATCCCTCTCACAATCCAGGACTGCTGGCTCCCAACTGCTTGCCTGCCTGCCTTCCTGATTGCCCCTAACCGCTTCTGCCTGCCAGCCTGATCACCCCCTAACCACTCCACTGCCAGCCTGGTTGATGCTTAACTGCTCCCCTGCCAGCCTGTTTGCCCCCAACTTCCCTCCTCTGCCAGCCTGGTCACCCCTAACTGCCCTCTCCTGCAGGGTTGATCACCGCCAACTGCCCTCCTCTGCCAGCCTGGTCACCCCTAACTGCCCTCTCCTGCAGGGTTGATCACCTCCAACTGCCCTCCCTTGCAAGCCTGGTCCCTCTCAACTGCCCTCCCTTGCAGGCCGGGTGCCTCCCAACTGCCCTCCCCTGCTGGCCATCTTGTAGTGGCCATCTTGTGTCCACATGGGGGCAGGATCTTTGACCACATGGGGGCAGCTATATTGTGTGTTGCAGTGATGATCAATCTGTATATTACTCTTTTATTAGATAAGATAGAGGCCTGGTGCATGGGTGGGGGCCAGCTGGTTTGCCCTGAAGGGTGTCCTGGATCAGGGTGGGGTTCCCTTGGGGCATGGGGCAGCCTGAGCAAGGGGCCTGTGGTCGTTTGCAGGCCGGCCATGCCCCCTGGCAACCCAAGCAGAGGCCCTGGTATCTGTGATTTATTTTCCTTCTACAATTGAAACTTTGTAGCCTGGAGCGGAGCCAAGCCTGCTGTTCCCTCTGGGGCGGCAGCCATTTCTGTGGCAGTTAATTCACCTTCTACAATTGAAACTTTGTAGCCTTAAGCGGGTGGGCCCGGCCAGGGTGTGTGGAAAGCTTTGCTTCCCCTGTTGCCACCGGCAACCCTGGCCTGCTCTCTCAAGCTCCATTCTGCTGCCATTTGTTTGAATTTGTTTACCTTCTATAATTGAAACTTTGTAGCTTGAGTGGATGCTTAGGCCTGCAACGGCTATGGAAAGCTTGGCTTGCTCTGTTACCTGGGAAACCTTGCTCTCTGTGGCTGTAGCCATCTTGGTTTGGGTTAATTTGCATGCTCGCCCTGATTGGCTGGTGGGCGTGGCTTGGCTTATGTAGCGGAGTGATGGTTAATTTGCATATTACCATTTTATTAGAGAAGATTATTATATAAGATATGCATAATCTATGGATATAGACAATAATGAGATGAAGGCCTGAGGTGGAGCGGGAAGTGGGAGGAGGGGCAATGGGGGGAAATGGGAGACATGTATAATACTCTCAACAATAAAGATTTTTAAAAAGACAAATACATAAAAACACTATGTATATATATTAATCAGCACACAATGTAGAAATATGTTAATTTGTGACAACAACATAAAAGGGAGGATATAATAAACATATATGGAGTTATATAGAAGGAAAGCTTGGTGTAAATTCAAACTATACTATTTAGACTAACTTGGTGTAAATTCAAACTAGACTGTTAACAATAACAATATTAATTGTAATCCCCAGGATAATCACTAAGAAAATAACTAAAACATATAAGGTAAAAGAAATAAGAAGAGAAAACAGCACAATGGGAAAAAGTTAAACACAAAAGAAGCCATGAATGAGGCATTGAGGAACAAAAGGGATATAAGACATGTACTAAGGAAATAGAAAAATGGCCAGAGTAAATCCTTCCTTAACAATAATTACATTAAATGAAAATGCATTTAACTCTCCAAAGAGGAGAGAGAGATTACATAATAGATTTAAAAACATGATCCAACTATATACTGTCTATAAAAGATTCATTTTAGAGCCAAATGCACAAATAGGTTGAAAGTGAAAAGATGGAAAATGATTCTATTGTAAATATTAAACAAAAGAAATCCGGGTAGCTATACTAATATTAGATAAAATAGAACTTAAGAAAAATATTGTTACAAGAGACAAAGAAAGACACTACTAGTATATACATTATTGATAAAAGGATCAAACCATCAGGAAGCTATAATAATTATATCTAATAAAGGAGCAACAAATAAAAAAACTTCAAAATATATAAGGAGCTTTAAATATAAAACCTAATAAAATAATTACAAAATATATGAAGTACCTAATTAAAAAATCTCATAAAAGAACTCCAAGATATATGAAGCAAAAATAGACAAAATTAAATGGAAAAATAGACAATGCTGAAATTATAGTTGGAGATTTCAATCCACCATTTTCAATGATGAATAGACAAACTACAAAAAAGATCGCCAAAGATATAGAGGACTTGAACAACACTATTAACCACTAGAACTAACTGACATTTACATAGTGATTATCCTAGGGATTACAACTACAGAATTCACATTCTTCTTAAATGCACATGGAACATTCTCCAGAATAAATTATATATGAAAACACAAAACAAATCTTAATCAATTGAAAAAAGACAGAAATCAAACCAAGTATCTTCTTATCTGGTCATAATGGAATGAAACTAGAAATAAATTAACAGAAGAAAATCTGGAGAATTAAAAATATATGAAAACTAAACAACACATTCTTTTAAAAAAATCTTTACCTGAGAATATGTTTATTGATTTTAGAAAAGGAAGGGAGGAGGGGAGGAAGGGAGAAGAGGGAGGGAGGAAGGGAGAGAGGAAGGGAGGGAGAAAGAGAGAAAGAAACATCTATGTGAAAGAGAAACACTGATCAGTTGACTCTCCCATGTGCCCTGACTGGGGATCAAACCTGAAACTGAGGCATGCACCCTGATGGAGAATTGAACCTGCAAACCTTTAGTGCACAAGACGATGCTCCAACTGAGCCAACGGGCCAGGGCTAAACAGCACATTCTTAAACAACAATTGGGTCAATGAAGAAATCACAAGATAAATTAGAAAACACTTTGAGTTGAGTGAAAATGAAAACACAACATACCAAAATCTATGGGATGCAGCTGACCAGTGCACAGAGGAAAACTTATAGCTGTAAATGACTACATTAAGAAAAAAAAATCTCAAATCAATAACCATACACCTTAATAAACTAGAGAAATGAGAGCAAACTAAATCCAAAGTTAAAAGAAGGAAGGAAATAATAATGACTAGAGTGGAGATAAACAAAATTGAGAACAGAAAAACAATTTTTTAAAAATCAAGGAAACAAAACATTTGTTCTTTAAAAAAATCAACAAAATTGATAAACCTTTAGCTAGAAGACTGAAAGAAAGAAAGTAGGTTCAAATTACTAAACTCAGAAATAAAAGTGGGGCATTACTACTGACATTACAGAAATAAAAAGCAGTTTCTAAAACAATACTATGAACAATTAAAATCCAACAAAGTAGAGAACCTACATGAAGTGCACAAATTCCTTGAAATACCCAAAGTACCAAAACTGATTCAAAGAGAAATAGAAAATTGTAATAAATCTGTAACAAGTGAAGAGATTCAAACAGTGTTCCAAAATTGCCAAGAAAAGGCCCGGAACAGAAGGTTTCACTGGTGAATTGTATGAAATATTTAAAGAAAACTTGACACCATTGTTTCTAAAAGTCTCCCCCCCCCCCTCCAAAAAAAAAAAAAAAAAAAAAAAGAATAGTGTTTAAGGAAACACTTTCTAAAACCTTTTATGAGGCCAGAATTACCCTAATACCAAATCCAGACAAAGACATCACAAGGAAATGAAACTACAGCCCAATACCTTTTATGAATATACCTAGTAGACACAAAAATCCTCCGTAAAATACTAGCAAACAAAATCCAAATGGAACCTTGGATTTTCCCCAGGATTGCAAAAGTAGCTCATCATTTGAAGATCAATCAATAAAATACAGCACATTAATATAATGAAAAGAGGAAAAAACCCACATGATTATCTCGGTTGACAAAGAAAAATCATTTAACACAATTCAACACCCTTTCATGATAAAAGTACTTAAAACTAAGACTAGAAGACAACTTCCTCATTGTGTTAAACGGCATGTTTGAAATCTCATAGCTAACATACCTAATGGTGAAAGTCTGCAAGCTCTCCCCATATGATCAGAAGCAAGACAATAATGCCCACTTTCACTACTTTCTTCTCAACATTGTTCTGGAGGTCCTAGCCAGAGCAATAAGGAAAGAAAAAAAAAAAGGCATCCAAATAGGAAAAGAGAAAGTAGAACTGCTCGTAGACAATATAATCTTTTATATTGTATCTACTAAAGAATCCACATGAAAAGTTTAGAGCTAATAAATGACTTCAGAAAAGTTAGAAGATACAATGTCAACATACAAAAAATTAGATGTATTTCTATACATTAATAATGAACGATCAGAAAAGTAAGGAAATAATTCCATTTATAAAACCATCAAAAAGAGTAAGATACTTAGGATTAAATTTAACCAAGGAAGTTCAAGACTTGTACACCACAAAATTATAAAACATTGGTGGAAGAAGTAAAAGAAGACCTAAATAAATAGAAAGATGTCTTACGTTCATAGATTAGAATACTTAATACTGCTAATGGCAATAATCTCCCAAGTGATAAACAAAGTCAGTGCAATCCTTATCAAATTCCAACTGCCTTTCCCCCAGTCCTATAATTTATGTATAATTTCAAGGGACTCTAATGAAAGAAATCTTGAAAAAACAAGGCCAAAGTAGGAGAACTCCCATCTTCCTATTTCAACTTACTACAAAGTCACAGTGATCAAAAACAGTGTGATACTGGTATAAGGATAAACATATAGATCGATGGAAAAGAATTGATGGTACAAAAATAAACCCATATATCTATAGTCAACTGAATGCTTAAAGGGATGCTAAGATCATTTAATAAGAAGAGAATCATCTTTTCAATAAATGGTACTGGGAAAATTGGATATTCATATGCAAAGGAATGAATTTGGATCCTTACCTCATACTATATACAAAAAATTATCCCTAAATATATCAAAGTTCTAAATGTAGCTAAGACTATAACACTATTAGAAAACATAGAGATAAATCCTCATGACTTTGGATTTGGCAATGGGTTCTTACATATAAAACCAAAGACATAGGCAACAAAAGAAAAAACAGATAAATTGGACTTTATCCAAATTAATACTTTTGTACATCTAAGGGCACTATAAAGAAAGTGAAAAGACGATCCAATAGAATGTTAGAAAATATTTGTAAATCATTTATGTGATGAGGATCTGGTATCCAGAGTACATAAAAAATCTTTACCATGCAACAAAAGACAAACCAAATTTAAAATAAGCAAAGGGCCCTAGCTGGTTTGGCTCAGTGGATAGAGCGTCGGCCTGCGGACTCAAGGGTCCTAAATTCGATTCTGGTCAAGGGCATGTACCTTGGTTGTGGGCACATCCCCAGTTGGGGGTGTGCAGGAGGCAGCTGATGGATGTTTCTCTCTCATCGATGTTTCTAACTCTCTATCCTTCTCCCTTCCTCTCTGTAAAAAAATCAATAAAATATCTATAATAATAAAAGCGTAATATGCTAATTAGACTGAATAGCAGGACGACCTTCCAGACGAAGCCGGGGCTGCAAGGGCCGAGCCCCTTGCACGAATTTTGTGCATCGGGCCTCTAGTATTAAAAATAAAATAAAATAAAATAAGCAAAGGACTTGATTAGATATTTCTCCAAATAAGATATACCAATGGCCAGTAAACACATGAAAAGATCTTCAACATCATTAGTTTTTGGGGAAATGCAAATCAAAATGGAAAAAAAGTTGTTGGCAAAGATATAGAAAATTGGAACACTTGTAGATTGCTGGTGAGAATGTAAAATGATGCAACTCCTGTGGAAAACAATTTGGTGGTTCCTCAAAAACTTAAACAAAGGTTTAACAAATGCCCCAGCAATTCCCCTCCTACATGGAATTCCCAAAAGAACTGAAAACAGGAACTTTAACAGATACTTGTATGACAGTGTTCACTGCAGCATTATTCACCTTAGCCAAAAGATGGAAATAACCCAAATGTCCATCAACTGATGAAGGGACAAACAAAATGGAATGGAATTTTAGGCATAAAAAGAATTGAAATTCTTACTGCTTTGCAACATAGATAGACCTTGAAAACACGATGGTAAGTGAAATTCCTTAATTTTTTGAAATAGGCTAAAGACACAATTCTTTGAGCACTAAAATAAAACACCATCCACTTAAAATTCTAACAGGAATTTTTTTCCCCTTTGAAATGTGGATAAGAAGAAAATAAAAAAGAAAACAAACAAAAAATAAAAAAATGAATGTGGATAAGATAGGTACTGCTAAAAATTCTATAATCCCTTTTCTAATCTTTTCATAATAATAAATTAAATTATTTAAGGGGGGGAAGGCGATGCTGATATCCATTATCCTACTATCATAACATTCGGTCAGTCTCCATGGTCTCAGTGGGCCTATTCTAACTCACTATTATCTCACAGTCACTCAGGGCAAAGATTTTCTTGGGAAAGAGCCAGTATTTGTTTTAAATAGCTTTTTTGAGGTATGATTTACATTCTACAAAATTAACCCATTTTAGTGGTTTTTACTATATTCACAGAGTTGTGCAGCCATTAGTACAATCTAATTTTTTACCCTTTCCATCATCCTCAACATAAACCTTGTGCTCAATTCTTCTTTCCCCTCAGCTTTAAGCAACCACAGATCTACTTCCTATCTCTCTATAGGTTTGCCTATTCTGGATAATTCATTTAAATAGATTCATACAATATGTGTTTTTTGTGTCTAGCTTCTTTACCTGAGCATAATGTTTTGGAAGTTCATTCATGTTGTAGCATGTATCAATATTTCATTCTTTTCCCCTGTCAAATAGTATCCTATTATATAGATACTAGAGGCTCAGTGCACGAAATTTGTGCGGGGGGGTTGGGGGAGAGAGGAGGTGTGTCCCTCAGCCCAGCCTGCACCCTCTCCAATCTGGGATCCCTCTCACAATCCAGGACTGCTGGCTCCCAACCACTTGCCTGCCTGCCTGCCTGCCTGATTGCCCCTAACCGCTTCTGCCTGCCAGCCTGATCACTCCCTAAACACTCCCCTGCCAGCCTGATTGCCCCTAACTGTCCTCCCCTGCTGTCCAGGTCACCCCATCTTCCCTCCCTTGCCAGCCTGGTCACCCCTAACTGCCCTCCCCTGCAGGCCTGATCTCCCCCAACTGCCCTCCCCTGCTGGCTTAATCGCCCACAACTGCCCTCCCCTGCTGGCCATCTTGTAGTGGCCATCTTGTGTCCACATGGGGGCGGACATCTTTGACCACATGGGGGTGGCCATCTTGTGTGCTGAAGTGATGGTCAATTTGCATATTACCTCTTTATTATATAGGATACATTTTGTTTATCCATTCAACAATTGATGGACATTTGAATGGTTTCTATTTTTTTTGCTACTGTGAATATTGCTATTCTGAATATTCAACATAAAAATCTTTATATGAACATATGATTTTATTTCTCCTTGGCAGATACATAGGTGTAGAATTGCTAGGTCATATGGTTATTTTATACTAGAGGCTCTCGCAATCCGGGACCCTTTGGGGGATTTCGGAGAGCTGGTTTCGGCCTGATCCCCACAGGCCAGGCCAAGCGACCCCACCGGTGCACGAATCCATGCACCCGGCCTCTAGTATGCATATAAGATATTTGGCTAATTTCTTCCTGCCCTCCCCTCTCCCCCTTTCCCTCTTAGATTCATCAGTCTGTTCCATGTTTTCATGCCTGTGGTTTCTGCTCCTGCATTGAGCATCTGCTCCCTGGTGGTCAGTGCGCATCATAGCTGCCGGCCAGTCGGCCAGTTGCTTAGGCTTCTATATATATAGATTGAACTTTCTGAGAAACTGCCAAACTATTTTCCAAACTGGTTGCACTATTTTACATTCTCATCAGCAGTGTATTGAGGGTTCCATTACCTCCATATCCTTGCCAACCCTTGTTAATATATATTTTTTATTTATTTTTATTGATTTCAGAGAAGGGAGCGGGAGAGAGAGGTAGAAACATCCATGATGAGAAAGAACAATTGATCAGCTGCTTTCATTTTGGATGCTTTTATTTTGGTGATGAATTCTAGGGATTGAGCCCACAACCCGGGCATGTGCCCTGACTGGGAATTGAACCATGATCTCCTGGTTCATAGGTCAACACTCAACCACTAAGCCATGCCAGCCGGGCAATATCTGTCTTTTTTATTATAAGCACTAGAGTGCATGCAAAGCAATATCCCATTGTGGTCTTGATTTGCATTTCCTTAGTTACTACTAATATTAAACATCTTTTCATATGCTAATCATATATCACTTTTTAGAAATATGTATTCAAACCATTTGCCCTTTGAATAGACATTTTACTGAAGAAGATACAATATGACAAATAAGCACATGAAAAGATGAGGTACTACTACATATCTATACTAATAAAAGCCTAGGTGGTCCTCGCGCCCTCGCGTGCAACATTGTCACAAGATGGCTGCCACAATATGGCCGCCACTAGATGGCCACCACAAGATGGCCATGTGCACACACACAGAGGCGGGACCTGGTGGCCGCTCCTCACGGTGAGGCCTGGGGGTCCCGCGGCTCTGCGTGGTGCATAGGAGGCCAGTCCCAGCGTCTTTGTCACCTCATGCGGAGGAGGCGGGTCCTGGAGGAGGTGGTGGGTCATGGCACAGGGGAGGGCAGTTGTGGGCAATTGGGCCGGCAAGGGAGGGCAGTTGGGGGTGATTGGGCCTGCAGGGGAGGGCAGTTGGGGACAATCGGGCCGGCAGGGGAGTGGTTAGGGGACGATCAGGCTGGCAGGCAGGCGAGTGGTTAGGAGCCAGCAGTCCCGGATTGTAAGAGGGATGTCCGACTACCAGCAGTTGGACATCCCCTGAGGGATCCCAGATTAGAAAGGGTGCAGGCCTGGCTGAGGGACACCCGCCTCCCGTGCACGAATTAGCTAAGTAACGAGCAGGTAGTGGTGAGGAGCGAGCAGCGAGTGGTTAGGGGCTAGCGGTTAGGGGCGAGCTGTTAGAAATGAGCACCGAGCAGTTAGGAGCAAGTACTGAGCAGTTAGGAGCACCGAGTGCTGAGCGCCGAGCACCAAGCACCAAGCCCAGCTCGGGCTCCTCCCCAGCCACCTGCTGCTTCATGCACTGCCACATACCTTGGGGGATGTCGGACTGCTGGTTTTGGCCCAATCCCCGCAGGAATGCTGGGCCAAACTGGCAGTCCGACATCCCCCAAAAGGTCCTGGATTGCGAGAGGGTGCAGTCCAAGCTGAATGACCCAAACCAGTGCACGAATCCATGCACTGGGTCTCTAGTCTATTATAATGACAAATTAAATACTGACCCTACCACATGCTGACAAGAATCTGGAGCAACTGGAATCTTCATCCACTGTTTGTTGAAATTCAAAATGATACAGCCACTTTGGAAAACAATTCTCAGTTTTTTAAATAGTTAAATATATAGCCCACCATGTGATCTAGTCTTTCCATTCTTAGATGTCTACCCAAGAGATATGAAAGCATGTATCTATACAAAGATTTGTACACAGAGGTTCATAAGCAGATTTATTTCTAGCAGCCAGAAACTGGGTGTAACCCAAATGTCAACCAACAGAGAAATGGATAAACAAACTCTGATGTAGCTATACAATGAAATACTATTTAGCAATCAAAAGGAACAGACTAGTGATACAATATATGCAACAACACGGGTGAATTTCAAAAGGATTATCCCAAAAGAAGCCAGACTTAAAAAAAAAGAAAAAAGAATTCATAGTGTATTATTCTAGGGATCATACATTCTAAGAATTGCAAACTAGTTTATAGTGATAGCAGATTTGTGGTTGCTTGGGCACAGGATGAAGGTACTACAAAGGGGTACAAGGGAACTTTTAGGCTAATAAATGTGCTCACTATCTTTATTTTGGTGACGAATTCAGATATGCTGAAATGTGTTAATTGTACACTTTAAACATGTGCAGTGTAAGTTATCCACACTAATAAAAGAGTAAGATGAAAATTGACCGTACCTTTGCGACCCCCACCAGCCAATCAGGAGTGAGTATGCAAATTAACCCAACAAAGATGGAAGGTTAATTTGCATACATAGGCGCTGAGCGGCCGGGGGTGGGGTGCTTGCATCATTGCCATGGCGACGACGTCGGTGTTCTGCACCGCCCCAGCTGCTCCAGGCCTCTGGGCAGTGTGGGAAGGCGGAAAGGTGGCTCCGGCCAGAGCGAAGGCAGTGCTGGCAGCCAGGGGAAGGAAGGCCCATTCTTGCACGAATCTTCATGCATCAGGCCTCTAGTACTTCAATAAAGAAAAAAAAAATTGCCCTTGAAATAAATTGGGTCTGTTTGAGTAGCTGAGTTCTTTATATTCTAGATATACTGTAAGTCCCTTATTGAATACAACATTTACAAATATTTCTCCTATTCTGCAGGGGTTTTTTTCTTTCTCTTTCTGGAAAGTGTTTTGGAAAGCAAAAGTTTTAATTTCAAAAAGTCTAATTTAATATACTTGCTTTTACTACTGTGCTTTCTGTATTATTTCTAAGCAATCATTGCCTAGCCAAAGATTATGAAGACCTTGTTTTATCCTAAAATTTACAGTTTTAGCTCTTACATTTAAGTCAGTGATCCATTTTGAATTAATTTTTTTAGGTATGGTGTGAGGTTTGGGTCTGAATTCTCTCTCTCTCTCTCTCTCTCTCTCTCTCTCTCTCTCTCTCTCTCTCTCTCTTCCATATGTACATGTCCAACTGTCCCAGAACCAGTTTTGAAAATTTCTTCTCCATTGAATTTTCTTGGTACATTTGCCAAAAATCAATTGACCACAAATATAAAAGTTTATTGGTGGGCTGCTTCTTTCTTTCTTTCTTTTTTTTTTAAGAACATGTTTTAAATTGATTTTAGAGAGATAAGAAGGGAGAAGGGGTGGGGGAGAGAGAGAAAGAGTAAGACAGAATGTAAGAGAGAGAAACATCCATGTGAGCGAGAAACACCAATCAGCTGCCTCCTGCACGCCCTTTACTGAGGATTGAGCCTGCAACCCAGGTGGGAATTAAACCAGCAACCTCTTGGTGCATAGAGCAATGCTCAATCAAAGGAGCTACACCAGCCAGGACTTGGTGGTGGGCTTCTTAATTCTCCTTTGATCTATATTCTATCTTTATGCCAGTATCACAATGTCCTGATTACTGTAATTTTATATTAAGTTTTAAAATCAGGAAGTGTAGGTCCTCAAATTTTATTCTCCTTTTTCAAAATTGTTGTGACTACTCTGGGTCCTTGGCATATCCATAAGAATTTAGCTTGTTAATATCTTCCAAAAAAACCAAAAAACAAAAAACGAACAGAGATTTTAATAGGTTTTGCATTGAATATGCAGACCATTGACTCTGGGGGGATGGGTTGTGTGTTTTTTTGTTTTGTTTTTGCTATCTAACAATACTAAGTCTTTTGATCTATGCACATATAATGTTCTTCCATTTATTTATGCCTTCTTTAATTTCAGCAATATTTTGTATTTTAAGTGTAGAAGTCTTATGCTTTTGCTACACTTATTCTAAAGTATGTTATTCTTGTGAGAATAAACAAATCATATTTTCTGTCAAAGAACAGTTTAGACAGCCATCATTTTGGACTGCGTGACTTGGCAGCTGCCATGTTGGCTGCATGGCTTGCAGCTCCCCCTGGGGGCCGCCATCTTGAAACAGCAAAGGCCAACCGCTCCCTTTGAATTAGCCAATCGTGAAAGACTGTGCATCTGAGCTCCCATCAAGAGCAAAGGACAGGTCACGTGCGTCAGAGATTATAAATCCTGAGCAGACTGCCTGCTCGGTGTGCACATGCTTCCAGACCATGTGTGTGCACCCTTCTATGTAGAAGTAAAGATGTTTGCCTTGCTGCCTGGCTCCCAAGTATGTTTTGTGTTCTACCAGGAGCCCTGACTTGGGGGGCTTGCCTTATTTCTAACAATTCTCTTTGATGTTATTGAGAGATTTTAGGAAAGTCTGAGGCATAAGCCAAGATAGACCATTCCTATGGAAAAGCCTATGGAAAAAGCTTGGGTGGGTCCACAAATTGGGTGGGGCAGGGTCTCAGGGAATCACCAAGGCAGGGCAAACAGTGATAGCCAGTTTTACGGAGACTCAGACAATGCTCCTACCCACTTGCTCTGTTGAGAAAGGGCCCTGCAAAGAAACAATGACCTCTGCCAGCACTTCTGTTATGGGAGAAAACCCCTCCAGCCCTTGCCTAGATGTCAGACAATTCAATTCCTCTTCGTATGTCCCTAGTGCCCTTCAAGCTGCTGCCCCTATAATGGGTCTCAGAGGGAATGGTTCTGAGTAAGTCCATGCATGGACTCTTTAAGAGGAACATCTGGGACACTGGCAGCTCTCAGTCTCACTTAACCACAATCCCTGCTGGTTTTTATAGCCAAAAGTTGTCGGGACTTCTCTTCCTGGCACTAGAACCCTGGGCTGGGGTTCCTGGTGTGGAGTTAAGAGTCCTTCCTCCTCAGCGGGGGACCTCCACAGCTAAGATATCTCTCCTGATTTTTATCTACCACACATGGTGTGGGACCAGCCTATTTTGAGTCTCCATACCTTTAAGTAGTCTCAAATGGGCTTCTTCTATGTATCCTTAGTTGTAGGACTTCTGTTCAGCTAGATTTGAGGCAATTCTGAATGATGGTTGTTCTGTAGTTTAGTTGTAATTTTGATGTGGGAGGATGCAAGTACTACATTTACCTACACTGCTATCTTGACAGGAAGCCTCCCTCAACTTTAATTTTTTTCTTGATCTCATTGTTAACCTATTTATTGTTTAATAATAAACATGTTTATGTGTTTTCAGATTTTTACTTTTAATTGATTTATAGTTTCATGCCATTATGGTGTGTATTTATTGACATTTTACTCTTAATAGCTATGTTTCTCTTGTTTCTTCTTCTTTTTTCTTTTTTTAATTCTTCACCTGAAGATATTTTTTTCATTGATTTTTAGAGACCGTGGAAGAGAGGGGGAAAGACAAAGAGAAATATCAATGTTAGAGAGACACATTGATTGGTTGCCTCCTGAATGCACCCCAACCAGGGCCTGGCAGGGGAGGAGCCTGCAACCAAGTTACGTGCCCTTGACTGGAATTGAACTCTGGACCCTTTTTTGGTCCACAGGCTGATATGCTCTATCCACTGAGCAAAACTGGCTAGGGCTCTTTCTTCTTTTTTGTAAAGAAGTCCCTTTCACATTTAAAAAAAATATATATTTTTATTGATTTCAGAGAGGAAAGGGGAGAGAGAGAGACAGAGAGAGACATTAATGATGAAAAAGAATCATCGATTGGCTGCCTCCTACACACCCCCACTGGGGATCAAGCCTGCAACCTGGGCATGTGCCCTTGACTGGAATCGAACCCATCAGTCTGCAGGCGGACACTCTATCCACTGAGCCAAACCAGCTAGGGCCCTTTCATATTTTTTTAATACTGGTCTTGTGGAAATTAACTCCTTTAGTTTTTTCTTGTCTGGGAAGCTCTTTATTTCTCCTTCGATTTTTAAGTGATAGCCTTCCTGCGTTTAGTAGTTTTGATAGAAAATTCCTTGCTTTTCATCATTTTGAATATTTCTTGCCAATCTATTCTGGTCTGCAAAGTTTCTGTTGAGAAATCTTCTGACAGTCTTATGGGAGCTCCTTTGTAGAGTTCTGTCTTTCTCTTGCTGCTTCTAAGATTCTCTCTTTGTCTTTAACCTTTGCCACTTTAATTATGATGTGTCTTGGTGTGGGCCTCTTTGGGTTCATCTTATTTGGGACTCTCTGTGCTTCCTGAACTTGTATGTCTTTTTCCTTCACCAGGTTAGGGATATTTTCAGTCATTATTTATTCAAATAGGTTCTTGATCCCTTGCTCTCTCTCTTCTCCTTCTGGAACCCCTATGATGTGGACATTGTTACACTTCATGTTGTCTCAGAGGTCCCTTAAACTATTCTTATTTAATTTTTTTTCTTTTTACTGCTTTGATTGGGTGTTTTCTGCTACCTTGTCTTCCAAATTACTAATTCAGTCTTTTGCTTCATGTAACCTACTGTTGATTCTTCTAGTGTATTTTTCATTTCAGATACTATATTCTTCATTTTTGACTGGTTCTTTTTTATTATGGTTTCTATGCCCTTTTTCATTCTGTTGATGTTCTCACTGAGTTCATTGATCATCATTTAACCATTGGTTTGAACTCTATATCTGGTAGATTGCTTGCCTTCACTTCATTTAGTTCCTTTTTTGGAGATTTCTCCTGTTCTTCCATTTAGGACATGTTTCTTTGTCTCCCCATTTTTGGTGCAATTCGGTGTTTGTTTCTATGTATTAACCCTTTGCACTCGCTTGCTTTTTTCTTGATTCCTTTATTCTAGTCGGGATTTAATTTTTTAAATACCCCAGATTTTACAAAG
Organism: Cnephaeus nilssonii; assembly: GCF_951640355.1. Taxonomy (NCBI): domain Eukaryota; kingdom Metazoa; phylum Chordata; class Mammalia; order Chiroptera; family Vespertilionidae; genus Cnephaeus; species Cnephaeus nilssonii. The sequence continues at coordinate 95,555,994 of NC_137077.1, forward strand.
TGCGGCAGTAGAATAAAAAACGAGTTTCTTTTCATACAAACTTATTTATTTGGATTTTTTTATATTTCAAATTATTGATACATTCAAAGAGTATAAAAAGAGCTGCTACCGATGCTAACCGTGTCGAGTCACACTCGACATCCGAGTGCAAAAGGTTAAGTAGATCTGCTATGTCTCTCAGTCTTGGTAGGGTGTCCTTATGTAGTAGGTGTCCTGTGAGACCCAGTGGTATGCTCTCTGATCACCTGAGCTGGATGCTCCCGGACTGTCCCTTGTGTGGCTTATATAAACCCTCCTGTTCTAGTTGAGTTTTGATTGCTGTTCGGTTGACTGTGTGTGGGAGTCAATCTTCAGGTTGGCTGACTGTGAGGATAGACCTCAACCAGTGTACAGGCTACTGTGTGAGTGGTGACCACACAAAGCACAATTTGTGTCAGCAGAATCTGGTGCTTGCCAAGCTCTCCCTTTAGATGAACTGCTTGTGGAGCCAATTGGATCCTGTTCTGATGTTGTCTGATGTGTGTTCATTCTGGGGCCTCTTGAGAGGGTCATCAGTGCAGGTCAATGTCAGACAGTGCCTGTGACTGGCTCTGGGCAACCTGTTTGGAACTACAAAGCGGTCCATAGTTTGTGGTTGCCTCTGCTGGGCCTGAGTGTGCATGGGAAGGACCAAGCTGTGCACCAAGGCTGGCTTCCACCAGCACTTAGCCCGAGGAGCAATTAACAAAAGGCCCAAGGCACACTGAGATCTTCATCTTCCTGTCTCCACCTGTTGGCTGGCTGTTAGATTCAGTCATTGAAAGATCCTTGCCCTGGCTTGTTTGGCTCAGTGGAGCATTGGCCTACCGACTGAAAGGTTCTGGGTTCTATTCTGGTCAAGGACACATGCCTGGGTTGCCAGCTCGATCCCCAGAAAGGGGTGTACAGGAGGCAGCTGATCAATGATTCTCTTTCATCATTGATATTTCTCTCTCTCTCTCCCTCTCCCTTTTTCTCTGAAATAAATAAAAATGTATTTTTTTAAAAAAGAAAAGAAAGACCCTCTGGTGATACTCAAGTTGCATGAGGTAGGACTTCAATGAGTCACCAGGTAGGAGCAAGCAGTGTTCACCAGATTGCTGCAGACTCAAATTTTGTGCCAGTGCTGGGTCTGAGACCACTCAGGAAAAGTCCCAGGGTATACCAAGGCCAGCTGCCACTCCCCATAAGCCCACAGACCTTTGTGGTGGGGGCAGGGTCTCAGGGAGTCATCAGGGTGAGGCCAGCAATGTTTATCAGGCCCAAATAGACCAAGATTTGGCTGTGTGAAGGTAGAGCTCTGCATTGTTCAGACATGTGAGGGAATAATGGTCCTTGCCCTTGAGCCTTGCCTGGATCTCCTCAAGAGCCCAAGCTTGGCAGGATAGGGCTACTGGAGAGTTTGGAGGGTGGGGCTAGTGGATTTCCTGAGGGTGGTCGAGGGATCACCAGTCAGGCTCACAGGAAGGGGACAAAATGGCCTCTGCCCAGAGCCACACAACTCAGTTTCTGACACCCGCTGAGTCTGCCTGAACATCTGCACCATGGGCCCAGGCACTTGACTACTATGCAGAGTGTGAGCTCCTCAGGGCAGAGCGAAAGGGAGTCAGATGTTGAGGCTATTACATTCCATATTGATACCATATGGAGTGGAGTGCTTGACCGAAAAGAGATGGCATCCTGTGGGCAGTGTGGAAGAGGATCTCAGCTCTCTCCCTAGAGCCACACAACTCAGTATCTCCTTGCATGATTTTAGTCAGCTCCAAGCCACCCTCCCTCTGCCAGGACCCATGTGAGTGACTGCAAACAAAGTTTTGTGCACTGGCCCTTTAAGAGGGCACCTGAGTTTCTAGCAGACCCCTATCTCTCCCAGGTGGACAAAATCCCTGCTGGTTTTCACAGCCAGCTGTTACGTGGGCTCCTCTTCCTTGCTCTGGTGCTCTTAACAGCACTGTGTTGAGAGCCCACACTCCTCTGGATTCACAGCAGCAGCATGTGGTTGTGGGGCCAGCCCTTTTAGCTTCTCCGTCCTTCCTGACAGTCTTTATGTGGCTTCTACTGTAAATCCTTGGTTATAAGACTTCTGTTCAGTAGTTTTCAATTAGTAAGGCTGATTGCTCTATATTTTAGTTGTGATTCCAGTTTGGTCCTTGGAGGAGGTGAGTGTAACTTCCATCTACTCTGTCACCATCCTGGATCCACTCTATTTCTTTGTGAGTCAATTTCAGTAGTCTGTATCTTCTTAGCAATTTGTCCATTTAATGTAAGATCTAATTTGTTGGCATTCCTTTATAATCCTTGTAACTTTTGTAGTCAGTAGTGATACCCCCTCTTTCGTTCCTAATTTTAATAATTGTGTTTTCATTTTTATTTCTTGGTCAGTGTAACTAAGTTTGCTAATTATGTTGATCTTTTCAAAAAACCAACATTTGGTTTTATTTATTTCCTCTGTTGTTTTTCTGCTATTTTATTTGTTTCCTCTCTTTTCTTTATTCTTTCCTTCATTCTGCTTACTTTGGGTTTTGTTTGCACTTCTTTTTCTACATTTCAACGGTGTAAAGTTAAATTACTTGAGGTTTTTCCTAATATGACATTTACAGGGGGTAGGGATGGGCAAAATGGGTAAAGAGGGAAAAATGTACCAACTTCCAATTATGTACAGCATGGTGACTATAGTTAATTATATTTGAAAGTTGCTAAGGAGTATATCTTAAAAAGTTTTCATCACAAGAAAAAAATTTTTTTAGTATGTATGGTGATGGTTGTTAATGTGACTTATCGTGGTGATCATTCTGCAATATAGTAAATATCAAATCATTATGTTGTACACTTGAAACTAATATAATATGTCAATTATACCTCAATAAAAAAGAAATTACAGCTATAAATTTCCCTGTAAGCACTGATTTCACTGCATCCCACAAATATTAGTATATTTCATCTTTAATCATCTCAAAGTATTTTCTAATTTCTATTAAGATTTCTTCTATGATCCATTGATAACTTACGTGTCATTTAATTTCCATGTTTGTGATTTCCAAAAATGTTTCCATCATGTTCTGAGAACATACTTTGTATAAATTCAATTATTTTAAATTTTCTGAGACTTGTTTTGTGGCTTGGTAATATGGTATATCCTGGAGACTGTTCCATGTGCAAATGAGAAGATACCTATTCTGCTATTGTTGTTTGAATGTTCCATAGATGTCAATTAGGTCTAGTTGGTTGATAGTATTGTTCAAGTGTTCTATATTCTTTATTCTTTTTTGTTGTTGTTGTTAATCTTCACCCAACGATATTTTCCCATTGATTTTTTTATTACTTTATTGATTAAGGTATCACATATTTGTCATCACCCCCCCACACCCATTCCCATCCCAAACCCCCCCACACGCATGCCCCCATCCCCCTGTTGTTCGTGATCACTGGTTAGGCTCATATGCAAGCACACAAGTCCTTTGGTTGATCTATCTCCCTTGTCCCCACCCTCCCCTACCTTCCTTCTGAGGTCTGACAGTCTGATCAATGCTGTTCTTGTTCTTCAGTCTATGTTGTTCATCATTTCCCCTAGATGAGTGAGCTCATGTGATACTAGGAATACACTTATAGGAACCGAAAATGAGACAAGCAATAATGGTTATGCAGAGAGGCAAATGAATCAGTCTATAGTGAGTTTCTTTCTGGGCCAACAGTTCTTTTGAGTCCCGATTTCTATGTCCAACAGTTGTTTATGTGTACATAACAGCAATGAGAGCTTGTTTGGAGGTTCTAGCAGGGGAGCGCAGCTACTCGTATACCCTTGACCGAAGACCGGTCCTCTCCTCTGGGGGGAAGGTCGTCCTCTTCGACCGAGCGCGCAGCTTCGGGAGGGACGCACATGGATCGGTGAGGGAGGAGGGGGACACCCGCCTGGCCAGCCAGATCAGCCGAATCAACCCTGGCGATCAATGGGGTGACAGATGTCGCAGCCAGATTGCCCTCACATCCATAACAGCAATGATAGTTCAGTTCTGGATGGTGGACAAATGGTGGTAATGCAGGTCCAACCCTCTCTGGTTTGGTCCTGGGCAATCTGCAGTGACTTCCCATTGATTTTTAAAAAGAGTAGAAGGGAGGGAAGGGTTGTGGGGGGGAGAGAGAAAGGAAAAAACAATGGTGTGAGAGAGACATATTGATTGGATGCCTTCTGCATGCACTCTGACCAGGGCCAGAGATGAACCTGCAACCCGGTTACATGCCCTTGACTGGGAATTGAACCCGTGACCCTTTGGTGCGAGGGCCAATGCTCTAACTGCTAAGCAACACGGGCCAGGGCAAGTATTTTATATTCTTGCTAACTTTCTGTCTGGGGTACTGACATCCTCAATTGTTAATTCTGAATTTGTAATTTCTCCCTTCAATTACTTTCTGTTTAATCTTAACATTAACCTCAGGTTGATCTTTTATAAAAATAAGTCAGATATGTCACTCCTCTTCAAAATCCTCTAATGCCTTCCCACCTCATTCAGAATATAAACCAAAGTATATGCAATGCCTAAAAATCCAACAAAATATGTTTTCCATTACCTCTTGCTGCATTCCACACCATCCTCCAACTTCTCTTCTTTGAACCAATCCGTTCCCAACACCCCACCCACAACAGTCCTTAAATATGCCAGGCATTCTGTACACAGGACCCTTACACTTGCTGTTCTCTTTGCCTGAAATGCTTTTCTTTCAGATGTCTGTATGACTTGCTTCCTCACTTTCTTCAGACTTTTGCTCAAATATCCTTCTTAGTGAGGTATTCTCTAATCACTCTATTTTAAATTGAAATGTCTTAATTCCCCCTTTCCTGCTTAATTTTTTTCTCCATGGCACTGGTGTTCATCTCTCATAAAGTATAAATTGTAACATAATAATGCAAATCGTGTATTATTTATAACCTTTCTTTTCCCACTGGAATGTAAACTTCAAGAGCACAGGGATTTTTGTTTTATTCCTATTTCCAGCACTAGATCAATGCTTGTCACATAGTAGGTACTCAATAAATGTATGTTCCATGAAGGAATGTATGCTCTGAGCACTGCTTGAGGAAACTAGTCAGCTGGGCAGCAGACTAAGTTGTATTCATTATCAATCAATGTATTTATGTGGATCCTAAGTACAGATTCATTCTGTTAACATAGACTCTACAACTATGAACAATCATTTTCTTAAAATTCCATTAATGCCATTAAAATTACCAATATTAATACTTATCTAGTTGGGATTAATACTGATCTCTGTTTCCAACTATTTTTTGAGCATTTACTAAATGCTAAGCATCTTATATAATAAAAGGGTAATATGCAAATTGACTCTAACGGCAGAATGACCAGAACGACCGCTCGACCAGTCACTATGAGGTGCACTGACCACCTCTTGGTTTCTTCCCCTGGCCGGCAGGCTCCGATCACCCAATGGTGAACAGGGAACCAGTGGGTGGCAGGGGACACGGAGTGCGCCAGGCCAAAGCCCCCAACCCGCCAGTCGCCCCCCACACAGAGGGCAACCCGCGGCAGGGATGGGGCTGGCGAGCAGGTGGGAATGGTCAACTTCTTGGTCCCTTCCCCCGGCCAGCAGGCTCTGATAGCCTGATGGCGAATGGGGAAACAGGGGTGGGTGGCAGTGGGGGGCGGGTCCAGCTGTGGGCAGCCGGGGAAAATGGCCCTGATCACAGGCAAGGCTTAGGGACTGTACCCGCACACGAATTTTGTGTGCTGGGCCTCTAGTTGAATATAAAGTAGTACACCTATACTGACAAAGTCCTTACCTTTATGAAGCTTACATTATAATTGTCTGAAATTTAATGTGCAAACTTAATCAAACCATTATTCCTAGAAGTTCCCTATCCAGTTTACTATTCAGTTTCAAGTTATTTTATCATAGATCTTCTAAAATTAAATAGAATTCTAGCAAATGATTGAAATTGAACCTTACCAATTTCATGCACATCAATTGTCTTTCAAATACTGCAGAAACCAAGTTTTAAGCATCACGAATATTTGAAGAATAGTTTGAAGAAAATACTTGGCATTGGAAATGCATTTATAAAAATTGAAAGCTTAGTGCAAATTATCAGCATTAATCTAAGTCAACATTAAAACTTTTTCATTAAAAAAACACACAAGTAATGTCTGACAAAGGTTCTTCACATAACATTCATGCTTCAGCTACAAATCCCAGTGCTGAAACTTTTAAAAGCATTTTGTATCAATTATTTTATAGGAATATTTTGATGTCATTGTGGTTCATTATAATGGTTAAAGTTATTGTCAGTTTTCCAAAAAAAAATCTATTTCAGTAATCCCTAGCATATATGAAACTGTAGCCAGAGTAATTTTTCTAATGGCTAAAAAGGTTTTAGTCTTGTGTCAGCAAGTACTATAGTTAAGGTATTTCAACCACAGATTCTTCTTGCTTTGTGAATGCCACATCCATTTGCAGCTAGGGTTCAGGATCTGGAGAAGGGGCTGATGCACAAATGAATACACTAGACAAGAAATATAAATTTAGAAGGCATGGGGGAGCCAGGCAGAGGCTCTCTGAAACCCTGGACCCATCAGCTTTTATTTACTTGAATACACATTTGCCCTTTAGGAATGCAAACAGGCATATCAATGGTAAAGTTTGGTAAACAATAAAAGGATTATCTGGTTAGGGGATTGCCTTCAGCCATTCAGCGAATAGCAGGGCAATATTATGCTGATTTTCAGCCCTTCTGAATATCAAAGTCCATTAGCTTTCCAGCAGACTTCTCAAATAATTATGCTAACTACTGTTGGTCTTTGCCTCCAGCAATTCCCCCTTTTGGTTTTCTTAATAAATCTTGAAAGGTGTATGCTGCTTGCAGGGCTCAGGTCCTTTTAGGACTTTTCATTCCACATCTGCAGACTAGAATTAAACATATACTAACTAGTAAGAACAAGAATGAGACAGACAATAGTGGCTATGCTAAAAAGCAAATCTATGGAGATTCAATGAAAAGGATTGAGTTCTTTCATGTCCTTTTTAAAAATTGTTGTCAGGTATTTAAGGAATTAGTCCATAGTAGGCTTCTTTCTGGGCGATCAGTTCTTTATGGGTCCCCTTCCCAATCACTGTCCCCTTATGACATGACAGCAATGATACTTGAGTTCTGGATGGTGGACAAATGGTGGGTAATGGCAATGCAGGTTCAACCTTCTTTGGCTTTGTACAGGGCAACCTGCACCAACGCACAGCCTGACTGCTAGCATGTCAAGGCGTCTTTACCATCCCCCATCTCTGGACTGTTTCTCCTCTGTCTCGTCAGTGTGTTGCTTGGGGCTACTGCTATCTGTGGTTGGAGTAGTCAATCGTCTGCAGCCACAGGTACAGGGTGAGGCTCAGAGTGCAAGGCCCTCTCTTGGATTCATGTTGCACCCTGTTTGACACATGGGCTTGGAGGAGTTTTCTAAAAATATATAAGCATATCCTCGACCAAAGGTTAATAAAGGGACCCTTCCATAAACCAGACTCGGGATCTTTTCATTTAACCAAACCATTTTCCTTTGGCTTTTTCTGACACGAGTGTAATTCCATGGGTGTCTTGCTATCAGCATTACAGGTGAAAAAATTTAAAGTAATTAAGACTTGATGTAATTTACTTACAGGAGATTTCTCCACTATTCCCCCTTTTTTGTTTTTTAAGTTGGGATTTTAGAGACTCTTGAGGCAGATGTAAAATGCAAGGGGACATTTCTTGATAATTTGTTTTGCCTGCTGTACAATATTTTGGCAGGCTGATGTAAAAGCTGGTGAGATTCTGTGGCCTGTTTTTTTTTTTTTTTTTTCGTTTGTTTGTTTTTAAATATATTTTTATTGATTTTTTACAGAGAGGAAGGGAGAGGAATAGAGAGCTAGAAACATTGATGAGAGAGAAACATCGACCGGGGATGTGCCTGCAACCAATGTACATTCCCTTGACTGGAATCGAACCCGGGACCCTTCAGTCCGCAGGCCGACACTCTATCCACTGAGCCAAACCGATTTCAGCTGTGGCCTGTTTTAATAAAGCAATTCTATTTACCAGGCCAGCAGCATAAATCCTTCAATGCAGCCTTGATAGCTTCTAATTCAATTTTTTTGTATAGAAGTGTGACTGGTCTGGATGACTTGGTCTGAATTCATTGCATGATAAGTAGTTTTACCCTGAGATGAACCATTAGTAAAAACAGTTAATGCTTCAGGAATAGGTTCCTGCCTAGTACAACTAAGTTCCCCTGAATATTTATATTTCAATTTGCCAATTTAAATCAGTCAGAAATAAGGCTTATTTTCTAACTTCATTTGTTGTTGGGTGTGGACAGTAAATGACACTAATTGGATTTCTGCTATCAGTCTTTGAGTATATTGAGATAAGCTTTATTTAGGGAGGTAAAATGCAAATTATTTACTTTTCTTTTTGAGGCCCAATATATTGAATTTTAGTTACAGTTTTTTAGATATTTGAAGGGAATCTCCTTTTGTTTTTTTCTCCCAGAGTAATTTCTAGGCCACATTTGGGAGTTTCTTTTAAAAACCTTTTTCTTTCTTTTAAACAGTGCAATAAACTTGGTTGCTTTTCAGAAGTACCAATAGGAGAGAGGTATGCCGGCCAATACTGCAATGTATACATATCAAGTAAAAGTAACTCTCTTTTTACTTATGGTGTCTCATTAATGGTGAGATTTAATGCTTGAATAATAACTTTTAGTTTATATTGTAAACATTAGTGGAAGAGATTTTATTTTTATTTATTTATTTATTTATTTATTTATTTATTTATTTATTTTAATATATTTCATTGACCTTTTACAGAGAGGAAGAGAGAGGGATAGAGAGTTAGAAACATCGATGATAGAGAAACATCGATCAGCTGCCTCCTGCACAACCCCTACTGGGGATGTGCCCGCAACCAAGGTGCATGCCCTTGACCGGAACTGAACCTGGACCCTTCAGTCCACAGGCGACGCTCTATCCACTGAGCCAAACCAGGTTTCAGCAGTGGAAGAGATTTTAAAATTTCTCCTTTTTATTAAGCTTAAAATTTACTTTTAAACAGCATTCTTTTTGGCTAGTGCTCATTTGCATATGTATGCAAATTTTTACTTTGGACTTTGTTAGAACCAATTGCTTATAAAATATTGGCTTCTTATATAACTGAGTTTATATGAGACCTTGATTATATTGTAAAAAGCTAATTTATTAAGTAATTAAAGTATGCATCTTTATTGAAAAAGCAAAGTAAGTAAACTTATATATTTGAGCTATGAAGTACAGATGCTGCCCCATCCCCCTAGCCCAGTGGGTCGGCAAACTCATTAATCAACAGAGCCAAATATCAACAGCACAAGGATTGCAATTTCTTTTGAAAGCCAAATTTTTTAAACTTCTAACACCACTTCTTCAAAATAGACTCGCCCAGGCTGTGGTATTTTGTGGAAGAGCCACAGTCAAGGTGCCAAAGAGCCGCATGTGGCTCGCGAGCCACAGTTTGCCGACCACTGCCCTAGCCTATTTGAAGAGCAGGCTGTCTGAGGCTTCTTGTTTTAAAATTCCATTGCTGAATAATCTGGTTTTGTTTAAAAGGTATTCAGCAAATTTGTCCTGCCCTCCCTAAGAGGTTGAGACTTTTATAACATTTAAAATATATGTATATAAACAGAACACAGTTATTTTTATTTGATAAAGCTTTCCACGTGATTTCAAGTATATTAGATTGGCCTAATTTAGTTTAAAAATATTTCTTTTAAGAAGAGAGTAAATCCTTGAATCATTTCTGGGCCCTTGAAATGTCCCAAAGCTATCTCTTGGTTAAAGTCTTGAAATTTAACTTGGAAAGACTACCAAATATACATAACCCAAAGATTATATTATATACTTTTTGTAATTATTCTAAAAGATATTAATTAAATTTAAACTGGTTTTTATATTAAAAATTTGGTTCAGACTATAGAATTAATCCTTCTTTTTTAATCAGACTGTATAACATATTATATTCTAGGTTGAAATTTTACCACACGTAGTACACATAAGGACTACAAAATATTTTGAACTACTAATTTCTCCAGAGAAAATCAAGAATTATTTTTCTTAAAAATGAATTTCTAAACTTTATGCATTTTATTATTATAACTATATAATCTTTCCCAATTTAACTTGAACTTTTAACTTTTAGAAGCCTTAAATTTTAGGTGGCAAGTTAAATGCTTAGTATTTCTCAGATTAGTAATATCTTCACATTTTTAAGGATATATTTCAAATAAAATACAAGACATATTTAATTAATAGATTCAAATCTATCCTCTAGATCAGTGATGGCGTACCTATGACACGCGTGTCAGCACTGACACACATAGCCATTTCTGATGACACGTGGCCGCTGAGGCGGCCGCATGCCGAGGATGAAACATTTGCTGCTCCTGAGGATGAAACATTTGCGAAATAATGTTTTTTCCTCAAAGTGACACACTACCCAAGTTATGCTCAGTTTTTTGGCGAAGTTTGATACACCAAGCTCAAAAGGTTGCCCATCACTGCTCTAGATTTTTTATATGAGGCAAACTCAGATTGATATTTAAGTATTTTGTTATTTTAAAATATATAGATATTTAATATTTTTTATTATTTAATTCAGCAAACTCCAAAGTTTTAAGTTACCAAAGACTTTGGAAAAGTATGTTTAGACATATGAGGCTGGCGAAAAGGTAGGGGGAGGAGGGAAGCAGGCCTCCAGGTCACTCCGCTTGAATTTAAAACTGCCACATTCTTCCTTAGAGATAACATCTAAGGTTACTGCCTCAAGAAATGCGACCAGCCCTCTCCTCCAACAGAGAGTGCAGCCAGTCTCCCCACGAGTGACTGGACCCCCACCATCAATATACCTATAATTATCACTGAAAAGCTTCACCACAAATCCTTCATTTTAGTTACATCTATTTATTTATGTTTTAACAGTTTTGAGATTTTAAAACCAATTGTTATTACCCAAGGCATTTTTTTGGGGGGCAAATTCTGTAACAGAGATAACTTATTGACTTTCAGTGGCTTTAATGTTAACCTTGGAATGTGGTCTATTATTATTCAAGAAATGCCCATTATTATGGAATCACTAATCTTATTGCCCAAATACAGCCTGTATATTTTCCTTGTGTCATTTTTGCATCTTTTAAAGAAAAACAGACTTGGGTTTATTCTATAGCATCAGTGAAGAGATGGGGCTCAGTCCAAGAGGCCACCCAAAATCAGGCAGGATGTGCCTTCTTCTTTTTTTTTTTTTTTTTTAAAATATATTTTATTGATTTTTTACAGAGAGGAAGAGAGAGGGATAGTTAGAAACATCGATGAGAGAGAAACATTGATCAGCTGCCTCTTGCACATCCCCTACTGGGGATGTGCCCGCAACCAAGGTACATGCCCTTGACCGGAATCGAACCTGGGACCCGAGTCCACAGGCCGATGCTCTATCCACTGAGCCAAACCAGTTTCGTCTGGATGCGCCTTCTTTTAAGCTAGCCTTTTTCTCTTTACAGGTACAGAAATCCCAGACATATCCCTTAAATTGGGAGAAATGTCTCACCTATCCAAATTTCAAATGACGGACTAGGAAATAAAAACATGGCAAAAATAAGACTTTTAATAACACTCTCAAGAGTGGGCGTCCATTTTACAGGATCACCAAAAGACCTAGTAATTAATGAGCTGGGGCCTTTTTTAAAGTTACTCCCCTTTGTCTAGGGAATTTTCTTAGAACCTGTGTTATCAGCCACATGACCGCTCATATTCTTTCTCCCTACCCCCACATCCTGTTTGCTTTGGGGAAATTTAGTAATGGTCTAGCTACCTACTGTTTCTTTTCTATTAAATTAAATGCATACTTAATAGACTAACAATAAACACATTAAACCAAACAAAAAGACAGATAAAACAACAATCAACTGACAAGCGCCGATAACATATAGACAAGACTTAATAAATCAGAGTTCTTTTCATGGATCTTATCCTATTCTGCTCTCCATAGCATTGACTGGCCTCTAAAGTTATTTCAGCTAAAAGCTGCCTACCCCAAGGCATCATATAGTAATTTTAAGACAAAGCATTAAAGAATCCTTTTGTAAAAGGACTGATAGCCCCATTTTCTCTAGCTGTTGAGCCTTTCCACACTAGAGGTGGAGGATCTGGGGCCTTAGGTATTACAGACTTTTGATCCCCAATATGAATTAGGCATAATGCAGTTCAGACAAGAGCCCACATAGTTAACCTTTTGTACTTGGATGTCGAGTGTGACTCGACACAGTTAGCATCGGTAGCAGCTTGAGAAAAAAGCAAGCGAGTGCAAAGGGTTAAGGATGACAAGGGCACTCATTTTCCTTGAGCCTGATTTAAGAGAGTACCTTTTGACATTTTAATTTCTTTATCCTTGAGCATTCAAGCTACAAATTTGCAATGATGTTTTTGCCTTTTACTCGAATTCTTCCCCTTATAGCCTGGCTGAAATCAAAGATGTTCCTGCCCACTTACGGCTCGAGACTTCCGAAGCTGGCACAGGTTTTGTGAGCAGTGAATTTTCCTCTACTTTTTCCGTGCACTTCCCACCTTTCCCGTGAACTTTCTTTGTTTTTCGCTCAGGCGAATTTTCTTCTCCAGGCCCCACGTTGGGTGCCAGTTGTGAATGCCACATCCATTTGCAGCTAGGGTTCAAGGTCTGGAGAAGGGGCTGACACACAAATGAATACACTAGACAAGAAATATAAATTTAGAAGGCATGGGAGAGCCAGGCAGATACCTTTCTCTAGTGGAGAGGCTCTCTGAAACCCTGGACCCATCAGCTTTTATTTACTTAAGTACACATTTATTTGCCCTTTAGGCATGCAAACAGGCATATCAATGGTAAAGTTTGGTAAACAATAAAAGAATGATCAGGTTAGAAAATTGCCTTCAGCCATTTGGCCAATAGCAGGGCAATATTATGCTGATTTTCAACCCTGCTGAATATCATAGTTCATTAGCCTTCCAGCGGACTTCTCACATAATTATGCTAACTACTGTTGTTTTTTTCCTCCAGCATTACTTCATCAGAGTACAGTCAAGCACCTGAATGAGAGCTGAGAGACAGAGAAAGGACACTGTGCCAGTTAGCAGAAAATTCTCAATCTACTCATAGGGCATTTGTTCCCCTCTTTCATTTGACAGCCAGAAAGACTGTTTTGAGAAAACTTTTGTGGGTTTCTGTTTAAAGTGTCTCCAAGATAAAATTTAACAAGCATAACCAAGTGCTAGTTTCCTATCTGATTTTCCCACAAAATTTGACCTGTTTGACTAATAAGCAGTTTCACTAGAAATCTAAGGACATGACAGAGTAACAGTGAAGCAAAATCAGCCTAATTACAGGATAAATTAAAAATGGAAGTCCTTTAGTTCTAAACAATTTAGAAGAGTTGTACTGAGACTTGTTCAGAATTCATAAAGCAAAATGGAAATAACCCCATGTGTCCATGTTCCTGAATAACTTTGCAGAAGCAAGATCACTATGGAAACATGCATATTTTCACCTAGGACTCACCCAAATTGCATTAGTCAAAGTCTGTGTCAAATAGAGGTTATTTCAGGAACTTGCAGTGGCATTCCTGGCTCTCCGTCTGAGAGTCAAAGTACATCCAGCAGAAGGAGGGAACTAGGACAGTGTTCTTACACTTTCTAGTCTCAGAACCCCTTTACCTCTTAAAAATTACTGGGGACCAATCAGAACTTTTGTTTATGTGGTTTTATCTATCAATATTTATCATATTAGAAATTAAAATAAAGAATTTTTAGGTATGTTCATGAATTTATATAAAAATAATAAAAGCCCCACTATATGCTAACATAAGTAACAGCTTTTTATGACAAAGAATTACATTCTCCCCCCCCCCCCCCCGCCCCCAAATGGTGAGAAGTGTGGCATTGCTTTACATTTTTACAATATCCTTAATGTCTAGCTTAGTCAAAGGCAGCTGGACACTCATATCTGCTTCTGCATCAAATCTAGTGCATATGGTATTTGGTTGAAGTATATGAAGAAAATCCAGACTCATACAGATGTGTTATCAAAGGAAGGAGTATTTTAATACCTTTTTCAGGTAATTGTGGTTATTCTTAGTTGATACTACCTCAACACTCAATAAGTGGCAGATTTTTTAAAAGAGTAGTTGGAATGTGAAATGTAAAATGCAATCAGTGAAGTTTTTATACTGTTATAGTAAAATTTATTGGTCTATCTTACATTTCAAATGATCTCTTCCTATTCCTTATTTTGTAACATTATATGCTAGTCATTTGAAAATGTAATTCACCCACTATGAAGATAATCCAAATGTTGACACATTTAATTATACAATATAAAACAAACCACATTGGTTCATATCACCAATGATCTCATCAGAAAAGTATCTAAGTTGTAGGAAATTGTTATGCTCACAGTGGTGAAAACAAGTTTTCCAAAATTCTCAACTCTGAATAAATGTAGTTTGTCTTTTTTTCAAGTAAAAATAGTGTTCAGTGAGAATACAACCAACATCCTGGTTATATAGCACAAGTGTTTTATGCATACTCCCATTGTGTCACTCACAATTTATTAAAAAGATATATATTCAAGCCCAAGTTTGGCTCAGTGGATAGAGTGTTGGCCCTCAGACTGAAGGGTCCTGGGTTCAATTCTGGTCAAGAGCACATAACCTCAGGTGCAGGCTTGATTCTCAGCCCTTGTAACAGAGCAAGTGCTGAAGCAACCAATCAATGTGTCTCTCACATTGATGTTTCTCTGTCTCTCCTTCTCTCTTTCACTCTAAAAATCAATGGAAAAATATCCTCGGGTGAGGATTAACAAAAAAAAAAAAGGGGGGGGGGAGAAAGGATGGAGATTCAATAAAATTAATGATTTTTTACTGCCCTTATCTAGCATATTAAGTGAACTGGCTTTTTTTGTCTTAACTGTGGGCGCATGGTGGCGAAAAGTACAGTAATAACCAGTACAAGTTGTTGCCACTGCCTTGATTCATAAGGCACTAGGTTGTTTATCCCATTATTGCTTTTGCACTACCATAGTAATGTCAATGCAAAAAAAAAGGGCAAATAATATCTTAGCATTATCTATGAAAATATTTTAAAATATACTTTTATTGATTTCAGAGAGAAGGGAGAGGGAAATAGAAACATCAATGATGAGAATCATTGATTGGCAGCCTCCTGCACACTCCCTACTGGGGATTGAGCCCACAACTCAGGCATGTACCCCTGACTGGAATTGAATCTGGGACCCTTCAGTATGCAGGCTGATGCACTATTCACTGAACCAAACTGGCTAGGGCTTTTGACTGCATATATCCCTTGCAAAAGTCTCAGACACCCAAGGGTCCATAGAGTTTAAGAACACCAGATTCTGAGAGAAGTTGTAAAGGAGGGCAAGGGAGATTACATACTTTGTACCCTCCAGTACAGTATAGTACAGTTAGCTTTGATTTAGGAACCCCTCTTTGAAAGTACTCACCCTGTGATAAGCTATGTCCCCTATGCTATATCCTAGCCTGTTTCTATGTCTGTGCAGGCCGTTGCCCCTAAGGTGACAAAAATATGGTATGTGGAGGTCCTTTTCTCCCCAGTGAGTGTCCATCAGGTACTAATGCTCTTTAATTTTTAGTCAGCCTGGAATTGGCCTCAGAAACTACTTAATCCAGGTGCAGGTAGCCATAATCAATCAATCAATAGGTCGATCAATCAATCAGAGCTAACAAGAGACTGAAATTTCTTAGCCCTCATCTAAACCATGAAGCAAGTGGCCGAAACCGGTTTGGCTCAGTGGATAGAGCGTCGGTCTGCGGACTGAAAGGTCCCAGGTTCGATTCTGGTCAAGGGCATGTACATTGGTTGCAGGCACATCCCCAGTGGGGGGTGTGCAGGAGGCAGCTGGTCGATGTCTCTCTCTCTCATCGATGTTTCTAGCTCTCTATCCCTCTCCCTTCCTCTCTGTAAAAAATCAATAAAATATATTAAAATAAAAATAAAAATAAAATAAACCATGAAGCAAGTGTGTAAGATAAGAGGGTTAATCTCTTTCTTTCTTCTTAACAAATACAAAAAAGCAAATATTCTAGGAAGAGATGTGGATAACTCCAAGTGATGGTATTACCTAGCAAAACTAATGTAATCATTAAGAGTAAGGATTGTTGATCCCAATTGACCAACTGGTCTCCTTCAATTTATTACAAGTCCAACAGTCTATTAGATGCTTCCTACCTACTACAAAATCTACTTTGTATCTTTTTTCACATCTTCAAATTATGCTTTGCTGTCTAAGCATAATCAGGTCTTCATAAATCACTGCAATGACTTCCCTGACTCTCACTTTAACACCTTTCCTCTCTGAATACTTCTGCTATTTAACTAGGTTCTTCCTCATGTTGCACTTGCTGCAAAGTCTAGGGCAGTTGAAGATATTTTAGAAGCTAGAGCAAAAAGAAGGTTTTGGGAACAGAAATATCTGGATGCAGACAATAAAGTGTTAGGGAGTTGAGATTCAAGTTGAATGTCCAATCACATGATCACAAGCTTGTTTATTATGCTTCACTGCTTTCAGGTAGAGAATCAAATGCCGGAAGAGTGCAATCTTTGCTTTGTTTATTAAAAAAACAGATTTTTATCTTGATCATTTCTTTCTGCTTCTCAGGATCGCAAATGAAAATTTTGATTAAAAATGAAAATTTTGATTAAAGATTTTGATTAAAAATGAAAATTTTGATTAAAAATTTTGATTAATTTATATACTTATTCTTTACCAGGCCCTGACTGGGTAGCTCAGTTGGTTAGAGTATCATCCAGATATGCCAAGGTTGCAGGTTTGACGCCCGGTCAGGGCACATATAAGAATCAATCAGTGAATGTATAAATAAGTGGAATAACAAATCCATGTATATCTCGCCTTCCTCTCTCTCTAAAATCAATCAATCAATAAAAAAGATTTACATAATTATTCTTCACTATATGTTTTTCAATTATTCACAAATTTCTGCCCTGGTTACTTTAGCTTCCATTACAGTGACATTACCCTGGAGATAAGAATTCTCGTTATATGTTTTCTGCACTAGAAACTCCTAATCAGCCCTTATTTAAAATTGTTCTCCTGACAACCTACCAAGACAAAGGGCAAATCAAACAGAACTGATACTCATACGGAGTTCCCAACTAGAGCCTCACACATGGAAGACAGATCCATGTTTCCTCCTAACTTGGAACATTTGCCCTGCTGAAGTTAAACTGCCAGTGTCTTCTGAAAGCCAGAATATATCAAAACATACTTTGTTAAAATCCCTTCACAGGAGAAAACACAAAAATGGAAATAAAGATGTGAATTTAACTTAATGACCAAAGTTCTGGGTTTTAGTTAGTATTTTGCTCAATCCTGGTGCAAAATTATAAATTTGCTTCGTTTTAATGTCACATTCCTGTTCATTTGTTGACCTTATTCTCTAAAGCTATTGAATTACTATAATTTCTCTAAGGGTTTTTAAATCCTCACCTGAGGATATGTTTCCCATTGATTATTATTATTTTTTTTTTTTTAGAGAGGAAGGGAGAGAAACATCGATAAACTGATTGCCTCCTGTAGCCAACTGGGGTTCAAACACACAACCCGGATAAGTGCCCTGACCGGGAATCGAACTTGCCACCCTCCAGTACACAGGATGATGTTACAACCCATTGAGCCATACAACTCATTTCTCTGAGTTTTTGAAGTTGTAATCCATTGCTATGCCTTTACATAAGCTAAAATACTTTTTGCCTAAAATACCCTTACTCCTTGTTGTGTGGTCAAAGTGTTACTCTTTCATTGAGTTCAGCCTCCTCTGTGAAGCCTTTGTGTCCAGGGGCTCTGTTCTCTTCCACTCCCTTCCTCTAACCTAGGTGCAATTCCATCAGCTACACAACTCCCACACTGTTTATACTCAGTGCCCTTTATTACACCACTTAGAATATTGTTAACATACTCACTTTTCTCTTCCACCTAACTCTTTGTGAAGTCCTTCAGAGCATGTCTTATTCATTTTTATAGTCTCAGTACAGTATCTGATTTAATCTGTATGCTAATAAATATTGAATGAATTTTGAATTTTACTTTCTACATTTAATTTACTTCATAATCCTTTTTAAGTTTCAATGTTTTTCTTATTCTTTTTACCTAAAGATCTCAAAGTGGAGACAAATTAACCATTAGAGACTCAGGAAACCACTTTTGTTTTCAGATATGTACGATGAAGCTAGATACACAAATCTATTTTAAAAGCTTGCAGTAAAAAAAAAGTCTCTCTTCAATGGAAATGTTAAATTGAAAAAATGGTTGTTGACTCTGGAAAACCATTTGGCAATTTTTTTTAAATTTAATAAATATTGTTCAGATTACAATTGTTCCTCTTTTTCCCCCCACCCCATACCTCCCCTCCACCCAGTTCCCACCCCTCTGCCCTTACAACCCCCCACTGTCCTCATCCATAGGTGTACGATTTTTGTCCAGTCTCTTCCTGCACCCCCCACACCCCTTTCCCCCCGAGAATTGTCAGTCCACTCCCTTTCTATGCCCCTGATTCTTATATTCACCAGTTTATTCTGTTCATCAGATTTTTTTATTCACTTGATTTTTAGATTCACTTGTTGATAGATATGTATTTGTTGTTCATAATTTTTATCTTTACCTTTTTCTTCTTCTTCCTCTTCTTAAAGAATACCTTTCAGCATTTCATATAATACTGGTTTGGCAGTGATGAACTCCTTTAGGTTTTTCTTATCTGTGAAGCTCTTTATCTGCCCTTCAATTCTGAATGATAGCTTTGCTGGGTAGAGTAATCTTGGTTGTAGGTTCTTGCTATTCATCATTTTGAATATTTCTCACCACTCCTTTCTGGCCTGCATAGTTTCTGTTGAGAAATCAGCTGACAATCGTATGGGTGCTCACTTGTAGGTAACTAACTGTTTTTCTCTTGCTGCTTTTAATATTCTCTCTTTGTCTTTTGCTCTTGGCATTTTAATTATGATGTGTCTTGGTGTGGTCCTTTGGATTCCTTTTGTTTGGGGTTCTCTGTGTTTCCTGGACTTGTAAGTCTATTTCTTTCATCAGGTGGGGGAAATTTTCGGTTATTATTTCTTCAAATAGGTTCTCAGCGTCTTGCTCTTTCTCTTCTTCTGGCACCCCCATGATTCTGATGTTGGTACGCTTGAAGTTGTCTCAGAGGCTCCTTACACTATCTTCATATTTTTGGATTCTTTTTTCTTTTCCGGTTGAGTGTGTTTTGCTTCTTTGTATTTCACATCTTTGACTTGATTCTTGCGATCCTCTAGTCTGCTGTTAGATCTCTGTATAATATTTTTTATTTCAGTCAGTGTATGC
The DNA here is from genome assembly GCF_951640355.1 of Cnephaeus nilssonii. NCBI lineage: Eukaryota > Metazoa > Chordata > Mammalia > Chiroptera > Vespertilionidae > Cnephaeus > Cnephaeus nilssonii. The sequence continues at coordinate 95,575,447 of NC_137077.1, forward strand.
TTAATTTCTAGTTGGTCCTTTTTCATATCCTCAAGGGTCTCGCTAAATTTATTGGCCTTTTCTAGAAAATTCTTGAAAAGCCTTATAACCGTGGTTTTGAACTCTATATCCAGTTGTTTGCTTTCCTCCATTTCTTTCATTTGTGACCTGTTTCTTTGTCTCTGCATTTTGGCTGCTTCCCTGAGTTGATAGAGTGGCTTTGTGTGCTAGGTGTCCTATAGGACCCAGTGGTTCAGCCTCCCCAGTTACCTGAGGTGGACACTCTTGGTGCACCCCTTTGTGGGCTGTGTGCACAGTTTTGTTGTAGTTATGCCTTGATTGTTGTTGGTATCACTGGGAGGAGTTGACCTCCAAGCCAATTGGCTGTGAGGATCAGCTGTGTTTACGCTGGGAGAACTTCTGTTTTGGAGACACCCTTATGAGACAAGCCTTGCAAAAGCCTCTGTGCTCAGCTTGGATGGGGCGGAGTCTCAGGGCAGAGCAGACAGCATTGGCTTCCCGTCAGCCCTGGCCTAATAGCTCCCTGTGTCTCAGTGTCCCGTGGTAATCGCTGCAAGCACCTCTGAGAGAAAGCCGTTCTTGAGTTCCGCCCACTGCCAGACAGTCCAGTTTCTCCCTAAATGAGTCTGGGTTCCCAGAGTCTCGCCCAGAACTGGAGTTCATTGCAGTTGGGAGCTTTTGTCTCCCTCCCACTTGAGAAAGCCAGCTGCGTACTCAGTTGCCCGCCCTCTCCACGCGTGCGCCTCGGTACCTCTGCCTTCCGCAGCTGCTCTGAGTCTCAGTGTGCTTTTCTCTTTCCTGACAGTCCAGTTTCATCCCCTATGAGTCTGGGTCCCCAGAGTCTCGCCCGGAACTGGAGTTCAGCGCAGTCGGGAGCTTTTGTCTCCCTCCCGCTTGAGAAAGCCAGCCACGCACTCAGTTGCCAGTCCTCTCCGCGCATGCATCTCAGAACCTCTGCCTCCTGCAGCTCCTCTGAGTCTCAGTGTGCTTTTCTCTTTCCTTCTAGTTGTAGAATTTCCACTCAGCCAGCCTTCCTGTGGTTCTGGATGATGTCCGTTTTGTCTTTTAGTTGTAGTTTTGAAATTGTTGTGTGAGGCAGCAGTTTAGGTGTTTACCTATGCCACCATCTTGGTTTCTCCCCCATTTTGCAATTTTTAATGAAGTTAGATACTGAGTGCAAACAAAAACAGCCAGGTATTACTCCAGCAAAAAAAAAGACTTAGTCAGGAAAAAGAAAGGATTTTAATCCTGTACATATAGCCATGGTGAGTGGTGTGCAAAAAGAATGTGAAACAAAGAGGAGGAAGCTCTTTCACAGAGGGGAACAGAAAGGGGGTAAAGGCTGTTACAACCATAGAGTTCTGTTATAACCATAGAGTTTTTCTTCTAGAGCTTTCACAATTGACATAGGGTGTGAGAGTTCCTCCTACAGACCCTCCCAATTCTTGTCATGCACCTACCGATGATCAAGCAATGCTAATCTGAGGCATTTAGCCAAAATATGAAAACATATTCTCAAAAATATTTATGGCCACTTTATTCACAGTAGCAAAAATTGTAAACAACCCAAATTTTCAAGAAGAGAATGTATACATAAATTATGGTATATTCATATAGTGTAATACTACTTAGCAATAAAAAAGAAATTGAACTATTGATACAAGCAACAAAATGACTGAATCTGAAAAACATGAAGCTGAATAAAAAGAGTCAGACAAAAAGAGTGAATTGTATGGGTACTGTTTATATGAAATTTAAGAATAGGTAAAACTAATCTATGGTTATAGAAATCAGGATATTGAATGGTTCTAGTAGGAAGGGGATTATCTGGGAGGGAACATCAGGAATTTTCCATGGGGATGGCAATGTTCTATATCTTGATTGGAGATAGTGGTTATAAAACTATATAGATATATATATAAAAAAACAAGTATATAGATATAGATACAGATGACTTTTGACATATATAGATATCCTATATAATAAAGAGCTAATATGCTAATGGTCGTCACGCCATCACAACTGATCAGCAGGAGGCTGGGTGCTCAGCACACGGGTGAGTGGGGACTTGATGCTGCATCTTTCTGGACAAAGCCACAGTGGCTGCCTGAGGCTCAGGCAAGCCACGGATGGCGGCTGCTGCTGCCCAGGGCCAGCATGAAGCTCAGGCAAGCCGTGGATGGTGGCTGCACTTCCCAGGGCCGGCCTAAGGCTCAGGTAAGCCACTGATAGAGGCTGCTGCTGCCCAGGCAACGAGGACTGGGCCGAGGCTCAGGCAAACCGCGGTGGCTGCGAGGGCTGAGGCTCAGGCAGCCGTGCAGCTGGCAGTGGCAGCAGTAGAGGTGTGATGGAGGCGTCGCCTTCCCCTGATCGCCGGGTCGCCTCCTGCAGAGGGAGGTCAGAGGCAGCAGCAATGAGGGGGTGATGGGGGCGGTGCCTTCCCCTGATTGGCCACAGGGAGCAGGCCTAAGCCGTCAGTAGGACATCCCCTGAGGGCTCCCAGACTGTGAGAGTGGGCAGGCCAGGCTGAGGGACCACCCGCCCCCCCTCACCCCCCCTCACCCCCCAGTGCAGGAATTTTCGTGCACTGGGCCACTAGTAGATATATATGACTTTTGACATATGTATATGTCACTTAATTGTACAGCTTAGGATTGTGTATTTTAATGTATAAATTTAAAAAAATCTACCTCAATCTCTCTCTCTGTATGTGTACATACACACACTCACACACCATACTGGGATTCAATTATTTACATTAAGTAAAAAACAATGTGTGAAGTTTAAAATGGTAGGTCACAGCAAAAACACATTTAATTTTGGAATTCATTTTAGTGTACTATTATTTTTATTTTCTTAATCAGGCATCCTCAAACTACGGCCCGCGGGCCACATGCGGGTGTTTCTGCTGTTTTGTTTTTTTACTTCAAAATAAGATATGTGCAGTGTGCATAGGAATTTGTTCATAGTTTTTTTAAACTATAGTCCGGCCCTCCAATGGTCTGAGGGACAGTGTGAACTGGCCCCCTGTTTAAAAAGTTTGAGGACCCCTGCTCTTAATTATGCTTTTCTTAGGATAATAGTAATATCATTTTGGTACTTAACCTGGATCAACTGATATCATATAAATAGTATATATGCTAAAAACAACAACAACAATAACAACAGAAAAACTGTTTACAATTGAATTTTACCTATGACAAAGACTTTCAAAAAGTTGACTAAAATACATTGCCAGTGCCTGCCAGGACGAGCTGAGCTGCGAGTTCCTGCTGGCTGGGACTGGAGGGGCTGGGGCAGGGGCAGAGCCCAAACCGCATCTCCCTGCACAGGGGCTGGTGCCTGGCGATCCCATCTGCATCCAGTGCAACATCACAGAGTCATACCCTGCTGTGCCCTCATCTGGTCACTAGAGTCTGATGACCCAAACGTGGCTGCTGTCTTGGAAAGGCTGGTGGAGATAAAGAAAAGGAATACTCTGCTACTGCAGCATCTGAACAGGATCATCTCTGACCTATGTAAACTCTATTACCTCCCGCAGCATCTAGATGTCGAGATGCTGGATCAGCCCTTGCCAGCAGAGTGGTGCACACAAGAAGACGTGTCTTCAGAAGATGAAGAGGAGACGATGCCTGAGGACACAGAAGACCTAGATCACCATGAAATAAAAGAGGAACAGCTAGCTGAGAGCAAGAAATCTGAAAAGAAAATTTGGCTATACTAGAGAAAATTTAAGAACCAGAGACAAGATTACTTAAATGGGGTAGTGTCTGGCTTAGTATAAGCCACTGACCGGTTGATGAAGGAAAGCAGGGATATATACTGATCACAGAGTTTCAAAGATAGAAATTATGCAGTCAAACTCATGAATGTCAAACTCCTCAAAGTTGACCAGGCTGGCACTCTGCACAATGATCTCTAGATCCTCAAAGAAACAGAAGGCACAAACCTCACCCTACTTAAGTTTTCCTTTAAAGGTAATTTTCCATTTGACCCACCGTTTGTCAGGGTTGTATCTCCAGTCCTCTCTGGAGGGTATGTTTTGGGTAGAGGTGCCATCTGCACAGAACTTCTTACCAAACAGGGCTGGAGCAGTGTCTACTCGATAAGAGTCCATAATCATGCAGATCAGTGCATCACTGGTGAAGGGAAAAGCATGAGGGCAGTTTGGAGCCAACAAATCTCAATAGAGACTGACAAGAGCACAGCAGTCCTACAAGTCCGTGGTGCAGATCCACACACACAAAAAAAAAAAAAAGAAGAAGAAGAAAAAAAAAAAAAAAAGGCTGTTACACCCACCAAAGGAAGATGGCTAACCCCAGAGTGTTGTCTCCTTCCTCGTTCCTCAGGCACCACCAGACCAATTACCTTTGAATGCTGTATTTGGATCTTACACTGCCTCTGTGGTTCCCTCCCTCATTTTTCCTGGACGTGATAGCTCTGCCTATTACAGGACAATGATGGCTATTCTAAATGCTAAGGAAAAAACCAACACTGAACTGTTTCAAGTATTCAAGACTGACTTACAGACCAACCAATCATCTGGCTGCAACCCTTGCTAGCAGGCATTATAAAAGAAACTTTTGAGCTTCCTTATATTGCTAGAAACTTAGCTGTGCTCCAGACTAGAGCCTTCTTACCTATGCTATGGATTTTTCATTTATTTTCTTTTATTTCATGTACACTGCTTTTTTTGGTTACAGTGTATGATGGATGTGTATGAAAAAAATGCATCTTTGAGAAAAGAATTACAGCTCTATGATTAAAACATCTTATTAAATTTCTAGTTGTTTAGATATATAAAACAATGTATATATTTAGGAAGTAAGAAGATGAGAAAGAAAGCCATTTGAAAGGCTAAAGGAACAGTGCTGGAAGCCAATTCCAGCATGTCAGCAGGGCTGAATCATCTGGAAATGGCTAAGGGCATTTCCCCAAACTTGAAAAGGATGAATAAAATGACTGCTTGCTGCCAGACAGCTAAGGGCATCTTAATCTACATGTTATTGCCTCCTACTGGCCAAACACCTGAACAGCCGTAGGCAATTCACCTATCTGACAATGGATTCTGTGTACTAAACCCTGGCCTTTGAAGTGTATATTTACCTTGCCTTAGGACAATTTGTGTTAATAAAAAAGCAAGGGGTCCTAAGACAAGGAGAACTTAGTTCTTTTAGCTAAGTCTTCTCTGACTCCCCATAATGCCTTCCAAAATTATGTTCCTAAGTCTTCTCTGACTCCCCATAATGCCTTCCAAAACTATGTTTCATCTCTGGACTCTTGATTAATTTACACACAGCCCTTCTCCAGATTCCTGAACCCGTCTAGATGCTCGATCAAGTAAACCTGAAAAGATAAGCAATAACTGATTTATGCAGGACCTTGTAAACCAAGATAAGTTTAGATTTTCTTGTAAGAGCAATACAAGCCTTTGGAGGGTTTTAAGCAAGGGCATGACATAATCAGGTTTACATTTTTAAAAGATCACTCTGACTACTATGTAGAAAGTGGATATAGCTCTGGCCAGGTGGTTCAGTTGGTTGAGTGTCCTCCCATGCAGGCTGGATTTCCAGTCAAGACACATACCTAGGTTGAGGGTTCTATCCCCAGTTGGGGCACATACAGGAGGCAACAAATCAATGTTTCTCTCTATATATATCCTATATAATAAAAGCCTAATATGCAAATTGTCCCCTTGGGCAGTCGTTCAACCACTTGCTATGATGTGCGCTGACCACTAGGGGGCGGCGGGACATGACGGTGTCAGTGACTTGTCACTGGTAGGGAGAGAAGGGAAAACCAGTAAAATAGCCTGTGGAGTGTTCTGAAGGGGTAGTGTGTCAAGGAGGAAGGTGTGGCCAACGAAGGGAAACTTTCAATTTTGGCAATATGAAGCAGTTGATAACCTTGACAAGAGCAGTTTAGTGGCATGATTGGAGCTGAAGTCAGATTAAACTAAAAACAGAATGGGGGATGAGGAAGAGTTAACAGTGTTCATGTATTAGGTAAAACCACACTGCTGAAATCTTACAATTTTTGATGTAGAAAAACAGTAATTTCATATGATTCTTTTTTTATAAAGCTTGATGGCAGAAAATATGATGCAGTAGGTGGAACGGAAAATGAGGTCAATTAGGGCCAGAAAGGAGAGATTGGTGAGTTTAGATGGAAGGACCAGACAGAGCATGCTTATACACTAATAAAAATGAGGCCATCATCAGCTGAAGGAAAGGTGAAGAGATAAAAGATTTGATTATCAAAGAAAAATGTGAAATAGACTTTACAGAGAATAGTCTTTACAGAGTCTTTCCCCCTAATCTGTTAGCACACTAACTCTGGAACTGCAGTGGGGAATGCTAACACTAATGAATATGCATTTGAGAATGGTTGATCATGAACTAATGGCAGGGACTAAAAACTCACATGCCTATGGGGAAAGGCAGATAAACAACTGAAGCAGGCTAAGTGGACACACAGAGACTAAAAGTAAAGGGGTGGGAAAAGATATTTCATGCAAATGGAAAAGAAAAGCTGGACTAGCAATATCCGTAGGAAAAAAAAACACCAGACTTTAAAACAAGGTCTGTACAAGAGACAAAGATGGGCATTTCACTATGATAAGTGGACACAGCCAATGAACTTCTATGAGAGGAATTCAAAGTAATACAGGCATATTTTCTAAAAACAAGAACAATTTAAAATAATCTAATCTTAAACCTAAATAATCTAGAAAAAGACCAAACAAAGCCTAAAGTGAGTAGAAGGAAGGAAATAATAAACACCAGAATGGAAATAAACTAAATACAGACTAAAAACACACAGAAAAGATCAGTGAAGCTGAGCTAGTTCTTTGAAAAGGTAAACAAAACAGTTAAAACTTCAACCAGACTCATCAAGAAATAGAGAGAGGACCCTCCCCCCCCCCCCAAAAAAAAAATCAGAAATGAAAGAGAAGTGACAACTGGCACCACAGAAACACAAAGGATTGTAAGAAAATACTATGAATAATTATATTCCCCCCCCCCCCCCAAAAAAAAATGAACGGGAAGAAATGGACAAATTCCTAGAAACTTACAATCTTCTAAGACTGAATCAGGAAGAAACAGAAAATCTAAACAGACTAATAACTGCTAAGGATATTGAATCAGTAATCAAAAAACTCCCAACAAACAAAATTCCTAGACCAGATGGCTTCACAGGTAAATTTTACCTAAATAATATACAGTATTGTTTTGTTTTAAAATTGTGTACATGTAAATTGTCATACTACATGTAATCTACATCATCCTCTTTTGCCTGGTCCTATTTCTGGATTCCTTCTTAAGTTATTGGCCTTTAATGTTCCATCATGTGACTATCCCATAATGTGTTTGCTTCTACTCACAGTGCTGTTGTGCACACCACTGTCTACATATCAGAGTTTCTGTAAGATACATGCGTTGGACGGAATGCTGGGATTTACTACTTGAATATTTTCAGCTCCACTGGCTTTTGCCAAACTGCTTTCCAAAGTGGTTGTATCATTTATGCACACACCGGCAGTATGTTCTGACGCATCTGGCGAAAACGGCTTTTGAGAGACACACAAACTGGGTAATATTCTTGCCTTAACTATTTGATTTTGGTGCCCGTGTCGTCATTTCTACCAGCAGCAGCTAGAAGCGCTCCGCAACAGCTAAGGCTGCAGGGAGCACGCCCAGGCGCCCGCTTCCGGCGTGGCTGCTGACGTAGGCGCGCTCGGGAGGCGGCGTGCGTTTGACGCCCTTGAAGGCCCCTTCCGGGCTGTCTGGCAAGATCCAAGTATCAGCTTACGTGGGTCGATTGCTTCTTTTTCATCAGAAAGGAACATATCCTGACGGGCTCTCCTTATTCTCGGAGACGATCCCCTAATCCCAGAAGAGACGCTCTGGGCTGGCGTTTCCTTCCGGCAGCGCCGCGGGCGGCCCTCGGGTCCTTGTAAGGCGCGCGCCGCGGCCCCGCCTCCTTCCTTTCGGCCGGAACCGCCATCTTCCAGGTCGGCCCTGCGCGTGGCTCCCGGCGGCCGTGGTTCCACAGACGTGAGTCCTAACCCAGAGGCCCCGGAGGCTGTGTATCGGGGCCCTAGGGAGACTGTGCAGGCTGCCTGGGTCCCTCTGGCCTGGGTGGCGGAGCTGTGTCTCTCCCGCCCGGTAGCGGCGTGCGGCCGGCGGTGCCGGGCTGGGGCGGGGGCGGAGGACCAGTCCGCGGGGCCGCGGCCTAGCAGGGGCCAGGCTCGGGGAAAAGGAGGCCGCATCACCTGCGTGAGGCGACTCGGGTCAGTCTGGAAAGCGACTCAAAATCTGTGTCCCCACCCACGGCTTCGCTCCACCATCCTGGGCCTACTCGGACAGGCTCTGTGGGGTTGGGCCGCGTGGTGTGATGCCTTTTAAACTTTTCAATATGGTGTTTCCCCCTAATCTGTTACTTACACTTGTAATGTTGTCGGTTTGGGACTGCGGGATAGTAGGAACGGGTTTAAAACTCCGGCGAGGCCTGGTTGTGGGTGAAAAGCCTCGTGGTTGGAGAACGGAATGGGTTCCAACTGTGTCGTCCTGGATAGTGAACTCCAGACCATTAGTCTTCGGTGCATGAAATGATTTCCCGTTTTTAATTTTGGCCCCGGGTCGCAGTTGTACGAAAGGAAAACATTTTGTTTCATTAATGCTGGGGCATCTTGTGTTGAATGAATGGACTCCTGAATAACTGGTTTAGAAATGCAGGGGAAAGGTTATCGAGTACCCGCTTGATCTTCATTTCTTTTTGTCTAGTTTGTAGGTAGGTAGTAGCTGCCAGCTGCCTGTGTTGAGCAAACTGCAGGCTGCATCCCATCGTGGGTTCCGGTTTTGGAACTCAGGTGTATTGGGTCGTGATGTGCAATGAATTTTTTATACGGGAAGATGAGTCTGGTGCAAGCAGCATGGGCTTGAATCAGATATTACTCCCATTCCTGATTCTGCCACTTTGAGCATCTTTCCTTGTTTATGAATTTAACACAAGTTTATGTGAACTTAATATTTAATAGATTCTTAGTTGCTTTTTAAAGTTAAAGGGTGCACTTGTTGTAACACTGGTTTGTTTGGCTGTGGTGGTTAGGTTAAATATTTTGGATCTCCTTGCCCCACAAAAGGGTACTCTGGTGGAGTGATTTATCTTTAGGATTAAGGAGTGTTAAGAGACCAGTTTATGTTAGAACTCTGTCAACAAGTGAAACCAGACTTGGGTATTACTTTGCCTGTAGTCATTGTCAGCAATGGTAATTCTGTCCTTAGATGACCTGAAACAATTAAAACCTTTTGGGACACAAAGTGAAAGGTTTCATTCTAAATGGCTATAGATGAATTCTTAGGCTGATGAATTGACTACCATTTACTAGTAAGCACTTTGCATGTGTGAGGAATTGCTGAGTGCTTTGTAGCCATTACCTCACATTGTCAAGTATTAACCCCATATTAAAGGCGAGAATCAGGGAGTAAATGTAGGTCTCCCAGAAAGCAGGTGGCCAAAGTAGAACCTTGGTCAAAATTAGGCCAGTGGTCATAAAATCTATTTTTCTCCCTCCTACCCTACATGCATTACCTAGTGAGCAATTGTGTGAACAGTCAGAAATATGAAGAGTTGGAGATTTTTGGCAGTTAATAGATTTTTGTACAAGAGATAAAGTCACACAAAAATTAGGTTTGCTGTAAAAGGAGTTTAATCCACAAAGTAAAAATGCAAGGCTGAGTTGTTAGCTTTCCAACAATAAACTATCTTCTAGTTAGTAATTCCAACGCCCTTGGCATTCTAGGCTGGGTTCTACAGGTAATAGTGTGGTAGAGATCATGTGTGTTTATATTCTTTTAACAGGCAAAGTACTGATTTGGTTTCTAAAATCCAGTTCTGCTACTTAATGGAGTTTCGTTACAGAATTTAGGCAGGTTTGGCAAAGATCTTACTCGCTAAAATGATGGTTTTTGCCCTTTGTAAGAAATACTTGTTCATGAGTCAGCTTTTTAGATCATTTTCCAATTCTGGCATTGCTACTGAGATGTAACCATTTAAAATTACGGGTTTTTTGGTTAAAGGGGCTAGTAACAATTTTGCCGTTGTATTTGACTGCTTTACATTTTCTGGTTTCAGTAATTCGCCAAAATGACGAACACAAAGGGAAAGAGGAGAGGCACCCGCTATATGTTCTCTCGGCCTTTTAGAAAACATGGTAAGTAGATTTGTCCCCTTCGAAACCAGCCATTGTATACATTTGTGCTGTTAGCACACTTGAGATGCAGATAATATAATGTATTCTAGTAGCAATTAACCACCTACCTAACTTAATTTTGTAATAAAAAGCATGAATTTTATATAGTAGTACTTACATTGTCAACTAGCAAGATTTAAAAATGTACATATGCCCTAGGCAGTGGTTGCCAACCTTTCGGACCTCACGGATGACCACCGGTTGGCAACTGCTACCCTAGCGGGTTTTGCTCAGTGGTTAGAACCTTGGCCTGTGGACTGAAGGGTCCCCATTCAATTCCAGTCAAGGGCACATGCCTGGGTTGCAAGCTTGATCCCCAGTAGGGGGCATGCAGGAGGTAGCTGATCAGTGATTCTCTGTCATCATTGATGTTTCTATCTCTCCCTCTCCCTCCCTCTCTGAAATCAATAAAAATATATTTTAAAATAAAAAAAAATGTACATAACTGCCCGGCTGGAGTGGCTCAGTGGATTGAGCATCCTCCCATGCATCAAGTGGTCACTGGTTCAATACCTAGTCAGAGCACATGCCCAGGTTGCAGGCTCAATCCCCAGTAGTGGAGGTGGAGGAGGCAGCCAGTGGAAGTTTATTTCCCATCAATGTTTCTGTCTCCCTCTCTAAAATCAACAAAAATATATCTTTTTAAAATGTACACTATCAAAGGTGGGAGTGTGTTGAAAACTAGTGAGGTTATATTTCTTTGAATTGACTTTTTAATCTTGATATTACTGTTTTTAGGAGTTGTTCCTTTGGCCACATACATGCGAATCTACAAGAAAGGTGATATTGTGGACATCAAGGTAAAATTGGGGAAATAACATTAAAAGAAAAGTTAGATTTAGTGTAACATAAGAACAAATACTAGTGTATAGTGCAGCTGTTGGCTCTTTTTATCCTCCGAAGTGGGGAAAAATCCATTGCCTTTGAACAGCTAATTTAATTTTACTTTTAAAACCAGTTTTTGAAGTGCTATTCTTGAGTCTAAGAATTTTCTCTTGTTAACAGCAGGTAGGAAAATATAGGAGACATGAGAATTTATTGAGGTGAAACGGGATACCTTAGTGCAGAGTTTTAATTATTGATTGGGATTACTAATAAAACTAGTGAAAGTTATGTTCTTTTGTGAGCTATATTTGAGAGTATTCTGGCACTCTGGAGCTTAATGATGATTGTCTTTTTGATTGCTCAAAGCAACGTGAAAAATGCATTTCACCGGCTCTGAAAGCTCTTGAGTTGCCATTTAAAAGAGAAAAAATCTTTTAGTTACTTTAATAAAAGTCAGGGTTTAAAAGGAGGAGGCACTTGCTGAGGTAACGTTTACCTCCTTTCTTAACAGGGAATGGGCACTGTTCAGAAAGGAATGCCCCACAAATGTTACCATGGCAAAACTGGAAGAGTCTACAATGTCACCCAGCATGCAGTGGGCATTATTGTGAACAAACAAGTTAAGTAAGTAATAGTTCTTTGATTCGTATTCCCTCCTACCCCCTTTTCACTTTGCCAATTGGACTTATGTCTTTATTGGTCATTCAAGTGGGGCAAAGGAAATATCCTTTTAAAACTCAAGCAAACGGGGTGTTTTGTTTTGTATCCTGTCAGAGGAAACAAAATAGACTTACAGGATTTGGTATTAGGCAGTTCTAGTTTCCAAAGTATAAAAAGAAGTTTAGCCGAAACCGGTTTGGCTCAGTGGATAGAGCGTCGGTCTGCGGACTGAAAGGTCCCAGGTTCGATTCCGGTCAAGGGCATGTACCTTGGTTGCGGGCACATCCCCGTTAGGGGGTGTGCAGGAGGCAGCTGGTCGATGTTTCTCTCTCATCGATGTTTCTAGCTCTCTATCCCTCTCCCTTCCTCTCTGTAAAAAATCAATAAAATATATATTTTTTTAAAAAGACGTTTAATAAGTTACAAATGTTATTAGCGATCTGGTTTAGGTTAAATTATTTAGTGTTTTGGGGTCTGTTAACTTACCCTATCTGTGGGTAAAGGGTTCATGGTTTATTTAATAAATGAAACTGCCAAAAGTTTTTTTGAATTTGGTTTTATTTTTTATGAAGCATTTATAAGAATTTCTGTTTTCTCCAGGGGCAAGATTCTTGCCAAGAGAATTAATGTACGTATTGAGCATATTAAGCACTCTAAGAGCCGAGATAGCTTCCTGAAACGTGTGAAGGAAAATGATCAGAAAAAGAAGGAAGCCAAAGAGAAAGGTACCTGGGTTCAATTGAAGCGGCAGGTGAGTGCTCAACAAAGGGTTTTTTGGTTGATCATGACAACTGTGAAATTTGCTCAGTGATAATTTTATATGCAAGTTAGTAAAGTTTAAAGCATTGAGTATATATACTGAGTGGCCAGATTATTATGCGTTCAGAGATCATAATAATCTGGCCACTCAGTATATATATATATATAGAGAGAGAGAGAGATGGAGGGAGGGAGGGAGGGGGGAGGGGGCCTGGTGCTACATGAATTCATGCTGTGGGGTCCGGCGGGCCTGCCTGCTGGTCGAACTCCTGGTTGAGGGGACAATTTGCATATTAGCCTTTTATTATATAGGATATAAACTGAGTGGACAGATTATTATGCATTCAGAGATCATAATCTGGCCATTCAGTGTATGTTACCTCATTGGTTCTGAGAGCACTTTGAAATTGAGTTACAGTTCTTAACATAATTATTCCATTGCCTTGTTTTGTTTTTTAAATAGCCTGCTCCACCCAGAGAAGCACACTTTGTGAGAACCAATGGAAAGGAGCCTGAGCTGCTGGAACCCATTCCCTATGAATTCATGGCATGATAAGTGGGAAAAAATAAAAAAGACTTCTGTGCTGATAATAATGTTTCTTTTAATTGAGTGGAAGTGTGGCGTCCCTTCCCCCCAGAGAATAATTAAAGAAAACTTTGTGTCACCCTAACTGGTTTGGCTCAGTGGATAGACCGTCAGCCTGTGAACCTAAGGGTCCCGGTTTCTATTCCAGTCAAGGGCACATGCCCAGGTTGTGGGCTCGATCCACAGTAGGGGGGCGTGCAGGAGGCAGCCAATCAATAAAAAGAAAATAAAACTTTGTGTCCTAATTCATTGGGTGATGTCTTCACTATTTGAATTTAGTTGGGGGGTGGGGCGGTTTGCTGAAAGATATGAGGTGGTCTACTTTGCAACAAAGAATACTCCATTGGTTAGGAAGTGGCATCTTGCATTATAGCTAAGCTCAAGGAAAATAGATTACTTAGATAAGTACCCTATTTTAAGGATCAGAAACTTGCCTTTGAAGCCTGCTACTTAGAAAATAGATTCAAATTATCCTCTTCATTGTGAGTTACATACTAGTTATGAGTTGCTTCCACTTTTCATGAAACTTTGCTCAGAAAAAATAGTGCTTGTGATAACTTGGAACTAGAATCCCTTTATTTCAACCGAGATTCAACATTTATGTAGCAGTTAATGTTGCGTTCTAAGCACTTTACATGTTTTGCCCATTTTCCATAAAAGAAAGCTGAAGCACAACTTACCCAAGGCAACAGGTGCAAAGATTCAAACCTAGGCAGTCTGGCTCCATAACCAGGTCTTAATCTCTAGTGCTATATTGCTTCATATTAATGGGAACATTTTAAAGCTACTTTGTCTAGTTGGAGCACATTTAAGTTCTGTTTCTTCCTAGATATTTACTTGGATATGGTAAACATCCAAAAAAGAATTGATCACATCCTATCCTAGCTGCCTTCAGTATTCTGTGATCCCTGTAGCAGCAGTATCAGTTTGACATGAAAACCTTGACATTCCTCTGAGTATTCTCTTCCCTACTAACAGATTCAATGACAAGAACCTGTTCATTTTTATAACAAGTCAGTGCTATAAATGGGTAGTAAGCCCAGTATTAGCGGCCTTCAGATTTCTCCAGTGAAGTGTGATGGTAATGGGTCTACTATAAGTCAAATGGATATTTGCCCTTAACAGGTTTACATCTAGTGATAGAAAGTTGTGTTTAAACAATTCACTATCACAGAAAGCAACCAGGAACAATTATGAATTCAGTTGGCATTCCTGTTTAATGTTTTTTATTTATTTTTAATGTATTACTGATTTCAGAGAGGGAGAAACATCAATGATGAGCGAATCATGGATTGGCTGCCTACTGCACGCCCCCTACTGGTGATCAAGCCCGCAATTCAGGAATGTGCCCTTGAGCAGGATTGAACCCAGGACGGTTCAGTCTGCACACTGACTATCCACTGAGCCAAACCAGCTAGGGCTGTTTTCCAATCTTTGATGGCACCACTGCCCAGTTAAAATCATTTTTAACTCTAATGTGTCTCACTTTGCATATTTTAAAATTGCATTTCCTGAATATCTTGTCTAGCCATTTCAAGGCAAAATAAGGTATCAAGGAGTGTAGGACAGCAGAGGGAAGAGTTGGTACTAATAGGCCTCTTGTTTCTGCCTTATGTTTTCACTGATTATTTCTGATCTCTCGTGTCTGACCCTTTCCACTTGCTGCTTCCTTAACTTCAGCATACAGACTTTTGAAAAGCAGCACATAAAACGAGCAGCTTTTCCTGTGCCTTTCTGTTATCTTCATTTCCCAGTCCCACTGCACATATGGCTCTTCCTCCACCACTCCAATGAAACTACTGCTCAGAACTTGACCAAACACTTGCTAATTAAATTAGAGGCTTTTCAATTTGACTTTACCCCTAAATATTTGCCCATTTTTTTTCTCTTCCAGAGTTCCAGAGGCTTCTACCATACTTTTTCCCAGTTTTTAAACATGTCTGACTTCCCTCTCACTCTGGATTCTTAATGTTTCACGTCTGTCTATGATTTTGTTATGAGTAGAGTTCTAAGCCAGTGGTTCACAAAGTATGGGTCCCCAACTGGCTGCATAAACATGCAGACCTGTACCAGAACAACTTGAGTCAAATTCTGGGGTTGGGCCCAGTACTTACACTCTGGGGGTTTAAGATGCATGTTCTAGTTTGAGACCCACTGACTTACGTCATAGTCATCCCTAATATACTTGACACTTAGATTTCAGAGCTCACTCTCTGAAGCTCGATTGATATTTACAACTCTGGGCAGCTCCATCTGAATGTCCTGCAAATAAAGAGATTAGTTTGGAAAGTTTTATTAGATGAATTAAGTTAAAGTCCCTGAGTTTTGAGTAGTGTATATGTGTGCTAGGATTATGTACCCTGCCTTGAAATTCAGGATCTTTTAAATGAGTAACCATGACAGATTGTAAATTTGTAAGTCCTGTACTATACAATTCCCTTTTCTTAACACTTGTTGAGAATGAAAAAAAGTATTCTTAACTATAGAACTTTTTACCCTATTCTTACTAAGAGTCAAGACTGTAAAGGAGGTTGCATGGCTACTTAAACTTTTAATTCTGATCTTGCCAGGTATCTTTTAAGGCCTTCTATTTTTGTTAAGATGAACCCAATCCCAAGGGTTGAATAAAATATAGCACACTCTTTTTGAAGTCTTCTAAAAATTGTGGCTAAATATATCAACTTGATTTCCTATCTCTTCTATATTCCCACTAATGTACATTAGCATTTTCTCTGGACTGGGATGGAAAAAATGCTAAAATATAAAACATTGCTAAATAGCAATAAGAATTGCTAAGATATAAACAAGGTAGGCTTTTCATTCTTTTAGCATGAGAATTTTAAATCGAATTGAATTTATTTGAAATATGCATGTTCTAGCATTTTTCAACCCAGCCCCACTTAAAGGGAAATAAATTGGTGTTCATGCAAAACACCTAATCTGTTAGACAAGTTGCTTGGTTATGAATAATAACAACGAGGCAGCATCTGCAGCTGTTCCTGTTGAGGTGGAAAGTGTATCAAGGAATGGATAAGCAGCCAGCCAAGTTTCTGCATTGTAATGCTTTTCAAACAGCAAAAGTGTGAAATGAGGAGCAATTGACAGGCCATCTCACAAAGCCCCAAATGCAAAAGGCTGGGAAATGTGTAGGGAAATGCTTTCATACCCACTTTCCTAGCAAGAATAGAATTTATGGAAATCATTTGTATTGGAAAAGAAATGGAAAAAGGGTACTCTTTATTGTCTCTACTAAATGAGGTAATGGCTTAGCTTAAGTGAAGATGTGATTGCATATTTTGCTCCTGAGAGAGAAGGTTCAGATTAAGTTCAACCTGTTTTGTCATTCCATTTACATGACCAGAGTGCTTTCCATGCTGGATTTCAAATCTTGGACAGCACCAAGATTTGAAATCAGGGGTTGGATTGTCTACTACTGAATGACTCTGACTTTGGATTAATTCTTAAGCTCGTCTGAACATCAGTTTAGAAAATATTTCACCAATTTCATAGGGTTAATTAAGATTAGGGAGAATTAAGATTTAGACTTTTGTTAATTGAACTAATTTACGAATGATGATAAACTTTATGAGGATGACTGTGATGGCAGACAGGAGTATCTTATGTACTGTGTTGTCTTTTCAGTAAATGTTTTATAGTAGAAACTTAGCTGTTCTTTGTGTTTTGTACCAGCACTTAACAGCCTTACAGAGTAGATTTTTAATTATTTTGACAGTTGAAATAAAGTAGGGAGTTGGTATAAGACAGAAGCATAATTCCTATTCCGGGGAAAGTACCAAAAGATAGTCTCTGAGTCTCCTGTAAGCATAGTAATATTCAAGGATTTAGGCCATACTGGAAAGGTAATTGATACTGAATTTTAGGGATGGTGGTTGGAGAGGTGTTTTTTTTAATCCTTGCCTGAAGATATGTTGAGAGAAAGAGAGAAACATCTTTGCCTCCCTTAAGCACCCTGAAAGGAGATCGAACCTGAAACCTAGGTTTGTGCCCTGATCAGGAATCAAACCCACAACCTTTCTTTTGAGTGTACGGGATTATGCTCCAGCTAACTGAGCCACCCAACCAGGGCTGGGGGGAAGGGACAGTCTTCAACTAGTAGAGGACAGACCCTTGGCGAAGTTTTGCCTGAGGTCTAGAAATCAAGCTTATTTAGCTGGTAAAGGGTTAGTAACTTTCTAAGGCTAGTGATGTTTGCATATTCCAGATTCTATCCTTCACACTCATTCTAAACACCCATGGACTTGTGTATCCCTATCTGCCTACACATTTCTATTATTTTTCTAAAACCACTTCAGCATGCCTGTTGTGTTAGTCACACAATTTTACATAATGACACAAATCCAAATGAAAAACAAGCAGCAACAATTTACACAAGGCTATTTATAATTCCACAGTTCAGTAATATCTGCATTAAAAAGTCATGGACTATTTTGTGTACTTGCAAATGCAAAGAGCTTTCCAAGAAAAGTGGAATAACATTTTGAGCTCACCTAGCAAAGTTGCCATGTAATTGCAAAATGGAATGTAATTATCACCTGAGCAGAGAACAGTCTTAGGAATCTTCCTTATTGAGTGACCTTAAACTTAAATGATCTTATTCCTGACTGGGAATGTATAACGGAATGAAGTGAAGAGATAAGCCCAAGACTCAGCCAAGAAATGGCTTTTCCCTAGAAAGGTCTGCATTTAGACTCCAGGAATGTCAAGTGTTTGTGGCAGGTCACATTGACAGCTGCTCAGCATAGATCCCCTTGTCTGTTCCTTGAATTTTAACAGGTAGCAACTGTCTAGCCCCTGGGGAGGAACTATAATTGTTCAAGTTAGTCACAGCAATTCCAGTCTTTTTTGCTAGATACTTGTATGAACTTCCAGCTTCTTTGTTCTGGTCATTGGGATATGAGAAAGTCTGCTGGGCTCTTCTGAGGATCATTTTATCTAATAAAGAGGGAATATGCAAATTGACAATCACACCCTCACAAAGATGGCAGCGCCCAGTCCCCTCAGCCCTGCTGGAGTCCCCCAGTCCTTTCAGCCCGACCAGCGGTGGGGGGGGTGGGGTGGCGGCAGGTGCACGATGCGGCCAGACCTGCCCTCAGCCCCCCAGCTGCCCAGGGCCGCCCAAGGCTCAGGTTACCAGGGCCGGCCAAGGCTTGCGCTGCCGGCAGTGGCAGCAGCAGAGGTGTGATGGGGGTATTGCCTTCCCCTGATCGCCGGGTCACCTCCAGCCCCTGAGGGCCCCGGACTGTGAAAGGGGGCAGGCCGGGCTGAGGGACCCCCCCCTCCAGTGCATGAATTTTCATGCACCGGGCCTCTAGTTTCACAATAAGAAAAGAGAGGCCCTCCCAACCTGCTTGAATGAGGACTTAATGATTGGGGAAGCAGGAGCCATTTTGTATCCAAGAAGGAAAGGCCAAGAGAATCTGAGAGACAACAAACCAGACCCCTATCACTGAACTGCTCAAAGACCCCTGGAAGCTAACAGTTTCAAAGCTGTTCTGTAAATAGTAACTCTCTTTATGGGTGCCTTTTCCCCAGTCGGGGAAGGAGGTGCCCTGCTTCAAGTCTTCCCAGTTAAACTGAAGTTTAACAGAAGGGGATTGCCTTGTGAACAGCCAAAAGTCAGTACAACTGAAATATGGCAGTTCTCAGTACATTTCCTGGAACACTTGCTCCTGAGAACAGGTTACTCTCAAAACTAAGGTACTGGGATAATGTTTACACACATGATTTGTCTTTCCCAGTTCATACAGTGAAGACACCATTTGTTCATTCAGAAAGTCAATCAGTGAACAAACATTTATTCAAGAGCTTGTAAGTCCCAGGTACCACTATGTGCTTGGTACTAAGACACAAGCTAGAGCCCCTGCCCTCCTGGAGACAGACATGAAGCAAATATTCCACCAGGAAGTAGTGACACTTGAATGTGCCCAGAAAGTAACTGGGAAATAAGTGTATGAATGGTAGCAGTGGTCAGAGGAAGCTTCCCCAAGGAAGGAACAGGTAAACTACTCACAATCAGTTCCTTCAAGATTATTCAGGATTCTTCAATTGAGAAATGACGAAAGTAGGGGTGGAGAGGAGGAGACACCAAGAAATGGAGGCAGTAGAAATTATGGAAGTTGGCAATTGATGTGGAAGTGAGAGTCAAGGATGGGCTACTGGATGATGGAGGCACATTCATTAGTGTGGTCAATTGCAAAAAATGGATCCATTCTCTACCCCTCTGCATCCCAGTCCTTTCAAATGTGCCTTTGCAGCTCTCTCCACCAAGGAGTGGAGCGTTTTTCCCTACCTCTTGAATCTGAGCTGGCATTATGACTTGCTTTGGCCAACAAAAAGCAGAGGTGGTGGGTTCACCTCTGAGCCTAGGTCTCAGGAGGCCTTTTCCACTTCCAGTCACTATCTTGAAACCCTTCTCAGCCACCATGAGAATAAGCCCTGGCTAGCCTGCTTGATGAGCAGAGATATGTGACTCAGTTACTGTCCCTCCCTCATCACAGCTGACTGACAGCCAGCTGCAGGATGATGCCAGTTCCTCAAGCCCTGGCAGCTCTCTGCAGAGGCATGAAAGAGCCAGCCAAGATCAGCTGGGCCTGGCATAGTGTAGGATAACCACCCCATTGATCTTTAGACATGTGAGCAAATATGAGGGGTCATTGTTTGAAGCCAGTTGTATTGGTGTGTTTTTTAATGCAGCAAAAGCTAACTAATACAACCAGGATAGAGGGAGGAGTGAGTAAAGGAAGGGTGTCTAATAGGCAATTGGACATAAGAGGCTGGAATGCAGGAGGCCAGAAGCGTAAGGTGAAACTCCCAAGGCTCTGCCTTGCCAGGGTGGGCCCAGAAACCCATGATCAGGCCATGGTTCTCTCTCACTCTCCACCTCACCCTAAACTCCACTTTACACCTGGAAGTCAGTACTGGAATGAATAGTGAAGCACATGCATGATTCAAGTGCATAGGTCCTGAGCCAGAGCTTCCAGCCTCCTAGCCCATGGAATGCTTACGGGAGTGTTGATGAGTCAATGCAGCTAGTGCCAGCTGAGGAGCAAACAAGTACTGCCTCCGGGGCCTTCACAGATCTGGAGCCTGGTCACAGTGACTGCAGTTCCCTTGTACTGCTACTATGAGCTCTCTCCCCATCCCCTTTTCCCTAATACTGTCATCCCTCATCACCTTTTGAAAATAAAAGGCAACGTTTGGCAGGAATTTACCTCCCACTGTTGCAGAAACATCCTACTGATTACAGTTTTCCCTCTTCCTTTCCTCCCCCAGCTCCTAACTCTGATCTCAGGTTCACTCACTTGTCTATTGACTCAGGATCGCCTCTGCGGGCTGGAGGCGGCCACCGGGCTCAGGCGTAGCCCGGCGAGAGGCCTCCCTGCACTCGGGATAGTGCCTGCATTTCCAGCGTCTGGGGGCCGTGAAACGCGCAGGTCCCCGAGCAGAGAGCGTCAGGCTGCGAGGAGTGCGCACGCCGGCAGCGCTGTCTCCAGCCCTCGCTGCTCCCGCCCTGCCCGCCACCACGGGGAGGGTGGGGAAGAGGAGGAGCCTGAGGCGGCCGCTGCGCCCTGGTGCGCGCGGAGTCCTTTAAAAGCCGCCGGCGGTGACAACTCGGCGGTCCGCCTGGCCCCGGTACCCCGAGTCCTCGCGCTGCCCGCTCGCCAGCCACCCCGCTGCGGCCGAGGCCTCGCTGGGTAGGCTTGTGCTCTGGCGGCCGGACGCGCTCCATGCGGCCGCCCAGCATGTCCGGGCACTTTCTGCTCGCGCCCATCCCCGAGTCCTCCTCCGACTACCTCCTGCCCAGGGACATCAAACTGGCCGTGCTGGGCGCCGGCCGCGTGGGCAAGAGCGGTGAGTGCCTAGGGGACCTCAGGGCGGAGCCCACCCCGGGCCGGGTCCGAACCACGGGGTAAGGGGAAGAGTGGGAGCTCACAGCCGGGGGAGGAGGACTGGGCACAGGGAGGAAGCGGACATCCCCTCCCCTCTGGCTTCCCCGCTGCTTCGCCGGGTGTGGCACCGTTGGAGAACGAGGGCCGGTGCAGCAGGTTGGAGAACGAGGGCCGGTGCAGCAGGTCGAGTACCTGCAGTCGTCCCGCCACCAAAGGCACGGAGACCACGAAGGCTACCCCGGGGTTTGCAGAGTCCGCTGCCCGGTCCTCCCTCCTCTCCTGGGGAGCGTCGTGTTTGACGGTCCTGTCCGAGCCCTTCACCTGATTTTCCTATTTCACTTTCAGCAATGATTGTGCGCTTCCTAACCAAGAGATTCATTGGCGATTATGAACCGAATACAGGTTAGAACAATTATGTGCCCCCTGCTTTTGTGGCTGCGTGCTTCGATTTTCTTTGTCCTGCTGAGAACGTAAGAATTTAACAGCAGACTCTTCTTCATTCTCCAGGCAAGTTGTACTCACGGCTTGTGTGTGTCGAGGGAGACCAGCTGTCCCTGCAGATCCAGGACACCCCCGGGGGAATCCAGGTAAGGGCTGGCGGACTTCCCTTCCGCCCCCGAGGGCGCTCGGCAGCGTGAGCAACACTCTCAGCGGGCTTGGTGTGCGTTTGGATGGGAGTAGCGGACCGGCCCCAGGAGTGGGCTGTTCGAAACCTCCCAAGAGGGCCAGGACTGCATGTTGGAGGCGCTTCCTCCTGTGCGCCACCTCTGACATCTTCATAGTTTTCACATAGTTTCACCTCTGAGAGGGGGGAGGCGCTGGGCTTCTCTTTACGAGCTGTGAGGGCAAGGCTACTGGCTTGGGTCTCACCCCCTCTTTCAGGGCTGGCCGTGGAACCGTTAACAAAACTGACCGGCCGGGGCCCTGGAGGGGGTCTTCTCCCCTAGCAAGGACTGCGGAAGTGCTTCTGTCCCTAGCTGTTCCCGCAAGTCACTAATTGCGGTCAGACACGCTTGGCGCCCGCTCAGGAATGTAACTTGATTAAGTTAATTGCTCTCCCTTCTAGGGAGGAAAGGTCTCGTGGAAGAACTGAAAGAAAGAATTTTTTTTTTCTGGAACATTCTCAAGGAGGACATGCTAAAAATATTTTTATGGGTTTTGGGAATAGATGTTTATCTTGGCTTATTGTCCAAGTTTTGCTTTTTCTGAGTTAGTTCCTTAAAAATTGTGACATTCTGATTTGAAAGTTCTCATTGAAGTCATTCTTCAGTCAGCCTAGGCTCACCACAGACTACCTGCCCGGCAAGGAGGTTAAAAACAATGCCTTGGTAACAGCTAATAAAATAACCCAGGCAGGGAACTGGCCTGGGAATGTGCTCTTTCTACATCAAAAACCTCCTTCTGCAGAAGCAGGGCAGAATCTGAAAACTGTATTTAGTGATTTCTTTTTCAACCGTTGCTCAGAGTTTACTTTGATGTTATTTTGAGTCCTCTCCCACTGAGGGCTTCCTTGATCAGACCCCCTTTGATCTTCTCAGGTCCAAGACAACCTCATGCAGGTGGTTGACTCCCTGTCCAAATGCGTGCAGTGGGCAGAGGGCTTTCTGCTGGTCTATTCCATCACAGACTACGACAGCTACCAGTCGATCCGCCCCCTTTACCAGCACATCCGGAAGATCCACCCCGACTCAAAGGCCCCTATCATCATCGTGGGCAACAAGGGGGACCTTCTGCATGCCCGGCAGGTGCAGACTGATGATGGTGTTCAGCTAGCCAATGAGCTGGGCAGCCTGTTCCTTGAAATTTCCACCAGTGAAAACTATGAGGATGTCTGTGATGTGTTTCAGCATCTCTGCAAAGAAGTGAGCAAGCTGCACAGCCTCAGTGGGGAGAGGAGAAGGGCCTCCATCATTCCTCGGCCACGCTCTCCCAACATGCAAGACCTGAAGAGGCGCTTCAAGCAGGCTCTGTCTCCCAAAGTCAAAGCGCCCTCCGCACTGGGGTAAACCCACCTCAGACAGACTGCCTCCTTTTTATTATGCATTTGTGCAGCTGAAAAGACTGGGGAGGAGGTCTCCTTTTTAAGCACACATTCAGAGTTTATTTTTATACAAACTATTGGTTTGCAATTGTATGTGTATTTCTGAAAATTCAGTGATTGCCTAGAAGTTGAAGAGTTGTTTTTTTAAATAAAACTTTTTTTTTTACTGTAACTGCTAGCCACCCTTCCATTAAAGGCAAAATGGCAACATTTCGCCTTGTTTCTTAAATGTCTTTTTATAGAAATCATACTTGCACCAGAGCCCAGAACTGCTCCATGCTTGCCCCCAGTCTGAACTCTGATTGGTGTCTCTCTGTTGGGAGGGGTTTAAGTGGAGGGAATGTGTTGTGGGAGAAAGAAAAATATGTGGAGGAGGAAAGAGATTTGAATAACTGCAGGATGTCTTTAATTAGGGCACTTTGCCACAGGCATGAAATTAACATCATTTGATTTCCACTGTGCAATGATGTTAAAAATTACATCAGTGCAAATGGTATTTTGTTTTTTAAATAAGGGTGGGAGAATAAACTTCCACTTGTACCAATAAATAGTAATGTTACTCTGCAAATAACAAGTGACAAAAACAAAAAAAACCATTTTCCAGTACTTCTTATGTCAGTAAGTGCACTCTACCATTCAGGAGTTGCCTAAAAATTCTCCTTTCCTCTCTATCTCCCTGACCCTCATATTCAATAGGGTATCTGATCTGTCAATTTTTTATTTTTCTCTAAATTGTTACTGTCTGCCTTAATTCAGGCCTTTACCAGTGTAGGTAAGGGTCCAGGCAAGACTCTGGTTTCTTGGCTTATGGAATGCCACCTGTCTAATTCTTTCTTTATACCAGAACAACCTTACTATATCCAACCCTAATCATTTTATTTCCATGATTGAAAAACCTCAGCTGGTTTTCCCTTATTTAGTGGATAAAATATAAATGAGACATGGCATCAAGATTATTCACCACCTCTCCAGCCTCATCATCACCTTCTGCCAACACACACACACACACACACACACACACACACACACCCTCCATTCCAATAGACCGGTCTGCCTTTCTCAGTATACACGAGGCTCTTTTACACCTCTTTGCCTTGGCATGAACTATTTCCTCTGCCTTGAATATTTTTCCGTCTTCTTCACCTCCAATATGGCTAACTCATCTTCCAAGACCCAAGTCACATGCTACTTTCAGCCTCTGGGTGCCTTCTCTGAGTCTCCTTCTATTTTCATTGCATTTGTGTTATAACCCAACTATGTCATGTAGCTGTTTATCACCTTCTTTGGAAGGAGCACTGCTCAAGGGCAGTAACTGCATTTTATGACTTTGTATTCCAAGCTTCTAGTCCAGTACTTGCACGTGAAGTGATAGGTTTTCAGTAAAAATTTGATGAATAAATGATTGTATTATTTATTGGGGCCAAGGGACAATAATGGGAGATTACAGTGACATAACTTGTCACTTTTGCAGAACAAGGACAGAAGACATTCTGAGTAGTTAAAAGTTCTTTATTAGCATTGACAGAAAGTGACACATGCAGCTTCTGGCCATTGCAGACCATTGCCCTTCCAAGGCCACCTCTGTCCAGACCTCTGACAGTAACACCAATCTTCCCTATACTTGAGGGGCATTTACCTAGGCAAAATGACATGAATGATTTAGAAAATTAGATCATTTATATCTAAAGGAATGTCCAAATATTTAAGAAGAAATATTGTTTTAGCCCGGTTAATGTGGCTCAGTGGTTGAGGGTCAACCTATGAGCCAGGAGGTCACGGTTTCATTCCCTATCAGGGAACGTGCCTGGGTTTGCAGGTTCTATCTCCAGTGGGGGGTGTGCAGGAAGCAACTGATTAATGATTCGCTCTCATCATTGATGTTTCTATCTCTCTATCCTTCCCCTTCTCTGAAAACAATAAAAATATATATTTTTAAAAATATTGTTTTAGATTCCATTAACCTAAAAAAAGGACTCAATTCTCCTTGCTCATTTGCATACCCTCAGAACAAAGGAGTTCTTTCTATCATCTCCATTCCTGCTTCCTACCATACCTAAGCATGGACATGAGAAACAACTGATCCTCCTAATCATGGTTATGCTCATTGTGTGCCCAGATTGCCACCCAGTGCCAGGGGCCCCCTCTCTGTGTTCAAGAAGCTAAGATCAAACATCCCATAGGAAAAAGTTAAATCATAACTTTGCAGCTAAAGGAAAATACAAGAGATGTCCCAATGCAGCCTATGATCCAATTCCAAGTGAGAACAGGAAGTACCCTCGTGCTCTCCAAGGAGCACACTGTGGACCAGAGGGGTCAAAGATGAGTCATGGGTTAGTTCCAAAGGGAGTGACAGCCTCCAGGGGCCCCAGGAAGCTAGGGGTCAGGCAGAAAGCACCCTACCCGGTATTTTTCCTGTCCTCAGCGTCACAAATAACTGACCTCCAGGGCCCCGTGGCTTCCTTTATTTTCTGGTCCCAGAACTAGCCTAGCACAGGACCTGGCTCCCTGATGCCTGTTGCCTCTTTCCTGGGGGTCTCTTGGGGAATCAGGTGCTTGGGAACATCTGGAAAAAGGACCTGGGATCATAGCCCTGGAGATGGAAGAGAGGAGCAGGGAGTTATCAGGAGGTGGTTAGGGTGGGATTTGGGTGTCAGATTTGTGGGTAGGGAAGAGGATCTGAGGATTTGGGTTTAATTGGGCATAGAGGAGGCGCTGATTGGAGCCTACCTTCCTTCCCCTCAGGAATGGGGAGGACAGGGTTGTGGGAGCACTGGGTGTCATTATGTTACTGATGGGGGCAGAACTCCTGAAACATTGGGCAGAACACTGAAAACTTGGGTGGGTGTGGAGAGGCCAGAGTGTACACATCTCCCCCTGGAAGTTATGCCTTAACTCTGAGTGTCCTCATCAGTGTGCCAATCACCTGTCACCCTCAGGAGGGAGGTGGGGCTACAGCATCCCAGCTCCTTCTTCACTCCCCCTCCCCAACCAGAGCCTCTGTTTTTGAACTCCCCAGGTTTCCTTTGGTCATGCCTCCTTCTTTGGTCAAGGCTTGGTCTAATTGTACTCCAAAACTGCAGAATGATCTAATTAACATGCCTATCAGCATGGTCCTGGAGAAATGGACAGGATCCGAAGGCTAAATTATACATCCTGCAAACATTCTTGTTTCACATGCGGCTCATGAAAAGTGGACTTGAATAATGGAAAAATACATGAATTCTAACAGAAGAAAATAAATTTGTTTTGCTTGTATTGAGGTGAAGGGCTCAACGGAAGATCTAAAGTTTATTAATATCCATATGGAGAAGTGGATTAAAATAAGTAATTGTGGAAGGTGGCAGTGAACAAAACAGCTAATAAGAAAGACAAGATAATGGTTAAATCATGAATTGGAGGCTCCAATAGCTTCCCCCCCATGCCATGTATGTATTGTAGTTTCAACTTCTCATTGTGTAAAGTTACCGATTCAAATTTATGATGCAAAGATAGTTGTATGATTAATAATTTATTCTTACCATCTCATCTGTCTCCAAAAGGTAATATATATATACTAGAAGCCCGGTGCACGAAATTCGTGCACGGCGGGGGGTTGTCCCTCAGCCCAGCCTGTACCCTCTCCAATCTGGGACTCCTGGAGGGATGTCCGACTGCCCATTGAGGCCCGATCCTGGTGGGATCGGGCCTAAACGGGCAGTTGGACATCCCTCTCACAATCCAGGACTGCTGGCTCCCAACTGCTTGCCTGCCTGCCTTCCTGATTGCCCCTAACCGCTTCTGCCTGCCAGCCTGATCACCCCCTAACCACTCCGTTGCCAGCCTGGTTGATGCTTAACTGCTCCCCTGCCAGCCTGTTTGCCCCCAACTTCCCTCCTCTGCCAGCCTGGTCACCCCTAACTGCCCTCTCCTGCAGGGTTGATCACCTCCAACTGCCCTCCCTTGCAAGCCTGGTCCCTCACAACTGCCCTCCCTTGCAGGCTGGGTGCCTCCCAACTGCCCTCCCCTGCTGGCCATCTTGTGGTGGCCATCTTGTGTCCACCTGGGGGCAGGATCTTGAACCACATGGAGGCAGCTATATTGTGTGTTGCAGTGGTGATCAATCTGTATATTATTCTTTTATTAGATAGGATAGAGGCCTGGTGCACGGTTGGGGGCCAGCTGGTTTGCCCTGAAGGGTGTCACAGATAAGGGTGGGGGTTCCCTTGGGGTGTGGGGCGGCCTGAGCGAGGGGCCTGTGGTGGTTTGCAGGCCGGCCACGCCCCCTGGCAACCCAAGCAGAGGCCCTGGTATCTGGAATTTATTTTCCTTCTACAATTGAAACTTTGTAGCCTGGAGGGGAGCCAAGCCTGGGGCTCCGGCAGCCATTTCTGTGGCAGTTAATTCACCTTCTACAATTGAAACTTTGTAGCCTTAAGCGGGTGAGCCCGGCCAGGGTGTGTGGAAAGCTTTGCTTCCCCTGTTGCCGCCGGCAACCCTGGCCTGCTCTCTCAAGCTCCATTCTGCCGCCATTTGTTTGAATTTGTTTACCTTCTATAATTGAAACTTTGTAGCTTGAGTGGAGGCTTAGGCCTGCAACGGCTATGGAAAGCTTGGCTTCCTCTGTTACCTGGGAAACCTTGCTCTCTGTGGCTGTAGCCATCTTGGATTGGGGTTAATTTGCATACTCGCCCTGATTGGCTGATGGGCGTGGCTTGGCTGGTGGGCGTGGCTTATGTAGCAGAGTGATGGTTAATTTGCATATTGCCATTTTATTAGAGAGTGTATATATATATATATATGTGTGTGTATATATATATGTGTGTGTGTGTGTGTGTATGTGTGTATGTGTGTGTACATATATATTAAACTGATTTCAGAGAGTGAGGAAGGGAAAGGGAGAGAGAGACAGAAACATCAATGATGAGAGAGAATCATCAATGGGCTGCCTCCTGCATGCCCCACACTGGGGATTGAGCCTGCAACCTGTGTATGTGTCTTGACCAGGAATTGAACTGTGACCTCCTGGTTCATGGGTAATGCTCAACCACTGAACCACACCAATCGGGCCCAAAGGTGAAATATTTTGAAAGACTTAGTCTCCAACTGCTTTGGCACTCAATAAGAAAGATGTGATATAGAAACAAACAAGCAAACTCCCAAATGATTATTTTCCAAACACCATTAAGTTAGCTAGGGTGTTAAGAAGTTTAACTGATGTAAGCAATGATTAGTTTGTAATAGCAGAACAGTTTTCAGCATACAGAGTAGAAATTTGTGTCTCCTAGAAAAAATGTAATCCACCCTCATGTACTTCCTCAACCCAATAGAAAATGAGCTCCGTTAAGGTGGGATGGGTCTCATTCTTCTTGGCTCCACAGCACCTGTTAGAGTGTCCGGTACAAAACAGGATCCTCAGAACTATTTGCTATACTGAGCCATTAGAGAACTTAAGGAGTCCATAACGACACTTCTGTATAGCTTACATGTGCAGGGTGTATATCTATATTCTGGGTTTCCATTGTCAAACGATCATAGATGGCCCTTTCCCTATTCTCAAAAGCAGGGCTACTTGAACAAGCAGCTGTCCACCATAGTGATTTGCATTATTTCAAATCACATTTATTGAGAGCCTGTCTTGTGCTTAATGTTGTGATTGAGACAGCATTCCTCGTCTAGGAGCTCAGGCCGCTGGGAGTTCTGGAGGCCTGGGTGAAAAGTGAACTAAGACTTTGATCCAAATCTGAGGGTGTTGACAAAATTAGAGGAGGGTGCAGATTAGAGCAGAGAAGGGACTGGAGACAAATACCTTATGGAGTGTGAAACTATCCTTATTAAGAAAATGATGTTTCTTACTTTATAAATTGTAAAACATTATTTCCTTTGAGTATACTTATGTTCAGTTGAGGATTAATGAGTTAAATTTGTAACTTCCTGCCATTTCTTACTGGAATCCTCTACTTAAATTAGAACATTGTTAACTACAAGGCTTACTTGTGTAAAAAGATTTTGTCTGGAAATACATGGATTTATAACTCTGGAGAAATAGGGATGTTTCGGGAGCTCCTGCTGATGAACAGTTACCCACCAGCTTTAAGGAGGCAACATCTGACGGGTTCTGGGTGAAATCAAGGTTAGACCCCATTTTGCTCTTGAAGGACATGTGACCTTAGGCACAGCACACTTTAAGTTTCCTTACCTTAAAATGGAGATAAATACCACTGGGCGGAATTATTGGCAGAACCTGACACAGATGAAAACTTAGAAAACTAAGGCTCAGAGATGGCCTAACGTCACAGAAGCCAGGAAACCAGGAGGCCTGGCTCCAGGAAGGGACAAGAATCCCTTCAGCGCAGGGCTGTTCCCCTGGGCAGGTCTGTGCAGGCCAGCATCTTTTCAGAAACTTGTGAAAATGAAGACTCCACTGCTATGTATTTGAGCCATGGAGGAGGAATCCGTGTTTTAAGGAGCTCCCTTGATGCTTCATGTGTAGAGCTTTTGAGTGAGATCATACTCTGAGCTCACCCTTTGCTTCCTGTTAACCCAGGGGGAGTCAGATGTGCAAGGAGAGCACGAATACCACACAAAGTTGGGGGGAGGGGAGGGGGCAGAAGTCGGGGAGGGAGCCCCTGCATTTCTCCCAGTGCTGTTGCTGGTGAGGCTGGGTGTGGGGTGGGTTGACCTCGCTGAGTTTCATCCAGTCTCCTCAGAACCCCTGATAGAGCCACGTCCTTCTCCAGTTCGGGGTCTTTCCCAATCTTTTTCCACTACTTGGAAAGTCATGGTGAGGTGGAGGCAGTGGATAGGGGGTGGGGGGGGGTGGGCATCATCAAAGTCAGCATGCCCAGGACACTCTCCCACTGGCCAAATCTCTCCTCAGTCTCTTCTCTGACCAGCGTCCTGAGAAGCAACCTGCACCCAGGCCCCATCCCCCTCACCCCCCTTCAAGCCCGTTCTTTTCTCCTGGAGGCAGGAGGTTAACACTTTGCAGGGTTTGGGGGTCCGGGAGTTGTTGAAAGTCAGTGTGGCGAGGGGGCTAAGGCAGCGAATGATTTACCACAATGGGAAGCAGAAATTCACAATCACATTTGGGAGCTCAGAGTGCCTTCCCATCCAACTCAGTCTGGTCCAGGATGGCTCTGTGTGTGTGTGTGTGTGTGTGTGTGAGTGTGTGTGTGTGTGAGTGTGTGTGTGTGTGTGTGTTTGAGTATGTGTGTGAGAGTGTGTGTGAGTGTGTGAGTGTGAGAGTGTGTGTGAGTGTGTGTGTGTGTGTGTGTGTGCGCGCACACGTGCGCGTGCATGTACTTTGTAGTACATATTCTCCCAGATGGGGAAAATAAGAGGATGCTGCCGCCATGTTTGAGGGGCTGTCTCCAGGAACCATGTGCTAGTCACATCTTTTGTAGCATAATAATAAAACTGATGACAACAACCATGAGATACTATCATTACCAAATCTGCATGTCTTTTTCAGCTTTCCAGAGAAATGGAACCAACAGGATGTACTTATATACAAAGAGATTTATTATAAGAAATTAGCTCACGTGACTATGGAGGCTGAGAAGTCCCAGTATCTGCAGTCCACAAGTTGGATACGCAGGAGGCCGATGGCACAATTCCAGTTCAAAAGCTGGCATGCCGGAGGCTCAGGAGAGCTGCGGTGCGAGCTGGACTCCAAGGGCAGGAAGAGACAGTCCCGCTCCAGGCCGGCTGGGGGAGCGCCCTCCGGAGGGGTGGCCAGCCTTTCTGCCCTACGCAGCCCCTCACCGGCCTGTGGGAGGGCAATCTGCTTATTTACTCAGTTAACTGCCTTGAATGTTAATCTCACGCAGAAGAATGATACACCCAGAAGGATCCTCTGCCTTGGGGGACGTGGTGGGACACAACAACAATGTGATGGTTGGGGCCATCCTTATTTGTGAACACGAGGAGCTGAGAATGGATGAAATAAAAGAAATAGCAATTCATAGGGTGGGTCCTCTCACTGCTGATGTGCAAGGAAGTGGGTGTAGTGGCACCAACTGGACCTTCTGTCTGTGCCAGTTCTGTGGGCCCTGGTCCCCTTACTCTAGACTGCCCAGGAGACAAAGACCCCTGGGGCGGAAGGTGTCTGAAAATCAAACTCAGTTGGTGCCGTTTGAGCTTGTTCAAGGTTGTGAATGATCAAAGGTGGATTAGATAGAGGATTATGCAAGTTCTTTTTGAATTTGGCTATCATTTCACCTCAAGTTCCTCATTGATCAGACAAGAGATTCAGATGACATTAGTGGTCCACAATACCTAGTGTGCAGCAGAATCACCTGGGTGGGGGAGTGGGGGGGGGCTAGTTTAAAAAGCAGAGTCCTGGGCCCACTTCCAGAGACTCTGGAACAGCAATGCCAGGTGGGGCCCAAGAATAATAGTACCTAAAATCCATTACATGGCATGTGCTGGATGGATACTGTTCCAAAGAGTTTCTTGTGGATTAACTCATTTTCTCCTGCAATGACCCTGTGAGGCATGTAGTGTTATTAGCCCCATGTTAGAGATGAGTAACATGGGCACACAGCAGCTGAGAGGCTTGTCCCAGGTCACACAGTTGGGAGAGGCAGAGCTGAGACCCAGGCCAGGTCTTGGCTGTAGATCCCGTGCTCTCAACTACTGTTTCACCCAGAGGCTGTTGTAAACCACAAGCCAGCTGTTCCGCTGGCTGCTTAAATAAACAGTTGTCCCTCAGGAACTGGCATGGTAGTCAAGAAGGTAAGACCCACATCACAGAGTGCAAGGCAAACACCGACAGGAGCCAGGAGAAAGGGACAGCAAAGCGCTCTGGGAGCGGAGTGGGTGGTTGGTGAAGGGATTCGGTCTTCCTGACAGGAGGGGCTAAGGTAAGCATCAGAGAGAGGCAGGCAGCTCAACTGAGGAGCTTGTCAAGGGCAGAGGGAGGCAGAGCTTCCAGCCTGGGGAGGGGCTGGAGCACAGAGTTCCAGGTGCAGAGGTGACAGCCTTCTCCAAGGAGCAGGTCCGTTGGTTGGGCTGGTGTGTGGGGTTCAAGCAAGAGGGTTCCAGCGGGAGGGGAGGGAAGTCTGCCACAAGCGGACTGTGAAGAGCCTGATGGCCTGACGGGAAGGGGGAGGCTCCGCTGTGCAGGCCACAGGAGCCCTCAGAGGGGGCCGAGGGAGCACAGGCAGCAGCTGCAGTGGGAGCTGGAGACCAGGAGGCTGCGGCTATCTCAGGGGTCCCCTGGACAGAGCACTGTCAGGGGATGAACAGGAGGTGGGGGCGCAGGAGGAATAGCTCAAAAGCAGAGCCCGCAGAATCGAGGTGGCTTGGAGATTTAATAAAAGGAAACTGAGGTGTTGAAGGTGACCCAGCCTTTTTAGTGCAGGAGAACTAGAGGAAAAGAAACCCCAATAGAGGGCTGGGGGGAGGAGGAAGTTGAATTAAGGAGCTACAAAGGTGCCCTCAACTCAGAAGATAACTCAGGATTGAGGAGTGTAGCCCACGTGAACAGCATCACTAGATCCTTCTAATGAGGTAGTACCGTACCCACTCCTTTGGCACAAGCAGACCACACCATTTTTTCATGCTCCAGAAGGGAAACGATATTTTACAAGTTTCTTTTTATTGTTCCTTGCCTGCACTGACAGCTTGGAATCCCATGAGTAAGCAAGGAGTACACAGAGTGACAATTTTGGACAGGGAGGCCCTTGCTTATTTAAACGGCCCAGCTGTGTTGAACAGTTTAGCCTGGCTGCCAAGTCCCCATCAGTCTTCTCAAACTTCTTGCAGAAGGCACAGTTTAGCTCCTCAGATCCCGCTCTTTATTGTCCCTATACCCACTATACTTTAGGAAGCCAACATGTTCACTTGGGATTTTATTTTAGGGGCACCATGGGGTGGGGGAGTCTTGCCATAGGCACTAACTCTGGTCTCAGAGGCTAGTCAGGGCCCCAGCATAAGCTTCTCTTGACTCCCACCATTCTGCTTTGAAAGCAAGTACCTGCATGAGCAATAATACTCATCCTGTGAATAGTATATAAACAAATTCACTCAATTAGTGACAGATTTAGATGCTCAAAAGTAGACAATCAAGTCACTTTCCCATACTGACATGCAAATAGGAACGCCCACTAGAACGGTCAGAATCCAGAGTTGTAGGACATTCCAGCTGAAGAATACCTGTGCTGTTTATGGTCAAAGCACATTGACATCATTTCCTTCCTCTCTCCATCCTTTCCTGGAAAGAATGATCTGCCTTCCTCTGGTTCGTCCGCCCCTTCTCCTTGATCTCTGCAGGTTGACGTCAAACCTGGAGGAGGTGAAGGGCAGATGGCCAGGTGAAGTGCTCCCTCTCAGGCACAACCAAATCTTACCTACCCATCTAGACTGGCAGCTCATGTTCCCCTGGCACAATCCTCTCTAGTTTCCTACTAGACCTTATCTATTCATTATTGCTGAATATGGTTGGTTTCTCCTGTTTCCTGGTCTTTATTCATGTCTTCCTTCCACCTGGAATTCCTTCTGCTCATCAAGAGCTTAGCCCAGGCGTCCTCAAACTAAGGCCCGCGGGCCACATGCGGGTGTTTTTGCCGTTTTGTTTTTTTTACTTCAAAATAAGATATGTGCAGTGTGCATAGGAATTTGTTCATAGTTTTTTTTTTAAACTATAGTCCGGCCCTCTAACGGTCTAAGGGACAGTGAACTGGCCCCCTGTTTAAAAAGTTTGAGGACCCCTGGTTAGCCTGTCAGCAAGGCTAAACACAAATGCCACTTTCTTCACGAAGCCTCCTCTCTCCTCTTCACACTTCCATCCTGAGCACCCAGCACATAGTAGGTACTTGATTAATACTGTTGCATGAGTGAATGAGTGAAAGCAACAAGAAAACATTCATTGCTTCTGTTGCTTTTTGTGACATTAACTGAAGTCAGAATATTTGAGCACAAATGGTCTTGGGGGACATCCAGTCCACAGGATGTCAGAGGTCAGACTAAATTAATTTGAATTTTACGTGTTTTTATTCTGTCTGTGCTAGGTAGCTGGAGGCCATTTGTCTTTGACTCTTCTGATTTATGCAGACAAGGTTGTAGTCTTGCTGATGCTGAGTTTTTTTTGGAACCAGAAGTCTGGTGTTTGTTGTAAATATTCTTTAAGTGGATGCATTAAGTGTAGAGGTTGTTTGTGTAAGTTCTTCCTGAAGAGTGTTGAAAGCCCAAGTGTAGCATGACTATGGCAGAAGGCAAAACCAAGCTTCTCAGATCCAATAAGACCTATCTTGCATGGTCAATATGACTGGCAACCATGCCCACCTCCTGCCAGTTCCCTACCCCAGCCACCACGCTGCTATGGAGGGTTATGCCCATGATGTGCTGTTTCCTTAGCTTTGGATAATTATATTGGATACCTATAGCAGTGCATATGTGTTCTCCAGAAATGATGCCCTCTTTTATGGGGCTGAATTGTGTCCTCCTCAAACTCAAATATTGAAGTCTTAACCCCCAGCACCTCAGAATGTGAGTATTTAGACATAGGGCCTTTAAAGAGGTAGCTAAGTTAAATAAGGTCATATAGTTGGGCCTTAATCCAATCTGATTAACGGCCTTGTAAGAAGAGGAAATTTGGAAATAAACATATATAGAGGGAAGACCATGTGAAGACATACGGGGAAACAGCCATCTACAAGCCAAGAGGAGAGGCCTCAGAAGAAACTAACCCTACTAATACCTTGATCTCAGACTTCCAGCCTCCAGGGCTATGAGAAAATTTCTGTTGCTTAAGTCCCCCATGTGGTACTTGGTTATGGTGGCCTAAGTAGACTAGTGCCACTTCTAAGGGTTTATTGTGGAGAGTCGCATACGTGCTATCTCTTCAGTAAGACTGACAGACAGGCATTCTCTCTTCCCATACCTTGAGGTCATAATCTGGAAGATCTCATGATTATGAAAGCACTCTATTAGCTGTGGAGGGTCATACAAACCTAAGTTGTACACTGGTGGAGATCAGAATCCATGCCTACACATTATGTGAGACTATATGTGTTTCTATTGTCAAAGGTAGCTGGAATTAAGTTTTTAGCCAAATGCATGCTAACTGATACAAGAGCTGGAATAAATTGTAGAGCCCATCTAATCCAGCTTCCTCGTTTGCAGGTGAGGAAGCAGAGGTCAGTCAGGTTGGTGATTTGCCCACAGAAATGAAATGCCTGAGGAGCAGTGCTCATCCCCCTCACTGCTCTGCTGGAGCTATGACACGAATCCTCGTAAATGGAGCTCCCTATCCAGCGAGACTGGAGTCAGGACCGATACCCAGCTAAGGACTGTGTCGGTTGGTCACACCCAGGAAGGAGGTGAATTGTGCCATACAACCGAGGTAGTACAAGAAAATTAGTGACAATCTACTTAACTGTTAATGCTTTTCAGTTAACCAAGGAGAATTTACCAGGCACCTACTATAAGCCTCATCCTCTAGGAGATGCTAAGAGTATTCCAAAGATGTGTAGGCATGGGTACATATTTTGAAATTTGGGGAGAGACCTGAGCGTGAATGCATTTGTCCAAAATAAGATGTGCAGTGGGAGGACAACCAAGGATGGAGTCAGGGTCGATGACAGAGCTATAGGTGAAGAGAGGGCCATGACAGGGTCAAAAAGGAACAGCAGAGGTGGGAGAAGAGCCAGTCCTGGAAGTCAAGAAGGCCAAGTTGTTGGGTGTGGTCAACAGTGTCACTTGTCAGCAATAGTTCAGCCATTCTTCAGCAACATTTGTTTGTGTTTGTTTGTTGTTGTTTGCTAGGATACATAATTCCTCCTCCTACTTATTTTGCAATCATTTTCCTTTTTGGTACAAACTGAAAGGTAAGTCTCTCTTCTAAGTCTGACTCTCTAGCCACCTAGACCCACTCTCCTGAAGCCCCCTGCACCTCAAGGTAAACCCTAGTTTCCAGTTATTTCAAATGTGTTGCATTCAGGCCATGCTTGATTTGAGTCTCCCCCTCTGGAATATGGATTCATTTGACAATGTCAAGTAGTTTAGTGAAAACAAACAAATAAACAAACAAACAAACAAACAAAAACCACAAACACACACACACCTGCTGAAGCTAAGTTTTGACTGAATTCAAACCACGGACCTTATTATAAACACTGTGAGTGTATTTTTCTGTGAGAATTGGGTTCCTTTCCTAGCCTTACTCTGCTAGGAAAGCAATTCCAAAATGTTCAAGTGTTCATAATGTTCAAACAGCCTTTCAAACAAACTAAATTCACTGGAAGAATAGTTATACCTCCTGAATTAGTACCATTGGGGATTTGACCTAGTAGGTAATCTTCCAATTGGATTACAATTCCTCTTTTGCCAAAGGATTCAGTAAAGGGCAGGATGAAATATTGTGCATTAGCTCTAAGCTGGCTGGAGCCAGGGTGTCTCTGTCCCGGTGCAATAAGAAAGTAATGGGGCACACAGTGAAATTAAAGGCTGGTGACAGGTGGGCAATAGACATTATGAAAAGATGCTCAATGTCACTAATCATCAGAGAAATGCAAATTAAAACCACAATGAGATATCACCTCATACCCTTCATAATGGCTATCATCAATAAATCCCACAAACAACAAGTATTAGTGAGGATGTGGAGTAAAAGGTACCCTTGTGCACTGTTGGTGGGCATGCAGGTTTGTGCAGCCACTATGAAAAACTGTATGGTGCTTTCTCAAAAAATTAAAAATTATGATCCAGCAGTTCCACTTCTGGGTATAGGTCTGAAGAAAACCAAAACAGTAATTTGAAAGAATCTATGCACCCCTATATTCACTGCAGCATTATTTACAATGGCCAAGCTACGGAAGCAACCCAAGTGCCTATCAATAGGAGAGTGAATAAGAAAAGCAGTGGTACATACATGATGGAATATTACTTGGCCATAGAAGAGAACAAAATCTTACCATTTGTGACAGCATGGATGAATCTAGAGAATATTATGCTGATGAAATAAGTCATCAGAGAAAGATAAATACCATATGATTTCACTTATATGTGGAATCTAAAGAACAATGTAAACAAATAAACAAAACAGAAACAGACTCAGATACAGAGAATAGACTGACGGTTGCCCAAGGGGAGAGGTCTTGGGAAGCTGGGTGAAAAAGGTGAAGGAACTGAGAAGTACAGCTTGGTAGTTATAGAATAGTCAAGGGATGTAAAGGACAGCATAGGGAATATAGTCAATAATATGGTGCCAGGTGGGTACTGGAAATATTAGGAAGAACACTTTGTAAAATATATGATTATCTAACTACTATGCTGTACACCTGAAACTAATACAAGATAATATTGAATATAAGCTGTAATTGAAAAAAATAAAAATTAAAGGAAAATTACAAAAAAGGACTGGTGGCAAAATGCCTTCCTAAGCCCCAGATCAATGCCTGTGCCAGGAGTACCTCAAATAATTTAATTTGGTAATAATATAGTTGATATTAGAGTATCAACTCTACTGGCTTTCTTTTTTAAAAAAACAAACAAACATTTTATTGATTTTTTACAGAGAGGAAGGGAGAAGAATAGAGAGGTAGAAACATCGATGAGAGAGAAACATCGATCAGCTGCCTCCTGCACACCTCCTACTGGGGATGTGCCCATAACCATGGTACATGCCCTTGACCGGAATCGAACCTGGGACCCTTCAGTCTGCAGGCCGACGCTCTATCCACTGAGCCAAACCGGTTAGGGCTTGGCTTCCTTTTTGTAGTAAACACTTCAGGACTCCTAAATCTAAGTGAGTTGTGGCCTTCAAAGTGGTTTCCAAGAAATAATACACTTTTCCCAAAGATGCCAGCATTCTCTAAAGTGTTTTTGAACTTGTCTTTTATCGTGGCTCTCAGAGACAGTTTACAAACTGTGTAATAAAATCAGTCTTATTATATTTATGACAGATTCACAAATCAAACTGGAAGTAAAATTAAATTATATCCTATTCAACCTTACACCAAAATAAAAAACAGATAAAATATTAAATACTACAAAATAAACCATAAAAAGTGTGAAAAGAATATATGAGAGAAAATTGTTTTAATAATCATAGAATGAAGAAAGTCTTTTTTGTTGTTGTTGTTAATCCTCACCTGAGATATTTTTTTCTGTTGAATTTTAGAGAGAGTGGAAGGGAGAGAGGGAGGAGGAGAGAGAGAGAGAAACATCAATGTGAAAGGAACACATTGATTGGTTGTTTCCCGCACGTGCCCTGACCAGGGGATGGAAACTGCAACCTAGGTACATGACCTTGACCAGGAATCGAACCCTCGGCCCTTTGGTGCATAGGCTGACGCTGTAACCACTTAGCAACACCAGTTAGGGTGAGAAGGTCTTTTTAAGTATGACACACAGCACATGTATTAGGGTTTTCCAGAGAAACACAATCAATCCTATATAATAAAAGGCTAATATGAAAATCGACCAAATGGCAGAAGCACCAATCACTATGACACGCACTGACCACCAGGGGGCAGACACTCAACGCCCTGCGTGGTCAGTTGCCGCCCCCTGGTGGTCAGTGCGCTCCCACAGGGCAGTGCTAAGCTGTCAGTTGGACATCCCCTAAGGGCTCCCAGACTGCAAGAGGGCACAGGCCGGGTTGAGGTACCCCCTGAGTGCATGAATTTCGTGCACTGGGCCTCTAGTAATTATATAATGCACTGGGCCTCTAGTAATTATATAATGCACTGGGCCTCTAGTAATTATATAATGCATGCATGCATGTGTGTGTGTGTGAGAGAGAAAGATAGAGAGAGAGAGGTAGAGAGAGAGAGAGGAAAGAGAGAGAGAGAGAAAGCATGTACGTGTAACAGAGAGGTATTTATTTTAAGGAATTGGCTCATGTGATTGTGGAGACAAACAAGTTCAAATTCAACATTTTAGGGCAAGCCAGCAATCTAGAGATTCAGGTAAGAGTTGATGTTGTAGACCCGAGTCAGAAGGCTAGGAACTCAGGCAGGATGTGGTAGCCTTGAGAAAAATGCCTTCTTTGGAGAACCTCAGTTTTGCTCTGAAAACCTTCAACTGATTGCATGAGGCCCACCTACATGATGGAGGATCCTCTGCTTTACTCAAAGTCCACTGATTTAAATGTCAATCACCCCGAAAAAATACTTTCACAGCAACATCCACACTGGTGTTTGACCAAACAACTGGGCGCCATAGCCCAGCCAAATTAACACATGGCACTAGCCATCACAACACAGAAGACTTTTACTAAAGTATCAGTAAAAGACAAGACGGACACATCTGACTGAAGTTACAAAGCTGACAGCAGCTCTTCCCTCACAGGGCTTGCATGCTCATGGCATTGCTGCCGGTGTATCTGCCCGTATAACCTTTTCTACCGGTCCAAGTGGCAGATTGAAACGAACTGCGAACTTGGAAATGCCATTTTTTTCCCCTAAAGGTGGTTCTAAAGAGGGATTCTTAGGCTGAGACTAGAACGTAAGTGATTCCTCAGGAGTGAAATGATTGACATGTTTGGCACATGGAGTTGCTGTTGTTACATCTTGGTATGGTGTGTTTTTGGAAACTTTTTGAATGAGAAACCTCTGCTAGTCCAGATGTTACTTTGTATTTAACATTAACTTTTCAGGAAAACAAAATAAACAAGTAGGATTACATCAAACTAGAGAGATTTTGCTCAGCAAAGGAAATGATCAACAAAATGAAAATACAACCCACTGAATGGGAGAACATATTCACCAATGATACATCTGATAAGGGGTTAATAGCCAAAATGTATAAAGAACTTATAAAACTCAACACCAAAAAACAAACAATCCAATTAAAAAATGGGCAAAAACCTGAATAGACACTTCTCCAAAGTGGACATGCATATGGCCTATACACATATGAAAAGATGCTCAACATCACTAATAATTAGAGAAATGCAAATTAAAACCACAATGAGATATCACGTCACACCTGTCAGAATGGCTGTCATCAATAAGTCAACAACAACAAGTGCTGGCGAGGATGTGGAGAAAAGGAACCCTTGTGCACTGCTGGTGGGAATGAAGACTGGTGCAGCCACTGTGGAGAACAGTATGGAGTTTCCTCAAAAAACTAAAAATAGAACTGCCTTATGACCCAGTGATCCCACTTCTGGAAATTTATCTGAAGAAACCCGAAACACTAATTTGAAAGAATATATGCACCCCTATGTTCATTGCAGCGTTATCTATAATAATAAAAGCGCAATATGCTAATTAGACCAGACAGCCGAACAACCTTCCCGACGACCTTCCAGATGAAGCCGGGGCTGCGAGGGCCAAGGCAAGCCACCATGGCTGTGAGGGCCAAGCCCCTTGCACAAATTTCATGCATCGGGCCTCTAGTTTACAATAGCCAACCTATGGAAGCAGCCCAAGTGTTCATAAGTAGATGAGTGGATAACAAAACTGTGGTACATTTACACAATGGAATACTGCTCTGCCGTAAAAAGGAAGAAAATCTTCCCCTTTGCAACAGCATGGATGGACCTGGAGAACATTTTGCTAAGTGAAATAGCCAGTCAGAGAAAGACAACTACCCTATCATTTCACTCATATGTGGAACTTAATGGACAAACTGAACTGCCAAGCAAAATAGAGACAGACTCATTGATAGAGAGCAGGTAGCAGCTCTGGTGGTGGTGGGGGTTTGGGGGTGATTGAGCAAAAAAAAAAAAAAGACAACTCATGGACATGGACAACAGTGTGGTGATTGCAGGGAGGAGGGGAGGAGGTGGAGGTGGAAGAGGGCATAGAGGGAATAAATGGTGATGGAAAAAATAAAATAAATAAAAAGATTAACTTTTCAAAGAAACTTGAAACTGGCATTTTCTTATTAAAAGAGGTTTCTTTTTTCTTTTTGAGTGACTGCTTTTAATAGAATTTAAAGGCTTTCCATGAGAAAAAGTCCTGCTTTGTGTGGCTTTCTTTTGTAATACTAAAGTACTTGGGAATTTCTACTGGATAGTTATTGCTATTTATGGTAAAAAGAAGTTATAGTAGCAAAACAATTATGAAAAAAAGTAATAATTACTATAGTGGTTTCAAATTGCAAAACTCCTGAGGGGATGGTCAGTAGGTCTTTCTTGATAAGGTTGATTTGCGTAAGTCTTTTTCAAGAAGTTTGGACACTCATGTGGACCTAGGAATGTGCTTATCTAAAAGATCCCAACTTCTCAGGAAAGAAGCAGGAGGGAGCAGCTGGTGGCTCATGCATTGCAGATGGGGGAAGTGGGGGTATCCAGCTCCCTCACTGAGGTTGTGCAGATTAATTTGTCCTGGGCCTCAAATGGAGACCACACTCCATGTCACCCATGTATCGTTTCTAGTCCTGAGTTGCCACCTTATTGGATGGTGGATCCTTTAAAAGAATCTCCAATATAAGGCTTTTACAAGTATTATTTTCTGGGGGGAAGAGTAGCAGCTGTTGGTGTGTGTGTGTGTGTGTGTGTGTGTGTGTGTGTGTGTGTGTTTACAGTGATGGGCAACCTTTTGAGCCTGGTGTGTCAAACTTCCCCAAAAAACTGAGCATAACTCGGGTAGTGTGTCACTTTGAGGAAAAAACTAACTCCAAGACTCTAGTCGCAAATGTTTCATCCTCAGGAGCAGCAAATGTTTCATCCTCGGCATGTGGCCGCGTGTTATCAGAAATGGCTACGCGTGTCAGTGCTGACACGCGTGTCATAGGTTCGCCATCACTGAACTAGGTGGAAATTTATTGTCCAGTATCTTTCTTCCAGAAAGAAACACTGGATGCTTTAGTTCTACTTGTGAAGTATGATTTCCTCTTTTGGCTATTTAGTTGCACAAAGGAAGAATTTCAATGGTGCTAACCATGACTGGGGAAATAGTGGCAAAAACAGGTAAATGAAAGTATTACCCAAAATGGACCACAAACATTGCTTGAAAGAAAAACAGATTGTAACTAGTGCTAAGGCCCCTTGCTCGCTAAGGGATATATAGTTACGGAGAATGCCATGCATTTCAGGAGAGAAAGGTTTCTGTGCAGAGCTGAAAATCATGCTGAAGGGAAACGCAAACAGCTGACAGGTACCAAGCCATTAGCACACTACAGAAGCAGGAACCCAAAAGTGTGTGTGTGTGTGTGTGTGTGTGTGTGTGTGTGTGTGTGTGAGAGAGAGAGAGAGAGAGAGAGAGAGAGAGAGAGAGAGAGAGAGTGTGTGTGAACGCTCCCCCACCTTCCTCGTCTCCCGGCACTTTCTACCATAGACTGCAATGATATCATTCTCCCTCCCCCCCCTCCCCCCCCCCCCCCCCCCCCCCCCCCCGCCCCTGGTTTTCATCACCATGTGGACTGCTGAGCTGCACCCTATACAGGGTCATGGGGGAGAGAACATCTTGTCTGTGTCATTTCGGTTTATATGAAAGCCTGTCTCTTTGTCTCTCCCCTTTTATCCCAGGGATCAAAAGGATTTAAGGTGAATCTTTCATCAGCTTTCAGTCTATAATTATATCCTGTGAAACTGAATAAAGACACTTCACCTAAAATGGAGTCAGGAGGCCGGAAGGAGAAGTTCTCACACACTGTCACTCAACATTAATTACAGACTCCAGCAGGAAAAGCCTCAGCTACAGGCTCCAGCACGGAGAGGCATACCTTGCATTCCCAACAAGAAGTGTCTCGACTACCCCAGCGGGAGGAAGGGCGGTTTTCTCCTTGGCCAGCACCAAGGCCAGCCAATGGGGACTGTCAAAATTCAGCTAGTGAGAAGCCATGGACCTCTCGCTTTCCTCCAGTGAACTTTCCCTCAAAGCGCTCCCTCCCAACTTCCTCCTCTTTCTCTATAAAGAAATGTTCCTCTCCTTTGTTTTCTGGACTTTCTGTAGTTTTTGCTATATCACGCTTGCCCTGAATTGCAATCTTCTGCTATTCCCAATAAACCAATTTTTAAAAAAATATATTTTATTAATTTTTTACAGAGAGAAAGAGAGAGGGATAAAGTTAGAAACATCGATCAGCTGCCTCTTGCACACCCCCTACTGGGGATGTGCCCGCAACCAAGGTACATGCCCTTGACCGGAATCGAACCTGGGACCCTTGAGTCCGCAGGCCGACGCTCTATCCACTGAGCCAAACCGGTTTCAGCTTTAATAAACCAATTTTTGCTGGTTAAAGATAATTGTTTTATTTTTAAGGTTGACACCACAAACAAGTCCTTTGAAATGTCCTCTTCTCAGTGTGCACGCAGTACCAGCGTTGACAGATTTGGGTGCCCTTTACAAAGGGAGGATAAACTTAGTAAATACAACACTCTGGAAGGCAGAGTGGATATAACGCATATTCAGAAAAGTCGGTGAGAAGGAAGTCTATTTTTTTTAAGTCCAGGGTAGGCTACCTTGGGCTGAAATGATAATTCCATGGCCACTGGAGACCCAGAAACGTGGCATCTTTCTGCCTTTTTAGCGAGTGTGTAGTTCTCATCCTCCAGGCCTCCTTGTGGTCCAGGACAACTGCCGGAGCCCCAGCCCCCTAAACTCCAGGCAGCAGGAAGCGCCTCCCCAGTGACCTAGCTTCCATGCACTAACCTTTCCAGAAGGCCTACCCAGCACTTGCATTTATATGCCATCAGTCACACGGCCACACACAGCTGTGG
Organism: Cnephaeus nilssonii; assembly: GCF_951640355.1. Classification (NCBI taxonomy): domain Eukaryota; kingdom Metazoa; phylum Chordata; class Mammalia; order Chiroptera; family Vespertilionidae; genus Cnephaeus; species Cnephaeus nilssonii. The sequence continues at coordinate 95,619,079 of NC_137077.1, forward strand.
AGGACGCTGGGAAATGTAGCCTTTACTCTGGGTGCATTGACAGCTGTAGTGATAGTGCAGTTTTATTTTGAAGGAAAAACAGAAGAACGGGCATTGGGCGGCAACTGGCTGTCTCTACCTCAGGAAGGCACCTCCATTCTTGAGAGCTTAGGGTTTGGCCTTTAAAGAAGCCTACAGTTTCCCAGCAACCCAGTTTCTCAGGGACACTGCTGGGTCTTCCCCAGCCTAGAGTGATCGGAAAGACTTGCTGCCTGGTGGAAGGAGTGTGGTGATTGTTCAGCTCGGCGGGTGGCTGACAGGAACACTGCCCACACTGTTAGGTCTGATGAAATAATTGAATGGACACCCTCGCCCCTGGGAACTGACCTTTAGACCACTTTGCAACAGACATTCTCTTTTGCTTAGCACTTGCTAAGACCACATTCCACTTGCTAAGACCATTATCTTTCCCCTCAGGACCCGCCCAGAGAATTCTCCATCCAGAAAAAGCCCACCTAGAGTCCTTTAAAATCTCTGACTCTCTGTCCTTGGGTGCTGGTGCCATTTGGGGGCTCAGCCCATTTGGGTTTTCAGATGACCTAATCATATCTAATAAAAGAGTAATATGCAAATGGACCATACCTCCGCTACACCCACAAGCCATGCCTGCAAGCCAATCAGGAGCGAATATGCAAATTAACCCAACCAAGATGGCTACGGCCTCGGAGAGAGCAGGAGGCTTGGGTTTCCCCAGCAATGGAGGAAACCAAGCTATCCGCACACCCTGGCGGGCCCAGGCCTCCACACAAGGCTACAAAGTTTCAATTATAGAAGATAAATAAATCCCAACAAAAAATGGCTGTGGCCTCGGAGCAAGCAGGAGGCTTGGCTCCACTCAAGGTTATAAAGTTTCAATTATAGAAGATAAAGAAATCCCAGCTACCAGGGCCTCCACTTGGGTTGCCAGGGGGCGTGGCCAGCCTGCAAACCACCACAGGCCCCTCACCCAGGCTGCCCCACGCCCCAAGGGAACCCCCACTCTGATCCGGGACACGCTTCTGGGCAAACTAGCTGGCCACCACCCGAGTACCAGGCCTCTATCCTATCTAATAAAAGAGTAATATGCAAATTGACCATCACTCCAACATATAAGATGGCTGCCCCCATGTGGTCAAAGATGGCCACCACAAGATGGCCAGCAGGGGAGGGCAGTTGGAAGGGACCAGACCTGCAAGGGAGGGCAGTTGGGGGCGATCAAGCCTGCAAGGGAGGGCAGTTAGGGGTGACCAGGCCAGCAGAGGAGGGAAGTTGGGGGCAACCAGGCCTGCAGGGAAGGGCAGTTGGGAGGGGACCCAGGCCTGCAGGGGAGAGCAGTTGGGGGGGACCAGACCTGCAGGGGAGGGCAGTTAGGGGTGACCAGGCCTGCAGGGGAGGGCAGTTAGGGGTGACCAGGCCTGCAGGAGAGGGCAGTTAGGCATTAATCAGGCTGTCAGGGGAGTGGTTAGGGGGTGATCAGGCTGGCAGGCAGAAGCGGTTAGGGGCAATCAGGAAGGCAGGCAGGCAAGCAGTTGGGAGCCAGCAGTCCTGGATTGTGAGAGGGATGTCCGACTGCCCGTTTAGGTTCAATCCTACCGGGATTGGGCCTAAACGGGCAGTCGGACATACCTCGAGGGGTCTCAGATTGGAGAGGGTGCAGGCTGGGCTGAGGGAGAACCCCCCCACCCCCCGTGCACGAATTTCGTGCACCGGGCCTCTAGTAAATTCATAATTCTTTACCCCTTTTGGCCTCGTGCGTTCCTCCTTTGGCGACCGTAGCATTTGGTGCCAAAACCTGGGAGGGTTCCACGGGAATGGGAGCCCTGGCCCCGGCCTCAGTCACCCATTTGCTACTTGGAGAGCAGTAGGCCGCTGCAGCTTGACCTGGGCTTACCTCCCAATCCTACTCAGGTGACATGATGACCAGCCTCGATCAGGCCTCCCTCCCTTATGGGCCCTCCTGAACCAGCTGGATCAGGGACCTCTCCTTTCCATTGCTGACCCTGCACTCAACACCTGTGCATTTCATCTCTGGTAAGTGACAATTGGATCACCCCTCCGGATTTCTGGTTTGTCCGTCGTGTCAGACTAAAAAGACCTAGTGCTAGGCCGGAGATCCTATCTAGCCCGGCTTTGGCCCCGGGACCATGTCCACCACGTGGGTTAGACTGTCCTCCTCTCTCCTAAACCTGACTAGTTGTTGGGGACACACTCCTTCTCCCTTTGTTCCTTACCTCCTCTTCCTAATTTACACCACAGGGAATTTCTTTCCGTCTCCCCCAAAAAACATTCCTCTGGGATGTCTCCTTTTAACCTTAATATGTGCAGCTTTTACATGGAGGTCAGGCCAAAGCACTTATCCACAATATAAATTACTCACCCTGGCCTGAGATTTTAACATTCTCCAGGACTTAATTTCTGTCACCGCACTGGGAAGTTGTCAGAGATCCCCTAAGTCCAGGTCTTCTTTACACTCTGCAATCATCCTTCTCTCTGTCAAACTTTCTCTACTTATCAAATACTACTTCTCCACTCAAAGCCCCTTCTTCCAGCCCCGGACCTTTCCACCCTAGGCTTCTGATCATCCTTCCCCAACCCTTCAGATCCCTCAGAGTCTCCCTTCAACCCTTCTGATCACTCGATTCTCCATTCCCCTCCAGGTCCCCGGAACCCATCTCCTTATGTCCCTCCTCCAACTGCTCCACTGATTCACACTCAGCCTCCAGCCCCCATCCTTTCCCTCTCAGAGATGGCCAGGATACACATCTCATTTCCCATGTCCGGCCTCGCACAGATTGAGAGGCGTCTCAGGTCTTTTTCCACCGACCCGACCCCCTTTACTAAGGAATTTGATTACCTGACCTGAGAAGGGACTATCAGGTCAATTCTCCAGGATGCCAGCTCCATACCCTATGATCATCTGTCTTATTGCTGGACTTTAAAAGGCTGCCCATAAGGCAGTCAACGATGACAAACTTAATGAAATCACTCAGGGCCCTGATGAAAACCCAGCTCTCTTCCTCTCCCTCCTCATGGAGGCCTTACAGAAATTTACCACCTTGGACCCCACCTCCCCAGAGGTAACCCTTCTTCTGAAGACCCATTTTATATCCCAGTCAGCCCCCGACATACACAGCAAACTTTGAAAATTAGACACAGGTCCACAAACCCCTCAAAAACACCTCGTTAACCTGACCTTTAAGGTCTTTAACCCTTTGCACTCGCTTGCTTTTTTCTCGATTCCTTTATTCTAATGCTAACCATGTCGAGTCACACTCAACATCCAAGTGCAAAAGGTTAATAATAGAGACGAGGAGACCCAAATCCAAAAACAAAGGTGAGATCAGGCCAAGGCTAAAGCCCAAACGGAGGCCTTCCAGCTCCTAGTCCCCACTCTCACGGACCCCAAACAGAGTGCCTGTCCTCCAACCAAGGGTAAGTCAGGGGCTAAGCCTCCTCCAGGCCCATGCTTCAAATGCAGCAAGGAAAGCCACTGAGCCAAGTCCTGCCCAAACCCGAGACCCCGCCTGGGCTCTGCCCACGGTGTGGAAGGAAGGCCACTGGAAATCAGACTGCAGTCTGGCCCTCCAGTTCAGACCTCAGCCAGTCCAGCATGGCCACCTCTGGATCTGGTTTGGAGCTCCCAGACCCCCTGGGACTGGCCACCAAAGACTGAAGCTGTCCAGGCTCTGACAAGGCCCCACAGACTTACATGACCAGGACAGAGCCTCAGGTAACGATTGTGGTGGCAGGTAAGCCGATCTCCTTTTTAATCGACACTGGGGCCACTTATTCTGCCCTCCCCAAATTCGCTGGGACCCTTGATCCCTCCTCAGTCTCTATTATGGGGATTGACAGACTAGTCTCACAGCCATTAGCCACCTCATCTCTCCACTGCTTTTTAAAAAAAATTTTCTTTATTGATTAAGGTGTTACATATGTATCCTTATTCCCCCATTACCCCCTCTATCCCCCCCCCCTCATTCCTCACCCCCCTTTTGTCTGTGTTCATTGGTTAGGTTTATATGCATGCATACAAGTCCTTTGGTTGATCTCTCCCTTACCCCACCCTCCCCTGCCTTCCCTCTGAGGTTTGATGGTCTGACTGATGTTTCTCTGTCTCTGGATCTGTTTCTGGCCCCAGTGTCGATTAAAAAGGAGATCGGCTTACCTGCCACCACAATCGTTACCTGAGGCTCTGTCCTGGTCATGTAAGTCTGTGGGGCCTTGTCAGGGCCTGGGCAGCTTCAGTCTTTGGTGGCCAGTTCCAGGGGGTCTGGGAACTCCAAACCAGATCCAGAGGTGGCCATGCTGGACTGGCTGAGGTCCGAACTGGAGGGCCAGACTGCAGTCTGATTTCCAGTGGCATTCCTTCCACAGTTTATGTTGTTCATTATATTCCATAAATGAGTGAGATCATGTGATATTTATCTTTCTCTGACTGGCTTATTTCACTTAGCATAATGCTCTCTAGTTCTATCCATGCTGTTGCAAATGGTAAGAATTCCTTCTTTTTTACTGCAGCGTAGTATTCCATTGTGTAGATGTACCACAGTTTTTTAATCCACTCATCTGCTGATGGGCACTTAGGCTATTTCCAAATCTTAGTTATGGTGAATTGTGCCACTATGAACATATGGGTGCATATATCCTTTCTGATTGGTGTTTCTAGTTTCTTGGGCTATATTCCTAGAAGTGGGATCACTGGGTCAAATGGGAGTTCCATTTTTAGTTTTTTGAGGAAACTCCATACTGTTCTCCACAGTGGCTGTACCAGTCTGCATTCCCACCAGCAGTGCAGGAGGGTTCCTTTTTCTCCGCATCCTCGCCAGCACTTGTCGTTTGTTGATCTCCACTGCTTCTTACTAGACACCCCTTAATCCACTCTTTTCTCTTTCTACCTCGGTGCCTGACTGGACCTACTGTCCATCCTCTCATAAAGCCCAGTTGTCGCGAACCACAGTCACCTACCTTAGTTTCGCTCTCACCCCACAAAGCCGAGCCATTACCTGTACTATAAATGCCTTATCTCCTTCATGACTGTCCCCTCCTCTAGACAAGAAATATTCACCTTTCTCAGGCTCACTGGGTACTTTCGCCTCTGGGTTCCCAACTTTGGTCTTCTCACAAAGCCCCTCTATGACACAGCAAAGGGAGCCCGCACTGAGACTTTAGATCCCAAGGCCAGCATTTTCACTCCTTTAACGCTCTGAAAACTGCTCTCACCTCAACACCTTCTCACCCCCTCACCACCACCCCCAAAAGAACAGCTTCCTTTACTGTAAAACTGCAAATGTTTTCTTAATAGTCCTGCTACTATCAGAAGCTGAACTCATTATCACCCAAACCTTAGCATGTTATTCTAATGAAAAATGTGGCAGTTTTAAAGTCAAGCCGCTGGAGGCCTAGAAACAGCAGTCCTAGAACAGGCTGTAGGGCCCCGGTCCCCCCCCCCCCGCTCCTCCCCCCACCCCCCCGCTCCCCTTTCAGCCTTTTCTCCAGCCTCATATGCCTATACATAATTTTCCAAAGTCTTCTTTGGCAACTTAAAAGCTTTGGAGCATTGCTGGGTTAAATAACAAACATCTAAATATTTCAATAAGTGTTAAGTTCATTTGATTTTAGCTTTTGTTACAGAAAATCTATAAAGTAGATTTTGAACTGTTAATGTAATATAATGTCATTGTTGAAGGTGTGTTTCTTTTTTTTTTTTTTAAATATATTTTATTGATTTTTCACAGAGAGAAAGGGAGAGGGATAGAGAGCTAGAAACATCGATGAGAGAGATACATCGACCAGCTGCCTCCTGCACACCACCCACAGGGGATGTGCCTGCAACCAATGTACATGCCCTTGACCGGAATCGAACCTGGGACCTTTCAGTCCGCAGACCGACACTCTATCCACTGAGCCAAACCGGTTTCGGCGAAGGTGTGTTTCTTAAAAGTGAGAGTGTTCAGAAATGTCAATCTAAGAAATGCTGGCTGTTTACTTTTTGGTTATCATTGAAAAATTAAGGTTTCTAAGAGTTAAGAATTCTAATTAAATTGGAAAGAAATTGTATGGTTTCGATAACAGAAGGCATGAAGCATGGACATGCATTTTGAAAGGAAAAGAAAGTGAGTTAAAGTTGTAAGAATGTTTGTGAAAGTTGTAAGAAGGTTTGTGAAAGTTATAGAAGGTCTGTAGGGAGAAATGTTAAAAGGAAGTTATATAAATGACACAGGCCAGTAAGCCAGGACAAGCAGAATAAGGATACTGAGATCGTTAAACAGCAGTTTGCAACTATCTAGAAAACCCTATCTTCCCTAAACCAAGGACACTTAAGAGTAAATGATTTTAGAATAAACCTTTTTTTTTGGTACATGAGACAACAAACCTCCAAACTAATGTCTCTTTCCCTCCACCATATCATTTTGTCATAATTCGTGTTGTTCTAGCTTTTGCCCCAATAATACTAAAATGTATAAAACAGTTTGTCTCTACCAGGTGACAAGCCCTACTTGTAACGTGGGAAATACCACCCCTAGACACGACACCATCACAACCTCCTTTTGTGCCCAGACCTCATTGTCCCCCTGGCCCTCAGAGCAAGGAGATGGTCCAGGTACAGGTATAGAAACTCACTGGGCCAGAAAGCTCTGGATGCTAGCAAGGGGCAAAACTGGGAAAACAAGAGCCATGCCCCCAGGGTAACCTACTCTCCCCTTCATATCACTAGTTAGGCAGTTTAGACCCCTGATCTTTTCTTCCCTAGACATAACATCCAGGTCTCAGTTGTATTTCAGCTCCAGGCCCAGAAAAGCAGCAAAACCAGACAAGTGACACCATGGCAGCCTCAGGACCAGTTTTTACCCCCCAAGTCACTTAACAGGACTGCTTTCAAGTCTTCACCAAGCAGTCTTTTGGGGAAATCATACTGCTGTGACCCCTTATCCAGCCCACTACTATCAAAGTCCATCCCCCTGTGATCTTGACATCCCCCCTCAGCAGGAAGCAAATACAGAGTGTCTGACCTTCATCCCTATTCCAGAAAACAAAAAGGCTGGAATGTTAGGTCTGATCAAATCATTGAATGGACACCTCCTCCCCTGGGGACTGACCTTTAGACCACTTTACATCAGACATTCCTTTTGCTCAGCACTTGCTAAGACCATTATCTTTCCCCTCAGGACCTGCCCAGAGAATTCTCCATCTAGAAAAAGCCCACGCAGAGTCCTTTAAAATCTCTGACTCTCTGTCCGAGGGTGCTGGCGCCATTTTAGGGCTCAGTCCATCTGGGTTTAGATGACCTAATAAATTCATAATTCTTTACCCCTTTTGGCCTCGTGCGTTCCTCCTTCGGTGACCCTAACACACACTTTACCCCTTCAAATGAAGGCTCATGGAGCTGCCTGCTGACATCACTTTTTCATTATGTACTAGAGGCCCGGTGCACGAATTCGTGCATGGGTGGGGTCCCTCGGCCTGGCCGGCAATCGAGGTCTATCAGGGGGCCAGCTGGCCGGGGGAGCGACCTGAGAGGTTGGCTGGCCGGTTGCAGGGAGGAGCCTGGGGGAGGGGCCGCGGGAGGTTGGTGGCCTGTGCAAAACCTTTTTAGTTCTATATAGTCCCATTTGTTTATTTTTTCTTTTGTTTCTTTTGCCCAAGGAGATACATCAGAAAAAAATATTGCCATAAGAAATGTCCAAGATTTTATTGCCTATGTTTTTCTTCTAGGATTTTTATGGTTTTTAGTATAACATTTAAGTCTTTAATCCATTTTGAGTTTATTCTTGTATAAGATATAAGGAGGTGGTCTACTGTATATAAAGAACCCTAAGGACTCCACCAAAATACTACTAGAACTGATAAATGAATTCAGTAAAGTAGCAGGATACAAAATTAATATTCAGAAATCAGTTGCATTTTTATATACCAATATTGAAATACCAGAAAGGGAAAGTAAGAAAACAATCCCATTTACAATTGTGCCACGCACCCCCCCCCAAAACAAACAAACAAACAAACAAACAATCACCTAAGAATAAACTTAACCAAGGAGGTAAAAGAACTGTACTTGGGAAACTATAAGGCACTAAAGAAAGAAATCAAAGAAGATACAAATAAATAGAAACATATACTGTGTTCATGGGTAGGAAGAATTAACATCATTAAAATATCTATACTACCTAAAGCAATGTAGATTCAACATAATTCCTGTCAAAATACCAATGGTGTATTTCACAGAACTAGACCAAATAATGCAAAAATTTACAAGGAGCCACAAAAAACAAAAACAAAAACAAAAAACAAAACAACCAACAAAAAACAAATAGCTTCAGCAATGTTGAGAAAAAAGAACAAAGTTGGGGGTATCACTACCTGATATCAAACTATACTACAAGGCCATAGTAATTAAAACAGTGTGATACTGACATAAAAACAGACATATAGATCAATGGAACAGGATAGAGAGCCCAGAAATAAACCCATGTCTACATGGTCAATTAATATTTAACTAAGGAAACAAAAACATGCAATCAGGTAAAGACAGTCTAGGCAATAAATGGAGCTGGGAAAATCGGACAGATAACGTGCAAACAAATGACATCACTTTTTCTATCCTCATTTTGTGGGGAGCAGTGGGACTGACCAAGCAGCGACTCAGCGGTAATGTCAGCGGTAATGGTGAAGCACAGGGCCACCTTCTAGCGAAGGGAGGGCCTGGCCGTGTGCCAGGCGGGGTTCGGGAGTCAGCAGCAGGATACAACCACTTGGTTTCTACACCGTGAGGAGCAGAAGCCTTTAAGGAGCAAACACAACACCCAGTTTCTCAAGGCACCTGGGCACCTTCCCTGCAGCGCCAGTGACCCGCAGCCCTCCCTGCGCAGAATGGAAAAGCGCTGGCAGAGCTGATGGGGTTTCTGACAACACTCGCCAGGACCTGGTGTGCCAGGTGCCTGCTAATTGCTTTAAAAGACTACCGGGCACTGGAGGGCAGGGAAGCAGGCTAGGCCACATGGAAAGAGGAATGTGTGGAAGTCATTAAGACACCAGGTCAACCCTAGCCGGTTTGGCTCAGTGGATAGAGTGTTGGCCTGCGGACTAAAGGGTTCGATTCCCATCAAGGGCATGTGCCTGAGTTACAGGCTTGATCCCCAGTGTAGGGGACGTGCAGGAGGCAGCTGATCAATGATTCTCTCTCATCATTGATGTTTTTATCTCTCTCTCCCTCTCCCTTCCTCTCTGAAATCAATAAAAAAATATATATATATTTTTAAAAAGACATCAGGTCAGAGCAAACCCATGACATGGCCATAACATCTTTCCTTCAGCCTGTAACTACTCACTAGTGGTTTGTCAGTGTTGGGCTTAGTAGAGTAAGTTTTAATATATTTTTGTGTGCTAAAAAACACTTTGTTTTAAAAGTGGTATACATCTGCTTAATTATAAACTTAGCCAAAGCCTCTTAGAAGACTGTTTCAGCCATAGCCCAGGCTTTGAAAACCAGCAAAATTGGTAAGTGGAACAGTTTATATTTATTAGTATTTCATTTTAAGTATCTGATGAGAGAAAGAAATTTAAGATAATTTGATAGAAAGTGACTATTGTAAAAAGTCATTGTCGCCAAGTGTTTCTTTTTTGCTCATTCATTTAAAGCATAACTTAATGAATACCAACCCTGTGCCAGTCATTGTGTTGTTTTGCCAACAAGTACGGGAGATAAAGGGAGTTGTGGGTAGGGCCGTCTGGTCACTAATGACCTGTCCTAGTTGGTTACCGCTGAGATGCGCATCATCGAGGACAGCGGGCCGGCCAGGCCTCGGCAGTGCCTGGGTCCAGCTGGGGAACCCCCTCTTCCTGAGAGGGCTTGGGCCTCTGGCATTTCCCCTCAGGGGGCGGCCACCGCCCAGCAGCACTGCTCCTGCTCCCCCTCTTCCCAGCCGGAGGGACTCTTTCTCTAGTCCAGGGAGCAAGGAAAGCCCAGTCCTCACTACATTCCAACTCCCACAAAGATCTTTCTATTCCCAAATCCTCTCCCCATTATAAATATGCAACATATACGCTTCTGACGATAACATTTTATCTCTATATCGACTCTTCTAAAGGGTTCCAATGCACTAAGCTTTTGCAATACGAAGCCAAGAGACTTGTGCCTATCTCTGCCTTCTGTCCTGTTGAGGCAGATGCTCTTAGCTGGCTCACCAAACACCCATTCCACCTCCTTCTCACAGGGCTCTGCTGTCAGAACACAATGGGAAGCCACTCAACTGCTTTTATGTGCCTGTGACACGGTCACCTGTGTACTTCCAGATGGTCATTTTGGCTACAGTGTGATCACCTAGTCAGGAAATTACCAAGAGCAGGGGACAAGCCATGGCCTCTGGGAGATTCTAGGTGAGCCAGAAAGGTGAGTTCTATTCACCCATCCGGGGGAAACCAGGTCTAGGCAAAGAAAATACAGATCGTAGTTGAAATATATATCAAATTATTTGTGAGTGTTTTGTTCTATTAGCTCAAAGTAAAAAATAGCTTTAAGGGACATATAAAAATACCGATGATTGACCACAAGATGACGTTGTTTGTTTTAAAAAATGACTTCAGATAGAAAGGATGCTCCTCCTTTGGCTCTTGGTTACCAAGGCTGACTGAGGCCACCCTGGCCAGGGCAGCATCTTAGCTACCATTTCCCTGGCGTTACTTACCATTTACTCAAAGGACTAGTTTAGGGAAATGCCAGGGAAGTGAGTAGTAGAGTCAAAATTCAGATCTCTACATTGATGGCCAATACTAGGCCGCTCTCTGCGTTTTATCTCCCGGATAACGCCGAGCATGTGGGTGCTCCTCTCTGGCACTAACTGAGCCTAAGCCTGTCCCTGAATGGCGCCCTTCCAGAAGCAGTGGAGACAGATACACGTGGCTGTGGAATGAAATCTCAAAGTGGCGTGAGTGGCATCCCATTTGAACTATTTAAAGAATTCCTTGTTGCTACGGGAACACTTTTAAACATCCTGCAGAGAGAAAAGGAGACAAAATGGAAAGAAATTTTATAATGAATGAGAACTGAATTGCAAGATCACGTAGCAATAATTCTCACCGTCAAATCAGCCACTCCACCCGAGATTTTTCCTTAACAAAATTATTTCCCTTTTTACCACTCCAGGTTGTCATTTGCCATTAAACACAGACTGGGCAGGAGGTTCTGTCTTTTACCATTTATCACTCACATCAAGCTGCATTTCACAGTGTCTTTTGGAGGTTTGCATGATGACATGATAACACCAATTTAGGACAAGTCTCCAAGCCAATTTTGGGCTAAAGATACTGTTTATCTTTGATAATTTAAACAAATGAACTTTTTAGAGCAGTTATAAGTTCACAGCAAAGTTGAGCAGGAAGTACACAGAATTCCCATAAGCTCCCTGCCCCCGACACACACAGCCTCCCACTATCAATGTCCTGCACAGAGTGGTGCTTTTGTGACAACTGGTGAACCTACATTTACAGGGTTGTTATCAACCAAAGCCCATACTTTACATTAGGGTTCACTCTTGCTGTTGTGCATTCTATGGGACTTAAATGTTTAATGACATATATCCAGTATCATAGTATCATACACTGGAAAGGGGTGGCTCCTTAACATGAAAAATATCTCACGAAGAGGCCAAAATTTCTGAAGACTGACTCCAAACCATAGGACCCATCTCACCACTTAATCAGCATTCACTATTTTCAATTATTTTCGTTATTAAACATGTCAAAAGTACAGCATATTTGTTCTTCCTCTCTCTAGATTCAACTGTTGTTAGCTTTTTGTTATATTTGCTTTATCTTTCTTTCTTAAAAAAATGTATTTTATTGATTTCAGAGAGGAAGGGAGGGGAGAGAGAGAGAGAGAGAGAGAGAGAGACATCAATGTTGAGAGAGAATCATCGACCGGCTGCCTCCTGCACACCCCCTAGTAGGAATTGAGCCTGCAACCCAGGCATGTGCCCTGATCAGGAATCGAGCCGTGACCTCCTGGTTCATAGGTCGATTCTCAACCACTGAGCCATGCCAGACAAGCTGCTTTATCTTTCTCCATATTCATAGGTTTTTTTTTCAAGGCAGAGAAGTTATTTTAATAAGTTCATATATATATATATATATATATATATATATATATATATATATATATATATATGCTTACATGTACATTAGTGCTTATATATATTTAAAACAATGTTACCTATTGGGAAAAGGGGGAACAGAGTATAGGAATTAAGTTACAGACATCATGACACTTCCCTCTCAGATATTTAAGCAGGCATCTTCTTACAATAAGAACATTATCCTACATAACCATAAGAAAAATTTAAAAATTCCTCAATATGATCTAATATCCAGTCCATGTTTAAATTCTCCCAGTTATCCCCAAATGCCTTTTTTATTTTTTAAATACATTTTATTGATTTTTTACAGAGAGGAAGGGAGAGGGATAGAGAGCTAGAAACATCGATGAGAAAGAAACATCGACCAGCTGCCTCCTGCACACCCCCCACTGGGGATGTGCCCGCAACCAAGGTACATGCCCTTGACCGGAATCGAACCTGGGACCCTTGAGTCAGCAGGCTGACGCTCTATCCACTGAGCCAAACCGGTTTGGGCAAGATGTCTTTTTTAGTTGCTCATTTTTTTCAAGCCCAGATCTCACCAAGTTTCTCTCATTATATCTGGTTATAATAGCTCTTTAGTCTATTTAAATATGAACCAGTTGTGTGTGCGTGTGACACTTTTTTGTGTGACACTAGTATTTTGTTTTAAAAATCAACCGTATTGAGATATAATTTAAATATATTAAAATGTAGTCATTTTAACTGTACTGTTCATAAGTTTTGACGAATATATATACCTATGTAACCATCGCCCCAATCGAGATAAATATTTCTGTCATCCTGAAAAGCTTCTTTGTGCCCCTCTGCAGTCACCCCCTCTGCTCCTGGCCAGGCTGCCCTTGATCTGCTTTCCATTATTGTGTTGATTTTCTGAAGAGACTAGGCTAGTTTGTTCTGTAGAAAGTCCAGCATGTCTGACTGTTTCCTTGTAGTGTCACTGCCTTGATACCATAGCTATTGGATGTCCTGTGCACTAAAAGCTGGGTCTAAAGCAGGGTGGGGAACGTCTGGCTCATATTAGGCCCAAGAAATCATTTGGTCTGGCCCTGCCAAGGCATTAGGGGCGAGTTAATTAAATGTTTGACCAAATATATTTAAGTGGATAATTTTGTATGGCCTGAGAATGATGTTATAAATATCCAAATGGCCCTTGGCAGAAAAACGGTTCCCCACCCCTGGTCTAAAGGCTTGGTTAAATACAGGTTGAACTTACCAGGAAAAAATATTTGGTGATACTGAATGCTTCCTGTTGGATGACATCAGGAAGTCTACCCCCAGGGTGTGCCATTGTTAGGGCTACTAAGTCTACTCCTTTGTTGCTCTGTTGACCACCTGGGCTCTCTTTGTAAAAGCAGAGCCTTCTCTTAAAACGGGCAAGTCACTTGTGGGGCGAGACTTTGGTAATGACTACAAGATCCTATCGTCCCACAGTTTTGTACCTGATGGTGGTAGCATTCATTGACGATTCTTGCTTGAATTAGCTAATTCACAGGGAGTTGAAAAGCCAGAGGAGAGCAGTGGAGGGAGAGAAAGGAGGGGCGGGCGGCCGTACATAGACAGTGGCTTCTAGGAAGACAGCCTCTGAAAGAAGCAGGGAGGGAAAGCAAAGACTTGTGCTTAACACAAACTTCTATGCAAGAAACCATACTAACCATGAATGAAATATCAAATAAATGAATAAAGTGGGACATATGTGCATGAGTTAATGTAGTTTTTCTCCCAAATACTGGGATTTAAAACCATTATTTCTCTTTGTTTGGAATTGTAAGCTCCCAACATGTATGTACTCCTAAATGATGTAAAGGTGATTACTCCTCCAAATAATTGGGGAATTTTTTTGATTTAAAAATACGTAATTTCAAAAAATATATATAGTATCACTTGTTTTAGAGGTTTAGTAAGTGATATAAAATCTGTTGTGATGCTATGGCCTGACTATTTTTAAGAAAGCAACAGCATCCTAAAATTTGAAAATTGAATAATTGTTGCTAATGTCCTGGAACAATTAAAGACACAGGTACATTCAAAGTGTTCATGCAGATATTTTTTGTTGTTAACCCTCACCTGAGAATATTTTTTCCATTGATTTTTTTTTTTTTTTTTTTTTTTTAGAGAGAGAGTGGAAGGGAGGGGGAGAGACAGAGAGAGAGGAACATCGATGTGAGAGAGTCACATAGATTGGTTGCCTCCTGCACACACCTCGACTAGGGCTGGGGATCGATTGAGCCTGCTATGGAGGTACGTGCCCTTGACCAGAATTGAACCCACGACCCTTCAGTCTGTGGGCTGATGCTCTAACTACTTAGCAAACTGGCTAGGGCTTACAGATTATTTTTATTTTTGTATTTATTTATTTTTTATTTAAAAATATTTTTTTTGTTTGTTTGTTTTGTTTTTTTTTTTTTTTTTTTATTGAGGTATTATATGTGTACATATCTTACCATTACCCCCCCACACCCCACACCCACACATGCCCTCACCCCCCAGAGTTTTGCGTCCATTGTTTATGCTTATATGCATGCATACAAGTCCTTCGTTTGATTTCTTATCTACCCCCCCTCTCCCTAACTTTCCCCCTGTAATTTGAAAGTCTATTTGTTGCTTTAATGTCTCTGTAACTATCTTTTTGTTCATCAGTTTATAATGTTCTTTATTATCCATAAATGAGTGAGATCATGTGGTATTTTTCTTTCATTGACTGGCTTATTTCACTTAGTATAATATTCTCCAATTCCATCCAGGTTGCTGCAAATGATGAGAATTCCTTCTTTTTTATGGCAGCATAGTATTCCATTGTGTAGATGTACCACAGTTTTCTGATCCAGTCATCTGCTGACGGGCACCTAGGCTGTTTCCAAATCTTAGCTATTGTAAATTGTGCTGCTATGAACATGGGGGTGCATATATCTTTTCTGATTTGTGTTTCTAGTTTCTTCGGATATATTCCCAGGAGTGGGATTACTGGGTCAAATGGGAGTTCCATTTTCAGTTTTTTGAGGAAACTCCATACTGTTCTCCACAGTGGCTGCACCAGTCTGCATTCCCACCAGCAGTGCACGAGGGTTCCTTTTTCTCCACATCCTCGCCAACACTTGTCGTTTGTTGATTTGTTGATGATAGCCATTCTGACAGGTGTGAGATGGTACCTCATTGTTGTTTTGATTTGCATCTCTCGGATAATAAGTGACTTTGAGCATGTTTTCATGTGTCTCTTGGCCTTCCTTCTGTCTTCTTTTGAAAATATTCTGTTTAGGTCCGTTGCCCATTTTTTTATTGGATCATTTATCTTCCTTTTATTAAGTTGCATAAGCTGCCTGTAGATGTTGGAGATTAAACCTTTATCAGTGCTAGCATTTGCAAATATGTTCTCCCATGCAGTGGGCTTTCTTGTTGTTTTGTTGATGGTTTCTTTTGCTGTAAAAAAGCTTTTTATTTTGATGTAGTCCCATTTGTTAATTTTCTCTTTAGCTTCCATTGCCCTAGGGGCAGTGTCAGTGAAAAAGTTCTTTTGGCATATGTCTGAGATTTTGTTGCCTGTGGATTCCTCTAGTATTTTTATGGTTTCCCGTCTTATGTTTAAGTCCTGTATCCATTTTGAGTTTATTTTTGTGTATGGTGTAAGTTGGTGATCTAGTTTCATTTTTTTGCATGTGTGTGTCCAATTTTCCCAACACCATTTATTGAAGAGACTGTCTTGATTCCATTGTATGTTCATGCCTCCTTTGTCAAATATTAATTGAGCGTAGTGGTTTGGGTCGATATCTGGATTCTCTATTCTGTTCCATTGATCTATATGTCTGTTCTTGTGCCAGTACCAGGCAGTTTTGAGAACAGTGGCTTTGTAATACAGCTTGAAATCTGGTATTGAGATCCCTCCTACTTTATTCTTCTTTCTAAGGATTGCTGCGGCTATTCGGGGTCTTTTTTTATTCCAGATGAATTTTTGGAGAGTTCTTTCTAGGTCTGTGAAATATGCTGTTGGTATTTTGATGGGGAGTGCATTGAATCGGTAGATTGCTTTGGGTAGTATGGACATTTTAATGATGTTGATTCTACCAATCCATGAACATGGTATGTTCTTCCATCTGTTTACGTCTTCCTCTATCTCTAATTTTTTATTTAAAAATATTTTTTATTGATTTTTTTACAGAGAGGAAGGGAGAGGGATAGAGAGTTAGAAACATCGATGAGAGAGAAACATCGATCAGCTGCCTCCGGAACACCCCCTACTGGGGATGTGCCCGCAACCAAGGTACATGCCCTTGACTGGAATCGAACCTGGGACCCTTCAGTCCACAGGCCAACACTCTATCCACTGAGCCAAACCAGTCAGGGCTACAGATTATTTTTAAAGCAACTTATTAATAATTACAGAGATCTTGACAAAGGAGGCATGAACATACAATGGAATAAAGACAGTCTCTTCAATAAATGGTGTTGGGAAAATTGGGCAGATACATGCAAAAAAATGAAGCTTGATCACCAACTTACGCCATACACAAAAATAAACTCAAAATGGATACAGGACTTAAACATAAGACGGGAAACCATAAAAATACTAGAGCAATCCACAGGCAGCAAAATGTCAGACATATGCCAAAAGAAATTCTTCACTGACACTGCCCCTAGGGCAATGGAAGCTAAAGAGAAAATTAACAAATGGGACTACATCAAAATAAAAAGCTTTTTCACAGCAAAAGAAACCATCAACAAAACAACAAGAAGGCCCACTACATGGGAGAACATATTTGCAAATGGCATCACTGATAAAGGTTTAATCTCCAACATCTACAGGCAGCTTATACAACTTAATAAAAGGAAGATAAATGATCCAATACAAAAATGGGCAACAGACCTAAATAGAATCTTTTCAAAAGAAGACAGAAGGAAGGCCAAGAGACACATGAAAACATGCTCAACGTCACTAATTATCCGAGAGATGCAAATCAAAACAACAATGCGGTACCATCTCACACCTGTCAGAATGGCTATCATCAACAAATCAACAAACGACAAGTGTTGGCGAGGATGCGGAGAAAAAGGAACCCTCGTGCACTGCTGGTGGGAATGCAGACTGGTGCAGCCACTGTGGAGAACAGTATGGAGTTTCCTCAAAAAACTGAAAATGGAACTCCCATTTGACCCAGTAATCCCACTCCTGGGAATATATCCGAAGAAACTGGAAACACCAATCAGAAAGGATATATGCACCCCTATGTTCATAGCAGCACAATTCACCATAGCTAAGATTTGGAAACAGCCTAGGTGCCCGTCAGCAGATGACTGGATCAGAAAACTGTGGTACATCTACACAATGGAATACTATGCTGCCATAAAAAAGAAGGAATTCTCATCATTTGCAGCAACCTGGGAGGAATTGGAGAACATTATGTTAAGTGAAATAAGTCAGTCAATGAAAGAAAAATACCACATGATCTCACTCATTTATGGATAATAAAGAACATTATAAACTTGAGCAAAAAGATAGATACAGAGACAGTAAAGCATCAAACAGACTGTCAAATTACAAGGGGAAGGTTAGGGAGAGGTGGGGGAGATAAGAGATCAATCAAAGGACTTGTATGCATGCATATAAGCATAACCAATGGATGCAAAACTCTGGGGGGTGGGGGCATATATGGGAGTGAGGAGTGGGGGGGGGCAATGGTAAGATATGTACACATATAATACCTTAATAAAAATTGGAAAAAAAAAACAGCAAAAAAAAAAATTACAGAGATCTTTATTATGAAACTAGAGGCCCAGTGCACGAAATTTGTGCATGGGAAGGGTCCCTACGCCTGGCCAGTGATCAGGGCTGATCAGGTTCCCCACCTCCCCAACTCCCTGCCTCTTCCTTCCCTCACCGCCTGCGCACCACCACCACATGGTTCCCCGCCTCCCGGCCTCCCCATCTCCTCCTTCCCTCACTCCCTCAGCACACCACCGCCACTGGTCACCCGCCATGTTCACGCCGCCCCCTGGTGGTCAGTGCATGTCATAGCGAGCAATCGAACTTCTGGTCTCCCAGTCGAACTCACGAGGGGACAATTTGCATATTAGCCTTTTATTATATAGGATTATAATTTACTCATACAATAGATATTCTGCCTCTGAAATCTTGTCATCAAGAAATTGACAGCTAGACTATTACGATAACCACATGGGCTGCTCAGAGGGCCACATCAAGCATTGGTAATTTCAGCTTTGCTGCCCAATAAAAATGGACCCTCTGCCCTCAGCATTTCAAATTTTCAAAGTTCTCTTTTCATGAGGGGTTGTTAATGAGTTCCAAAGAAAGGCCAGTTTCTATTGAAAAAATCCTCAGGGTGGCCTTCTGCTCAGCAGTGATTGAGAAATTCATTTTACAGTCTTCGTGTGAACATCAACAAGGGCACAACTGGTTGAGGGATTTCACTTTCCTCAACACTAAAAAATTCTCGGGGGTAGAAGACGAACTCAGTGTGTGTGTGTGCGTGTGTGTGTGTGTGTGTGTACCCAAAAAGATGCATGTCCAAGAGTCAACTGGCCCTAAAGACATCAGCAGGAGGTGATACTGTCAGTTGGGTACTGTGAATCTGTGTACTTTTTTGGGCAGTTCTAACACATTCAATTTCTGCGGTTTTTACTCCCTCTGTATAGAAGAAAGGTTAAAACATGGAATCATTTGGGAGTCTGGAATGAATTAATTCAATTTACATTATTTATCATGGGAAAAACTGATTCAGTTTTTGAACAAATCACTTCTCGAACAGCCTCCTGGGACAGATTAAGTTCGAGAAACGAGGTTTCACTGTATTAACGAAAGTCACTAATTGAAGAGCTTTGAGGGCAAAAAGACAAACCAGACACAGACCCTACCCTTGAGGGGGTTAGAGACTAGAGCAGTGGTCCTTGATATTGCGGGAGCCAGCCTCCCCGAAGAGATCTGACTTCCCTGGTCCAACACGTGGCCGCGACATTGAGATGTGAGAGTTCCCCAGCGAGTCTAATGTGCATCCCAGGTTGAGAACATTGCAGCGAGGGAAGACAAGCCTTCTGGAGTCCATAAGCTAAAGAGGAAGAGCCATTCTCAGCCTCTCTGAGTGAGACTACTACCATACGAGCTTTCTGGAAGAGTTATACAATTTGGAGTTAATCTTCTCTTTTATATACGTACTTATTCACTTATGGATGTATGTGTACACATATGTCTTACAAAGTAACACAGTTTTGTACTAGATCCAGAAACACAGAAGTGATCGAAGTGGAACTGACTGTCCTTCATTCCTCCTCCCTGTACCAGCTACACCACTGCCAGGGGCTCCCCATGCCAGGCCTCATCCTCTTCCCATGCATTTTACGGCAAATACACGTACATACACACGGACCTATCTATACTAATAATAGCCTAGGGCCGTCACGACCATACAGACGACCGAACAGTGGGCCCCGGCCGCTGGGGCATGGCGGTAAGAACGACCACTCCACCTCTCGGTCCCTTCCCTAGCCGGCAGCTCCCATCCCCAATGGCGAACGGGGAACCATGGGTGGGTGGCAGGGGACCCGGGCCATGCCAGGCCAAGGCCTCCGCCCCGCCGGTCCCCCCACACACAGAGGGGACCCTCGGTTGGGGTGGGCCGGGGAGCGGGTGGGAACGGCGGACCCCTCGGACCTCTCAGTCCCTCCCCGATGGCGAATGGGGAACTGGGGGAACCCGGGGTGGTGGTGGGGCATGCAACGGCACCGGGCCAAGGTCCCACCCCGCATCACCCTACACGCAGAGGTCAATCAGCGCCAAGGGCAAGGCCGGCGAGCGGGAGAGGGGGGGAGGGAATGGCCGACCTCTTGGTCCCTGCCCCCCGCCCACAGGCTCTGATCACCTATGGCATACCAGGTTCCATTAGTGGGAAGAAGATGCAATAGAACAGCCTGTATCGGCAAGTCTTTTCCCTTATTGATTCTTTATCGCTGGGCTCTGGAGAAATAACCGCCAGGTCCCCTGCTGGGTCCCTCAGAGCCCCATCTCTCCTCTGCTCAGTCCTGCTGGTCATCAGGTGACCCAGAGCAGGAGGGAGAGAAAAGCTGGACTTAGCAATGCCACCCACCCGAGGGTTGGGGGTAGCAGAGGGATGTGGTGACTTTGGAGTCACACAGACTCTGCCAGTTAGACCTGTGTGACCTCTCTGAGCCTCGGTTTCTTCACCTACAAAATGGGTATGATAATAGTACCAGCCTCATTGGAATGTTACAGGGTGTGCATCAGATTATGCACTAAGGCCCTCAGGCCGGTGCTTGACAGGTACTAAGCGCTCACTGTTGCCTCTGTGATGATCTGCCCCCTGCCCTCACTGGGCTTACGAACCCCAGTATTTAACTGGCAACTAGGCAGGTGTGGAAATTGCCTGCTCCGTGCCCTGGGGGCCCCTGGGAGAACGCGGATTCCTGATCCCGGGTTCCTGAGCAAGATGGCTCTGCAATGTGAAACCCCTGAGGGTCAGGAGTCCAGCCGGGTCCCAGCATGTGCTCCCTGGGTCTCCGGGGCAATACCCGCTGCCTCCCTCTCTTCCCGGCACTGTCCTGTCCTGCCTCAGCTGTCACTCAAGCCAGGAATCCCTGCGTCATCTGTGTGCACATCTGTCCCCGGGCAGCCCCCACTCCGTATGCCTCCCAGCTCTGCCCTGCACTTGGGCAAATCACTTAACCACTTGGCGCCTTTGTTTTCTCATCTGAAAGCTGGGAATAATGGTGCCGGCCTCCTGGGGTGATCAAACCAGGTCGCCAGGTGAAGCACTTAGAAGAGTTTTAAGTGGCCATTCAGTGTCAGCTGTTCTGTATTACTGTTGAAAGGAGAGTCTCCTAGGAGTAGGGGTTCTGCGAGGTGCCCCTGTCCTGTGAAAACCCTGAATGAGAATCTTCAGCCTCTTTCAGAAACTAGGAGCTCAATTGCATAATAAACCACCTGTGAAGGACCTTTTGACTCCTATAAGCATTAACAACAGAGTAAAAAGCCTGAGGCCTGGGCCTGGATGTCTGTCCTGTATACCAATAGGTTGCTGGTTAGGTTCCCTGTCAGGGCACATGCCCCGATTGTGGGCTCAATGTTTCTCTCTTTCTTCCTCTCTCTCTCTCAAATAAATGAAAACATATTTCAAAAAATAAAGTTAGAGGTGAAGCCATTATGGTCCCATGGCTGCAAACTAGAAGAAAATCTAGCTCAATAAGAATAAGAGACTCTTAAAAAAAAGAAATTATAGCAATAAAAATAACATAGAATTCCAATGAGGAAGAAAACGGGCATCTAAAGGAATCCACGTGGCTACAGGGGAAATCGCTAATGAGCCTAGATTTTAAAAGTCAAGCTGGGAAAAATGTATTTGCAGCAAATATTCGATAAATACTTAGTATCTTTAACATATAAGAGCTTACACAAATCCTATATAATAAAAGCCTAATATGCAAATCAACTGAACTGCGGAAGGACCAGCAGAACGACTGGTCGCTATGACGCGTACTGACCACCAGGGGGCAGACGCTCAACACAAGAGCTGTCCCCTGGTGGTCAGTGCGCTCCCACGGGGGTAGCGCTGCTCAGCCAGGAGCCGGGCTCACAGCTGGCTAGCGCAGCGGCGGTGGCAGGACCCTCTCCCGCCTCTGTGGCAGCGCTAAGGAGCAGTGAGCCAAGAGGTAAGGAGCAGCAAGCAGGCGGGTGGTAAGGAGCGAGGGGTCTTGGACTGCAAGAGGGATCCCGGACTGTGAGAGGGCACAGGCCAGGCTGAGGGACTCTCCCCCACCCCCACCCCCAATGCACGAATTTCGTGCACGGGGCCTCTAGTATACCTATAAAAGCGAGAGCAGGTTACCTAGTTTGATTTTTTTTTTAAATTAACAATGTCCATGGCTACACTTTTTAGTGGCTCTTCAGTGCTAATGGCTATTTGGTACAGCTGTTCTCTGGTTTACTTCGCCTCACTCCTGTACCAACTCAGCAGCCTCTGGTTACTCCTGTTTTAATGGATGTAACAGAAAAACACCACTAGTTAAAAAAGCAAAATTAAAACTGTCTCAGAATCTCCTTAAGATTTAGTGAAAAACAGCCTTTGGTGTCCATGAAAACCAGAAACCTTTATTTTTAAACCTAGAACCACCTCTGACGTCATTAAATGCTCAGGCTTTTGGGCAAAAAAATGGAGAAATGTTGTTTTAGAAAATAAGTATGGTTTCTGCCGGAAACTATGAAAGGAACATGAGTGTGAACATTTTGAGTGGGAGGAAAAGAATTGTAGCAACTCATTAGACTGGAGAGAAAAGAAGCCAGAATAGAAGCAGACACCACCACAATACATGCCAGGTTTCTGCGTTCTTTTATTTGCGATGCGGGTGGTTACGCAGGAGTTAATCACTGGGGGTGACTAAGCTGAAGGTGGGGTGGGAGGCAACAACTGTCTCTCCACCGTCACAGTGCTATGAGCAAGCGACGTTTAAGTGATAATCAAATCAGGAGACATGTTTTCATGACATCGCCACTGCTATTGTGCAAAGTGTCACCTGTTTGTGAGAACTCCGGGCTTGTGGTGAAACCAGCAGGTAGATTTTCCAGGATGGAATGCAGTTGTGTACGTGTTCGATTAGGTGTTCACTGGACCTGAAATAAAAACCGCAGCGTGCCCTCCCCAGCACACACTCCACCAGCTGCCTCTAGCAGACTGGGGGAGGGATAGGCTTAGGACCCGAAGAAACGCTGAGCTACCCTCCAGGTAACAGCAAACACAACACAGCAGATGTGATTCAAGAGGTCCCGAGAGAAATCCTCTGATATCTGAGCCCGGCATTTCAGCCAGCACTAGCTAGCCGGAGTTTAATGCCATCATTTATCAGGCTTGGTGTGCAGGATGTGGGTGTTCTGAAACATAGCTGTTCCAGGTTTAGTAATGGCTTCTTTTTTTTTTTTTTTTTCTTTTTTAAAGATTTTCTCCCCCTCAGGAACAAATAGAGGAAAGAAAAAACTATCAGGATTCCTCTTCAGGCACTTTGTTTACTCCAGTACTTTTTCTCTTGTAGTAAGTAATTGTGTCATGACGTCTTAGGGGATATTTTTGGGGATACACCAAATGGACAGTATACCAGTATAATACATATTCCTAACTGAGCCGGGACTCCCCAAGGCTCCTGCCAGGACACTGTCCCGACTGCCCCATGCTGCACTCACAGAGGGCTGTGGCCAAAGGCAACAGCTGGAAAAACATGGCTCGTTAGCATCAAGAGTCCATTCCAAACCCTCATGTTAAGCAAGTTTTAAGTTTCATCTTTTTCTAAACACTTCATAGGAGTGCCCATAGAAAGTAAAAATTTCCTCTTCCTCCCTTCTAGAAAACATGCAAGGCAGCAGTGGCAAGGTCAAAAGGTGGATAGAGCCTGGCCAGTGAGCTCAGTGGTTAGAGTGTTGGCCTGCGGACCGAATGGTCTTGGGTTTGATTCCTGGTCAAGGGCACGTACCTGGGTTGCAGGTACAATCTGATCCCTGGCCCTGGTCAGGGTACGTGTAGGAGACAACCAATTGATGTCTCACATTGATATTTCTCTCTCTCTCTCTCTCTCTCTCTCTCTCTCTCTCTCTCTCCCTCCCTCCCTCCCCCCCTCCCTTCTACTTTATCTAAAAATCAATGGGAAAAATATCCTCAGGTCAGGATTAACAAAAACAACAGCAATAACAAAACAAAGAAGTTGGATAGAAGGGAGACAAGGCTGAGAGGCAAACAGCTATGTGGGTAACCTGTCAATTACCTGCCTCGTAAGCATTCATCCTGTGTCTCCTATTTGACTTTCACCCTGTCTCTGCTGGATGATGCCAAGCTAAGGGGTTAGAGCGACAGCAAGATGGTCATGACCTACCCACGTCAGTAGCTTGAGGAGGTGAGGGCTCAGTGGTGTGCAGAAAGTCCAGCCCTTATTTGACCATTCATGGTCATCGTATCAAGGGCTTCATTAAGATGAGAATTTCATTATTTTCATTTTATTCGTTATTTCATTATTACTCTCTTGTTATTTCATTAAGTCTGGGAATTAACTCTGACTCATTGCTGAAGGCCTGTGAGTGGGCATCTGGCCAGTTTAATAGAACCCCAGTGGACTTCCTGTGTTAATATGAGTGTTCTGAGTCAGGCCAGCCTTGAAATGAGCAATCCCTGGCCCAGAAGTAGCCCAGCATCCATAGTTACCTAACCATTTGCTACCTCTGGACCACATACCTCTTACCCTCATCCTGGTAAGCAGGCCAGTGTCCCAACAGGAGGGCAGAGTAGAACCCGGGGAGGGGGCAGCGAGAAGCTAGTAGGAGCTCAGTCTCGGGAACGGGGCACCTGATCGTTATAGAATGTAAACTCCCTGAGGACAGGCACCAGGTGGACTGTGCTCACAGCTAGATCCTCAATGCGTAGCATGTAATAAGTGCTCAGTGACTGTTTGTTGATTGAATGAAGAGGTTAGAGAAGGACAAGGAAACTTCTAGGACAGCAAGATGAGTAGGAAGAACAGCTGATATTCTCACAAAAGAAACGTTGTGATCTAGGGCTGCTCCAAATATCCATCAAAAGCCCCCTTCCAAGAGAAGAGTGGAGAGATGCTTATCCTAGGGGCATCTGGATAAGCACATTTAACAACATGCCACTGATAGTCTGGCTTCTGACAGATAGCGGTCACTTGTGTGTCCTGAGCTCCTCCCCATGGACACCTCCTGGCCTAGTGCCCTGACTGCCTGCATGAGACAGAGGCCTTTTATAACTCCTTTTATAACTTTCAGTAAGTTTGGATCCTTTGAGGCCTATCCCTGAGGGATCATAGACCTGAGAACCAGAGTTGCCTTCTGTCCTTCCTCCTTCTTCCTTCCGGTCAGAGGTCTTGGGATTGTCTCTTCTCGCCAGTGGAGATGTTGACGTCCTACCTCAGAGGCATGGCCCTTACCTCTGGCAGCGACAGGAGGACACCAGCCCAGCGAGCCCAGCGAGGGTACCAGGGATGCCCAAGGACAATGGAAGGGGTGGCCAGGGGATGCTAGATGTGGAAGCTAAGACAACAGGGGGAAGAATTTCTTTGAAAAAAAAACAAAAAAAAACATATTTTTTTAATTTTTTTATTTTATTTTTTTAAATATTTTATTGATTTTTCACAGAGAGGAAGGGAGAGGGATAGAGAATTAGAAACATCGATGAGAGAGAAACATCGATCAGCTGCCTCCTGCACACCCCCTACTGGGGATGTGCCCACAACCAAGGTACATGCCCTTGACTGGAATCGAACCCGGGACCCTTGAGTCCACAGGCCGACGCTCTATCCACTGAGCCAAACCAGCCAGGGCAGGGGAGAATTTCTTAACAAGCTGTTGACGATCACAGTAACTAACAACAGTGTGAAGTCTGCTCAGAAGCACTGTAAAACGAGAACAGCCCTCCTCTGTGCAGACTATACAGACGGGCTTGTCTGAAGGTAGGGGAATGAAGAGCGACCTTGTGAGTCTCCCGAGACACCATGATTCCACAGCCCCTTGTTTATAGAGCATCTTTCAGAATGTTATTGTGGCCCAATTTCCAACAAGCCATTGGATATTCTTATTTTATGGCTGAGGAATCTAGGCCATGGCATGTTGGACCATTTGCCCAAAGTTAAACTGAAAGCTAATCTTGTCAGTATTTTGCTATTCTCTGAGGAGATTCCAAAATTGGTGATGTTCTGGTTTCGGGCTTATAATTAGCCTCCAGAAAATGACGGCAGATCATCCAGCTACATTGAGGACCATCTCTCATTCCCAGGAACCTGGTACCAAGTCCCTATACCAGCAGTCCACGGCCCAGGTCATTTTTCTCATGTTCCTGAGGCTCTGGGCTGCGAGAAGAGCCAGCTGCACCAGACACCTGGAGCCCCTGCCCTTGTGCCTCTCTAGGGAACAGTGTCTGTGGGGGGTGGGGAGCGGCCTCATTTGGCAGAAGCGCACAGGCTCAGCTCACTGAACCGCAGCTGGCCTCCCTGAATTGTGATGGAGCTTAGAATGCACACTGTGGAGAGTTAGTGTCTGCCAGGGCCTTAGAGAACCTTGGGTAGATGGGTCAATGTAGGGGCTTCTGATGATTTCTCCCTTTGCTGGGTGCTCTTTCTCATTTCACAGAATTGAAGGCCATCTGACTGGACCCGGGTTTTCTGGGGTGACCCTTGGCTTGCTCAGATCCTGAATGCTAGACCTTTGAGAATCTAATCTGTGGCATAATTTCCTTTGGTTTTCTTAAAGCTTTGGCTTTGATTTAGTCTAAAAAGAGAAACCAAAATGTAGATGCCATCAGGAGCATTGGACCAGTCAGACTAGGCTAGGTTTTGCTGTGACAAGAAATAGCCTGAACAAATGCTCATTTCTTGCTCTTATTACATGTCTGTTGCAAACTGACAGGGAGCTGTACTTACTGAGGCCACTCAGGCACCCAGGCTGTCAGAGCAGCTTCCATCTTGCCTGTTGCCAGTTGCTAAAGAGGGAAAAAGAGATCTCTGAGGCTTCATACTAGCAATTAAATGCTTACCCACAAGATACATAATTTCTACTTACTACTCAATTGCTAGAACTAATCACCTGGCCCTACCCACCCAAACACATTCAGACATACACTCCTATCCTGTGCCCGGAGTGGGGAAAAGTGGGGAAAAGTATTGGGGAACAGCACTAGTCTTGCCTACTGAGGCATTTGCTGACACACTCATCCGTAAAATAGGCTGTTCGCAAGCAGGTAGCTGGAACTCATCCCCAAGGAAGAGCAGCAATGAAGGCAGCAAGTCTACAGAAAATGTATGTGGAACCAGTTCCCTGATTTGTGAGGGGAAAATCCTTTTCCAAACAACAAAAACAGCAACGTCAGCACCAAGAGACCCTCAATGACGCAGAGTCATGAGGATTTACTTTAGGCAGAAGGAAAGTGGTCTCGGATGGAAGGTCTGAGCCCTGGCCGGTTTGGCTCAGTGGATAGAGTGTCGCCCTATGGACCAAAGGGTCCCAGGTTCGATTCTGGTCAAGGGCATGTACCTCAGTTGCAGGCTCCTCCTTGTACCGGGCCCTGGTTGGGGCTTGTACAGGAGGCAACCAATTGATGCGTCTCTCTCACATCGATATTTTGCTCTGTCTTTCCCTCTCTCTTCCACTCTCTCTAAAAATCAATGGGAAAAATATCCTTGGGTGAGGATTAAAAAAAAAAAAAAGGAAGCTCTGAGAAACCAGAGATGTCGGGCATGTGGGGTGCATTGGGTCCCGGTTGCTGTGTAACTAAGTACTATAAATATGCTGGCTTGAAACAACAAGAATTTACTCTCTCACGGTTCTGGAGGCCAGAGAACAGAATTTGTTTTATTGGGCTAAAGTCAAGGTGTGGGCAGGGCTGGTTCCTCTGGGAACTCTGTAGGGAGAACCCGATTCCTCGTCTTTTTCAGCTTTCAGGGGCCGCCTGCATTCCTTAGTCACGGCCCTCCCTCCACTCAGAGCGCACCACTCCAATCTCCGCTGCCATCACCACATCACCTTCTCCTCTGATTCCCCCTTATTCTACCCTCGGACTACACTGGGACTCGCCAGATAATCCAGGATAATCTCCCCGCTCAAAATCCTGAACTGCATCACACCTGCTAACTCCCTTTCACACGTAGAATATCATATTCACAGGTTCCAGGGATTGGGACATAGAAATCTTTGTGTGCATGCAGGGGCGGGGTGTATTCTGCCTACCACACCAGATACGTATTTACCAAAATAAGATGGTGCAGCTATATCAGACTAAATAAACATTAGGGCAGAAAGCATCCCTAAGATAAAGCGGGGCACCGATCGCCAGGAAGATGCAGTCATTTGTAACACGTATGGCCCATTATATAGCTTGTCAACATCCTTCCGCCAAGACGACTAGAAACACACTTGTTGTTAAACATTGGGTGCAGGCAGGCAATTTCATTTAAAGTCAAGGAAATATGGCCCAAGGGTAAGGCCCTTGTGCATGGTGAGTGCTCCGTTAGGACCGACCATTGAAAACACTGTCAGTCAGCAGTATTCCCAGGCCATTGCTCTGTGGGAAGTCCTTCCCTGCTTGGTCCGAATGATAATGCCTTGTGTAAGCTCTGGCCCCTCCTTGTGGAGAAGGGTGGCTGGACCACAAGGCCCTGCCTCTTGTCCGTGGAATTTTACCTTTGTTGTCACTGTGGAGGGCCAAGAGTTGAATTCATTGAGGGCACTGGCTTGGTCTATCCCTTCTCCCTGATTGGCAGGTCAGCGCTGTGTCTCAGCCTAGAGGCCTGGATGACAGTGAAGTCCCCTCTAGCCCATGCTCCAGGACCCAAACCTGCCCCGCTGAAGCCTTCCTACATCCAGAACCAAAGTCACATCTTCCAGGTGATGCCACTCTTTGTCCCGCCATACCTGACTCAAAGTCTCTCTGAGTTGTCTGCCTGTCTGTCCCTCAGCCTTCTTTCCTGCCGTTCACACTTCTCGGACGAGAGTCACAGAGTCTTGTCCCAGCACCTCTGGCACTTCACCTGTCCTTCAGCACGTATACTTACTTATTCATTCATTTATAAATCCTCTAGGAAGCGAGAAATGCTGTGAAAACGAAGCCAGATAAAGGGACAGAGAGGAGTAGGGGCAGTCAGGAAAGGCCCTGTGAAGACTGGGAGGAGAGCATTTATGCAGCAAGAACTGCAAATGCAAAGGCTCTGTGGAAACCCGCTTGGCCCGTCTGGGGAATTGTTAAGTCAGAGCGAGAGCAGAGGGAGCCGGAGGGAATGTGGGGGCTGAGCTCACACCTGTGGCCCCTGCCAGTGGAAAGGAGCTGGGATTTTAGTGTAAGTATGAGAGGGTTTCAGCAGGTAACGCATGAAAATTTGTCTCTGGCACTAAATTTGGGGTGAGCAGTGTAATTGGGCTTGAAGAAGAACCGAAAGAAATAGGTTTGGAATTTTCAGTGTGGCTAGAAAAATGGAGCAATCACACACGCGTGGATGTGTGCACGTGCGCGTGCCTGCACACACGGCTCAGCAATACTCACAGAGCAGTCCCGGCACAAGTTTATATTCCCATTATTCAAACTCAGTGTGCAAGTATGAAGAGTGTAATTTGTCAATTTCTAAACGCACCCCTTTCTTATCGTTATTAGAAATGGTCACTTGCAGAGAAGTCCCTGCGGGAACAGAGCTGGAGGAGTGCCGGGGCCAGGAGAAGCTCTGTCCTCACGCTGACCCCAGTGGCCTGGGCCACCAGTGAAGACCACCCCCCCCTTGGTAAGGGTCAGCCTAGAGCAAACAATTATTCAAGGCTTGAATCCAGAGTGAGGGCTTCTGGGACATCTACAGATGCAGCTTCTCACTTTCCTGCAGGCTCCTTTGGCCTCCGGCCAGGTGCTCTCTGTCACGTTTCCCCATTCCAAAGAAGATGCTGTCACAAAGACTCCACACCTGCTCCTTCTCCACCCATGCCCCAGAAGGCGTTGCGTGCCCGCACTCAGCACTGAGGCCACCAACAGCCCAGACAAGAGGCAAACCAGCAGGCAGGGGAGGGCAGGCCAGAAGCCCTCCCCTGGGTCAGAGCTCTCCCCGCAGGTCGGCAAGGGCACGGCTCTGACCTTCAGCTGAGAACGAGCAGAGGGCTCCCGGGGGCCAGGGAGCAGCTTTCTTGTCCTTTTATGATTCGCCCAAATTAAAAGGACCCCTGGACAACAGCTTTGAAAGCACCCTCACTGGCTAAGATATGTTTCCCTTTTGGAAAAGAAACTAGATAATCAGTTGCAATGCAATTACAAAGCGCTATCCCAGGGAGCTCGGAGAGCGGATGTGGGCACGGGGAACAAACACTACAGTTTTCAAGGGTTAACATACCTCCAGAGCTATTGTTAGAATGTCCTTGAACTCTTGTTAAAATGAGCTGTCCTCTAAGTTGCTTTGGTCAGAGTGCCAGGGGGCCCACACCCCACCCAACATAATCAGAGGCCTGACACGTTAGAGACTGTGCATTTGATGTGGCTCCGGGCACAGAGGGGCATGCTTATCAGTCCCCGATGTCCTGTGACGGCGACCGACTAAGGGATGCGTGTAGAGCCAATCACCTCTCCACAAATGTTTTCTCAACAGGGAGATATTTTCAGCTGGAAAAATGTGTTTCCTTCTTGGGGCAGTCAGGTTCCTCTGGAAACTCACCCATTCCCTGCAGGCACTTTTCTGACGGCCCAGTCTCACCTGCCTGCTCCTCCCACCTGGTTTCTGTTTCCCATTTCTGTAGCAGCAGCCGTGTGGCTCTGGGACTTCACCTCGTGCAGTCAGGCCCCTGTGGGCCGCGCCTGGGATCTGCTAGCACCACCTCCTTGCCCGGGCTCCTGCGGGCTGGTCACATCCCCTCCTGTTGATCATTTAGGTGGCTTTAATGTCCCCACTCGGTTTCTTAGCTCTTTCATAACCTGTGTTGAATTCCTTCTCTAAGCCATAGGGTGGGGGTTCTGCTTTCATGGTTGGATGCTAAATTGTACACCTAGAGATTTCTCCCCATTCCGTTGTCCAGTGAAGACCCAGAATGGGCCAAATAGTCTGACTGAAAAGGCAAATGGAAGGAAAAGACTCAGAGACAAGTCAGGAACAGCTGCCAGGGGAGGCTGGGTAGAGTCAGGGGAAGCCAGAGCAGGGAGGGGAGGAGGCCCAGCAGAGAAGTGCCCTCCGGCAGAAGTCCCGCTGCCGCCCGGCCCGGCCTCGCCCTACCCCTGCGCAAGTTCCCCACCGAGTCACCTGGGCAGAAGCTCTGGAGCAGGATGCTCAGAGTGCTGGCCCAGCAGTCACCAGGTCACGAGGTGGGAGGCTGGGTGAGCTCCCAGGATACTAAGTGGCTCCAGGGGCCTAGGAGCAGAAGTGCAGACAGAGAGTCCAGGGTGAAAACACACCACAGGTGTGGGTTGCTCAGATGAAGAGTAAAAGGAGACCTGAGGGATATGTCTGAGGCGAGCAGGTGGAGAAGGTGTGGCACCATGGTGTACTCAGAGGAGAAATCTCTATGAATTGGCAGAGAAATAATTCTAACTACCATCAGGGTGTAAGGAGACCCCTTGAGAGCAGGCCCATGTGCCCGGACCTAGCCCAGTGTAGAAGGCAGAGGGCTCGGAAAATCCCCGTTGCACCTTGGAGATTATTTTTTCCTCTCATGGAGCTCCCTTCCTGCCTATGGGATCCCTTTCCCTCCCATGGGACCCTCTTCCCTCCCATGGGACCCCCCTTGGCAGGTCAAAGGCTGTCTAACTTCTCAGTGACACCAGGGACAGATATTCCTTTAGTTGGTACGTCTCTTTAGCCTCCTTTAATGTGAAACATTTCCACAGCCTCTTGTCTTTTAAGACATCAACATTTTAAAAGAATCCAATCCCTTGATTTACAGAATTGCAAGTTCTAACCTTTTTAATAGGATGTCACTCATTTTGTGTTTGTTTTATGTTTCCTCATGATTAGACTGAGACTGATGCAGCATAAGCGACTTTGAGTCCTTCTCAAAGCCTCACATCTGAAGGTCCATGATGTCCATCTGCCCCTCAGTGGGGATGGCAGTGTTGTTCCTCTGGACACGGTGTTAACTAAGTTATCTACTGCAATATGACTAGTTTTATTTATTTATTTATTTATTTTTAACTGCGTTTTTGAAATGTATTCAAAGCCATTTCAAACATAGGATTTCACTCTACTTCCCATCCACTCTACAATCCAGTTACCAAAGTTTTGGTTAATACTTCAGTAACTTAACATTTTACATTGAACTGAAATGTCGGACATTTTACTTAATTTAGTATACATTTAACTTATTTCGTAAAGAATTTTAAGCCATTACTATACAAATAAAATCTAAGTAGAAATTTTATTTTTATTTTTATTTTTATTTTTTTTTTAAAGCTATTTTTAAATTTTTTTTTTAACAGAGAGGAAGGGAGAGGGATAGAGAGCTAGAAACGTCGATGAGAGAGAAACAATGACCAGTTGCCTCCTGCACACCCCCCACCGGGGATGTGCCCACAACCAAGGTACATGCCCTTGACCGGAATCGA
Organism: Cnephaeus nilssonii; assembly: GCF_951640355.1. Classification (NCBI taxonomy): domain Eukaryota; kingdom Metazoa; phylum Chordata; class Mammalia; order Chiroptera; family Vespertilionidae; genus Cnephaeus; species Cnephaeus nilssonii. Next base: position 95,651,291 of record NC_137077.1, read on the forward strand.
ACCCGGGACCTTCCAGTCCGCAGGCCGACGCTCTATCCACTGAGCCAAACCGGCTTCGGCCTAAGTAGAAATTAAGAACATGTATACATCAAAAAATACAGATCAATAAAGGTCAGTTTAGATGTTCACCTCTCAGCTTCTAAGGAGTGAAAGTAAAAAAATAAAGAGAAATCATTTATACATTTTACAATTTTACAAAATATAAAAAAGTATCAGGCAATATAAAAAAACATTTTCTACTATTGAATCCTAAGAATATTATTCATATTAGTGGGCTTGGCATTTAATATGATTGAGCATGACTCAGTGAAAATTATTTTTCAGTGAATTAAGATAATATAGTCCACGTACATAAGTTTTGAGTGGTTCAGCTCATTCCATCAGGAGGAATGAATAGACAGCACAGCCTTGAAATGATCTTCTGGGATAATACTTCTTTTGGTCAATATTGTGAGAAATGTGGGAAAAGGGCAATTCTGGATCCTACTCTCTCACAATAATTTTAAAAGAGTTGACACTCAAACATTTTCTGAGATGGCTACCAAGCCAAACTGCCTCCTGAGGCTACTTCTATTTTGCCAAAGTAACAGTATGTTATCAGTATCCTATATAATAAAAGGGTAATATGCAAATCGACCAAACAGTGGAACGACCGGTTGCTATGATGCACACTGACCACCAGAGGGCAGGTGCTCAACACAGAAACTGCCCCCTGGGGGTCAGTGCGCTCCCACGGGGGGAGTGCCGCTTAGCCAGAAGCTGACTGACAGCTGACGAGTGCAGCGGTGGTAGCTTAGGCCCATGGGGAACGGGCCTAAGCCATCAGTTGGACATCCCCCAAGGGCTCCCAGACTGCAAAAGGGCGCAGGCCAGGCTGAGGGACCCTCCCCCACCTCAGGTGCACGAATGTCGTGCACCGGGCCTCTAGTATTGAAGATAATTAGGCAAGGAAATATATACATAGTTCATTAAAATTGTTAGGCCCACATTAAAAAGAATCCAGAGTACAGTCTTGTTTTGCACTTTTCAAAATGCATATTTATCTGCCAAGATGCCTGATATCTGTACAAATTTTAAAAGGCAGGTTTTATAGGAACATCTATGAAACATGTTAACTTTATATGACTGATATCTTAACCAGAGTTACCTGCTGCACAATGACTACTTTCAAATACAGTGTCTTTTTGAATGCTCATATATATGTGGTGTAATGAGTAACTTTCCAAATTACACACACACACATACACACACTCCTGCATACGTAATTTCTTTTTCCCTTAAAGTTTCTCTTTGCAATGCTACACACATATGAGCTTTGAGGTCTTCAAATCCTGCATGGTCAGGGCTGACTTGCAGAGTCAGAGTCCTCTCCGATGAGTTTCAGCAGAAAGATGTTTCGTAAAGGATATTAAATTGCTTAAAGAATCTCTGCAACATCTGAGGCAATGGGTTATCAGTTGAGTCACAGCGTAAGACTCAACTTCCTGTCTTCTATGAACAGACAGCCTCAGAATCATATACCCAGGTTACAATCAAGGGGTTGCCATGAACTACGGCTGGTTCCTGAGTCACACTGTACCTGCCACATCCACATCATCAAAATCACTGCCCAGGACACTCCCTCCAGACACCTACAAGGCTGGGTGGGGGGTACACACTGGGGGTGGGGCCGCCTCTGCTCAAGCTGGTGCAGGAAGCCCCCCGCCCCCCGGCCTGCTTGCTCACAGGCAGAAGTGTGGCCTCTGCCTCACTCTCTCCACACAGTCTGTCCAAACTGAAGCCACATTCACAACCTTGGCTGTGAAGCATCTGGGAGCCTCCGTGTTGGGTTCCAGCCTCTGCTGTCTCAGAGGCACGTTGGAAGGAGGCTGGAATGGGTGTTGAGTGTGATCCATTGCATCTACCTGCCTTCCTTGGCTTCCTAAGCTGATTAAGCAGCAGCCCTCCTAAGAATTCAGATACGTCTCAGTCCCATGTTCTTCCCCTCCTTGAGGAAATCCAAGAAGCCTTCCCTTTTGGAGTGAAAGGTACAAGTATCAGAAGGGACCTGAGGGGCGTCTTTATTACATGTGTTACTTTTGATTCTGTACTTCTGGGGAAGTAAAGCTAATAGGAAAAGCAATTTCCGGGGTTGGTATGACTAGCCGGTAAAGATTTAAGTAACAGTGTAAATCAAAGGGAGGGTCCAGGAGGGTGAAGGCATTTGGCTCCGTGTCAAAGGCTGGGTTGGGGCTGGATCACGGTTGCAGAGGTCTTTATGGGGCTCTGGAATCCTCTGATCGAGTGCAGGGGGTGGAGAATCAGACCAGGCAGGAGTGGGCACTGAGGCCATTGCTGGTGGATTATTCAAGGGCCAGTTGCTCCCATTTCGGAATTCTTCTGTTCTCCCCGTCCCTCATCATCTCTCGTCCACCCTTCGTTCACTGTCCAGAGAGCCCTCTGTCAGTGAGAAAGGGATTCACCCTGGCCTGTAGCTGTCCACTGTCCACTGTCCACTGTCCACAATTTCATTGTGGCACAGCCCTCAAGACTCCATTTTCAAGAACCAAGATGGCAGCATAGAAAAATGCCTGTACTTGCTGCCTCCCACAACCACATCAAAATTACAACTAAAATACAGAACAACTATCATCCAGAACTGCCGGAAAGCTGGCTGAATGGAAGTCCTACAACTAGAGAAGTAAAGGAGAAAGCACACTGAGACTGGTAGGGGGTGCAGAGGCGCGGAACGGGCTGGTGCGGCACCCATGTGTGCTGCTTTTTTAATCGGGAGGGAGATTGCCTCTGCAGAGGCCGCCTGGAGGAGCAAGGAATCCCAGCCCCACACCAGCCCCCAAGCCCAGGGTCCCAGAGCTGGGGAAAGAAGTCCCTACGGGCCGGGTCGTAAGAACTACGGACTGTAAAAACCAGTGCGGATTGGGGCTGAGTGACACACAGGCTGCTGGAGACCCAGCTGCTCCTCTTAAAAGGCCGGCACCACGAACTGAATTTACAAGCTCCCACTTCCTCTGAGCTCCAGTGCCGGGCGAGGCTCTGGGGTCCCAGACACATATGGGGGAAAACTGGACTGTCTGGCATCGAGGCAGGAATGCAGGGTGGCTTTCTTCCAGATGGAGGTGCTCGCAGGGGTCATTGTTCCCCTGCTGGGATCTCCCTAGTGCAGGGCTGACTGGCAGCCTTTCCTGTTTGCTCCGCCCTGGAGATTCCCTGAGACCCTGCCCTACCCAATTTACAACCCCACCCAAGCTGTGCCCAGCGGCTTTTGCATATGAATGGCCTGTCCTTTCTCAGCCTAAAACCTGTCAAACAAGCTGCAGCTGGGTCAGGGAGCCCCAAAGCTATCAAAGAAGGCCCAAGGCCACACCAGCACCAGCCTGCCTTGATTCACAGCTGGGACTCACCTGGGCACTTCCAAACCCGATACAGAGAGGAGGAATCTGCAGATCTCTCTGTAGCTCCTGCTGGGTGGCCCCAGGCAGTGGCTGACTTTGCACCTCCCTGGAGACCCAAGAGCCAGTGTACCCAGTGGTCCGTGTGAGACTATACCAGATTACAACTCTTCACATCCATAAGCGACACACTCAAGAGGCAGACTCAGTGAGCACCAAAGCCCCACTAAAGCAAGTCCTGCCCCATAAGGGTGTCTCCTGCACAGCAGCTCTCCCACTGTAGTGGCAGCTGGTCCCCACAGCCAATTGGCCTGGAGGTCAATTCCTCCACAGTGACACCAACAGCAATCAAGGCTCAACTACAACAAAACTATGCACACAGCTCACAAAGGGGTGCACCAAGAGTGTCCACTTCAGGTGATTGGGGAGGCTGAGCCATTGGGCCCTATAGGACACCTACCACACAAGGCCATTCTATGAACTCAAGGAGACTTAGAAGCTACCCAATACATAGAAACAAACACAGGGAAGCAGCCAAAATGCGGAAACAAAGAAACATGTCACAAATGAAAGAAATGGAAGAAAGCAAACTACTGGATATAGTGTTCAAAACCACAGTTAAAAGGTTACTCAAGAATCTTCTAGAAACCTCCAAGGAACTTAGTGAGACCTTCAAGAATCTTAGTGAGAATTCCAAAAAAAAAAAAAAGGAAAAGGATCAGTCAGAAATTAAGCATACATTGACTGAAATGAAGAATAATATACAGGGGTTCAACAGTAGACTAGAGGATCCTGAGAATCAAATCAATGATTTGAAATACGAGGAAGCAAAAAACACCCAACCAGAAGAGCAAAAAGAAAAAAAGAATCCAAAAGTATGAAGATAGTGTAAGGAGCCTCTGGGACAACTTGAAGTGTACCAACATCCGAATTATGGGGGTGCCAGAAGAAAAGAGAGCAAGATATTGAAAACCTATTTGAAGAAATAATGACAGAAAACTTCCCCTACCTGGTGAAAGAAATAGACTTACAAGTCCAGGAAGCGCAGAGAGTCCCAGGCAAGAGGAACCCAAAGAGGACCACACCAAGACACATCATAATTAAAATGCCAAGGGCAAAAGACAAAGAGAGAATCTTAAAAGCAGCAAGAGAAAAATAGTTACCTACAAGGGAGTGCCCAAATGACTGTCAGCTGATTTCTCAACAGAAACTATACAGTCCAGATGGGAGTGGCAAGAAATATTCAAAATGATGAATAGCAAGAACCTACAACCAAGATTACTCTACCCAGCAAAGCTATCATTTAGAATTGAAGGTCAGATAAAGAGCTTCACAGACAAGAAAAAGCTAAAGGAGTTCATCACAACCAAACCAGTATTATATGAAATGCTGAAGGGTATTCTTTAGGAAGAGGAAGAAGAAGAAAAAGGTAAAGATAAAAAATATGAACAACAAAGTGACAACAAATATATATATATATATCAACAATTGAATCTAAAAATCAAATGAATAAAAAATTCGATGATAGAAAAAACTGGTGAATGGAATAGAATCAGGGGCATGGAAATGGAACCAACTGATGATTCTCAGAGGGAAGGGGGTTGGGGGTGTGGGGGGGTGGGGGAAGAGACTAGACAAAGATCTTATATGCATGTATACATTACGTATGAACACAGACAATAGTGTGGCAAGGGCCTGGGGTGGGGTGGGAACCGGGTGGAGGGGAGCTATGGGGGGAAAAAAGAGGGACATCTATAATAATCTTAACAATAAAGATTAATAAAAAATTACAGTATATAAATCATTAAAAAAACACACACACACACAAGACTCACCGTTTTCATGGACACATTTCCATGATGAGTGATACTTTTCCGCTGAGTGGCTTTGACTTTCCTGCAGGCGGCCAACACGAATGTTTGAGGCACACTGCTGCATGTCACCTGGCCCTTGTTGGCCTTCCCTTACAAGCTGCAGCCACACACATCTACCTCCTGTCTTCCTTTCCGGAGTGTGAGCAGGCCCTTCACCTCCTACCCCCATTGTGCTGGAAGCCACACAGACAATAGAATAGTCTACGTACCCTGGACTAGTCTTCCTGCTCTCAGGACGGGAACAGACAGGCTAAGTGGGACCGGCTCAGGGGTGGTCCTTCCACTCTACACTGCAGTGGTTGCAGGTGGGGAGTGGTTTGCCCTGAGCAACGAGGGAAAGGGGCAGCCAGGGAGCTCTCAGTGGTCTGGGAGGCTTCCAGTGGGGAAGGTTCTAGCTTAGCTGTGGTTGGAAAGAGTGAGAGTGTGGCGACTAAGAGATGTCAGGGAGAAGTGCCCAGGAAGCAAGGGCACAGGCCTGAATTAGAGACAGCGCTTGGGAGTCATCAGCATTAAGGTTCTAGTTACTAAAAGTGAAGTGATCGTAATGTTACAGGGCAACAGCAGGTGGGGCTCCGTTTTGAGGGCTGGGTGTGGGGCAGGCAAGTCTGTGACTGCCATTTGATGGCAGGTTGGGAGCTGCCTGCTAGGGAAGCTACTGCTAATCTAATCTTGTTTTTGCCCCTGAATCAAGTCTTAACTTCACAACCTGTAGGTGTGTGTGGAACCGAATCTTAAACTGCATATATGAGACTGGAACTTTCCATAGCTCTATGTAACAGCAACGGTACTGGAAGTGGGTAATAAATATCAAACATAAAAACAATATGAAGTGACAACATGCGTGTGGAGGAACAATACTGAGTGTGCCACTGCGGTCCTTTCTGCTGTAGCCACACTGGGAACATGAGGGCAAAACTCGACACAGAAGATTCTGCCAGAGAGACGAGTGTCTGCTCAGTCCCACCGCCACGGTGGTCTCAGCGGGGAAGGACCCCTGCAGCTGCTATTTTCATGATGGGGAAGAGGAGAAGGACGTGAATAATTAGGAGGAATTGAAAAGATGAACATTTCTTAAAGCTGGTGGATCAAGATGGCTCTTTCTGAGAGAAGTTTCATTCCATTTAATTTGCTTTATTTTCAAGTGAGTGCAGTAAGGAGAGGCGTTGGGGACAGGAAAACAAAGAGACAAAGGAGAGAGATAAAAGGAAAAGAGAAAAAAATTTTTTTTTCTTTATTCAAAGTACTAGGGGCCCAGTGAACGAAATTCGTGCACTGGGGGTTGGGGGTCCCTCAGCCCAACCTGCTCCCTCTCACATACTGGGAGCCCTCAGGGGATGTCCTACTGACGACTTAGGCCCGCACCCCCAGGGAGTGTACCTAAGCCGCAGTCTGGCCTCCCTTTGTGGGAGGCAACCGGGCTGATCAGGGGAAGGCACCAGCCCCATCACCCCACTGCTGCAGCCACTGTCAGTCACCGCAGCCACCAAGGTGTTTTCATCAACATGGACTCCAGTCCCTTCACCAAGAAAAAATGGCAACTTTCTTTAGGCATTTTCAAGATGTGTCTTTCATAGGATATGGATTTCTTTATTTATTTTTTATCCTCACCTGACGATATGTTTCCAATGACTTTTAGAGAATGTGGAAGAGAAAGGGAAAGACAGAGAGAAACACTTTGATTGGTTGTCTCCTGCATGAGCCCTGATCTGGGCCCCGGCCAGGGAGGAGCCTGCAACCTAGGTACATGCCTTTGATCAGAATCAAACCCAGACCCTGCTGTCTGCAGGCCGAGGCATTATCCACTGAGTCAAACCTGCTAGGGCAGGATATGACATTTCTTAGCCCTCCAGCAGCGGACCTTCGTTTTTTTCTCCAGAAGTGTGGTGGAAAAACCCTAGATCACCTTTTTGGATTCTTATTATCCAAGTTACTAAGAATATTACCAGTGGCATACAGGAAGCTTAGCCAATGTGCAGTCAGAAAAGGTGTTTCCTCTATAGTTCACACCAATTGAGGGCTGGGTCCTGCCTAGGCCTAAAGCCTCTGGCCGAAGCTTTAGGCCTGGGCAGGCCTCTCCAGCTCCCTCTGATCACCGGCTTAGCCCCTGCCCAGACCTGCCCAGACCAAAAGCCTCTTGGGCAGGAGCGGACCCCCAGCTCCCTACAATCAATCGCAGGGGGTCTGCTCCTGCCCAGGACGAAAGCAGACCCCCAGCTCCCTGCCCAGGTGATCAATCGCAGGGGGTCCGCTGGTGTACCAGGCCAAAGAAACCCCCAGCTCCCTGGGATCGATTGCAGGGGGTCCGCTCGTGCACCAGGCCAAAAGCCTTGCCTGGAGCCGGAGCGGACACCCAGCTCCCCGCTTTCGATGGCAGGGGGTCCGTTCGTGCACAAGGCCAAAAGCCTTGCCTGGAGCCGGAGCGGACACCCAGCTCCCCGCTTTCGATGGCAGGGGGTCCACTCGCCACACCCACCATCCAATCAGAGCGAGGAGCTGGGTGTCCGCCATGCCCACCATCCATCGAAAGCAGGGAGCTGGGTGTCCGCTCCGGCTCAAGGCCAAAAGCCTCCGGTCTGGTGCCAGAGTGGACCCCAGCTCCCTGCAATCCATCGCAGGGGGTCAGCTCAGGGCGCCTATGTATGCAAATTAACCACCATCTTGGTTGGGTTTATTTACATACTCACTCTGATTGGATGGTGGGCGTGGCTTGGCTGGTGGGCGTAGCTTGGCCATAGCGAAGGTGCGGTCAATTTGCATATTACTGTTTTATTAGGTAGGATATTAATTAATTAATTAATTTTAAAATCTTTATTGTTGAAAGTATTACATATGTCCCCCTTTTCCTCCATTGACCCCTCTAGCCCACCCGCCCCCACCCCAGGTCTTTACCACACTATTGTCTGTGTACATGAGTAATGCATATATGCAGCCACCCATCCCACCCACACCCTCCCCCTTTCTATAGAAAAGGCAAGTTACTGCAATTCTTTTTTTTTTATTATTTAAACTAGAGGCCCAGTGCATGAAATTCGTGCATGGGGGTGTGTGTCCCTCAGCCCAGCCTGCACCCTCTCCAATCTGGGACCCCTCAAGGGATGTTCAACTGCCCGGTAGGATCAGGCCTAAACGGGCAGTTGGACATCCCTCTCACAATCCAGGATTGCTGGCTCCCAACTGCTCGCCTGCCTGCCTTCCTGATTGCCCCTAACCGCTTCTGCCTGCCAGCCTGATCACCACCTAACCACTCCCCTGCCAGCCTGGTTGATGCCTAACTGCTCCCCTGCCAGCCTGTTTGCCCCTAACTGCCCTCCCCTGCAGGTTTGATCACCCCCAACTGCCCTCCCTTGCAGGCCTGGTCCCTCCCAACTGCCCTCCCCTGCTGGCCATCTTGTGGCAGCCATCTTGTGTCCACATGGGGGCAGTCATCTTTGACCAGATGGGGACAGCCATCTTGGGTGTTGGAGTGATGGTCAATTTGCATATTACTCTTTTATTAGATAGGATTCTTTATTGTTTAAAGTATTAACTAAGTCTCCTTTTCCCCCCATTGACCTCTCTCCAGCTGCCACCACCCCCAGCACGTGCCCTCCCCTGGCCCCCCCAACCTCCAGTCTGTGTCCATTAGTTTTGCTCATATGCATGCATGCAAGTCCTTTGGTTGATTTCTTACCCCCTCACCCCTCGCCTTCCCTCATAGGATGGACAGTATGTTTGATGCTTCTATGACTCTGGTTCTATTTTGGTTCCTCAGTTCATTCTGTTCATTATATTCCACAAATGAGTGAGATCATGTGATATTTCTCTTTCTCTGGCTAGCTTATTTCACTTAGCATAAAGCTCTCCAGTTCCATTCATGCTGTTGCAAATGGTAAAAGTTCCTTCTTTTTTATAGTAGCATAGTATTCCATTGTGTAGATGAACCCAAGTTTTTTAATCCACTCATCTGCTGATGGGCACTTAGGCTGTTTCCAAATCTTAGCTATTGTAAATTGTGCTGCTATGAACATAGGGGTGCATATGTCCTTTTTGATTGGTGTTTCTGTTTTCTTGGGATATATTTTTAAAAGTGGGATTACTGGGTCAAATGGAAGTTCCATTTTTAATTTTTTGAGGAAACTTCATACTGTTTTCCATAGTGGCTGCACCAGTCTGCATTCCCACCAACAGTTCAAGAGGGTTCCTTTTTCTCTGCATTCTCTCCAGCACTTGTCGTTTGTTGATTTGTTGATGATAGCCATTCTGACAGGTGTGAGATAGTAACTCATTATTGTTTTGATTTGCATCTCTCAGATGATTAGTGACTTTGAGCATGTTTTCCTTTCATATGTCTCTCAGCCTTCTGTATGTTCTCTTTCAAAAAGTGTCTATTTAGGTCCTTTGCCCATTTTTTTTATTGGATTGTTTATCTTCCTTTTGTTAAGTTGTATGAGTTCCCTATACATTTTGGAGATTAAACCCTTATCAGAGATAAATATGTTCTCCCATGCAGTGGGTTTTCTTGTTGTTTTGTTGATGGTTTCTTTTGCTGTGCAGAAGCTTTTTATTTTGATGGAGTCCCACTTGTTTATTTTCTCCTTAGTTTCCATTGCCCTAGGAGCTGTATCAGTAAAGATATTGCTACAACAAATGTCTGCTATTTTGCTGCCTAGGGCTTCTTATAGAATTTTTATGGTTTCCTGTCTTACATTTAAGTCCTTTATCCATTTTGAGTTTATTTTTGTGTATGGTGTAAGTTGGTGATCTAGTTTCATTTTTTTTGCATGTATCTGTCCAATTTTCCCAACACCATTTATGTAAGAGACTGTCTTGACTCCATTGTATGTTCTTGCTTCCTTTGTCAAATATTAATTGAGCATAATGGCTTGGGTTGAACCCTGGGCTCTCTGTTCTGTTCCACTTGTCTATATGTCTGTTCTTGTGCCAGTACCAGGCAGTTTTGAGAACAGTGGCTTTGTAGTATAGCTTGATATCTGGTATTGTGATCCTTCCAACTTCTTTCTTCTTTCTGAAGATTGCTGCAGCTATTAGGGGTCTTTTTTTATTCCAGATGAATTTTTGGAGAATTTGTTCTAGGTCTTTGAAGTATGCCGTTGGTATTTTAATGGGGATTGCACTGAATCTATAGATTGCTTTTGGGTAGTATGGACATTTTAATGATGTTGATTCTACCAATCCATGAACACGGAATATTCTTCCATTTGTTTATGTCTTCCTCTATCTCTTTTTTCAGCGTCCTATAATTTTCTGAGTACAGGTCCTTTACCTCCTTGGTTAAATTTATTCCTAGGTATCTTAATTTTTTTGTTGCAATGGTAAATGGGATTGTTCTTTTAGTTTCTCTTTCTGTGATTTCATTATTGGTGTATAAAAAAGTCATAGATTTGTGGGTGTTAATTTTGTATCCTGCTACATTGCCAAATTCATTTATTAGTTCTAGTAGTTTTTTGATAGTTTTTTGGGTTTTCTATGTACAATATCATGTCATCTGTGAATAATGACAGTTTGTTTTACTTCTTCTTTTCCAATTTGGATGCCTTTTATTTCTCCTTCTTGTCTGATCGCAATGGCTAATACTTCCAGTACTATGTTGAACAGGAGTGGTGAGAGTGGGCATCCCTGTCTTATTCCTGTTTTTAGGGGAAATGGTTTTAGTTTTTGCCCACTGAGTATGATGTTGGCTGTAGGTTTGTCATATAAGGCTTTTCAGCCACCCACCCTACCTTCACCCTCCCCCTTTCTATAGAAAAGGGAAGTTACTGCAATTCTTTCAGAAAAATAAAACAGGAAGAAATTACCACAGAAGAATAAGGGTTCATAATCCACGATGGGAACCTCGTGGCCACAAAGGAATTATGTCCCCGTGGCTTCTCCCGCTCTACCTTTGCCCCCCACCTCTCCCGATTGTAAGACTGTTTAGCAAAACTGCAGTCTAATTGTACAAGCCCCTTATCTTTGACTAAAAGCCCATAAGTAAAAAAAAAAGTTCATTTCCCCCTTTTACTGACGTGCTCCGGGTCAGGCTCTGTGCTGGGCACTTTGCACATGTGAGGCTGGCATCCTGGCTCCGGCCTCCAGGATGGAGGGCTGCGGGCTTGCCCATAGGACTGAGGAGCACCCTGAAAGGGGTCTATCGGGGGGCCTCTAGGGAAATCCGTCCTTAGAGGAAGCAAGCTGCTGCTCACGTTTGGTGCCAGGGCAGTGAGCCGCTGGGAAGACTTCCCTGACTTAGGGGGTGTCTGTTACCCTAAGACATAACAACCTGACTCCCTGTCAAAGCGCTGACCTCACTAACCTGTGAGCTCCACGAGGCCAAGGACTGCCCTTATTTTGTTCACTATTGTACCCCCAGTGCAGAGCACAATAGCAGGTGCTGAAGACACACTGGTTAGATATGTGAGTTAATGGCCAGGGCTGGGAGAGAAGGAGAGCGCTTTAAGAAGCACCGAGGCCTGTCACCTGTCACCTTTCTGCTCACCCTGCACGCCCCCTCGGTGGAGGCGGGCACAGTAAAGGAGCCGGTGGAAGTGAAGAGGTGCCCCCTACAGCCTGGAAGACGGCTTCAACACACCCCATAGGCGTCAGCAACTTCCACAGCTGCAGGGATGGCGCCTGTGTCCTTGACAGCGTTGCGTCTTTGGGTTTCTTCCACGGCTGCACTTCTGAGGGTCTTCAAGGCTTTGAGGAAAGCATCAATGGCCTCATTTCCTCATCCCCAAGTCAGAGAGGAGGGCACGGCCAACACCACACCATAGTTGGTCATGAGGACACGGGGTCCCAGAGCCAACTAGAAAAGAATGTGGTGGAGGGGAAGACACCTAGACCATGCTTTGGAAATGCCCAGGGTTACTGTTCTGAAGGGCTTCGAGTAAGGCCTAGCTGGCATGGCCTGAACAAACCCAGGTCTAGCATAACTAGCTCTGACTCGTCTAACATCCACCCATACTTGGAGGTAGACTCTATCATCCTCGCTCTGCTGACGAGGAAATGGAGGCGGAGAGGCCGGGTGGCTTGCTCTAGGTCACAAGGCTGTGCCTGACTCAGAGCCCCTGCTGTTCCCCCCCCCCCCCCCCCCCCCCCCGGCTGCCCCTCTCAGTCATGCTGGTGCACCTGTCTGGGTTCCACTTGACCTTGTGGCCCCAAAAGAAGACTTGGTGTGAGGGAGACGTGGGAAGAGAAACAGCCGCCCACGAGAAGGAGCACTCGCCTCGCCAGGGGTGGGATGAGTTCTGACAAAGCAGACACGCTGGTGGCCTGGCACTGGGTGAAGTCTTGGTCAGAGGGGAGAATTTTGCAGCCAGGACGGCAGGATAGGCGCCCATCTCACAGGCCAAGGACGGTGTGTGCCTGGCTCCTCCCCGGCATGGAAACCAGGAGCGAAGGAATGATTTGAGTAATAAGCACATGGCTTCAATTATTACAAGCAGAAGCAATAAAATAGACACTCAGATGAGTTATCGAGAGACAAAGAGGCAAAAACCCAATTTAGGAGATTACGCCAAACGGAATAAATCTGAAGTAATTGGATGGCTGAGTTATGAGCCATCATAAAGGGAAACCGTGACTTACCTTGGTCAAAAAATGAACGGAAGGTAAGCACAGGCTGCTTACTGGCTGGGGAGATAGAGTTGTTTCCCCAGCGGTGTCTTCAGTCAGGGACTGTGGCTTCAGCGTCACGCCTTCACTAAGTATTACCGAGAGCCCTTGGTGCTGCGCGTTCTGGTGCTGGAGCGCCCTGGCCTGCGGTGTGTGCCTGAGACCCCGGCGCCGCGGGGCTGGCTGGCAGCCAGTCTTGCCTCCAGTGAGGCTTAGAAGGAGGCGTGGGCAAGACGTCTCCAACAGGAAGATGTGAATTTGGGAGGCAGGGCCCCAACCGTGTAAGGACAGCGTCACAAAGGTGTCCCGTGGCCCCGTGGGACCCCGGGGTGAACGGAGGAAAGCGCCAACGCCATGAGAGCTTCCCCAACACGGGGGTGTGTGCGGCAGGGATCCCGGAGACCACAGTGCGGATCCGCCTAAAAGCCCACGGTGCTCCACGTCCGAGGGCGTGTTCTGGGTTGAGGGGGGTTTGTGATGCTCAGTGCTCTTCACTCCTCAGTCTGCAGCCTCCGAGACAGCCGTGCGCCGAGGCGGGGCTGGAAAGCTGGTTCCCAGGGAGAGGCGCCGCCTGGAGTGCTGTGCGCACACGGTCTCTGTGGGCGTTCAATGCCTCGGTCTCACAGGTGACAATGCCGGGGCCAAGCAGCGCACCTCTTTCCGCCTCCCCTCCTGCAAGCCTCCCGTGAGGAGCAGGAAGGGCTGATTCCCAGGCTCCCCATCCTCCTCCCTCCTGGTCCTGGGGAGAAACTGGCCAAGTGACCGGGCGCTGGGGCTGTGGCGGGAGGAGGGGCACCACAGGACACAAGACAGCGTGAAAAGGAAATAAAAGTTTCATGTTCTTTGAAAAGAAAAGGCAAAAGCCTGTTTCAGAAGCTTCCTTTCCCTCCAGGAAAAGGAGCGAAGGGTTCCTGACTCCATTCCTGCCGCGTTGGGACCCAGCCCCACTTTTTGAGTCTACAGCGCCACCTGGTGGCATCACTCACACCCAGTCATTCACTTTGCCCCAGCCTAGATCCCTGGTGGGCAAACTGCGGCTCGCAAGCCACATGCAGCTCTTTGGCCCCTTGAGTGTGGCTCTTCCACAAAATACCACGGCCTGGGCGAGTCTATTTTGAAGAAGTGGCGTTAGAATAAGTTTAAGTTTAAAAAATTTGGCTCTCAAAAGAAATTTCAATCGTTGTACTGTTGATATTTGGCTCTGTTAACTAATGAGTTTGCCGACCACTGGCCCAGATGACCACGAGGTGCTCTCTTTAACCGGAATCTGACCATAATTCTAAACTAAACACAGTATCTAATGCACTCCCTCCATAGTAAACCACTCCCCACCCTGGCAAAATTATGCTCATTTCTGTCCTAATAAAACTTTCATCTTGAACAAAGCATTCTTTTCTGAGGGGGAAGTTCCGTTACAACAAAATGAATTCGAGACACGCACTCTCCTGTTTGGTAGGGAAGTGCCTATTTCTCAATCGAAAAAAGTCGTCCTCCAGGCTGACACCTGCACAAGTCGCCGGCTGCTCTCAACGCACCCTGCCTCCTGCTGTTCCTGACCCAGGGCCAGCCTGCTCTCCCGCCACTTCCTGCCTTTGGCCTGCCTCCCGCCAGTCCCTCCCCAGAATAGTCTCCCCCTTCCTGGCTGGCTCCCCACAGTCCCTGCAAGCTGCACCTAAATGCCACCAATCTAAGGGCAGCCTCCCCACAGAGTCCTCTCTATGATGAAATCACCACGACACACGTTTCATCTTCCTTATGACAGACAGACTCATCAGAGAGTATCTTTGTCTACTCGTTTGTGGCCTGCCTCTTTCCCAACCACAATGTGAGCATCAGTTACAATGCACATTGCCATGGCTGCTGTATGGGCGGCACCGGGTGCCTGAGCCGTGGAGGCACGCATGACCACTTGTTGAATGAATCGGTTAGTCTTACCTTTTAAAGGGGGCTCCTCGGCCAGCTCAGCAGCCCACCTGCCCTGTGCTGGGCCAAGGGAATGAGAGGAGAGACAGGATGCGTGTGCTCTTCTTCCAACAGCGAGTTTGCAGGAAGCGTGAGATCATTGCCTGTGTGGATGGCATGTCTCCGAAAAGATCGGTCTTTATTATGAACTCACTGAGCAGATCGCCCTGCACCGGCGAGGTGAGGTCTCGGCTCTGTTGGGAAGATCATTTATTTTCCAACCACCCTGTCCGAGTGTACCAGCCAACACTGTACTTTGATATGGACACTTCTTAGAAAATGTTTGCTGCTTAGGAGAATGAAAGTGCCCAAAGGAGGGTGGAAAGGTGCGGGTAAGAGCCTCCCTGCGGTGTTTATACTGTTCTCATACAGAACTTTTAAGTAAGGAGGAAGGTCATTCAATTTCTGAGAACTGGCTTTTGTTAACAGCAGCTGCCAGCAGATGTCACCATTGCACAGGACACGCTGCACCAGTCCTGTCACATGAGCACCCGTGCCCCCTCCCTCTGTCCTCGGAGCTGCTGCAGGTCCCCTGACTCATTCAGGTTGGCAAGCAAATGCTGGTGATAGGATACTCGACTCCTGGACCCAGACGCTCCGTCCCAGTGGAGACAAAGATCTCACGCTTTGGTGCCACCCCTCTGGGCCATTCATCTCTGCTTCAAGAAATTTAACCTTTTCAAAACTTCAGAAATCAATTTGAATGGAGCCGGCTCTATCCAGGGGATTATTAATGGCCCTCGGGATGACTCATCGTATTTGCACAACCTTTCAATAAACAGCTTCCACAACAAGTCAGGGGGAAAAGGAAGGACACGCCACATCCAACCAGGACCCACTTGAAGTATCGATTTCACCGCCCCTTCCCCATCCCCCCACTTTGGAAACACACTTAGCGTATCACACCAGGGAAGTTGATCATTGTCAAACGCCCAGGTCACCAGGTCCTGGCTAGGTTTTGCTGGGCTGGTGCATGGTCTCCTTGAGCTACAATAACTCCTCTGAGGTTTCCCGAGGCCAGGGATATAAACAGCTGAATCCTGGGGACGGCAGAAATGGAAGGGACATCTGCCTGGGCCCAGGCGCTCCAGGTGGCTCTCCCTGATGGGTCACGTGCGGGCTCCTTGGGAAGGGGCTGGAACCGCCGGTCCCCGCAGAGCCCTGGGAACAAGAGGCGTCCCTGCACAGGAGGGTGCCGAGCAGCCGAGAGCCTCTCCAGGTGGCAAGGCTTCCCTCTCTCGTGGATGCTGTCCTGTCAGTGGGACCCGGCCAGGAGGCCCACGGGAGCAATTCAGAGGACCTTGTCTCACCAGCTGCACCCTGGGGTGGTGCTCTACTGGCTTGTCCTTAGCCACTGGGACAGAAGCACGGACGGCTGGGTGACCTACAGACGTGAATTTCCTCCTCTCTCTTACCTATGCCAAATTTCACGTGTTAACAGACATTAACTGGCTAATTGCACAACACCCTCTCCTCCCCCTCACTTCCATCTGCTTCGATGGTGAAGAAAATCTGTTTTGCTTATTCTTTTCCTCTTCCGGGTGTTTTATCTCCTACCTGACCACACTGTCACCCCAGTGCTTGGGACTGAGGATAAGGTCTGTGTGACACCTTCCAAAAAATGACAAAAGGTTCATTAGAGAAGCTGGAGTATAATGTTGTAGATAGATGGATATACATTCCTTTGTTCATTCAACACGCTGTTCATTGAGGGCCTGCTAAATGTCAGGCATTGTGCTGCTGAGGATCAGCTGGGCCGCGCACCCAGGCTCGGCCACGGGAGAGTTTACAGCAGTTCCCTCAGGCCCCGGAGCCACGGCCGCCTCCCCGCCACCACGCAGGGATGGCGCCTCTGGGTCTCCCTGGGGGTGGGAGGGATGACGTCAAACGGCTGGCGTTCGGCAGTGCTCAATAATTTTTCTTTTCTTTTTTCCTCTGGATCAAACCCAAGGGAGTCAGTTTGGGAGTCAAGCATGATCCATGAAACCTCACTTTGTTAGTCAAATGAACCTGGCGGAGACACAGCCACTCTCCTGTACTTATCGCTGTGTAAAAAGGAGGGCCTCTGACCCCACTCCCTATCTTTAAAAAGTTTACTTTACCTGTACAAACACTGGGTATCAAAGAAACAAATAAGAGAAACACAAAAGTTCAGTTATTCCAGGTGGGAGTTAATTAGACTTAACCAGTCATCAAATGGCGTCTGGGCTGTCGGGTTATAGGATAACACAGAGGGAGTGATCTTGGATTAGGAACCAGGGGCCCAGTTCTGACCCCAGCCAGGATCACTGTTTATCTAACTGAAGCGTGTGACTTTGGACTTAACCTCTCTGTCTTGGGCCAAATGTCCCTTTATCAGAGCAAGGCGATAGGCGCTGGATGGTGGGGAGGGCCCTCCCTCCCGGGCCCCGGGCCCCTGAGTCAGGCCCTGCTGGCGGCGGGGCGCTGGGGTCAGGAAGGAACACCGTGTCCTGGGTGTCCTTTCCATCTGGCCGTAGCCAAGGAGGCTCCCGCAGGGCCAGGGGCGCTCTGTGAATTCTGAGAACCGGTGTTAGTGTTTTCTGTTGTTAGTGACTGCCCTTCTGTGTTCAGTGCTCGTGCAGAAAGGCGGACAGGAGAGAGGTCAGCTGCTCACAGAGGCTTCCGGGGAAGGTGAGTGGCGGACGCAGTGGGCTCCCGAACGCCAAGGCCAAGGCCGCCGCAGCCGAGACAGGGGGCGCCTCATGCACCCACGTGCCCCGGTTACTGGGTGAGCTTCTCACCGGCTTTCTGGTACTAAATGATGTGTTAACAAATGTCTCAGATAACTTGTTAGTCTTTTACAGTAGGACACAACATCACTCAATGCTCTGAGTTTAGACAATATCCTTATTCCTTTTTGTATTGTGGTAAAATACACGTAGCCTGCAATTTACCATTTTAACTACTTTTAAGTGTACAGCTCAGTGGCATCACACACACGCACATCGTTGTGTAGCCATCACCGCCATCCCCTTCCAGAACTTCTCACCCTCCCAAAGCGAAGCTGCCTCCACTAAGCAATAACTCCCCGCCCCTCTGCCTGGGCTCCTGGCACCCACCTTTCTGCTCTGTCTCCATGGATGTGACCGCTCTAGGTCCCGCCTGTAGGTGGAGTCAGTCACACAGTGTTTCTGTGACAAGAGCCTTATTCTTCCTGCTGCAGGGGGAAGGAGAGCACAGGGTCACCCCAGACAAACCCCTTCTGGTGTGGCGGTCACCACACCTGCATTATCCTGGCAGAATAATCCCAAAGGATAGCCTCGGGGAGTGAGGCTGTGTCCTCATGGTGATTCTGCCCAGGCTCTCCTCTGCCCTCCCTGGAAGGGAAGGATTATGGGTAACTTTGGAACTGGCAAATCTCTCTCTGGCCACTGGCCTCTTGAGGGGGCCTCTTCAAGTCCTCACACCCACCCTGCCCTGTCTGAGCCGCGACGGTGGTTTCTGTTCACGCAGCACACGCTTCAGCACAGCTGATGAAGAGGGAGACGCCACAGCCGCCATTCAGTGAAACTCTGCTTTCCCTTGCACAGCCGCTGTCTCCACGGCACCTCCTGAAGCTGGTGCCCGCTGCACAGGTGACAGGACAGGTGTCCGGCAAAGCTGGGTGCCTTGCCGAGATGCGCAGCTAGGACTCGGCAATTTGAGATGCAAACCTCGGTTTATTTGCCTGTGTTCCAGGTGCTGTGCATCACAGTAAAGTCTGAGCAACACTGGGCTGGACAGCGGGCACACAGGCATCTCTCTCTCTCTCTCTCTCTCTCTCTCTCTCTCTCTCTCTCTCGCTCTCTCGCTCTCTCTGTCTTTCCCTCTCCTTCTAAATTGTTATTTGTGTTGTTTCCTTTCAGCAGCTTACTTCTGTGAGATTTGGGCCTGTGCTAACCTGCGGGGTTGCTAAGTGGTAAAGACATTTAAACACCTTGATTGAAGGCCGCCTCTGCCCAGGGCCTTCACCCCCCTCAGCAGCACCGTCTCCATGAATACCACGGTGTCAAATGGCTCCAGGCTGAGTCCCGTTCAGTCCCAGCGTGGAGTCCTTGACCCACCTGGTGAACTCAGGGTGCGGAGGGAAGACCCCTCACATTCCTGGGCCACTCCTCTGTTTCCTGACTCCAGCCACAGGAGCATCCCTGTCAGCACTCCCTCGCAGCTTTATCTCTCATAGGTCCCAGGCCACTGCAGTATTTGTCCAAATTAGAGTCTGTTTACTTTGCAAACCACACTCGAGCTTTCCTAGACACTGAGCAGCTGCTGCCTGTGTCCCCACCAGAGCCCTGTTTGCACGGCAGGTTGTCAGCAAACAGACCGCCCTGGACAAGCCACGGAGGGCGCTTCCTGGCGGGACGGAGCAGCAGGCACGTGGAAGACGCTCCTGGCTTTTCCTTGACAGACGGCTCCCTCAGGTTCATTACTGCAAAAGAAACACAGCATTTATACAAAAGTGTCCAAAGGGGTCTCTGTAGACTGGTGTCTACAATAACATACCCACCACTTGGTAGCCATTTGGCCTTTGCTCCTCTTTCTTGGTAAGGAGGTTAGCCCAGTGGGTATTTGTAGGAAGCAGTTATAGGGTTAAGCCTCGGACTGACCTGCTGGCAAAGTCACAAACAAGTCCCAAGCTTGGAAGGGCACAGTCCTCTAAGCATAATTAAGCTTGATCCTGTAACTGATCCCTGGATCTTTCCTGGGTAGCTAGTGGGCTGTGGGAGGGGCAGCAAGTGCTGCCAAAAGAAGTGAAACTTACAAGAACATTGTCAATTGCCTTGTTTGTCCCTGATTATAAATAAAGCCTCAGCTTTGCAGTCTGGATCTGTTCTGTGGCCTCAGCCAGGCACAGAAAGATCCACCCAGCCCCAGCTTTCAAATCTATCTCTCCTCTCTTTATTTCTAATATTTCTCAATCCCTGGCCGCCTCCATTTAGAACCAGTTCGCTCATCTCTCTTTCCGTGCGGGACACGGAAAAGGGAGATCCCCGCCATGTTTGGCCCCCGCCGCATCAGGCCCCCGCAGTTATTAAAGCAGTCCCCACAGCAGCAGTGCCTGGATGTTTACCCTGAAAGTGACATAACCTCTCCACAGCTCTGTGTTCTCACCTGTAAAATGGGGCTCAGAAATCCTGCTGGGAGGATTAAATAAGCTGATAATATAAGGTACTCAGAACAGGGTCTAGTATACAAGAAATTCTTACTAAATCTTAGCAAGTCCTTGTCTTTCTGCTAGCTAAGGGCACTGTATGATGAAGCCTTGGTGTTGTGTTATCTCCAGCATTGAGGATCCTTTCTGGCAGGAGGTGGCAGTGTGAAATGCCTGTTGGTGCCTCTACTTAGCAGACAGAGCAGACTTTATTGGAACAGGTCTCGACACAAAGGGGCTTGCTAATAATGACGACTGGATGTCCAGAAATCTGGTTCAGGTCTCATTTCTGCTGACGATGAGTATCCAACATCACCCACCCCCATCCATCCCTCACCTCGGGACCCTTCTGTGTCCTCTTCTGAGTAGAATCATTGTGGAAACACAGTATTTTCTGGCCCAGTAAAGACAATGTTTGTCTGCATAGCCCACTATTCCTGCATTCATGTAGCTCTTTGGGGCTCACAAAGGGTTTCTTCAGACATTATTTTTTCCCTCTTGAAAGTACCAGGCAGATATTTTGTGCTAACTCGAGTCTCCTTGGGGCCTCCATGTGGTCTTGCATCTAAACAGCAGGCAATCCTATATAATAAAAGCATAGTATGCAAATTGTCCCCTAAATGGGCGTTGTCTGGGAGTTCGACCAGGGGGTGGGGCTGACCGGGGGAAGGGAGGGAGACCATGGCGGGCAGCTGGCAGCTGCTAGGGACCCCACAAATTTTGTGCACTGGGCCTCTAGTGTAATTATAGAAGGCAATGTCTTCTATAATTACATTTCTTTAATCAGCAGCAGAATAAAATGGAATCCTATATAATAAAAGCCCAGCGACTGAACAGTGGAACGACCAGAATGACAGGTCGACCAGTTGCTATGATGTGCACTGACCACCAGGGGGCAGACGTTCAATGCAGGAGCTGTTCCCTGGTGGTCAGTGTGCTACCACAGTGGGAGCGCCGCTTGGCTGATGGGATGAGTGGCTGCTCCCACTGCGAACCCCAGGCCAAAGGGCAGGAACCTGGGCTGCGATAGTCGCCTCCTTACCCCAGGCTCCTCCTCCTCATTCCCTGCTGCCTCTGGACGCCCGCAGGCTGCGCAGCGCCGCCGCCGGGCTCACAGAGCTGATCCCAGAGACTGGGAGGTGGGTTCGTGGCTGCCGCGGGACTGAGGCCTACTCTGCAGCCTCTCAGTGTGATTGTCCCTGAGCCCGGCCCCGAACGGGTCCCCTGGAGAGGCAAGTGCCCGGCTCCACGGAAGATGCCAGACCAGGGAGCAGCCGCTCAGAGGGTGAGTGGGTCCACAGCCGCTTGGCAGACCAGGATGAGCAGCACTCCCACAGCGGGCTGATCCCCGCAGGCCACACCCCCACCAGTGCACGGATCCTGTGCACCGGGCCTCTAGTTCATAAAATAAGGCCACAGGAAGGATGAGCTCCTAGACTTGCATTGCTGGCAGTGCCAATGAGCTGGTCCAGTAGGCTGCTCCTCAGAGCAAGCCACCCACTTCCCCTGGGCCACGCAGGTCTTCTATGAGCGGCTGCACCTGTGGTGAGGCGTACCCTGCACAGTCCTGACTTGGCAACGAGGGACATGCAAGGGAGGGGACTTTGGAAAGGAGTGGAGGCAGGGGATCTGTCAGTGAATATAGAGTTGTCACACCCCAGTTCCTAAGCCTAGCCCTAGACAGTCTGGTGCCTAGAAGTGTAATTTCCTGGCAAAGGTGAAGAGAGGGTTAGTTTCTACCTGCTGTTCCTGATTCAATCAGCTTTTGGCCCAGTGAGCAAACACAGGCCAACCTCCCCCGCAACAATTAGAGTGTTCTCCCTGACTCTCCTTAGTCCAGACCTGCTCTGGTGGAGTTAGTATCTGCCATGAGCCTCCCATTTTATTTGATGGCTTCCATTTGGTAGGTATTTATAGACACAGCCAATCCCTGGAGGTATTATTATGCTCATAAGGTGCAGAAAAAAATAGTACAGCCCCACCCAGTTCCCTCTTTCCCTGAGGCTCAGGCATCAGCATGTTCTTGTGCTTACTTGGCTCTGGGCTTTCTGTATTTCTCTAATGACCAGGAGGGGGCACTGTGTAGCCACAAAACATTGCCAAAAGTCTCCCGAGGGCTTCCCGGGTACTGGTTTCCCAGGTCCTCTTTGACCTGGTGGTTTCTACCTGCAGAGGGTGCCAGGTTGTATGGACTCTGGAAATCTAATCTGCCTCTTACCTAGACCAGAACACCTGAGTGAAACTGCTATGTAGCTGAAATGATAGATGGCTAATTTCGTGGTGAAGTGACAATGAACTTATTTATTTGAGCTGAATCACTAAATTATATTGACACCAACTCTTTATACTCCTGCATTTCCTCAATTAATTTGAAAATGTGTCTGCTTTCCCCAAATAACAAGTTTAGAACATAAAGCTTTAATTACCTGTGTATTTTTAGATACTGTTAAGAATAAAAAGGAAAGCTTTGTGTAAAACAAAATATATCATGAGTATTTTTAAAAACCCAAAATTACTGGAGGAAAACAATTAGGAGTTTTGTGTCTAGTTTTTACATCAACTGAACCTGGAATAGGAGAATTTTGGTATGAATAACAATTAAGATGTTGGTACCAACAACAAAACAAAACAAGCTGCCGGGGATAACTGACACACCCGGTGAGGTACAAAGCAAATGCTAGCAGGAAGGAAATAAAATTAGGTATGTGGGAAAGGGCTTTGCACACTTCAGACTGCCATAGTAGAGCCAGGAGAGGGAAGAATAAAGGATAGCCCTGAATAATCACCTCTCTGATTTTCCAGGTAAGGGCCAATGGGCCTTGTCCACCTGACAACCCCTCCCCTTCTCCCCACCAGGGGGCTCTACTCCTCTTTTCTGCTTCTATTCTTTTTCCCAGAACCCCCTTCCTTCCTTTCACCTATAGGTGCCCACCCCCCCACCCCCCACCCCCAATTATCCTCTCACAAAAGGGTTTCCTATCCTTGTTCCCAGTCTCTGATCTAGCCATTAAGGCTTTGGGGTTTGGGAAGCAAAAAGGTGAAATAAAGCACAGCTCACTGACCCCACTTTATTAACACTATTTCTGTGTCTGTTGCCCCATTAAGGAGAAAGTCTGTGGCTTATTTGTTTATTCCAAATGTCTAGCACAATGTGGTTACTTGGAGGCATTCAACAAATATTGTGAGTCTTAACTAAACTTGGACCTCTAAAAAAATGTGATCAAGTTTGCATGGAAGCAATACAGAGAATCCACTGCTGATGGATTTGGATAATTTTTAAAAATCACACAAGACGGGGCTTAGACATCAGCGTTGTTGTTTTTAATAATTTTTATTTTTCAATTGCAGTTGGCATACAATATTATATTAGTTTCATGTGTACAACATAGTGATTAGACATTCATATAACTTATGAAGTGATCTCCCCAATAATTCTACTATCTACCTGGCACCATACATAGTTATTACAATATTACTGACTATATTCTGTACTTTACATCCCTATGACTATTTTGTAACTTCCAGTTTATACTTCTTAACCCCTTCACCTTTTTCATTCAGCCCCCCAACCCTCCTCCCATCTGGCAATCTGAACTCTGTTTCTATGAGTCTGTTTCTATTTTGTTTATTTTGTTTTTTTAGATTCCACATGTAAGTGAAATCAAATGGTATTTATCTTTCTCTGTCAGACATCAGTTTTGACAGCAGATTTTTTCTTTTACTTTTATTTTATAGTTCTCATTTCCCTTTATCATGATATAAAAGAGTGCCTGGCAATAAGTCATGTCTCTCAAAATAATTAAATTTATTTTCATGTATTTCACATAATATGTGTTATTATATTTATTTATATATTAACACATCTTATTAACTCTATAAGATATATTATTGGTACGATTTTCAAAAAAGGAAACTAAATTTTACATAAATAATAAATGACATTGGAAACCATGAGGTATGGAAGTGAATATTTATTTATTTATTTATTTATTTAAAAATATATTTTATTGATTTTTTACAGAGAGGAAGGGAGAGGGAGAGAGAGTTAGAAACATCGATGAGAGAGAAACAGCAATCAGCTGCCTCCTGCACACCCCCTACTGGGGATTTGCCCACAACCAAGGTACATGCCCTTGACCGGAATCGAACCTGGGACCCTTGAGTCTGCAGGCCGATGCTCTATCCACTGAGCCAAACCGGTTAGGGCTGAATATTTATTTAGAATAAGAAAATAGATCACAAAATTTAAAAAGGTGACAAATACCATAAACACCACAAAATGTAGGAAGATGACATAATACTTAAATTAATTAACTACCTGATACACCTTTATAAGACTCTTTTCTTCATTAAAAAAAAATTTTAGTAAGAGCCCTGGCCCTTGTGGTTCGGGGCACATATAGGAGGCAAACCATAAATGTTTCTCACTTGACTTCTCTCTCTCTCTCTCTCTCTCTCTCTCTCTCTCTCCCTCTCTCTCTTTTCTCTCTAAAATCTGTAAAACATATCCTTGAGTGAGGATTAAAAAATACAAAGAAAATAATTGTAATAAGATATACATAAGAAATAATTTATCATTTTAACTATTTTAAGTGTAGTTCTGTGGCATTAAGTATTTTCACATTGTGTGCAAACAAAACCACCATCCATTTAAAGAACTTTTTCACTTTCTTTCTTTTTTTAAATTAAATATATTTTTGTTGATTTCAGAGAGGAAGGGAAGGGAGAGGGAGAGAGAGATAGCAACATCAATGATGGGAGAGAATCATTGATCAGCTGCCTTCTGCACACCCCTGACGGGGGATCGAGCCTGCAACCTGAGGAACTGTGCCCTTGACCAGGAATCGAACCATTACCTCCTGATTCATAGGTTGACGCTCAACCACTGAGCCACTCTGGCCAGGCAAGAATTTGTTCATTTTCCCAAACTGAAACTCTTTCCCTATTAAACAACTCCCCATTTCCCCTCCCCTCTCTCTGGCACTCATCATTCTACTTTGTGTGTCTTTGAATTTGACCACGCTAGGCACCTGATGTAAGTGAAACATACAATATTTGTTCTTTTGTGACTTATTTTGCTTAGCATAAGCATAAGGTTTATCCATATTGTAGCATGTGCCAGAATTTCCTTTCTTTTTAAGTTTGAATATGATTCCACTGTATGATGTTTATCCATTCATCCATTGATGGACACTTGGGTTGCTTCTACCTTTGACTATTGTGAATACTGTTGTATGAACTTGGGTGTACAAATATCTGTTCAAGTCCTGCTGTTACTTCTTTTAGGTACCCACCCCAAGGTGTGATTGTTGGATCATATGATAAGTCTCTGGTTAATTTTTGGAAGAATTGCCAAACCATTTTCCACAGTGGCTGCACCATTTTACATTCCCACCAGCAATGCACAAGGTTCCCAGTTTTTCCACATCCTCACCATTACTTGCTGTTTTGATTTTGTTTTTGTATAATAGCCATCCTAATGGATGTGCAATGGTTCCTACATTTTTGACTTTATATTTCTTGTTCTCCTTTTCATATGTCAATGATTTTGTATTATTACTTTCTTAAAAAGATAACTTAGTCTTTTCTCTAGCATGGTGGGTGGGATTCATAAAATATGTGACTTCACACAGACACAGCCACTGTGCAAATGCTGCTACAGACTTGTGTCCTACAAACACAGCAATCAGTCCTGACAAACACTTGATTTTCATGAAAAACAAAAACAAAAACAAAAACCCACACCTCACATTTGATGCATTTAATTTATAGTCTGTATTGAATGTATTCCTGAGAGTAGAGCACTTGTGTGAACTCAGTGTCATTTAGAACCACCTTTGCCATTAAAAATTGCACATACCTAGAAATCAGAAGGATGCTTCACCTTTGTGTCCTGATGCTGGCACATCTGTGCAGTGGGGAAGTGAGCACATTCCTAGGAGCCATTCTTACACCAAGACAGCTAGCAATACCTTAACTGTGCAAATATAGGGCTGTGAGCCACACAGATGCACCTGGTCAACCCAAATTAAAAGTGTCCCTACTCAACTTCTCCTTAGCAGGATCCCCTAAACATCTTTCCTATCCCAATGGCACCTGACTCTAGGGGCAACAAGAATGATCTGTCATTTTCTTATTGATCTGTGGGTGTTCTTTATATATCACAGATACAAGTCATTCATCTGTTAATGCTTACAAATATTGTCATGTTCTCTTAACTTGCTTGCCTTTTAACTCTCAGAATTATGTTTTTGATGAACAGACGTTCTTGATGTTGATGTAGTTCAACTTATCTGTTTCCTTTATGATTAACTAGAGGCCCAGTGCACGGATTGGTGCACTGGGGGGGATCGGCCTGCTGTGGGAGCTCTGCTCATCCCAGTCAGCTGAGCAGCGCTCCCCCTGTGGGAGTGCACTGACTACCAGGGGGCAGCTCCTGCATTGAGCCTCTGCCCCCTGGTGGTCAGTGCGCATCATAGCGACTGGTCAACCGGTCGTTCTGGTCCTTCTGCCATTCGGTCACTGGGCTTTTATTATATAGAATGATTTTGGTGTCCTGTTTAAGAAAAGTTTTTCCTAGTGCATGGGCAGGAAGATATTTTTCTGTTTTCTTCTAGAAACATTGTTTTATCTTTCACATTTAGATCATCAATCAATTTGGAACTGATATTTTTGTGTATGGTATGAGATGGGGACCAAGATTTGTTTTTGTGGTTTTTAAAAATATGGATATCCAGCCATAGCCTGTTTTTCTCAGTGGTTAGAGCATCAACCCTTGGACTTAAGGGTCTCAGATTCGATTCCTGTCAAGGGCACGTACCTCGGTTGCAGGCTTGATCCCTGGCCCCAGTTGGGGTGCAGGTGGGAAGCAACCTATTGATGTGTCTCTGTCACATTGATCTTTCTCTTTGTCTCTCCCCTCCTTTCTACTCTCTCTAAAAACGTCAATGGAAAAAATATCCTTGGTTGAAGATTAATAACAACAAAAATATATGGGTATCCAATTGCCCTAACAATGATTATTGAGAGGACCATTCTCTCCACTCCTCTGTGTCTGAGTGTGTGTGGATTTATTTCTGGATTCTTTATTCTGTTCCATTGGCTATTTCTCTATATTTGCATCAATGCCACGTTGTATTAATTGCTGCGTTTTATAACGTGTTAATATCTGGTAGTGTAGAAACTCCAATTTTGTTCTCTACAATTGTCTCAGCCACTTTGGAGACTTTATATTTCCAGATAAATTTTGGAAGCAGATTGTCAGTTTCTAAAAACAAAATAAACCGCTGGTATTTTAATTTGAATTGTATTGATCTATAGATCAGTTTGTGGAGTAAGTCATTTAACTTTTCTATATCCTAGATCCCTCTTCTAAAACAAAACAAAACAAAACAAAGCAGAAAGACTCACTGAGCAATCATGAGCATTACATGAGATAATGTATTTGGAAACTGAAAAAAAAACACACCCACTAAGAAATGCCGAATTTCTATTATAAAATGAGAAGGAGCATGAGCAAGAACTGTGGCAAGATCTGCCTACACAGGGTCTGGAAAGGTGTGGAGCAGCGCTGGTAGTGGCTGCTGTCACTCTCCCTCCTTCGTCTTGGCTCCTGACTCAGAGGCTGGGGTTCGGGGAGAAGGGCCGAAGGGGCCGCTGAGGTTTTCCCGCACCTGCACCCCACCACATCCCCAGCGGTCACCCCAGCCTCACGACCATTGTGTCTGTGTTTGTCTTCTCACACCTTTTACTTCGTAGCCTGGGAACTGCAGAGAGAGCCACGCTCTGTTTTGCTTCCTGAACATGCCCGCTGAGCGTCAGGTCTAGCTCGGGGAGCGCTGCCCTTCCCGTGTTCAGTGCAGAATGTCACACGGGGAGAGGCGACACGGGCACCGCGAGGGGGGACGGACTCTTCCCACGGGACCGTCGTCTCCCGTGTCCCTAGAGCGTGTTCTGCGTTGAGCTAAGGCCACGTGTGTGTGTGTGTGTGTGTGTGTGTGTGTGTGTGTGACCAGGGCGTGAGTTGGAGGCAATCTACTTTCTCTTCCTGGCTGCCTCTTTGGAAAAACGAGGGTCTGACACCTCCTCCCCACATGCACCCTGAACCCGAGCCCTGCTTCCGAAGGCTTTCTTTGGAATCTCTTGAGCAAACACCTTTGTCCAAGAGGAAGCCCCAGGCTGAAACAAAGGGCGTCAGTGGGACCCTACCACATTCCCCTCTCGTGGGTCACTCTCTCTCCTCTGTCTGAGTCTTCAGGAGACACCCCCCCCCCCCCAGGGTGGCCACCTCCCCGGAGTGGGCAGTGTCCAGCAGAGCTGCTAATGTTGCCCGGCGCAGCCTCAGTCCGCACGCCCAAAGCCGGTGTGAACCCCGGGGAATGTTCGTGTTCTCAGGCCCCTCAGGGCTTCTGTTCTTCCCAGCTCTCCGAGAGGAGCCCCAGGAGAGGGAGTGGGCATGGCAGCCAGCCAGCCAGGACGCCCGCTTGCAGCCAGTTTTCAGCTCACTCAGGGGGCCCTGCCTGGGAACGTGACCTGCTGTGGATGCCCCCACAATGAACAGGGCCTGGGTGGCTTTGAGGAGCCCTATCTCTTCCACTGTCCCTGGTGGGGCTGGGGTGTCTTTATAATTCCTCTGAGGGTGCAGAGATGCGGGCCAGGTGAACCCCCGAGGACATCCCCGGAGGGAAGAAGGCGGGGGTGTGGGGGTGTGGAGGGCATGCCACAGCAGACCTGGGAGCATTGGGATGCCTGGTCCTGTCATTCCCGCCTCCTGTCAGAGTAGCCAGCCTGCAGCTGAGGAAAAGCAGACAGGAGCGCTGGAGCCTGCGCCCTCTTGCCCAGCAGCTGGCGGGAGGCCTCCCTTGGAGGACTGGGTACCGGTGGGGGCGGGGAGGAAGGAGGACAGTGGGAGAAAACTGGACAAAGGAAGACCACCATAAAGCCAGCAGCATGCCTGTAATCACAGGAGCCCTTTGTTTAGAGCGGGTTTAAACAAGTTGTGATCCTTTGGAAGGAGAGGTCATAAACTGAAGCAAAAATAAAAGTGTTTACAACAAGGGATTCCTTTGGCCGGGACAGTGGGGGAGTCGGGGTTGGGGGGGCCTGGCCTGTGCTCAAAGGGGCTCCCTCTTGGTGCTGGGCTCTTCCAAACATCACAGATTCACCACAGATGAAGGGGAAGGAGCTGGCGTGGGGGAGGGGTGCCCCTCCACCTCCCGTTGGGGTGGCCCAGGGACAATCCCACATTCCATCCTGGGGAGGAGAGAGGAAGAAGGGAGCCAGATCTCGTGACATCTAGAGACTCATCTCCGGAGGCGGCGGAGATCTTAGAGTCAGCTTTCCACTCCTCTGCAAATTCCTTTCTAATGGTCTTGAGGGGTTACACTAATAAGAGGGCTTGAGGACAGTCCTTTCTCAAAGAAATGCCTCTTAGGCCCAATTTCCCGGCCTGGAAGGTGTAGGAGGGAAGCTTCCCCCGAGGGGAGAACATTCCTCAGGGAAGCATCACACAGGCGGCGTGAGGGCGGTGAGGAGGAAGCAGATGCTGAGAAGGTGAGGCAGAGGTTTTTATGCTTAAAATGTCCAAAGACGGTGGCCCGAGCAGGCTGTGCATTCCTTCTGCCACGCTCTGTCCTCTGCCGCGTAGGGTGGAGCACAAACATCTCATAGTCAGTCAGTCAGTCACCCACTCAGCCAACATAACGTACTGAAGGCCAGGCCACCAGGGCAGGGCCTGTCCGGGTGTAGGACCCAGTCCCTGCCCTAATGTGATCATCGTAGACGCATACATGCTCCTGTTTGAAAAGAGTCCTTCTCCCCAAGAATACATGGGTCCCGGGAAAGTGCCACTCTCGGAGGTGGCAGAGCCTGATGCCACATGGTGTAATCTGTTGTCTGTGCTCAGAGGGCAAGACGGCTGGCCTTTTTTGCAAAAAAAATCACACTAAGCTCACGTGCATCCTACCAAGGAGAATGGGTCACGGAGGCGCGTGGAGGCGCCTCAGGTCCGCATTCCCGTCGTAACACAGGCTGTGGCTGTTCTGCCAGCAGCCCTTGAAGTGCCACAACGAAGCCGGGTCCTCCCTCCCGCAGGCGAAGGCCCAGCCGCACGTCTCTGGATTCACCCACTTTCCCTGGATTCTTGGACCAGCCCGGCCAGGTACAGCGTGACCTCTGTTCTGTAACGCCCACATGCTTTCCTCGTCAGGAGAGCAGGCCAGGAATCAGCAAGGAAGTTGGTCTGTCTTTCAAATGCCTTTATTCCCTAGAACCGGGTCATCCTCAGGACTGTTTCCTCATCCGGGAAATGGGCTAGTGGATGACCTAAGTTCCCTTCTAGCCAACAACAAAACAAGACAAGTAAGATTCAAAGGAACAGACAGCCCGTCTGTTGGCACTGGGAGGAATCTCGTTATGTCCACTTTTAGGATAGGAAGCACTTCACACGCAGCAGGCCTTTGGTAATTAATACGTAACCTTTTCTGTCCTAATGGGGTCCTAATGGAAGAGGCATTGGCCTGCAAGTCTTTCTCAGCCCTTCATGCAAACTGCTGTTTCCCAAGCTCAGCTGCCTGGGGCAGAGGCGGGAGCTGTGCGGTCCACAGGGTGGTGGCAGCTTCTTACCCGGAAGGTTTGGCTGCGAGCAGCCACCACCCCATTGCTATCATGAGCAGGAGCTCTTGTCCCTCACACACGAGGCCGCGCCACTGGTGTTTCTGGTGGAAGGTGCACAGGGGCCAGCAGCCCCGGGCGGCTCTCAGACAGACAGTGACCTACGGGGAGGACACCACCATGGAGACAACCGGGCGGAGGTCAGCTCGCCGGCTCAGGAGAACTTCAGAGAAGCGAGTCCATGGGGGTCAGTCCCCTCAGTCCTGAAATCCCGGGGCTTTGTGAGAGGAGAAAACACAGTGCAGGGGAGGGCTTGGGCTTTGAAACCGGCCGTTTTGGGTCCCATTTGATCTCCTCAACCCAGCAATTGGACAGGCCACTTAACATCCGGCCCCCGTTTTCTCATCTGTAAGATGAGCTTGTACATGAGCTGATGTAGGGAAAGCTCCTGCTATGGTGCCTTCCCCCTCTTCCCTCCCTCCCTCCCTCCCTCCCTCCCTCCCTCCCTCCCTCCCTCCCTCCCTCCCTCCCTCCCTCCCTCCTTTTGGTAACGCAAGGTTGAGTATCACTCCCCACAAATTCTGAAAAATAAAAAATTATGGTAACTGAAATACCAAACACAATAGATGAGCTTGTCGCACACACCCTGGATGGAATTGGTTTAGGACTTCCCATTTATTCATATAGTGCCTGCCGTGCGCGCAGCCCAGGATAGACAGTGGGGCTACACAAGCGGATGACGTGGTCCCTGGCCATGGACAAATGAACACAGAAGCAGGTGCCATGGAAGGACTGGGGGGAACAAGGCTGAGGGCCGCTTGGCCGTGCTCACGTGGGGTGGAGAGGATGGGACTCCTGTTAGGTAAAGCTTCTGGAGAAAGTCTACAGAAAACAAACCTTT
The DNA here is from genome assembly GCF_951640355.1 of Cnephaeus nilssonii. Lineage (NCBI taxonomy): Eukaryota > Metazoa > Chordata > Mammalia > Chiroptera > Vespertilionidae > Cnephaeus > Cnephaeus nilssonii. The sequence goes on from NC_137077.1 coordinate 95,682,773, forward strand.
CCAATTTCAAGGTATTTCAATGGAATATTAACCAAAGTAATTTAGAAACCATTAGTGGTTGATCCAATAGGAATTATTTCAACACTAAGGTCTCTTGATAAACATTTATGGAGTGTCTACTTGCAAAAGAGCACAGATGTGGAGAAGCATAAAAATGAATAAGAATGACTCTGTTCTCAATGACTTCTAATAAACAAGTAACACAGAGACAGTAATCAAAGGAGCTGGCCAGCAGTTCGCCAAGCGGATGACGAGAACGCGCGGCTTTTCAGGCATAAAGCTCCTGGCTTCTCGTCACCGGCACCACCCGCAGGGCCCGACTGCAGGGCCCACGCTTCCTGGCAGGTCAGCGTCCCGGCCTGGCCCTCCCGGAAGCACTCAGGGCGCAGGGGGTTCTTCAGGAGGCAGCCATGGCATTCTCCTTGGAAGGACTTTTACTGGGGCTTCTCAGAGAATCGAGGTGCCTCAGAGAATTCCCCCGGGCAGCGGGGCCTGGTGAGCAGTTTGGGGAGAACTTTGAATATTCTGAAGGAGATCCAAGACCCACAGGAGTCTCCTCAGGTTGTCCAACTTTCTACCACATGTTGCAAGGTGATCTCTCTTCTCGAGCCTCCTCTGAGGGTGCCTGAGAGATGAGCTCCAGAGGGGAAGAGGGAAATGAAGAGGTTCAGTATTTTTTTAAACATATTTTTATTGATTTCAGAGAGGAAGGGAGAGGGAGAGAGAGAGAGAGAGAAACATCAGTGATGAGAGTCATCGATGGATTGGCTGCCTCCTGCACACCCCACACTGGGGATTGAGCCCGTAACCCGGGCATGTGCTCTTGACTGGAACGGAACCTGGGACCCTTCAGTCCGCAGCCGACGCTCTATCCACTGAGCCAAACCAGCGGGGGCGGGATTCAGTCTTTAGAGAGCATCTCCTGGGAGGCAGGCACCATCCCATTAACACTCACAGGATGATTGTGATGATTGCGATGGGTGTGGTCTCTCTTACCACTGGGGAAGCTGGGCCTTCGAGAAAGTGCTCCCCAAGACCCAGAGGGTGAGGGGCAGCCCAGGAGGCAAGCCCGATGCCGCTGCGCACTCTGCACTCTGCACAGGCCTGTGTCTCCGAGCTGGCCCTCCCTGCTCCCCAGGTATGTGCTTGGTGGCTGCTGTGCCGGGGACCCAGAAACCAGCTGGCAGATGATGCATACATTTCAGTCGAAGACTTTTTTTTTTTTTTTAATTTAAGTTCCTATTTTATTCAAATTTCCTTAGTTTTTACTTATAATCTTTTCTTCCTAGCCCAGGATCCCATATATTTAGTTATCATGTCTTCTTTTTTTTAGTCGAAGACTTTTTAAATCAGGTTTCGATTCTCTTTTTATTCTGACACATCCTATACCAAACACAAATATAGTATGGATTAGAATGCAACATGTACATGGGTGTTAAAAACAAAACATGATCTTCAAAGACGTATTACGTTTGCCCTTTCCCGCGCCCAAGACACGGTCTGGTCGCTTTTCTGGGGCCTCCTGGGCCGTCAGCCCATCTGCCTAACATCACAGGACACACGTCATCAGGGATCAAACAGGGAACGTGACTGAACCAAGTGCCGAATGCCGTGTTCCGCATTAGAAATGCAGAGAGCAGGAGACGTGGCAGGTCGGCAAACCCCAAGGCCCCTCTAGGAGGAGCGGGGTGAATGGGCAGAGAGGAGGGTGGACGTTCTGGGTTGGAGGCGCAGTCCCGCGTGCAGGGGGGACAGTGAAGACGCAGGCTGGACTTGGGAAGGACTGTTGGGGCTGGCGAGAGATGAACAGCTAATGGTAAGATCGGAAAGCTGGGCATGGAGCCTGGATGTGATGAGGGAGGTGGTGGGGAGTTATGACTGGCCACGGGCATCGCATTCTGAGGTGGGGGGGGGGGGGGGTTAGGACTTCAATGTGAGGGGCGGGGGTGGCTGTAACTGAAGTTCTGCTGGTTACACCCACCGGTGTGTGAAGCTCTGACAGCCTCGGGGAGGAGAGAGGGCAGAGAGACGTGCACTGGGGTAATTTCCCGGCTCCTGCTCCCTCTGCCTGGCGTGGTCGCCCTCCCCTTTTGTGGGCAGTGGTGCGTGGCCGGCCGCAGTGGCACACCCTCAGGCCACACTCCCTCTGAGCCCACGCAGCTCCAGTCGAGAGACTTTTCTGAATCTGCTTTTCTGAAAGTGTGTACCGTGCACACCAAATTGCAGAACACCAGCAGCTTTTTAAAAAGAAAAGGGAGAAAAGCAAAAAGAGAAGGAGATGTGTGCTCCGGTTTCCGTGGAGATAGAGCTCCAGTGTTTTACATCTAAGATGAATTTGCTGACAGACGCTGGAGCTGTGGCGTGGCCGAGCGTGGCAGACCTTATCAGATCACACCTGGACAGGAGAAAGGTCCTTTCTTTCCATTCTGGGCTCTCAGGGAAATGTTCTAAGGAGGAACAGAGCCACAGTGAGGCAAAGGCAGAGGAACAAAGCAGAAACCATACAGACCCCAGGTTTGTGGAAGAGAGCAACACTTAGCCAGCCCCTCCCTGCACAGATCCAGGAGGGGGCAAGGAGCATGGAATGTGCCCCCCCCCCCCCCCACTGTTGCAGGTGCGGATAAAGAAAAGGGGGCAGGGCCACAGAAAGACCCCAATCTCTGAAAGTGGGGAAAGGGAGTGGGAGGGGGCAAGGGAGAGAGGATGGGGGCGAGGAGAAGGGGGTGAGAGGCCCAGCAGAGAGCAGAGGGAGAGAAGGGCCAGATAAAAAAGGAAACCAAGTTTTTGTCATCTCTTTATTCTTTTTCTTTTTTTAATCCTCACCTGAGGCTATTTTTAAAAATTGAATTTTAGAGAGAGAGGAAGGGAATGAGAAAGAAAAAGATTGAGGTGAGAAAGAAACATTATTTGGTTTATGGGTTGCCTTCCTTAAGCGCGCCCCCCTTCCCCCCACATCACCGGTACCGCAACCTTCTGGTGCATGGGATGATGCTCCAATCAACTGAGCCACCGGGCCTACTATGCCTTCATCTGTATGCAATCTGTTCCGGTATCTCAATAATGCATCTCAGCACTGAGCTAGGATTGTTATGCAGGTATTTAGGATCTGTTATCTTCTGACCAGAAGATGCTAAATGGGTCCCTTCTGCACCTAACAGAAGGTGGGCATTCCTTTGTTCAATATGTGTTCATGGTACATGTATGGGCCAGGCTCTGCGCTAGGCCCCAGCAGCCATACTCAGTAGCCAAGAGGCTCCCTTTTCCATCCCAAAGGGAAGTACACAGACCATCCTGTTCTGACTAGACTCCTTCAGGGAACTAGAGCTACTGTCTGCCTTGCTTATGTTATTGAGAGTACTAAGTAGGAGGGAGACTGAGTCTTCTTTGAGCAAACTAGAATATTCTTTACTTTTTAAATAGCTCTTTTTCTTTTATTTATTTATCGTTGACAATATCGCAGATGTCCCCCAATCCTCCCTCCTTTGCCACCTCCACCCAGCCTCTGCCCCACCTCAAGCCTTCACCACACTAATGTCTGTGCCCAAGGGCTATGCATATCTATAATAATAAAAGTCTAAGTGATCATCGCAACCGAAGGAACAACCGAACAGGCTGCGTGGGGTGACCAGGTTGGCAGGGGGCTTAGTGAGGAGTGACCAAACGACTGAGCAGCAGGCTGTGTGGGGCGACCAGGCTGGCAGAGGCGGGCAGTGAGGGGCGACCAGGCTGGCGTGGGGGCAGCTGGGGGCAACCAGGCCAGCAGGAGGGGCAGTAAGGGGTGACCAGGTCAGCTGAGTGGGGCAGTTGGGGGCAACCAGGCTGGCAGGGGGTGCAGTAAGGGGTGACCAGGCTGGTGGGGGAGGCAGTTGGGGGCAACTAGGTCAGCAGGGGGGGAAGTTGGGGGTGACCAGGCCAGCAGGGGGCGGGGCAGTTAGGGGCGATCAGGCAGGCAGGCAGGTGAGCAGTTAGGAGCCAGTGGTCCCAGATTGTGAGAGAGATGTCCGACTGCCGGTTTAGGCCCGATCCCTAGGGGTCCCGGATTGGAGAGGGTGCAGGCTGGACTGAGGGGACCCCCCACCCATGCATGAATTTTATGCACCGGGCCTCTAGTATGCATATAAGTTCTTTGATTAATTTCTTCCCATTCCCCCACCCCCTCCCCTCTGAGGTCTGTCAGTCTGTCCCATGCATCCATGCCTCTGGACCTATTTTGTTTGTCAGTTTATTTTATTCATTAAATTCCACATATAAGTGAGATCATGTGGTATTTGTCTTTCTCTCTGCCTTATTTTGCTTAGCATAATAATCTCCAGGGCCTTTAGAATATTCTTAAACAGAGGGAATAGTATAAGGACTCCCATCCCCTCCTCTCCCAGCTTCCACAAGGCTAAGCTTAGTTCATCTTCTCTGACACCCCTGCCCACACCATCCAGGTTATTTTGAAGCAAATCCCAGGTAACTATTATTTGTAAATATTAAAATAAATATTTCTAAATGATAAAGACTTAAAAAATATAATCACGATAAACTGCACCTAAAAAATAAGCAATTATATCCTCAGTTTCATTTAAATATCCAGTCAATGTTCACATTTCTCTAATTGCATACCATTTTGTTACATTTTGCTTATTTATTTTGGGTTCCATATAAGGTCCTTGCATTGGAATATGTCTCTTGAGTATTTTTTAATCTATAGGTTTCCCTCCCTCCCCAACCCATCAGAAACCGATTGCTTCTCCTTTAGAGTTTCCTACAGGCTGAGTTTTGCTGATGAAATTTTTTATGGCGTCCTTTAACATGTTCTTCTGTTCCTTGTATTTTCAGATCTAGAGGCTTGGTTATGGGTGTGCGTGCACTTGTGTGAGACCATATAGGTGGTGTGTATTTCCATTAGCAAGTATATAGTGTCTGTTTTCTCTCTTTACTAAGCATTGATGATCATTGTCTAGATTTATTAGCTTATTCAGAGTTGCAAAATGGTGATATTCTAATTCTATCATACCTCTTCATGTATTGGCTGGAATACCATAAAGTAAGACCTCCCTCTTTGGTTACTCTGAGGTCCAGATCCTATGAGAAATGAGGACAGATGCTGTAGTTTTCACCTTGATTTACGAGTTCAAAAGTGAATAAAAGAGTTGGTTCTTCACATCATCCAAAGATAAACAAATGAGCTGTTATTGTTTGGGTGGGTTTTGTATCACTGTGACCTCTCAGATATAAACATATTTGACCTATTTGGCCCACTGCACTTTTCATCCTTATTAAAAATGTTTACATTGTCCTATCTTGGCCAATGAGAGTCTTTTCAGGCTCGGTTCCGAGTCTTAGAATGCCAGCCAACCAGACTTCCTGGCACAAGGAAATATGGTACATCTTCTGATCCAAACCTGCAATGGACCATTTCTCCAAGGGTTCCTGATTGCTTTTAGTGGAAAATGCCATCTAGTGATCACAATCTGAGGTCTGGGAGTATAATTAGCACCACATGGGCCATGGTTTCCAGGCTTTTCCAGGAAAAGAGCTAGAAAATATGTACTCTTTATTGAATATTAAATCAATTATAAGGTGATACTCTGAGCCTTCAATTTAAACCCAGGATTACAGGAATTTTACTTAACTTCATAAATCTTACATCGTATCTCCTTTCAACCACAGTGAAAAGTTCTCGAAGACACCAGCATAATTACTCCTTTGATTTGTCCCATGATACAGAGACACCAGTCTCAGAATACCAATACTAACATGCTCATCAGCAACATGATTACTGAGAGCCACTTCAGGCTTTGTTTCCACTTGTTTTTGTCCTTCAGGTATATCCCACTGCGAATGTACAAAGTCCTTTAAAGTCATTTGCATAGTTCCTGTTTGTGCTGGTACACACTTTGGTACATTTGTTTCCTTTTCATTTCCGTTTTTAGGAATTGCTTTTTAATTTAATTTTGTTCTTTCAAATTATATAAAACTAGAGGCCCGGTGCATGAACTCATGCACAGGTGCAGTCCAGCTGGCCCGCCCCGATGGGGGCTGATTGGGGCTGTGCCAGTGTCAGGGAGGGGACACGGGAGGTTGGCCGGCCCTGCCCCTGTTGGGGGGGGCAATTGGGGGCTGGGCTGGCCAACCACCTGTGGCCCCTCCCCCTGGCCAGCCCCACCCCCAGTTGGGGTGGGGGGGCCAATCGGATGCTGGGCTGGCTGGGGGGAGGGGCCGTAAGAGGTTGGGGAGACAGGGGGCGATTGGGCCCCTATCGGGCTGGTTGGCCGCCGCACTGCACGTCATAGCAACTGGTCGTTCTGGTCGTTTCATTGTTCCAGTCGCTTGGCTTTTATATATATAGATATTTACTGGCTCCAAAATAAGTTCTATAGCCTCTCCATTCCCTCCCTCTGTTAGTAAGCATTTAAAAAATGATGGCTTGTTCATTCATTTTTAAATGCTTATATAAGTTTTTAACAGCTGTATTGAGATATAATTTAAATATCATAAAATTCATCCTTTATAAATGAATGACTTCTTTTCTTAGATAAATAGTGGCACATAATAAACATTTTTCTCTACCTTCCTTTTTGCATTAACAGTATTCCGTACAGATCCTTCCATGGCAGTATACAGAGATCATCCTCATTCACTTGTACGGCTGCATTGCTTAAAGCCGTGGTCAGCAAACTGCGGGTCGCGAGCCACATGCGGCTCTTTGGCCCCTTGAGTGTGGCTCTTCCACAAAATACCACAGCCTGGGCGAGTCTATTTTGAAGAAGTGGCGTTAGAAGAAGTTTAAGTTTAAAAAATTTGGCTCTCAAAAGAAATATCAATCGTTGTGCTGTTGATATTTGGCTCTGTTGACTAATGAGTTTGCCGACCACTGGCTTAAAGTACCATAATTTATTCCACCAGTTTCTTATTGTGGATATTTGGTCATTTTCATATTTTTCCTATTACAAATAGTGCATATCTTTTTTCATATTTTGACCAGTATACTTTTTTGGGCTCTCCCTGTGTAGAAGGGAAATTGCTGGGTCAAAGGGTAAAGGCACATATAATTTTTCTAGACATTGCCCAATTCTCATACCACCAGAAATATGTTAATGATGCTGTAAATAAGTTATAGAAATACAATGGACAGGTGCACATACTATCAGCATGAGTAACAGAATCACTCTGAGCAAAGAGAAGCTGGGATGGGAGTGTTGAAACCTTATTGCAGGCCTGGTGCTGTGCTAGTCGCTTTTACATATGATCTTGTACAGTCTCACTGGCAGTACCTCCTGTAAAGTATGTGCAAACTCCACAGCTTTGCTAACATTGTATATGGTCAAATCCCTGCATGGCTGTTAACCTGCCAGCAGAGAAACTGAGCATCAGTTTCTCTGCTGGCATCATTTGTCTCAGCATCATTTTATTTTGGATTTCTCTCCATACGAGTGAGGTTGAGGGTCTTTTCACATGATTGAGAGCCACCTGCAATTCTGTTCTTGCGAACCATATTCTAATTTCTCATACATTTTTCCCCCAGAGTTTTGTTGGCCTCTGAAATCCTCTGTCACATGAGGTCAAATGTTTTTTGTAATTGGTCTTTTGTCTTTGTGGTAGAGTCTATGCTGTGTGAAAGTATTGTGGTGGTGTTGTTTCATATAAGCAAATTCATCAATCCCTTCTTCCTTCTGGTCTTGAGACATGGAGAACTTTCCTTGTTTCTGGTTTATGGATTTGAGCTGTCTCCTTTGCAATAGACCGACTTCTCCTGTACAATGGGGTCAGTTTCTGGATTTTCTTTTCTGCCTGTCTACTCTTGGGCCAAAGTTACACTGTTTTCATTACAGACGCTTTATAATGCACTCTAATTTGTGGTGAGGTCAACCTTTCTTCTCCCCATTGTTGCTCGCTCACAGGGTTTTCCTAGTTGCTCTTGCCTGTGTATAAACCATATTTTTAAAATTTTAAGGTAGATTTACAGAATTGCCATGCATAATTATTTGTTTAGATCCTCATTCAAACAAACAAATATACTATATATAAAGGTTTTTTTTTTGGGGGGGTGAACACATGATATAATACACACATGATGTATTATAGAATTGTACATCTGAAACCTATATAATTTTATTAACCAATGTCACTCCAATAAATTCAATTAAAATATTTGTATCAAAACCAATAAAATTTCTATAGGATGTCTTTGATGAAATTAAGGACTTATTGTCAACTTGTGTGTGTTTGATAATGGTATTCAGGGTTCTTTTTAAAGCCTCCATCCTTTAGAGATATATGGAGAAGTGATCACAGATTAAACCATAATTTATATTTGCTTCTGAATAGTCCTGGGGGTAGGGGGAGATATAGATGAAACGAAATGGCCATAAATTGATAATTATTGAAGCTGGATGATGGGTCCTTGGGACTCAGTTTACTGCTCTATTTACTTCTTTATATGTTGAAAATTCTCATATTAAAAGGTTTTATAAAAAGAAAGGGGTTTCAAGTTCTAAAGGTTTTTGAAATGTAGAGCAAGACAGGACTTTAAAAAATCAGATTTAGCAAAGACTGGGAGCTTTGCACAAGGAAATTTGCAGTCAGAAGTGGGTATTGCAGGAATCAGAAAGGGGAAAGCAGTGGTTACAGAGTACTGACCTGGTTCAGGGCCAGGTGCATTTGCTAAGCATTTTCTCCATTAAACTTTTACCTGTCACTGAAGTATATTCTTTTCTGGTACTTAAAGGTCCAATGGAGGTGTGCCTAATTCACACACCAGAGGAGTTCCACAAAAGTTGGGTTTAAATTTTATATTTTGTAACTGTTAGCCTAGCATGCTGCTCAGAGTTTTTTTTAGGAGGTCCTTGAAATTCTTAAATGTTTCAAAAGGACCAAATAAGTAAGATGGCATAAATATCACTTTTTTGGTGATCCTTATATTTTTAAGCAATGTGGGTTTTTTAGAAACAAATAATCATTATAACACCTGAAACAAATATAAAATGTCAACTGTAATTCAAAAATAAATAAAATAGCCTAGAAAAAAAATTAAGTAAAATAGACTGGAAATAAAAAAAAGAGGAACCAGTATAGATTGCAGACCATAGGCCCCTAATATGCCCTTCCCACACGTTAGTACTTAGTAAGGTGAATTTTGTACAGCACTCAATCCTGCAATTTGATACCCTCTGTCACCTGCTTAGTCCAAAGAGTGGGAGTCTGAGTTCTTTGATCACCAGGAAGTAGTACTTCAAAATGTAAGGGATGGGGGTGAGGAAGAAGGGAAACAAATATATATCCTTGGTTCCTTTAAAATGCAGCACTGGCTATGTATATTACCTGTTAAACATTAATAGACATAACTACTTTGAAAGCCAGCTCTGCATGACTGAAGATAAAGATATATAAATGCTAGAACCCGGAAACTCAGCTCCTAAAATATCCGTCAGAGAAATGCACGCACATGTCCACTTGCTAAGAAGATTGTTCACAACAGCCAAATGCTACTGGAAACAAAACAAATGTTCACCAGCAGCTCAGGATAAATATGGACGGAATAATCATACCACAATGAGGATAAATGAATCATGTCTACATTAAGTAACATGGTTGAATATTGCAAAAGTACTATATCCATCACACCTAATGGTGAAGAAAGCAAGACAAACAAGAATACATACATATTATTTATCAAATATTTTACTAAAGGATGCATACATAAATGTTAAACTAAAACATTCCAATAATTGAAATAGTAAGAACTATCAATGAGTTAAACTCTACAGTTAGCTATGAAGAGTTGGATCATCATAGAAGGCAAAACAGTGGCTACCTTGGCGAGAGTGGGAAATCAATGAGAAGGGAAGGGTTACATAGAAACATCTGGGGTTCTGGAAATGTTCCATTTATCAGACTGGTTGGTGAGTACACAGGTAAACTGTGTAAAATTATTTATTAAACTGAACATTTATTTATATACACTTTCCTGGATATGATTTACATTTCTTGATTAAAAAGTTTAAAATTTTTTAAAAGAAGTTAATCAAAGGACTTTAAAAGTCTTATGGGAAACCTAACTTCCTTTGTATTGTCTATGAATAAAACTATATGACTTGTAAAACAGTCATTGTGGACATAATTGTCTGTAAAGTCATTAAATTGTTGAATCATGTAACTCATGTAAAGGACATTGGAGAAACTAGAGAGATAGAATGAAATAAAACATCCAAATGTGTCAAGATCAGGCTTTCTGCTGAATTAACAGTTTGGAAATTACAGTGAGTTCAGGTTAAATAATGAGTAGTAAAAGGAAAACAAAATGGAGACCATAGTAGTTAGTGCATAGGGGGCAATGAGATGGTTTAAAATGAAACAAACTTGCTTGGCTGGTATGGTTCAGTGGTTGAGCATTGACCCATGAACCAGGAGGTTACGGTTTGATCCCGGTCAAGGCATATGCCCGGGTTGCTTGTAGGGGGCGTGCAGGAAGCAGCTGATCAATGATTCTCTCTCATCATTGATGTTTCTATCTTTCTCTCCCCTTTTTTTTTTCCCTTCCTCTCTCTAAAAATCAATTAAAGGAAACCCCAAACAAATTTGAAATATATTGCCTTTTTTTTTTGCACTTAGAATAAAACTCCTCTTTTACACTTCAGTGTATGTATATAGGTAAGGAAGAGTGGACCTTTTTGAGTAAATGGGAAATGACTTCACCATTATTTTAAGTGCAGCCTCAGGAGGCCCTCATAGATTTGTCATCCTATAGACATCCAGCAGAGCCCTTTCAAGAATCAGATAATCACAACTATCAGTCAGTCAGAAACTCAGTGTAGGATGCATTCTTTAGATTTTAACTTTGATTAATATAGTACCTCCATAGTCGCTGCATTATGGATTATTACCAAAGAGCTATGTATTACTTCACATGGTCTGAGAACAAGTTACAGAAATACAATGGACAGTGCCACATACTATCAGCATGAGTAACAGAATCACTCTGAGCAAAGAGAAGCTGGGATGGGAGTGTTGAAACCTTATTGCAGGCCTGGTGCTGTGCTAGTTGCTTTTACATGTGATCTTGTACAATCTCACTGGGAGTACCTCCTGTAAAGTATGTGCAAACTCCAAAGGATGGGTTGCTCTCCCACATTTCCCAGGTGAGGAAACTGAGATTCAGCACAGCAAACTAACCCACACAAAGTAAATGGCAGAACCAGGAGAAAAGTGTGAATTTCCATAGAAAACATAAATTGTGATAATAGACAAGATGTCAATAAAATGTAGATGCTTTAACTAATATCTCCTATATAATAAAGTGGTAATATGCAAATTGACTGTCACCCCAACACACAATATGGCTGCCCCCATGTGGTCAAAGATGGCCGCCACAAGATGGCTGGCAGGGGAGGGAAGTTGGGGGTGACCGGGCTGGCAGAGGAGGGCAGTTGGAAGCAAGCAGGCCTGCAGGGGAGAGCAGTTACGGGCAACCAGGCCAGCAAGGGAGGGCAGTTAGGGGGGACCAGGCTGGCAAGGGAGTGCAGTTGGGGGTGACCAGGCCAGCAGGGGAGAGCAGTTGGACAGGACCAGGCCTGCAGGGGAGGGCAGTTACGGGCAACCAGGCCGGCAAGGGAGGGCAGTTAGGGGTGACTGGGCTAGCAGGGGAGGGCAGTTAGGGGCGACCAGGCCAGCAGGGTAGGGCAGTTAGGGGCAATCGGGCTAGCAGAGTAGGGCAGTTAGGGGCGACCAGGCCTGCAGGGGAGGACAGTTAGGGGCGACCAGGCCTGCAGGGGAGGGCAGTTAGGGGTGACCAGGCCTGCAGGGGAGGACAGTTAGGGGCGACCAGGCCTGCAGGGGAGGGCAGTTAGGGGCGACCAGGCCTGCAGAGGAGGGCAGTTGGGGGTGACTAGGCCTGCAGGGGAGGCCAGTTAGGGGTGACCAGGCTGACAGGGAAGGAAAGTTAGGGGCAATCAAGCCAGCAGGGGTGCAGTTAGGCGTCGATCAGGCTGGCAGGGGAGTGGTTAGGGGGTGATCAGGCTGGCAGGCAGAAGAGGTTAGGGGCAATCAGGCAGGCAGGCAGACGAGTGGTTGGGAGCCAGCAGTCCTGGATTGTGGGAGGGATGTTTGACTGCCCGTTTAGGCCCGATCCCACCGGGGTCGGGCCTAAACGGGCAGTTGGACATCCTTCAAGGGATCCCAGATTGGAGAGGGTGTAGGCTGGGCTGAGGGACACACACCCCCATGCACGAATTTCATGCACCGGGCCTCTAGTATTTATTATAAATGAAGACTAAGCACTCAGTTCAAATAAATATTCAATATACTAGAGGGTCCCTAGGTAGGGGTCCCTAGGCCTGGCCGGTGATCAGGGCATTCCAGCTGCTGGCTGGGGCCTTCCTTCATTCCGCGCCACCCCCTGGTGGTCAGTGCATGTCATAGCGAGGAATCGAACTCCCGGTCTCCCGGTTGAACTCCTGCGGGGACACTTTGCATATTAGCCATATATATATATATAATCTATTGCAGTTTTTCTGCTTTCAAGACTTATGTATAACTACAGTAATTAAGAGTGTGTGTTATTGGTGGAGGGGTAGACAGCTAGATCAATGACACTGCATAGAGAACCCAGAAATAGACTATACAAATACACACAACTAACTTTTGATAAATGTGTTAAAACAATTCAGTAGAGGGAGAATAGCCTTTTCAACAATGGTGCTAAGACATCTAGACATCCATAAGGACAAGACAAAACAAAACAAACAAACAAACAAAAACCCTTGACTTGATTCTCATACTTTATACAAAATTAATTTCAAATGGATAATGGACTTAAATGTAAAAGTAAAATCATTAAACTTTAAGAGAAAATCTTTAAGACCTAGGACTAGACAAAAAGTTCTTAGATTTGACACTAAGACTATGAGCCATAAAAGAGAAAATTGATAAATTTCACTTGAAAATTTAAAACTTTTGCTCAGTGTAAGACCCTGTTAAGAATGATAAAAAGACAAGCTACAGACCAGGAGAAAATATTTACAAACCACATATCCAACAAAAGACTACTATCTAGAATACATTGTATTTATTTGTTTGTTTGTTTGTTTATTTATTTATTTATTTATTTATTTATGCTAATCTTCATCTGAGGATATTTTCCATTGATTTTTAGAGAGAGTGGAGGGGAGAGACAGAGAGAGAGAAACAGCAATGTGAGAGAGACACATTGATTGGTTGCCTCCCACACAGTGATCGAGCCTGCAACTGAGATACATGCCCTTGACCTGAATCGAACCTGGGACCCCTTCAGTCCGTGGGCCAAAGCTCTAACCACTGAGCCAAACCAGCTAGGGCTCTAGAATACATTTTAAAAATAACCCAAAAACTCAATGGTTTAAAAAGCAAACAATCTAATTAAAATATGGGCAAAGGACATTTCCCTGAAGTAGATATACAGATGGAAAAGAAGTTCATGAGAAGATATTCAACATCAAATTCAATGAGATCCTACTACACTCTTATTAGAATGGCTAAAATAAAATGAAAAAAATAAACAAACAGTGACACCACTAAATGTTGACAAGGTTGCAGAGAAACTGAATCACTCAGGCCTTGATGGTGGGAATGTAAAATGGTACCACCACCTGGAAAAAGTTTGGAAGTTTCATAAAATTAAACATGAAACTACCATATGACCCAGGAATTGCACTGCTGGACATTTAGCCAATCGCAGTGAAGATTTATGCTGATGCAAACCCCTGTGCACAGGTGTTTATTTGTAATAGCCAAAATTGCAACCAACTTAGATGCCCTTCAGTAAGTGAATAGTTTAACTGTGGTACGTTCAGACCATGGAATACTACTCAGCAATAAAAAGGAACTAACTGCTGATATGCACAACTCGGATGGCTTTCTAGAGAGTCATCATTTTTGGTAAATGACTTATACGACCCCTTTGTCCTTTTCCTGATTTTGCTAAATTTCTACAGTTCTTCATTCTTTGAATATCACATGTCTTTGCTCAAAGACTAATTAAGGCTTTGGCATTAGAGAACCCAGTGAGCAGTTCAAAGAAAATCCCAATTGTTGTCCAAAGGTTTGTCAGTCCACAGTCTTCAAAATTAAGGTTTAGAGCAATGAGCGTGTTACAACTGGATGTTTTTATGTCTTTTTAGTGCAGCAGTTCTGAAACTTTTGATCTCAGGATCTCTTTACATTCCTAAAAGTTATTGAGGACCCCAAAGAGCTTTTATGTGTGGGTTATATCTACACATATCTGCCATATTAGAAACAAAAACTGAGAAATTTTTTTAAAATGTGAATTCACTTAAAAATAACTAATAAATCCTTTACACATTAATATAAATAGCATTTTTTATTTAAAAAATTTAGAAACAGCAAAACATTTAGTGAAAAGAGTAGCATTGCTTCCCATCTTTGCAAATCTCTTATTTATTTTTTAAAATTTATCTTTATTGTTGATAGTATTACAGATGTCTCCTTTGGTTTTTTCCCATTGATCCACTCCATCCAGCACCCACCCCTTCCAGGCCCTTACCACATTATTGTCTGTGTCCATGGGCTATCCATATATGCATGTAAGTTTCCCTGTTAATCTCTCCCGACCCACTTCCCCACCCCTGCCTTCCCTCTGAAATTTGTCAGTCTGTTTCATGCTTTTAGGTCTCTGGATCTATTTTGTTCATCAGTTTATTTTGTTCATTAAATTGCACATATGAGTGAGATTGTGTGATACTTCTCTTTCTCTGACTGGCTTAATTTGCTTAGCATAATGCTCTCCAGGTCCATCCATGCGCTTGCAAATGGTAAGAGTTCCTTCTCTCTCTCTCTCTCTCTCTCTCTCTCTCTCTCTCTTTATTTTATTTTATTGCCACGTAGTATTACATTTTGTAAATGTACAACAGCTTTTTAATCCACTCAACTGCTGATAGATACTTGGGCTGTTTCCAAATCTCAGATACTGTAAATTGTGCCACTGCTATGAATTTAGGGGTACATATTTATGATTGGTGTTTTGGGTTTCTTAGAATATATTACTAGACGTGGGATCACTGGGTCAAATGGGAGTTCTATTTTTAATTTTTTGAGGAACTCAATACTGTTTTCCACAGTGGCTGCACCAGTCTGCATTGCTACCAACAGTGTACTAGGGTTCCTTTTTTTCCACATCCTCGCCAACACTTACCATTTGTTGATTTGTTAATGGTAGCCATTCTGATAGGTGTGAGGTGATACCTCATTATCATTTTAATTTGCATCTCTCTGATGGTCAGTGACCTTGAGCATTTTTTTCATATGTCTCTTGGCCTTCTGTATGTCCACTTTGTAGAAGTGTCTATTTAGGTCCTTTGCTCATTTTTAAATTAGATTGTTTGTCTTCCTTTTGTTAAGTTGTATGAGTTCCCTAAATATCTTGGAAATTAACTTCTTATCAGATGTATCATTGGCAAATATGTTCTCCCATGCAGTGGGCTCTCTTTTCACTTTGTTGATGGTTTCTTTTGCTGTGCAGAAGCTTTTTATTTTGATGTAGTTGCATTTGTTTATTTTCTCCTTAGTTTCCTTTGCCCTAGGTGATGTATTGGTAAACATATTGCTATGAGAGATGTCTGAGATTTTGCTGCCTATGGTTTCTTCGAAGCTTTTTATGGTTTCATGACTTACATTTTTTAGGTCTTTTATCCATTTTGAGTTTATTCTTACCTAATTTGGTGGTCTATTTTCACTTTTTTTGCATGTACCTGTCCAATTTTCCCAACACCATTTATTGAAGGGACTCTCGTGACTCCATTGTATGCTCTTGCCTCCTTTGTCAAATATTAATTGAGCATAGTGCTTGGGTCTATTTCTGTAGTCACTGTTTTGTTCCATTGATCTATGTACCTGTTTTTGTGCCAGTCCCAGGCTGTTTTGATTATTTGGCTTCGTAGTATAACTTGATATCTGGTATCATGATCTCTACAACTTTGTTCTTTCTCGAGATTGCTGCAGCTATTTGGGGTCTTTTGTGGTTCCATATAAATTTTGGAGTGTTTGTTTTAGATCTATGAAATCTGCTGTTGGTATTTTAATAGGATTGCATTGAATCTATAGATTGCTTTGGGTAATTATGGACATTTTAATGATGTTGATTTTACCAATCCATGAACACAGTATATTTTTCCACTTGTTTATATCTTCCTCTATCTCTTTTTTCAACATCCTGTAGTTTCCTGAATACAGATATTTTGCTCCCTTGGTTAAGTTTATTCCTACCCGGTAAGTATCTTAATTTTTTGTTGCAATGGTAAGTGGGATTGTTTTTTCAGTTTCTCTTTCTAAGAGTTCATTATTGGTGTATATAAATGCCATAGATTTCTGGGTGTTGATTTTGTATCCTGCTATGTTGCCAAATTCATTTATTAAATCTAAGTTTTTTTGTGGAGTCTTTAAAGTTTTCTATGTACAATATCATGTCATCTGCAAATAATGGGAGTTTTACTTCTTCCTTTTCAATTTGGATGCCTTTTATGTTTTTTTCTTGTCTTATTGCTGGGCTAGGACTTCTAGTACTATGTTGAATAAAGCGGACATTCGTGTTTTATTCCTGTTCTTAGGGGAAATGGTTTTAGCTTTTGCCCATTGAGTATGATGTTGGCTCTAGGTTGGTCATATATGGCCTTTATTATGCTGTGAGTTTTTATCAAAAAAAGAGCATTGGATTTTGTCAAATGCTTTTTCTACATCAATTGATATGATCATGTGATTTTTGTCTTCCAATTTGTTTATGTGATGTATCAGATTTATTGATTTGCAAATATTGCATCAGCCTTGCATCCCTGGAATAAATCCCACTTGGTCCAGGTGTATGATCTTTTTAATATACTGCTGGATTCCATTTGCTAGTATTTTGTTGAGGATTTTAGCATCTATGTTCATCAGGGATATTGGCCTGTGATTCTCTTTCTTTGTAGTGTCTTTATCTGGTTTTGGAATTAGGCTAATGCTAGCCTCATAAAAAGAGGTTGGAAGTGTTCCTTTCTCTTGGACTTTTTTGAATAGTTTAAGGAGCATAGGTGTTAGTTCTTGTTTGAATGCTTGGTAAAACTCCCCTGTGAAGCCATCTGGACCAGGGCTTTTGTTTGCTGGGAGTTTTTTTATTATTATTATTACTGCTTCAATTTCATCAGAAGTTATCTGTCTATTCAGGTTTTCTGATTCCTCCTGATTGAGTTTTGGAAGATTGTATTTTTCTAGGAATATGTCCATTTCATTCATTTCAGATTGTCCAGCTTGTTGGAATATAGTTGTTCATAGTATATTTTTATGAACCTCTGTATTTCAGTGGGGGCAGTTGTTACTTTGCCTCTTTCGTTTGTGATTTTATTTATTTGGGTCCTCTCTCTTTGTTTCTTGATGAGTCTGGCTAAAGGTTCATCAATCTTGTTTATCTTTTCAAAGAATCAGCTCTTGGTTTTATTGAACTTTTGTATTTTTTTTTTAGTCTTTATGTCATTTATTTCATTCTGATCTTTATTATTTTCTTCCTTCTACTGACTCTGGGCTTTATTGTTGTTTTCTTTCTAATTCTTTAAGTTGTAGGGTTAGATAGTTTAGAATTTTTTCTTGTTTTTTGAGGTAGGCCTGAAGTGCTATGAACTTCTCTCTTAAGACGGCTTTCACTGTGTCTCATAGATTTTAGGTTATTGTGTCTTCATTTTCATTTGTTTCTAGGAAGTTTTTTTATTTCTTTCTTGATCTCTTTAGTAACCCATTCATTGTTTAATAACATGCTATTTAGCTTCTATGTGTTTGAATGTTTCTGATTGTTCTTATTGTAGTTGATTTCTAATTTCATGCCATTGTGATCTGAGAAGATGCCTGATATGATTTCAATCTTGAACTTGTAGAGACTTAGTTTGTGTCCTAACATGTGGTCCATCTTTGAAAATGTCCCATGTGTACTTGAGAAAAATGTATATTTGGTAGCTTTGGGGTGAAATGTTCTGTAAATATCAATTAATTTCATCTGATCTAGTGTGTCAATTAGGATCAGTGTTTCCTTGTTGATTTTTCTGTCTAGCTCTACCCAGTGATATCAGTGGTGTGTCAAGTCCTCTACTGTGATTGTATTGCTGTCCATCTCTCCCTTAAAATCCTCCAGAAGTTTTTTATATATTTGGATGCTCCTGCATTGAGTGCATATATATAAATCTCTTTAATGTCTTGCTTTGTAGTTTGTAAATCTCTTTAACAGCTGAATTCTTATGTCTGCTTCAGTCTGTTGTGAACTGAAGCTTGTAAGAAAGCCCATCTCATACAGATATGCCGTTGGAAAGGAGAGAACCTGGAGGAGCCCCTGAAAGTATCTCAGGTCCCCCAGGGATCCATGGACCACACTTTGAGAACCACTGACCTAGTGTGTTTCCTAAGATTTCGTTTTAGTTCTTCTTTCCGCAAAGTTACAGAGGACATGCGAAGCTTGACTTTTTGTTTAAGACTTTGAAGGACTTAGTGCTGTTAGACAATTTAGGGAATTGTAAACAGAAAATAAGATAATGAGGAACACAATCCTCAGAAGGCTTTTTTTGGGGGTGGGGAGGTGATGTCTGTTTTCTCCTTAAAAAAATACTCTGAAGACAAGGTCTGAACAGCTCACCAGGCCCCTGCATTTGGCAGGATAGAACAATACTCCTGAACCAGCCTGAGCCCTAAGGATGCACAGGTGACCCAGTCCTGGGAAAGCTGGGCGTTTTAAGCAGCTAAGTAAAAGCAGCGTCTATCTTAGCTTTCCTTTTAATGAGATTAGTCTTGCTTTTCCCCTTCTCTTTATTTCACTGTCTGCAGGCCACCTCTTGGCTCTCATGGTAATGTGATTAGCTGGCCTGTGGCCCACACGGAGGCCACTGTCACAAAGATCTCTGCTTACTTGAGTGCACCTCTTTCCTGAATGTGTTTATAGTCACAAGGGTATTGTTAACTCTTGGATCCCAATAGAATGGGATATTTATGACACCCTCCAACCTCCCCCACCCCCATAAAAGTTGATTCAGGGAGACACTTAAGGGAGAAATAGACAAGACAGATGTGTTTCCTTCCCCAGATGCTGAGGGGCCTCAATTGTTCTGCATATGTAATGACTTTTTATGGCTCCTTGCAAATGTCTCTTTTGACTTTTAAAAAGGTGCCAAAGTCAAATATAGGTAGTTACTGAAAACACTTTAGTAATCTCACAGGACACTCCAGCTGGCTAGAAATCCTCTATCAGAGGATGTATGATAAGCCTACATCCCCTTCCCATTTTATGATTATAACTGATTTCTTTGTGTTTATATTTAAGACTGCAACTGCAGATGAAAAGCAACAATGTCTTATTTGAACAACAAATGTCTTTCATAAACATTTAATGGTTCAATAATTGTTTTAAAGGCAGTTTATGTAATTACAGCAAGAAGAAATTGAAATTCATGGAGAAAGTGGCCCCCTGCTTTTTTTATTTTAATGCAAATCAATAAATCCGGTCATTTTTGAAGGACAAGTTTGATTTTAGTGATCTTGATGATTTAGGTTAAACTGAACAGGAACATGTCAGGATTTTCTGTCTGAAACACTGCATTTTTAGCAGCATTTTGCAACTCTCACTTTAAAGACAGTCTGTGAGTTTTCCCCACTTGATTTGATCCCAGCACACAGGGACTTCTGACTTGATGTCAGAGGGATGTGTAGAAGAGTCCCGGGTGCTCCACAGACCTGCCCCCACTCTCATTTCCCCTTCAGGGCCTGGAGCAAATCCCCGGTGGATAGAAAAGTGGCAAGAGAAAGCAGGGTCCATGAGCGGATGCTTTCTAAACACAGATATTCTTCCATCTACTTTCCTTCCAGGTCAATTATCTCCTGTCTGTGAAAGCCCTTGATGCCCTGCCCCGTCCCATCCAAACACACTCTTTTCTGGGTTCTCACCACAGTGAGGTGTGCTCAGTGGTGTGCGGGTAAATGCTTAACAACCAGCTCTTGGGCGGGAAATGAGCCTTGATTTGTCATGTTTGTGATTTCTGTGGTTTACACTCCTCCCTGGCTGACTCCATGCCACCAGGGATGTCACTGACCCAGAGTTGGGAAGACTTGCCCCTGCTGGGCTCCTGCCCACCCGTGTCCTAGCTCCAGCTTGCACTCCCACTTCTTCCTGCTTAAATTAGTGGGAGACCCACCAGGGAGATTATAACGGTGGTGAAGGCAAAGAGAATGTTCTTTAGGTTTATGCCATCTATAGTGCCTGGCGCAGTGTCCCACATAAAAAGTCCCCCATGAATTGTCACTGAATTGCGTAATTATTACTATTTTTATCATTGCTGTTGTTATTTAGTTAATATTTATTGAATTTAAATGTACTCTTATAAGACCTTCACTTGTATTATCTCATTTGCTGATGAATATAAGATTGTATTACAGATATGGAAAACAGTATGGTGGTTCCTCAAAGAATTTAGAGTAATGAACACTATGGCCTGTATACTTAGAAGTTAAGATGATCAATTTTATGTTACTAGAGGCCCGGTGCATGAAAATTCATGCACTGGAGAGAGGGGCCATCCCTCAGCCCGGCCTGCCCCTTCTCACAGTCTGGGAGTCCTCAGGGGCGGGAGGTGACCCAGCGATCAGGGGAAGGCAATGCCCCCATTACACCTCTGCTGCTGCCACTGCCGGCAGTGCAAGCCTTGGCCGGCCCTGGTTACCTGAGCCTCAGGTGGCCCTGGGCGGCTGGGCAGCCGACATCCGAGGCTTGCCTGCGCCTCAGGCCGGCCCTTGGCGGCGCGGGTGGGGGGGGAGGCTGAGGGGACTGGGGGACTCTGGAGGCAGGCACGTGAAGCAGCTGGACCTGCTTGGGGGCGGGCCCGGCCGTACCACGTGTCTGCCACCCCGGTGGGGCTGAGGGGACTGGGCACCACCATCTTGTGGCTGTGGGTGCCACCATCTTTGAGGGTGTGGCAGTCAATTAGCATATTCCCTCCTTATTGGCTGTGGGTGCCGCCATATTTATGAGTGCGAGACAGTCAATTAGCATATTCCCTTTTTATTAGATAGGATGTGAGGTTGTTTTAAACCACAAGTAAGAAAAATAGAATTGCTATATGATCCAGAAATTCTACGTTTGGGTATATATACCCACAAGAATTGAAAACAAGGATTGTATGCATATTTATGCACCATTGTTCATAGCAACATTATTCATAAGAGCCAAAAGGTGGAAGCAACCCATGTCCATTGACAGATGAATGGATAAACAAAATGTGGTATATATACAACAATATTTTTATTATTCAGCCTTAAAAGAATTTTGGCAAATGGTACAACATGGATGAACCTTGAGGATATTATGCTAAGTAAAATAAGCCAGACAAATGAGTACAAATATTATATGTTTCCACTGACTTAAAGTACCTATAGTGGTCAATTCCATAAAGACAAACAGTAAAATGGTGGTTTCCAGGGCTGGTGGGAGGTGGGAATGGGGACTATTTTTTTAGTCCTCACCCAAGGATATATTTCCATTGATTTTTAGAGAGAGGGAAAGACAGAGAAACATCTATGTGAGAGAAACACATCGATTGGTTGCCTCCTGCACGTGCCCCGACTAGGGCCTAGGCCAGGGAGGAGCCTGCAACGTAGGTATGTGCCCTTGACGTCCGCAGGCCGATGCTCTATCCACTGAGCAAAACCGGCTAGGGCTCTGTCTTGTTATATTTTTAAATAAATAGACCCTTTTAGAAAGACATTAAGATTTGTTGTCATTAAGAGTTAGATACTATGAAAAATAAAACTTAAAAATTCCACCGACCAATCAAAGGACTAACACAGTTATACAGAGTAAAAAATACCATTTTTAGTGATTTGATAAAGCATTACAAGATGTTTAAATCATACCTACCTATCCTTGGACATGCCATTCGATACTAGAATCTGAGTTTAAGATCTGCCTGTAATTAAAGTTTTGGGTTTAGTTTTTAAAGAAGAGAAAATTGAGCACTTTAAAAGCCAACACCTTGTTTCTCAAGATGTAACCCCGGGCAGATTTTTATGGCGGCACTAGGCCTTCCGTCACCGGCTGGCACTCTCTTCCTAATTCTCAAACTGCTCCTAGCACTTCCTCTTTATGGTGGGGGCTGTGCTCCCTGCGGGGCCACAAGCGGGGACCTGCCCGGCCCACCTCCCTGCAGACAGGCTGTGTAGCCACTGCTCAGTCCCAGGGGGTGGACACAGGGCCCAGGACTGTGGCAAAGGACTGGGCTAACACTGAGGCCGGGATTAGATGTTGGCCAAATTATAAACCGAGGGAAGTTGGAATGGGAAACACAACCACTGCGTCTGAAAGCATAATTGGCCTTTGTTAAATGACAGCTATCTTCACTGTCACACACTCAGTGGTGTGCCTGGCCGGCTGGTGCAGTCTCACGAGGATCTTCAGGAATATTCCAAGTCAGTTATTAAACATAGCCATTATTAGTAACGAAATTACGTAAGAAACAAAGCTGGCAATACTCAAAGCTGATCACTTCCTGTTTGTTTCTTGCTGCATTTTACTATTCTCTATGTTCTTGGGGTTCCTGGGTATGGCAGCATGTGGTGGGAATATTACATAAGGGTCATCCCTGGGCATCTCTTCTCAGCCCCACACTCAGTGACGTCATGTCAGCAGATTGAAATTGACCCCATGCAATGCAAGTGTTTTTTGCACCATAGAAATTGACAAAATGCTACAAAGGAGGACTTGGTTTATTGTTCTGTTGATTGTCTAGTGGTCGGCAAACTCATTAGTCAACAGAGTGGCAAACCACGGCTCGCAAGCCACATGCGGCTCGAGAGCCGCGGTTTGCCGACCACTGGTCTAGACCTATGAAAGTGGTGGAGAAAATGTTAATAATCCATATTAAACTTGTGTATGTGGATAGCTATTAAATTGTGAATAGCCAAGAAACTAAAAATATTATCTGATTTAGCAAAGAATTCACATATATCATTAATAAATAAATGAAGTTTAGACATTGTCTTTGTTGTTTTACTTTTGTCTAACTCTTAAACAAAGATGTCAACTAACATTTATGTAGGAACTACCCTTGTTTATCAGTTGCAATATAGTACACTAATTCAACAAGAATCAACTAGAAGATTCTGTGAGAATCAATTGGCTATATGGAATTTATAATCATGAGTATTGAATTTTTTATTTTATTTATGAACTGTGTGTCACACATCTACCTCAGGAAAATTTATAATAAACTTATATGTTAAACACATTAGACACACACACACACACACACACACACACACACACTTTTACCCCAGGGAGCTGGTTGCTAATATCTACTAGCATATTATATCTACTAGCATACTTCTGCACACACTGGTACAGTGTAATTCCAGACTTGTAGGACAGGGGCCTGCAAAACTTTTTGAGAGCAACCCACTTTGACAAGCTAAAAACCTCCTGGCCCACCTACCTCAATCAGTTTTCATATGGCATAGAAAAAGAGCTCCTCAAATACATTCAGCAGAATTATGCACATTTCTAATTTAGCTATAGGGGTGTGGTGGTTCAACTTTGAACCTCAATGCATTTATGCGTTAACCTGTAGTTACTGGGAACGTGCAGACAGATGCTGCACCGATCTAGCAACACACAACAAACTGAATTGACAGTAAAGGAGCTGAACCAACAGTAAGTTATAATTTAAAAGCAAGAATTGCAGCAATTGTAAAAGGCATGACCACCTCAAGACAGCACGAATAACACAGTGTTCCCCCCAACTGCAGGAACCCCAGCTCTGCCGGCTGTGCCACAGAGCCAAGCCGTGCTCAGCAGCCGGACTTCTGGGAACTGAACTGGAACCCTCAGTATATTTTAGTCCTGTGCTAATTTTAGTTCATAAATAATAAATTGTACCAACTCCTGAGGACTCACTTCTTAGGTCACAAATAATTAGGCATTAGTCATCAATAAAAACAAAAGTGTCTGGAATACCTGTCCTGTTTCCATGTCTAAAAGGAAGGCAGGGTTCAGCACAAGTGGCCTGTGCATCCAGGTAAGCCCAGGCGCCACCGGATTCCAGGGAATTCCGTGGCCTCCCTGACATCTCACATGTAAATGCTCTTTCCACCCACTTGGCTCAGACTTCGGAGTCATTGTGCTAAATGAAGCCTGCTCCGGTAGGTAGGACAGGTGTGGCATCTTTGTGGAGGCACAGGTTTTTCAGGTTCCATCAGTCAGTTGGTGCCGGGGCCACGTCAATCACAGAATTTCTGCAGTTAGCACCAGGCCACACTGTCTCCAGGCCTTGGAGGGGCTTCCCTTATGTTGGTCTCTACAGAGGCCTAGCAACCAGTGATCTCTGCTTGGGAAGTTCTCGATCTGCTTCGCGTGCATTTTGAGAGCTTATCTTTCTGTTTATTTGTTTCTCCTGATCGAAACAGCATTGGCCCGGCGACACACCGGCACCGGAATGGCCCCCGCAGCCGGACCTCCTCAGCTTCAGTTTAGAGCTGACTTGGGGGTTAAAGGTTATACTTTTTGAAAGGTAGTAAAACATTAATGATGGGTCAAGTTCCTTCCCTCTCACCCATAAGGTAACTGGGCAATCCTGTTTGCTCTCTAGAGTGAACTGTGTTTGCTGAGGGTAATCTGAACTCAGCAGCGTAGACAACCTCCTGCCTGTGGGCCGCCGTGTGGAGGCGAGCATTTCAAGGTGTAAACAGGCAGCCGGAAAGAGCCTTGTCATGACCAAGCCCCCTCCTTAAGCAGGTCCCTCAGTGGGACAAATGCTGCACATTTTGTGAGGACTGCTGCATTGGAGCCTGGATTCCTAAGACGTTGGGAGCTGCAAGATTCTGAGCCGGAACCTCATCTGCAAACGTGCTTCCCAGTGCAGGACATCAGCGTGCCCTGGTGCACAGTAGACTTGGAAGCTGGGAAGTCTGGCTGACGCTCATCACTGAAGACTCTGATTTTACTCCCATCTTTGGCCCCCAGATTCCTGGGTGACCTTGGACCATGCTTCAAGTTCTACATCTAGAATGTGATGTAGTTTTTTGTTCATCGTCTGCCTTCCATTGGAATAGAAACTCCACGGGAACAGGGTCTTGGCCTGTCTGGTTATTGCTGTCTTCCCAGGGCTTCGAGCAGTGACTGGCCCAGAGCAGGCCCTCAGTATTTGTTAAACAAACAAATGAATCCTGTTTTACACTTGTTGCCCATTGCCTCCGTGGCACTTACTATCTCCCTGGGGAGATGTGGGCGGTGGGGGGGGGGGGGCGTGTTACATGGCACAGGTGGAACAATGAGATGACAGGGTAAGACCGGCAGAGCCAGGAGCTGAACCATGGGCCCAGGGGCTGAGGTTGGGAAGGCGCCTCTGCGTCTGCTGGGCAAAGGTCAGGCTGGCACAGGGTGAGTGCTGGACCAGTGTGGAGGAGCAGGAAGCATTCTAGGTTGTCTTAAGGACACGGGGAAAACTACTTGTTTCAAAAACCTAACTGAATTCTGTCTTAGCTGACATCAAAAGCATGACCCAGGCCATTTGTAGCAGATTCTCCCCAGGTCTGGCTTAGAGGCGTTCCTCGGTGTCTGGAAATGTTGAACCACGTCTCATTGTTCATGGCCTAAACACAGCCCAGGGGCCGCCTCCTCCCAGCTTGGGCAGGTGACTTAGAAGTGGCCCAGATCAGAGGAAGCCTCTGGAGCCTCGTGACCACTCTCTGGGTAGTGAGAAAAGCCCTCATCAGTCATCACATTAAGTCTCTTGTAATAGGTGTCCAGGACAGGAGTGGCCCCTGAGCTCGGGTGAGAGGTGACTTGCTCACTTGAGAGCTGAAGTCAGTGGGCAGAAATGCACAGGTGCATCACCAGCCACAGGATGGAGCCCTTCGGCACTGTCCAGGCTCTTCACCACTGTCCTGCAGACCAGGTGACGACGGTGCTTGGATTAGCAGGTGTTTGGGCAGAGGCTGCTTGGCAGTCGCCAGTTAGGTCTGTCGCCTGTGCCCCAGGTCGGGGTAGGGGCCCGTTCAATGTGCTCCCTTAGACGGCAGTGTGTGTGGCTGCTGTTTGCAATACAAGAAAAGGCTCACGTGACTGAAGCTTCCAAGAGGCACAGGTATCCTTCAAGCATCCAGATGGGTACTCCAGGCCTGTGTCCTCTCTGATGAATGGGGTCTATGCCTCTGAGAATGCAGCTGCACAGCATCTGGCAGCAACCAAGAGCCATCTGACCAATCTCTTATTTTCTAACAAACAAAAATCCAAACCACACAATTGAGGCAAATACTCAATCTTTCAAGATCTATGATTCCCCAATTTAGCTGTTTACTTTAATCAAATCACAAATGAATGACCAAATTTGGATTTGATTATGTGCCTATAAAGATAACCAAGGAGGCAACATAACTCACTCTGTCAAACGCTTTTCAGACAATGGCTGGCATTACAACACGCCAATTACATTTTTATCAGGCAGTTAAGTTAATTACCTGTGGTAAATGTGTTCGTGGGACAAGTGGAGATGGCTGTCAACATTTGCTGACCGCTTTAAAACGCGGTCTGGGGTATGGGAGGAATCAAGGTACAGTAGTATGCAGAGGTATTACACATTTGGTGTCATATAAAAGCCCGTAGAGTTTTCAGGCTGAAACCGGTGCCTTTTTTCCACCACAAGATGGCTCTGCATGGTTTCTTCTCAGAAGCAACATGGGCTCCAGGGTAAACGCCTGTTTGTGAAGGACCAGAGCCCTGAGCAGGCGGCGAAGCTGTGACTTCAGCCTCCCTTTCTGGGGAGTGAAACCTTCTCCTCTGCCCCCCACAGGCACCCAGTGCCCTTGGCTGCCCTCCATGCCAGGTAACAGCAGCATCTGGTGCCTGCACCCTGGCAGGGCCTGGGCCTGTTTTGTTCATCGGTCGGCTTCCCGGTGCTAAGAGCAGTGCCTGCACCACCTTGGAAAATTCTGGGTCTGCTCCAGTCACTGAGAGTGTCATGGAAAACCACAGGCCGAACCAGTGTAGGTTGCATGCTGTGTCAGCCTCCAAATGAGGGTGCCTGCCCTGCCTTAAATTCTCCCCCACATGCAACGGTGGCAAATCTTCATATAATTTCTAATATATGACTTAGCTGACACAGAACGTGTCAAGGACACGAGGCTTCCTTACCTGTGTAAAGGAATAATAATGTCTTCCTTAAAAATTTAGCGGGAGGATTAGACAAATACTTTGTATAGAAATTGGCCAAAAATTAACCTAAAATAATTGAGAAGAAAAGGGTGTGTGTGGCGGGGCGGGGGGCGGGGAGGGGGGTTTTCAAAGTCAATTTACAGAATACAGGAAACTTGTGAAGCATGAGAGGAAATTTAAAACATCATTGGAATTCCGGAAGCGATCATTAAGTCTTTTGTTTAAGCCCAAAATTAATGTTTCATGTGGACCAGCAAATGTTTGACTAAGGGAAATTCCTTACAAACTTCCACTGTTATTTCTGCTGCTTCATAGCAGTGGTAGGAAAGGTATTGATTTAGTCAAGAAATATTTATTGGCACCTGCCATGTGCCCGGCTCGGTCCTAGGTGCTGGGGAACCAGAGGGGACTAGGAGACGTGGATCCTACCCTCCAGAGCTTGCGAAGAGCTGCTGGGGGAGGTCAGTTAGACAAGTGTGCAGAGTGCTGTGAGGAGGGAGGTGCAGAGTCCGGTGGGGTATGGAGTAGGCCCCTTGGCCAGCTGGAGCATGTCTGTCAATGTCAAGCTCTTTGGAGGAATTGACCCCTAAGCTGCCACCTGATAGTTGACATTTGCTGCTTGTGAGGGACAGCAGGGTGCAAGAAGGATAGAGTGATACAAACCAGGTGAGGAGGATGTGGGAAGTCTGAGGGAAGTGAGAGATGGCAGGTGTGAGCAGTGAAGGGAGCTCAGAGGGCTTGGATGGATGGAAGTGAGAAAGGAGGCCGGGAGGTAATGCTGGCTTCTCTGAGGCCTTGCAAGGCACCTGCAGGTGGAGCTTTATCCCAAAGGCTATGGGACACCCCTGAAATCCCTGATTCTGGGAAGGATCCCTTAAACCATAGTGCGGAGAAAATATTTGGGAAGGTGAGTCTGGTTGTGGGATGCACCTAGAGATCAGGGGAGATGATGGCACACTGGGCGGAGATGGTGGCAGTGGAGCTGAAGAGGCATGGATGGATTCTACCCCTAAAGTAAACCAAGAACCCGCGATGAGTGGACAACCAGAAACCAAAATGGTTGTGGGTCTAAGCACTGGATGATTCCAAAGGCCCATGTGGGGACATTCAAAGAAGAGATGCAGATGCTGAGAGGGTGAGAAATCTTCTCACAATACACCTGGGAGCAAGGACAGCGATACAGGTGACAGCCGGAGGGACCTCTCCTAACTGGGCAATTAGATAATCAGTAACTCCTGGAGGCTCCCTGAGGGATGTTGGTGGGGATTTTGTTGAGAAACTAGAGGCCCAGTGCGCGAAATTCATGCACAGGGGGGTGTCCCTCAGCCCGGCCTGCACCCTCTCCAATCTGGGACCCCTCGGGTGATGTCCGACTGCCGGTTTAGGTCGGATCCCACCACAGGACAATGGCCTTATATAAACTGGCAGTCGGACATCCCTCTTGCAATCCAGGATCACTGGCTCCTAACCACTCACCTGCCTGCCTGCCTAATGCCCCCAACTGCCCTTCCCTGCTGGCCTGGTCACCCCCAACGGCCCTCCCCTGCCAGCCTGGTCGCCCCCAATGGCCCTCCCCTGTAGGCCTGCTCACCCCCAACTGCCCTCCCCTGCCGGCCTGATCTCGCCCCTAACTGCTCTCCCCTGCAGGCCTGATCACCCCTAACTGCCTCTGCCTTGGCCCCCACCACCATGGCTTTGTCTGGAAGGAAGTCAGATGTCCGGAAGATGGCCGGTCGACCCAATCTAATTGCATATTACCCTTTTATTAGTATAGATAATGCCCCAGTGCACAGATTTGTGCACATTGAAAGGAAATTAATTAGAAGGTGGCCAGTGGGGTGGGACTGGGCGAGATGGGTTGGACATACCCTGGGGCCAACTTCCCACAGTCCCTCCCTGGCCAGCCGGCCACACCTGGGGTGGCACTGCGTCTCAAAGGTTGTCTGCGGAGTGAGCAGGGTCCCTCCGGCATGTGGGGTCCCGTGGCCTGGCCTGCGGGGATTGGGCTGAAACCAGCTCTCTGACATGCCCTGAGGGGTTCCCGACATCCCCCTAAGGGTCCTGGATTGCAAGGGGGCAGTTCTCAGGTGACACACACCAGAATCAGGCTCCCTCCTCTCTGGTTCCAGGTGCGTCCCTGAGAACTGCAGCTGCCAAGTCACCACAGCTCAGCAACTCCTGTGTTGCATATCTGCCCCCTGGTGGTCATCGCACATTATAGCTACCGGCCGGTCAGCCAGTAAGGTGGAATCTCTCTTGCTCAATCTTGAGGCAAAGTGGAGGGAACTTTTCTTAACTGTTGTCTTCTAGCTCATTTGGGGCTGACCTTGACCAATGTCATAGAGCTAATTCATTCACTCTTTGTTTGAGCCAATATTTTGAGAACTTAATGTCAGTAACAATTTACAGATAGATGTACAGCACTTCATGGCTGACAAAGGTGTCCACACAGATCATAGTAACAATGGTGAAGAAAGCTGACATCCACTGAGCAATTCCTCTGAGTCACCCATTTTGCTATGTGCTTTACATGTTTTCTTTTTTTAAGGTTTTTTATTAATTTTTAGACAGAGAGGAAGGGAAAAGTAGAATGAGAAATATCGATGTGAGAACCAAACATCAATTGGCTGCCTTCTGCATGCCCCCTACTGGGGATCGAGCCCACAATGCAGGCATGTGCCCTGATTTGGTGGGAATCGAACCTGCAAACTTTCAGTGCACAGGGATGAGGTCCAACCAACTGAGCCACACCAGCCAGGGCTACATGTATTTTCTTGTTTAATCCTCACAACCTGCGAGGTAGGTACTATTGTCCTCAGTTGACTGATGAAGAAACGGAGGCACAGAGAAGTTAACTGCTGAGTTCTTATGTAGCAACTCTGTGAGGGAGGTAGGAGGGGTCTCCTCTGTTTTATAGATGAGGCAAAGCCGGTTGGGGAGAGTTGCCCAAAGTCATACTCAGGTAGTTAGTGGCAACTGGGACCCAATCGAAAGGTCTTCCTACTGCACGCCTGTAAAAG
Source organism: Cnephaeus nilssonii (assembly GCF_951640355.1). Taxonomy (NCBI): domain Eukaryota; kingdom Metazoa; phylum Chordata; class Mammalia; order Chiroptera; family Vespertilionidae; genus Cnephaeus; species Cnephaeus nilssonii. Next base: position 95,712,971 of record NC_137077.1, read on the forward strand.
AAGAGCATGTGGTTCTGCTTAAGTTACAGGCGTGTTTCATGGATGATGTCTAGGTTCCTTGCCAAGCACAAGGACAATGGCCTTATATAAATAACCCCCAGGGCTGTGCTGGACCCATCCGGGAGAAGTAAACATTCAGAGATTAGAGTAAAATTGGAATTGAACGAACTATACATTGAGATCTGCCAGGGCAGTCCACACTCGAACTATTATGTGTCCAGTTATCACCATAACTACGCTCATTCTGGTCTTAACACGAATCTGTTTTGTTTGTTTTTTGTTTTTTTATTAGAAAGAAGCTTATATAATGGCTGGATGCTGAGTCAGAGGCCCTCTCGTCAGAACCCTCTTTGTTCAGATGCTCTCTCTTTAGTGTGAGTTCAGGACCACCAGGTCAGGAGTTATTTTATGTAATAAAAGACTTTGACTTTATGTATTGGTTATACTACATAACAAATTACCAAACTTAGTGGCTTAAACCAACATGCATTTAATATCTTATAGTAATATCTGTGGATCAGGAATATGGGCATAGCTTAATTGGGTTCCCTGCTTCAGGGTCTCTCCCAGGCTGCAATGAAGGAGATGGCCGGCCAGGGCTGGGATCTGACCTGAAGGCTCCACTGAAGAAAAATCTGCTTCTAAGCCACATGGCCATTGGCAGGATTCAGTTCCTATTCAGTCCTGCTGGACTGAGGACCTCAGTTCCTAGGTGGCTCTTGGACTGAGGCCACCCTCAATTCTTTGTCTGGTGGGCTTCGCCAATATGGTAGCTCATTCCGTCAAAGTACACAAGCCAAGAAGATAATGGAGGAGAGTCTACTAGGAAAATGGAAGTCCCAATATTCCATATTCTAGCATATCCCATCACTTTTGCCATATTCTATTAGTTAGAAGCAGTTTACAAGGCCCAGTCCATACCCAAGGAGAGGGGTAATTACACAAGGACATGAATATCAGGAAACAGTGATTATTGGGGCTATCCTTGAAGTCTGTCAGTCACAACTCTAGTTTAGGAATGAAAGGCATAAGCCAGAAGCAAGTGTGTGTGCGTGTGTGTGTGGGGGGGGGGGAATAAAGGCCACTATTTTAAATTATTTATTATGTGCTATGCATCTCACATGTATTAATCTTCTCTAATAAAATGGTAATATGCAAATTAACCATCACTCCGCTACATAAGCCACACCCACCAACCAAGCCACGCCCACCAGCCAATCAGGGCGAGTATGCAAATTAACCCAAACCAAGATGGCTACAGCCACAGAGAGCAAGGTTTCCCAGGTAGCAGAGTAAGCCAAGCTTTCCATAGCCATTGCAGGCCTAAGCCTCCACTCAAGCTACAAAGTTTCAATTATAGAAGGTAAACAAATTCAAACAAATGGCGGCAGAATGGAGCTTGAGAGAGCAGGCCAGGGTTGCCGGTGGCAACAGGGGAAGCAAAGCTTTCCGAACACCCTGGCCGGGCCCACCCGCTTAAGGCTACAAAGTTTCAATTGTAGAAGGTGAATTAACTGCCACAGAAATGGCTGCCACCCTGGAGGGAGCAGCAGGCTTGGCTCCGCTCCAGGCTACAAAGTTTCAATTGTAGAAGGAAAATAAATCCCAGATACCAGGGCCTCTGCTTGAGTTGCCAGGGGGCATGTGCAAACTACCACAGGCCCCTCGCTCAAGCCGCCCCACACCCCAAGGGAACCCCACCCTGATCCGGGACACCCTTCAGGGCAAACCAGCTGGCCCCCGCCCGTGCACCAGGCCTCTATCTTATCTAATAAAAGAGTAATATACAGATTGATCATCACTGCAACACACAATATAGCTGCCCCCATGTGGTCAAAGATCCTGCCCCCATGTGGACACAAGATGGCCACAACAAGATGGCCACAACAAGATGGCCAGCAGGGGAGGGCAGTTGGGAGGCACCCGGCCTGCAAGGGAGGGCAGTTGAGAAGGACCAGGCCTGCAAGGGAGGGCAGTTGGAGGTGATCAACCCTGTAGGAGAGGGCAGTTAGGGGTGACCAGGCTGGCAGAGGAGGGAAGTTGGGGGCAAACAGGCTGGCAGGGGGGCAGTTAAGCATCAACCAGGCTGGCAGCGGAGTGGTTAGGGGGTGATCAGGCTGGCAGGCAGAAGCAGTTAAGGGCAATCAGGAAGGCAGGCAGGCAAGCAGTTGGGAGCCAGCAGTTCTGGATTGTGAGAGGGATGTCCGACTGCCCGTTTAGGCCTGATCCCACCAGGATCGGGCCTAAACGGGCAGTCGGACATCCCTCCAGGAGTCCCAGATTGGAGAGGGTACAGGCTGGGCTGAGGAACAACCCCTCTCTGTGCACGAATTTCGTGCACCGGGCTTCTAGTTGTCTCATATAATTCTCAAAACAACCCTGTGGCATAGGTATCACCCCCAATACACAGACTAAGTTTAGAGGGACTAAATAATTGTTTCCTTGTCAAAAGTAAATGGTAGAGCCAGGATTCAAAGTAGATCTGCAAAACTATAGAGCCCATGCTTCTAACTACTGCCATCATCACTGAATTACCTTTTTACCTGTGCAGATGAATGTCTCCTATCTGCCTCCTTTTCTGGTCTCATGGTCATCCTCTCGAGCCCAGACCTCCCATTCTACTGACAACAATGGTCTCGTAGTGTGCCTTCCTGACTCCAGGGCTCTCCCTTCTAATTATACTATACTAGAGGCCTGGACAACGAAATTCGTGCATGGGGGTGTGTGTCCCTCAGCCCAGCCTGCGCCCTCTCCAATCTGGGACCCCTCGAGGGATATTCGACTGCCCATTTAGGCCTGATCTTGGTGGGCTGGCTCCCAACTGCTTGCCTGCCTGCCTTCCTGATTGCCCCTAATCGCTTCTGCCTGCCAGCCTGATCACCCCCTAACCACTCCCCTGCCAGCCTGATTGATGCCTAACTGCTCCCCTGCCAGCCCAATTGCCCCTAACTGCCCTCCTCTGCCAGCCTGGTCACCCCTAACTGCCTTCCCTTTCCAGCCTGGTCGCCCCCAACTGCCCTCCCCTGCCGGCCATCTTGTGGGGGACATCTTGTGTCCACATGGGGGCAGCCATCTTTTACCACATGGGGGAGGCCATCTTGTGTGTTGGAATGAGGGTCAACTTGCATATTACTCTTTTATTAGGTAGGATAACTTTTTCTCTTTAATACTGTATTGGTTATTGTTAGAAGCCCTGGGGGAGAACTGGGAGCTCTGGAACAGTCTGGGGAAGGATGGCCTCTGAGAAGAATTCTCTGCATGGTTGGGGAGTAGACTGATGTGATCCCAGACACCCCTTTTCTGATGGGTTCACAGCCAACATGGAAACTTGAAGGTTCCGGGTCTGGCTCGGGTGTGACTGAAGCTGGGGAGGCAAGACCAACAGTGATGGGCATTTTATTAACGCAGGGGGTGAGAGGAGAACACAGCCATGGCTCTGTAAGCTGGGTGGGCACTGAACACGCTCATTGGGAAAAGAAGATTTTGGTGAAGGGGGAGGGGGAGAGGAGAGCAGTTTCAAATATGCTGAGTTTGAGGGTCTCTAGGTATTAGATGGCTTTAAGGAAGGATTGTTTATTTTACTGGGTGTGAGAACAGAAAATGAAGATGCTATAATACATAATATATATATAGGGTGGGGCAAAAGTAGGTTTACAGTTGTTCATATGGAAAATAATACAATGACAAATAATAATGCAAGAATAAACTGTTTGCCTGGCCAAAGTAAGTCACCCAGTTGAGCTTAGAGTTAAGGAGAGAGAAAATATCTCCAGTTTCCTTTATGGGAGGAACAAAGTTACATGGAAAAGGGCAGGTGCAAAGCTGAGGCAAGTGGACACAATCTTCTAGCTAGAACAGGTATACCAGAGTTATGTCTAGGTTAACCCATAAGAACCACAGTCTTATCACTTCCAGGCTGAAGCTGTTTGCGTTGTTTGGGAAAGAGCCTGAGCCCCAGGTGGGCTAAAGACTCTTTCTGGAGTCATTAGCCAGGGGGTGTTAAGGAGCCAGATTATGTAAGGTCCAGGCTGCTTGGGTTGACCCAAACCCTCGGCAAACTCTGTGTCTTATAGAAGAAGCTGATCTGGAGAGAAAGGCAGGGATGATCAGACTGTGAGGGCCTGAAGCCTGAAGAGAGAGGGGAAGGGGAAGAGAGGGAGAGATAAGAAGTAGGGTGGGGCAAAAGTAGGTGGGCAAAAGTAGGGTGGGGCAAAAGTAGGATGAAGAGTGGGATGAAGAGAGAGAGAGAAGAGAGAAGAGAGAGAGAGAGAAAGAGAGAGAGAGAGAGGTAGCCAGGTGGAGATGGTGAGATTGACTTACAAATTATGTGGTGTTTGAGGTCACTGCATGATGTGCAAATAAAAATAAAAATCTACTCATCATTGAGAAATGTGGGACACTGGGAAAACACATTGAGGAGTAAACTGCAAAGAGGAAAGAGGTAGAGCAATGGATCAGTTCACAGGAAAGAAAAAGAGGGGAAAAAATGCCTGGCCTGCATCCTATAAGCGGCTTTACAAGCATAGTTGTTGGGAAAACTAAAAGTTGGTGGTAAAAGTGCCAGCACAGGGGGTGGAGATGAAATATAATCTCATTCATTCAAAAAATGACTGTAACAGGTGGGTATTAACAGTCCAGTATAAAGGTGAGAAAAGATTCAACACAAGGGAAACTGTTTAAGACTTCCAGAGCTGTAGGGGGAATGTGTGTGGACTTGTACCCTGGAGAGGGGCTGGAGTGCCAATGAGGAGAGCAACAAGTGGGCGCATGTCCCAGACCCCCTCTCAGCCCTCGTGTGACAGGTGTTATTAGCATCATCTCCACTTCAAAGATGTGAAGACTGAGGCTCAGGAGTGAGTATGATGGAAGAGTCCAGGTCAGGGCTGACTGCTGGACACTGGTCTCTGTTGGAACCTGTTCATCAGACTTGGACAAGGGCTTGCGTAATGATTTGGAATGAGGCAGGCTGTGAAAAATACAGACCTGGAGGAACATCAGGCCATCCATCACGTTATTCTCACCCAAGGACAGCCTTTAAACACGTGGTCTTCATAAATCAAGATACACAACATCATTCAAGCCTCTAGGGCTTTTCAAATTTTAATGTCGTCAAATCACCCCGAGTCTCTCTGATTCAAATGGATCTGAGGTGATTTCTAATGAGGCTGAGGACCCACAGATCCCACTTTGAGCAGCAAGGCCTTAGGAAGCGGTTCCCAAACCTTTCTGCAGTGGACTCACCCAGGGAGTTTCTAAAGTGCTGGTGCTGGTTTCCCACCACCAGAAATTGTAATTTAATCGGTCCGGGGTTAGGAGTTTTAAAAGGTCTCCATGTGATTCTAATCTGCAGCCACGCTTAGGAAGCACTGTTGTGGGGCTTACAGAGGAAGCATGTTGATTGCAGGCCAGGAAATGCATCCACAAAGAAGACAAACTGACAACGTGGTCAGAACTATCCTAGTTTACATTTTGCAAGGTTAGTACTTTGAATAGGGTGGTGGCGGAGGGGAAGCACGTCACCTTTACTCCGTGCCTCACAACCTGTTGAGGCCCAAATGCCCTTTGCTGTGGAGGAGGAAGCCCAGGAGCAAGAGGGACGCTGCCCCCGAGGGGCTTTCCTGAGCACGCGCGAACGGGGCGCCCGCGGGGGCGGAGCCTGCTGCCTGCGCGCCTGCGCCCTGGGACGGTACCGCAGTCCCGGAAGTGCGCCGAGTCCGGCGTAGGTTCTCCGAGAGCCGCGGGCGCTGGGCCGGGCGTGGGCCGCGCCCTCCGGTTCCCGCACGTTGCTCGGCACGTGGCTGAGCGCCAGGCCCTGGGCGCCCTGGAGCCGCCGGCGTCGGTCGCTGCGGCGGTGTTATCCCTGACCATCGCCGACGCGTTCGTCAGGGCCGGCGAGAGCCCCGCCCCGCCGCTCCCCGCGCTCCCCGGGAGGTTCATCTGCTCCTTCCCGAACTGCAGCGCCAGTTACAACAAGGCCTGGAAGTTAGACGCGCACCTGTGCAAGCACACGGGGGAGGTAAAGGGTCCGAAGGCGGGGGCCGAGGGGCCGGGCGCCCAGGCCCGGGGACTGGTGACCTGGCCCGCCAGGTGGGATCCGCTCGCGTGGGTGCGCTGGGTCGCTGGCCTGGCTTTGCCAGAAGCGTTCCGCTTTGGCACGTGGACCCCAGAAGCATCAGCCACGCCTTCCGTTAGGGAAGCGGCGGAGGAGGTAGACAGGAAGTTCTAGCACCGAGGTGTCCTTGCCACGGGCTCCGGGCTCCGGGGTTGACAGAGCAAACTTTTCCCCTTCTTTCATCTTGAGTCGTGGCCAATCACTACCTCCTGGTAATCTGTAAATACTGCACGACTCATCCCATAGACACCTGCCTTCAGCACCTCTCTCCCAGAACTTGTGTTGGAGGATAATTCCCTGGAGGTTTAGCAAGCGGCATTCAGTCATTCTTTCAAAACACAGTACCATCCTAGCCTTGGAGAGAGAGAGCAGTGAACAGAACAGGCAAGGCTTCCGTGGTCACGGGCCTTAGGCTTTAAGCAGGACAGATAGAGGAATAGGTAGGAGACGCAGTACATTGAGGGCTGCTGGAAGGTGCTGAGGAAAGGCCTCTTGTTCTGACTGAGAAGGAAAGGATCCAGCTATGCAGCCATTTAAGGGGAAAACAGTCTGGACCAAGAAAACTGCAGGGAGAACCTGTAGTGCTGGGGGCGGGGGGAAGGCAGGCCAGTGTTATTGGGGGGAGCGGACAAGAGAAGCCCTGAGAACCAGGCTTGGTGGGATCATTTGTAGGCCAGGGTACAGATGGGTTTGGAGTGTGTGTTTTACTTGGAGAGCAATGGAAATATTTTGGAGGAATACAGTTGATGGAAGTGGGACTCATGGAGGCCAAGGAATCTGCCCAGTTTCCCAGTCTTTGGCAGAGCCTGGCTTCTCCCTGCCTCAGCTAAAGGCCCTTAATTTTTTAAGTTAGAGGCCTTGCAGTCCTTGCCTTTGCTCCCAGCACCTACCAAACCTAGTGGCCACTCTAATGACACCCATTCTCCTTACCATCTCCAGCATTTAAAGGCTGACCATTTCCTTCTTGGGACCTTCTCCTCCAGTTCTCTTCCTCTTCCTCTGACCCTTTTCACTGGCTTACCTTCTGCCTCTACTGTTCTCTCGGCAGGCGTACCCAGTGACTGGGTTCACTCATGACATTCATGATCCTTTGCCTCCTGATCTTCCTCTTACCCATCCTATCCCTCCAAATCTGAGCTGTACAACCAGTATGTCCACATTAGACTTTACCTTTAACTTTAGACACGTGTGTCATATTTTGGCTATTGGCACTACCAGCTTCCTTCATACAGGAAAACTTGAAGTCTTCTTTGTTGTCCCATATCTCACATGTTAATTTGACAAATATTGATTGAGCTCAAATATTGATTGAGCCTAATCCAAGGCAAAGTTCTGTGGATCTGTTCCTTAGCACAGGCACTGGGCTTGTCCAGAATTAGGCAGCACCTGCACATTCTTCTTCCCTAGCCTTTGGATGGGTATACACATGCTGTGGTGGAGATCTGTGTACACAGGCCATGCTAACAGGCAAGTAATCTTAAGAGGGGGTGGCACTTAAAGCCAGGTGTCAGGTTAGGAGCAGAATAACCAACTGTGAAGGCTGCCGGCTTATTGCATATGCTATTCATAGAGCTAGGTCTGCTGCAGTGACTTTGTTGAGAAGTTGTGACACTGATGTGTAACTGCATGCAGGACAACCGTGTCTGGCCTTAGTGTAGCAGCTGCTCAATACTTAGTGAAAACCATCTGTGGAGACAGAGTCCATGGCCTTGCCGACTAGACATGTGAGGCCTTTAGATAATACTAGAGTTACTAATGTGGGCAGAATTGACACATTTTTCTTCTTTCCTTCCTGCTAGAGACCATTTGTTTGTGACCATGAAGGGTGTGGCAAAGCCTTTGTCAGGGACTACCACCTGAGCCGCCATGCCCTGCTTCACACTGGAGAAAAGCCTTTTGTGTAAGTAGAGAACTGGGTTGAAGCTTTGAAATGGTTGTGTGGTACATTGACCTGGTAAGAAAACTGATTGATTGTTACCTCAAGATCAAGAGAATGTGAAGCTTCATTCGCATCTCCTGACATCAGAGACCAGGTTTTAAATGTGTGGAATGAGTAAGGGTTTTGTGGGTAATTTGTGTTAATAACTCCAGGAAGAAGTTAATCTGAAGTTCTCTTGCATTTGCATCCTCTCATTTCCTTTAAAGTGTCCACTGAATGGGAATCAAACATGAAACATACACAGTTTAGACCAGATGGAAAATGATTGCTTGGCAGGTTATTGACTGCATTGTCAGGGTTTTTCTGAATTGATACACTGCTGGGATAAGAGGTAAAAGCTTGAAGAAGTCGAGCTTTTTTTTTTTTTTTTTAAATATATTTTACTGATTTTTTACAGAGAGGAAGAGAGAGGGATAGAGAGTTAGAAACATCGATGAGAGAGAAACATCGATCAGCTGCCCCCTGCACACCCCCCACTGGGGATGTGCCCGCAACCAACGCACATGCCCTTGACCGGAATCGAACCTGGGACCTTTCAGTCTGCAGGCCGACGCTCTATCCACTGAGCCAAACCGGTTTCGGCAGAAGTCGAGCTTTTAAGAGTTGGAAAATAGGGCTGGTGGAATATAGTCTTTGTTCTAGAAATTTCACTTTGGGGATTTTATTCTACAAATACACTTGTTCCTATGTTAAAGGCATGTACACGGTCATGTGCAACATTATTAATAGTAGCAAAGCATTGGAATCAAACAGTGTGCCCATCAGGGGGGGTTAACCTTTTGCACTCGGATGTCGAGTGTGACTCGACACGGTTAGCATTAGAATAAAGGAATCGAGAAAAAAGCAAGCGAGTGCAAAGGGTTTAAAGTGTATCACCATAGTGGAATGCTATACAGCTAGAAAAATTAATGCAGATGATCTCTATGAAACTAGGGAAATCTCTAAGGCATGTTAAGTGAAAAGCCAAGCAAATAAAGGGCTACCTTTTTTGTGTATAAAAAGGGAGTGGTATAGACAGGAAGAACCTATAGTTATATTTGCTTGTATATGTATAAGAAACGCTAAAAGTTACATAAAACTAAAAATGTTGTCACTTGCCTTGGGAGTCCATGGGGAATATGGGGTGGGTAGGAGCAGGGGTGGAAGGAAACATTATGTATCCGAGTCCCTTTTTATGCTTTTCTGAACAAAGTTACTGTACACTGTTACATATAATGAAAGAAAAAAGTGGGTCTGGGTACAGATACGCAGGATGAATGAGAAAAGTGAGGATTATTCCTGCTGGAACAATGTGGTATCTTCCAGCTTTCTCTCTAGCCCAGACCACCCTCTCGTTAGTTCCAGATCCCCGTAGCCAGCTGCTGGCTGGACAGTGTTATTTCGCTGTCTTTGTGGCTTCTTAAATCCACTAAGCCCATTCCGAGCTTGGCTTTCTCTTTGGCCTTCTCCTCCCTTGTTCTTGTTAGGTGGCGTCACTGTCTATCCAGTGATTCACAGCAAAGATAAGGCAACTCCTCTGGACGCCTCCTTCTGCTCTCCTCTCCAGCACGTAGGTCATCAAGCCGTTTCCGATCCCTCAAGTCCCTCTCTCCTGCTCCAGCTGCCACTGTCTTATTTCAGGCCCTACTCCGCCTGGCCTGACTGGCCCTCTCCATTAGCCTCCAGGTTGCTTTCCTTCTTAAAATAGTGTAGTTTTTAAGCACTGCTTACATAATGAAGTCCAGGTTCTTAGTATGTCCTATAAATGACCTTTGTGATTTGGCCATTTGGGCTTATCTTGACTCATTTGCTTGAATTTCAGACATGAAATTATGATCCAGCTATGCTTAACTGACCAGCAGCCCCCTCCTGTTTACCCTGCTAACTTTGTCAGTGTCTTCAGTGGCCCTGTGCCTGCTGTTTGGCTCTTGTCAGAACTTTTCCGGGCCCTATCCTGCCCCACACCTGTGTTAGGTTGGATGCCTGGGTCAGGCTTAAAGTCAAGAATGACAGAAAACCCACCTCTCTAGACACAATAGTCTCTTTTTCTCTTGCATAACTGAAATGCACAGTAAACAGTCCATGGATGATCTGTAATCACCTGGATCTGAGCCCCTTCTAACTGCCATCCTCATCTTGGGGCTTCAGCGTCACGGTCCAACATACCTGTCGGAGCGCCAGCTGTCACATAAGCATTGCAGCCACCAGGAGGGAGGGAGGTGCCGAAGAGGTGTGCCCCCTTTTTAGACACTTTGTGGGATTTAAGCAACATGGACCAGAACTTAGCCTGGTGCCACCCCTAATTGCAAGGGATGCTGGAAAAGCTCTCTTTATGTTGGCCATGTACCCAGCTGAAACTCAGCATTCTGTTCCTGAGGTTAAGAACACTTGTTGGAACTTCGAGTGGTTTCTGCCACAATGCCCCTCCTGTGTGTTTCCAGTGGGCTCCTGGGCGTATCTCCCACGGTCACTGCACAGTTAGTCTCTGTCCTCCTCCACCTGGCCCTGTGGACAGCACGGTGCTTCATATCAGTGTTATTCATTGTTTATCAGTGAATGATAGCTATGATTAGGGCTTATAAAGGAAGCCTGCCTCATCCATCACGCTGATGAAAACTTGTCACAAACAGATCACATATTTTAAAAATACTTCACAAAGAATTTAAGTAATTCAAGGCCAAGATATAGAAATGCACTTTAAGAGAACTTGAGCAGCCTGGTGATATGCCACAGGACATATCAGTTTATAAGCTGAAATCCTTTTTTTTGTTTTTGTTTTTTGGGGGGAAGTCCTTTTGGAAAGTCCTTTTGGCAGTTTACAGTGACATTTCAAGCAAAATTTAGGTTATCACATTCTAGACTGAGAACAATTTGACTTAAACATCATTTAAGCCTAAACAGGGTCTGGGCCTTTGGAATTAGTGTTTTTCACCTCCCCTCTGCCCTTTGTACAAAGGAGTCTGATGCCGTGTGCCTTATTTCAGAAGCCTTGCATGAAGTTCATGTTGTTACATGGTGATCACATCAAAACAGAGAGGTCTACATGATGTGGTTTACACTTTGGAATTTGTTAAAGACTATTTTATATGATACTTTGGAATAATTAGCTTTTATGAAATCTTAAAATTTTCTTCCCTTCGTTTGTTAATATTTGGGTTTATAATTTCTCACAGTTGTGCAGCTAGTGGCTGTGACCAAAAATTCAACACAAAATCAAACTTGAAGAAACATTTTGAACACAAACATGAAAACCAACAAAAACAATATGTGGTAAGTAAGAATGATATTCTATGCTTAAATTCTCTGAATATTTTTATGTTTATTGTCTGTTTCTAAAAGTTTCATCAACCAAATTTTGTCTGTCAAATATCTGGATTTAGCCTGGTACATGCTATCATAATAATTGTTTTATTTTGAAAGCAAACATTATTGTGCTAATTAAAGTATGTTATTGATAGATTACCCCAAATGAAAAATATCTGTCTTTAAAGTTTCTTGACAAAGAACTTTACCGTAACTAAATGGGTGAAAGTAGCAAGTTTATAATCTCCACATTATTTTTATCTTGAGTATTGTTATGAACTGTTCTTTGATGTTTTTCAAGACTAACAAACCTTTACTGAACAGTGCACTTTTGAAGGCTGTAAGAAGACCTTTAGGAAACATCAGCAGCTGAAAACCCATCAGTGCCAGCATACCAATGAACCACTGTTCAAGTAGGTACTCTCCCGGGTGAAATCTACATCGCAAATTTCAGGTGGGAGTAAACTAAAATGCAAAGGTTGGGGACAAATGTTCTGAAACAGTTTATTAATCAGTATTTTTCTGTTACCATGTATAGTGTACGCCCCTTTATATTTTGGACTATTCCAAAAGTTCCATTTTGCTTGTTTCTCTAAAAGAAATATTTAATATGATTCAGAATACTTTGTAAGATTAGTACAATTGTGGTTAAGCTTGAAGGGAAGATTAATAAATGACTTAACTATTCAAATAGAGCCTGATCAATAATATGACATGTCATTATGAAGACCCTAGCTATTCTTTACCTAAAAAACAAAAGCAGTGTGGCTTAGCCTGCACTAGAGCGGGTTTCCTGAGGAACAGGAAAGGGTGACAGGGAACATTAGATGTGCCCAGGGCATCGAGGAATCCGACTGCCCGCACCGATGGCCCCTCTTGAAGAGCATGGACTCTGGGCCTGCTGTGCTGGCGGAGCTTCCTCCGCTCACACAGGCTGCCCTTCGCCTGGGAGCTGCTGCCGGGACAGTGCTGGCAGGCCTGCTGCTTCCGGGGCTGCTGGTGGCAGTAACGCCGAAATGGCACGTCCTTCTCATTGCTCACCAGAAGCTGTGAAGCTACTGCTGTTTTCTTTTCACACCATTCCCAGGCAGCATTGTTGGAAAAACTAGATAGAAACGATTTAGAAAGGTTTAAATGTTGACCTAAGCCTGTGGTCGGCAAACTGCGGCTCGCGAGCCACAGGCGGCTCTTTGACCCCTTGAGTGTGGCTCTTCCACAAAATACCACGGCCTGGGCAAGTCTATTTTGAAGACGTGGCATTAGAAGAAGTTTAAGTTTAAAAAATTTGGCTCTCAAAAGAAATTTCAATCGTTGTACTGTTGATATTTGGCTCTGTTGACAAATGAGTTTGCCGACCACTGACCTAAGCCATCTTTTTTGTAACCATGAAAACACGGAGTATATTTTCAGAAGTATAAAGATAAAAGTGTTTAATTTGAGCCCTAGCCGGTTTGGCTTAGTGCAGTGATGGGCAACCTTTTGAGCTTGGTGTGTCAAACTTCACCAAAAAACTGAGCATAACTCGGGTAGTGTGTCACTTTGAGGAAAAAACTAACTCCAAGACTCTAGTCGCAAATGTTTCATCCTCAGGAGCAGCAAATGTTTCATCCTCGGCATGCGGCCGCGTGTCATCAGAAATGGCTACACATGTCAGTGCTGACACGTGTGTCATAGGTTTGCCATCACTGGCTTAGTGGGTGAAGCATCGGCCTGTGGACTGAAGGGTCCCGGGTTCGATTCTGGTCAAGGGCCCATGCCCGGGTTGCAGGCTCGATCCCCAGTAAGGGGCGTGCAGGAGGCAGCCAATCAATGATTCTCATCATTGATGTTTCTAGCTCTCCCTCACCCTTCCTCACTAAAATCAATAATAAAAAAAAAACAAAAAAACAAAACTGTTTAATTTGATCACATAAGCTAAAAAATGTAAAGTGGCATTTTTCTCTGTTTGTTTTGCTCCAAGTTTGGTCAGGTAATTTGAATTTTAACTATGATAAGGTCTCATATTTATATGACTGGTTTGGCTGTGGGGAGAGACTTTGGTTGGAGAGATAAGACAAAGTACTGTTTACTCTAAGTGTAGTTCCCTATGAAAACGGACTGGCTGATGCTTCGTCTTGTTAACCCAGGTGCACCCATGAAGGCTGCGGGAAGCACTTTGCTTCGCCCAGCAGGCTGAAGCGACACGGGAAGGTCCATGAGGGTGCGTACGTGGTCCTTTGTAGTGTTCACTTTACTCACACGCCAGCCACACGGTGTGTGTGTGTAAGTCTTTGAGTGCTTGCTGCTTTCTACTCTATTCCATGATCATACTGAGCAACTTGGAACTAGGCGGGGCACCATTCTGCTTGTTCAGGTTTTACACTCTTGACCAAAGAGGTGCTGTGTGCTGTGTCCATTCTTCCACCCCGCTGTCACTGTTCAAAGTCCATATTGTGTTGTTCAGAACAAGTGCCTGCTTGTGCTGTGTCTTGTGATATGCAGGTGCTCCAGCCAAGGCGTTGCTTCTTCATAGTAGTTTTAACCCCTTCTACCTACTTCCTGTGTCACTCTTCTCCTAGGAGCGCTCAAAGGGTTTAGAAAATAGTTTGGAGTTTTCGGAGCAATCAGATTAAAACTTTAAGACTTTATTAAACGGACTACTTGACTCTTACGTTTCCATAAAGGATTTTTGATATCTATATTCCAACTTCCCAAGCCCTAGACTTTATGGGATTTTTTTTTTTTTTTTAAAACAAGAGACTAGTAGCTAAGAGTGATAGGCAGCCTTATTCTTTGTTTCTATCTGGTATTTAGTTGGGTAAAACTCAGGCTGGCTGTTACATTGACTGATTAATCTAATTCTAGTGCTTTACGAAATGCCAGTTTTTATTCATAGTCTTTGTCTCTGGTTATTCTAGTTTATTTTCTTCCTTAGCTGTACCCTGCCTCTTTTTTGCCATATGAAACTTACAAGATGGTAAGACTAGAGGAAGCCAGGGGTGGGCACATAACTGCTGAGCTCTAAGGTTGGTGTTTTGCCAAGGACAAAGGACCACCTTTTTTTCTGAGGAAAAAGAGAGGCCAGCATAAGGCAGGGCGGGTGGAGGGGCCCTGAGCCATGGAGGTGGGGGGAACTAAAGCAGCTGGGCATCCATGTGCAGTATGGTCAGCTTACTGAGAACAGCAGGAAAGAGGAAGAGGCAGCCTTATGAAGTCTGCTAAGCTCATATCCTACATGAAGTACCCTGATATGCAACTGTTTGGTTTCACTGTAAAATACCACCTCAGTTTTTACTGTCACCTCTTGAGACTAACAGAATAGAATACTATTGGGAGGTAGAAGAAACACTACATATACATGTAGGTTTCCTTTTTAATTATGATTGTTGTTTACATTGAATATTCATAAAAGGCAACACACCTATCTATTTTTCTTAATAGGCTATAAATGTCAAAAAGAATGTTCCTTTGTGGCAAAAACATGGACAGAGCTTCTGAAACATGTGAGAGAAACCCATAAAGGTAAGGCATCCTGTCTGGTGTGGCTCAGCCGTTGAGCATCAACCTATGAACCAGGAGGTCACTGGTTCGATTCCCGGTCAGGGCACATGCCCAGGTTGCGAAGCAAGCTCAATCCCCAGTACAGGGCATGGAGGAGGCAGCTGATTGATATTTCTCTCTCGTTGTTGTTTCTATGTCTTTATCCCTCTTCCTTCCTCTCTCTCTAAAAATCAATAAAGGAAAAATAAAAGGGGTAAGGTACACATGAATGGCTTGGTATAACCATTTACCCCCGTAGAGCTGATTTAGTGCTTTTAAAGAGAGAAATACTAAATATGCACTTAAAAATAATAGATGTTTTGTGAGGAGCTATGCTCTTCAGCTGTTTGACAAATGAGAATAGAGACCTATGGTCCCAGGTTTGGAAGAGCTATTCTGGGTCTCTTTGAGCTACTCTGCATACTTAGCATTTTAAAGGCTATGGCAAGTAAAGAAGCTGGGGAGGTACTGGTGTTCTGTGGGACAGTTTGGGGAAGAATGCCCTGTGTACTGAGGACAAGGAAGGAAACTGGTCTATTTAATTTTCTCCCTTTGTCCACAGCTACCTTGCTGAGACCCTTGCTCCTTGGCAAGGGTGACTTTATGGCCCTAACTGGTTTGGCTCAGTGGATAGAGCGTCGGCCTGCGGACTGAAGGGTCCCAGGTTCGATTCCGGTCAAGGGCATGTACCTTGGTTGCGGGCACATTACCAGTAGGAGGTGTGCAGGAGGCAGCTGATCGATGTGTCTCTCTCATCGATGTTTCTAGCTCTCTATCCCTCTCCCCTCCTTTCTGTAAAAAAATCAATAAAAATAAAAAAAGAGTGACTTTATGTAATATAAGAACTTGGGAGACTTGAGATAAATATTCAAGCAATAAAAACTGGAGTTAGTTTCCTCTGAAATTTCTGACTTACGTAAGGTCATAAGGTTTTAAGTATTGAATATGTTATATAATTAGATATTAATGTTTTCTATGTGATAATACCTGGGAAAATTGATTAAAATTTTTTGTCTACTTCGCCAGAGAAAATAATATGTGAAGTATGCCAGAAAACATTTAAACGCAAAGATTATCTGAAGCAACATATGAAAATGCATAACCCAGAAAGGGATGTGTGTCGATGTCCAAGAGAAGGCTGTGGTAGAACCTACACAACTGTGTTCAATCTCCAGAGCCATATTCTCTCTTTTCATGAGGAAAGGCGTCCGTTTGTGTGTGAACACGCTGGCTGTGGCAAAACTTTTGCCATGAAAGTAAGTACTCACCCTCACAGGTGCAGTCCTTCCAGGGTGAGGCTTCTCGCCGGGTTCCTAGGAGCCCTGGGTTCCAGGATGGTGCCCCAGGGCCTGCAGTGGGAAGGCGGCTGAGGAGGGCTCCAAGACCTTCCGTTCTTGCTTAACTGGAGTGGCTCTGAACTAAAGCCTGCTATACAGCCAGATCTGCCTATGCCAAGTGGTTCTCAAAGTGTGGCCCTGGCCTAGGAGTACTAATGTCACCTGGAAACTTGTAAAAAATGCCTATCCACATGCCCTACTCTAGACCTGCTGAATCAGAAACTTGGGGGTCAGGGACCCAGGGATGCTTTTTAACAAACCCTCTAGGTCAGCAGTCGCCAACCAATGTGGTGGTCCGTGAGGTCCGAAGGATTGGCAACCGCTGATCTAGGTGATTCTCATGTGGGCTGTATTTGAGAACCAGTGGCTTATGGTACCAAATGCTTATTCAAAAGAGTATGCTGATATTTTAGGTATCCTTTTAGGCTGCTATCACCTAGGAGCCACCTTTTTAGACCACACTCCTGTAGGGATTGAGAAGGGAAGTGGGCAAAAGGATGTGAGGGACTACAGAACTTGGGAATCTATCTAGTGTACATCTTGGAATGATTCTAGTAGGTTGGGAACATGACTCTAAATGGAGGGGCCTGTGCAGTTTTGCAGACTCTCACTCTGGTTGGTGCACTTACAAGCACTTAAACTGAATTACAATGAAGACTGAAGCGAGAAATGAGGCTGGTTCAGCATAGGTCTGAACCATTAGAACACAACTTGGAGCTGCTGGTGGTCGGCATTATCATCAAGGACAGCAAGACTTTGGCCATATATTCCATTGGTTTGGGGATGCTGTGGACATAGCTTCAGTTAAACGAACCTCCTTTGGTTTGGAATAGTTCATTCAGAACTAGTTTTCCCCAACCTCTTACTTATGAAAGAGCTAAGAAGCCACAGGAGATCAAGATTATAAATTCCTAACCTGGGTTGTTAGAAGAGGCAGTGATCTCAGTCTAGGATTTGAGGAAGAATCCTCTCGTGGAATCCTTGTAGGTAGAGGCCACACCCCTCAACAGAACATAACAGAAAGAAGGCTGCTTATTTAAATAAATTCAAGGAGTTTTCATGTTAATAGATACCAAATGGCAATGTTTTAAAAATAGAACTTTTTCTTTCTTTCATTGCAGCAGAGTCTCACTAGGCATGCCGTTGTGCATGACCCTGACAAAAAGAAAATGAAGCTCAAAGTAAGTTAAGACGCCATAGGCAAGCTGTTTTTACAACATGAATTGCTGATTGAAGCCAGATACAATCTATTTAGAATATTTTTGACTCTTATTACTGTGTGAGTCTGCACCACTATTGAAAGCAATTGGATGTATTTATTTTCTTATAAAGGAGTGTTGTGTACCTATCAGGGTGTACAACTACTGTAAAATTAGTTCAGGTAACTTTTATTTTGAATTCTAATTTTCCTTTTTCCAAAGGTAAAACAAGCTCGTGGAAAACGGAGTTTGTCCTCCCGTCTCAGTGGATACATTCCTCCTAAAGGGAAACAAGGACACAGCTTATCTTCGCCTAAAACTGGAGAGTTGCTGAACTGCACTGAGGACAAAGTGCTCTCGACAGTTGCAGTACTTACCCTCAGCTAAATATTCAATTGTTTTCCACAGACCAGCCAGTTCAGTTACAGGCAGATCTGATTGGTGGTTCCAGACATGTAGTGCACTAAAGCAAGTTGAAATGCTTTTGCTTGTGGAGGAGGGTCTTGCCTTTGATTTTGGGGAAAAAAATGCAACATCTGTAAAACACCGTAAAGTGAAGCACAATAAAATGAGGTATTCCTGTATTTTCTCTCAGAAGCACATTTTTCTTTAATCACTGATGCAGAATATCTGATTTTTTTGTCGTTTTCATTTTTCTTTGTTTAAAGGGTTTCCTTCCTGGGTCTCTTGAGTTTGTCTATATGCAATTTCTTCCTTTTCGCTCAAATGACGAAGAACACACTTTACAGCTTTTCCTCCTTTAACAGGTTGTGGCCTGGATGAGAAGGTAGCTATTCCAGGCATAGTCTGGAGGATTTGATTAAATAGCTCCTCCTAAGAAGGAAAAACAGCCAAAGATTAGCTTAAAACCAGTGTTTTGAGTCTCTAATACCCAATTCTTGAATTGCTATTTAAGTGACTAGCTAAATCATGTCCAGTTAAGCTGATTGAAACCTGTACAGTAACCAGGAAGTTATACAGACTCCAGGTAACTAAGGCACTAAAGAAATCCCCACTCTGTCACTGCTCTGGGGCTACATTTGGCCCCAAGCTATCTCTTCTTGCAAAAACAAGTATAAAGCACTGGGTTTGGGTATTGGCAGAGTATCAACCTATCCCCAGATTGTTAGCCCAGTGCAGTTTCCAACACTCACAGTCACTTGGGGTATTAGAAAAATACACCGGTTCTAGAGATTCTGGGTCAGCTGGTCGGGGACCTGGCTTAAGTGATTCTAACGTGGAACTAGGGTTGACCACCACTGGGCTGATGCTGCCTTTTAGCTGATAAGTTAACTAACTCTAAAAGTGAAATAGAGCCCTAGCCAATTTGGCTCAGTGGCTAGAGCATCGGCCTGTGAACCAAAGGGTCCCGGGTTTGATTCCAGGCTCGTGCAGGAGGCAACCAATCAATGTGTTTCTTTCACATCGATGTGTCTCTTCCACTCTCCCTAAAAAATCAATGGAAAAATATCCTTGGGTGAGGATTAACTAAAAAATAAAGCAAAATAGATATGCCATAAACTTACCCTGGGATTGTAAACAGATACACACTTTCTTGAAGACAATTAGCCTTTAAATATGATGCTTCTTATAGGCATTTATAAAGAGGAAACAAACTTTAAAAAATGAATCTATCAAGTTTCTAGTTTTCCTATTTAAATGTTAGATATTCTATAATTTGTAAAATAGGGTAGTACACCCTTTAAATTATGATGTAGAATGTTTTCACATGGCAAAATCTTTATGCTACAATGGAAAATGTAATGTATATACAGTATGCTTGCATTTTGAAAAACAAATTGGAAAGCTATTATCACTAATGGAATGACTGTTACTTTGCTTTTACATTTAGATCAGCAAACAAAAAACAGTTACTGTTTTTACTTACCATTTTATTTTCTGGCTCTTCTGCATTCTTTGCTTTCTTTATAGTAACTTGAACTTTATACTTTTTCTCAATCCACTGCTGAATCTGTTTACTCTTTGTGTCCAAATCATGTTGTCCGATATTTGAAGAAAAAATTAGTTCCTTTGTCAGAGTAGGTCCTAGTTTGAAACAGTGAGACTTGGTGCTGGGACTATGACTACCGTGTTTATTAGACTAACCTCACCACATAGACTTCAGAAAACCTTAGGTTGCCACAGGGGCCCTACCGGTCCTCTCACCTGACTGGTTTCACAGACCATTAAACACTTTTTTAAAATAGGAGACACATACAGGTACCATTTTGTTTCGCCTGTCAAGGACATTTAAATATAAAATGTCTCCACTTATTGTTGCCATCATTTGATGAAAGAACACAAAAAGAATGGTCCTTCAAAGGGAACAAGTTTAGCTTTATAGTAAACTTATTTTCTTTTGGGTGTGGATCTGTCTGGGAAGTACTATTCTCATCGGTGATGCCCTTCTAGCTACAGTGGAGTCATCCAGACTGCATCCTGCATTTATTCATTCACTCTACTTTGCATATCCCAATTATTAGAAAACTAGAGGCCCGGTGCACAAAATTCATGCACGGGTAGGGTCTCTAGGCCTGGCCAGCGATCAGGGCCCATTGGGGCCTTCCAGCTGCCGGCCAGGGCCTCCCTTCCCCAGCAGCCAGCCAGGGCCTTCCTTAGTTCCGCACTGCCCCCTGGTGGTCAGTGTATGTCATAGCGAGTGATTGAACTCCAGGTCGAACTCCCGAGGGGACAATTTGCATGTAAGGCTGTTATATATATAATTTATTTATTTTAGGGAAGGAACAGACTACTCATTAAAGGCATTGTGACAATTGAGAGTTTTCATATGGGAAGAAAAGTTAGGTTTTAACCCATACAAAAATCTCCCCATATGTACTATCTTAATGTGGTCAAAACAAAACAAAACACTTTAATACAAATAGAAGAAAAGAATGGATATGTTTATGACCTCGACAAAGGAAAAACAAAAGCGAAAAATCTAACTAGGATAAGGCTTTTGCTTCATACAGAACAGAATCCTATAAATCAGGAAGAAAAATAAACCATCAAAGTAAGAAAAAAGGAATATGAATAGGCAATTTGTAGAAGAGGAAACTCAAATGGTAAAAGGAACTACAAATTAAAACAGGATATGGTTTCTCACCCATTTACATGACAAAAATTAGAGTCCGACAGTACCGAGTGTGGGTGAGAATGGAGAGAAATGTTCATATACTGCATGCTGATTTGCCCCATAGGAATTGAGCATGCACAAGGAGATACTGATACATGCATATACTCATTATTTGTAATAATGAAAACTAGAAATAAGCCCAGTGGCCAAGGAAATGGACTAACAAAGCTATAGTACATGCTTATAATGAAATGTCACTTGGTAACTATATTTAGCTATAGCTAATATATAAACATCTTGAAAACAACAGTGTGCCCTTTATAATTTTATGCATACAAAATTATTCTATATACTGTTTGTGACTGTATCTGTCTGTAATGAGTTTAGCAACATGGACTGGATCTACACCCTGACTCCATGAGAGTGAGCGGGGGCCTTTGGGGAAGAAGGATGGAATAGGAGAAGGAAGCAAAGGACTTCAACTTTTCTGTAATGTTTTAAGAAATCTGAAGTATGACAATGTTAATGTTTGTTTATTTTGTGTGATAAGAGTTGTTTATTTTTCTGCTTCTAATTTCCAAAATAAGGGTAATTCTAAAAAAGAGTTCTTTTATTAATACCATCTTGCTTCCTTAAAGCTACAATCAGGTGGTCGTAGTTTCCTCTCAGGACAAAGTCATGTCTTTGACAATCTCTGAACACAGCGAGGTGTCTTCTCCAGTCTGTCAATTTTTTTTTTTTTCCATAGACATAGTTTGATGACCTTATCCCCTAGTTGGCCTCTTCTGAGAATTTTTTGTTTTCCAGTCAGCATCCTTGTTAAACATTGCGGATGGATCACAAGAATTTTCATGTTTTCTGTTCTAAGGTTTGTGGCCAATCATGAGAATTCTTTAAAAAGATTTTAGTTTGTAAGAACATGTAATAAGTAACTTCAAAATGCAATGGGTATTTAATTTTAAAGTGTGCCTTTAACATTTATGTAAAATGATTTTTGTACTTGTTCAATAGAAACTTATCTGGCCACTGGGTACAGCTAGCAATAAAACCTACTGGTGTGCAATGTGTTAAGTGTGGTGGTACAAACTGGGCCACAGACTACGTGTGACTTTCTCAAGACACACAACCTCACTGGGACTAGTCCTCTGACCCCCACTCCAGTGCCTTTTCCACTGAACAATCTTTCATAATGATCAGTAATAATTAAAAACCATGAAAAACCAACATTTTCACTTATCCAATTAATGGCTTTTATAAGGTTTAAATGACAAATGCCTTGTAAGGTGATTGGCAACATATGTAAACAAGTGTTACTACCAGTATCATAACAAAATACTCAGGCATAGATGCTCTATGAATCACTTCCGAGTTTAAAAAGTGCCTCTGTGGAATTAGCCAAAAACTCCCACTTTGAGATGAGATTTTTTAATTTATTTTTTTTTTAGAGTAGGGTAAATGAGTGGCTCAGGACAGGAATAGAAACTTGAACCCATCTCTTCTGAGTCTCATTACATTACACCCATCAGTTACTCTGCCTGCCTGGGCATTAGGAAACAAAGCTAAGGGAAAAGGGAAAAGATTTCCTATTATTTTGGTGTTTACCTTGTTTTTCCTCATTTTACATAGGCTTAAAAAAAGTTGATCGACACAGGATACAAGGAAAATTAAAAAAGGAACAGAAATGAGGGATGAAAAAAGCATTGGAAACAGTGGTGAAATAGTGAATTTTCGTTTTTCAACCCATTGTCACAGGCATCGTACAAATGCCCAATTTAAACTGCTGATTTATAGTCTTAAGGAATTCAAGGGGCAAAGAACAAACTACCTACCAGTTTTAGGTCTAGCCTTTTCCCTCTCTCTCAGTCTCAGCCGCTCTTCGTGAATCTGTGTGCCTGTCATGAGCTGGTACTCGGGAGGGTCTGTGCTGGGCTTCCTTTTCACAAGTCGCAGGTCTCGCTCGTCCATAAGTCGAATCACATCTGCTCGGTGCATGTTCCCCAAATCATTGCCCTTCTCATCAAATAAATGAATGATTCGCTCACTAATTTTTCTTCCAATGTTACTAAAATCAGTTTCATTATTTTTTCTCTTTTTTCTTTCATGCTGGGAGTCTTCGACAGTACTAAAAGCTTTTGCATGAATTAGATAGGACATTCTTGGGACAGAAGCAGTAAGGGGCAACTGTGCTAGTGCCATCTTTTGCACGATGTATTTACACAAACATCTTCTAAGACAGTTATTTTCAGTCTTTATGGTTTGTAATATTATTGACCTTAGAAAAATAGCAGCCATCCTAAAAAGTAGGGAGAACAGTTGATTAAAATTAAATCATTTGTTCTTGTGGTTTGATATTGTGGTATAAGGAGGGTGTGTGTGTGTAAGGCTGTGGAAACTGTCATCTGTGAATGTTCTGGATCTGTGTACAGAAAATTTACACAAATAACATGGACCATCAGGTGAGCATGTTCACACTCATGGTAGTACTGTCCCCAATATGTTATTGTTAGAATGAATCATATTGCACAGTGCACTTTTCTTCACCAAACAGTATTTCATTTGATTCTATTTCCCATGGATCTTGTAGTGCCAACTTCAAAAGCAAAATCTGAAGGGTTTAGTTGGGAGGATGCAGCATATAAAATATTTGGTGATTCATAAACACCAAGTCATAATCATTTTTCTTTTTTAAAAAATATATTTTTATTGATTTCAGAGAGAGGGTGAGATATAAACATCAATGCTGAGAGAGAATCATTAATCAGC
The DNA here is from genome assembly GCF_951640355.1 of Cnephaeus nilssonii. Classification (NCBI taxonomy): domain Eukaryota; kingdom Metazoa; phylum Chordata; class Mammalia; order Chiroptera; family Vespertilionidae; genus Cnephaeus; species Cnephaeus nilssonii. The sequence goes on from NC_137077.1 coordinate 95,736,198, forward strand.
TGCCTCCCGCATGCCCAGTACTGGAGATGGAACCTATAACCTGGGCATGAGCCCCTGACCAGGAATCGAACCGTCACCTCTTGGTTCATAGGTCAATGCTCAACACAGAGTCACAACAGCCAGGCCAATTCATAAACTTCTAATACATTTAACAATTTGTCAATGTATTTGATGGTACACAAAATATAAGAGCACTATTATGGGAAAGTGGACTCTCTATGAGGAAAGCTGACCCACTGGAAGAACTAGTTGAGACTATCAGAAAGGAAATACCCTGATATTAATCAAAGTGCTGATCTAACAAAGTATCAAGACCACTTACAAGGCAAGTAAGACATTACTTCTGAAAGTTAACTAAGCATCAGGCGCACACGGTGATAGTGGTTTCATGGTTGTAAGTGCTGCACTTATGAATGGCATTTTGATTTTTTAGTTGCTCCTCTGCCACAATAAGTATCTCTCTCCTTCTACTCATGTTAGGTAAAGCTTAGAAGTGCAGGCTGAAGGAGGGATGAGAGGACCCATTCATCTTTTCATCTAAGGTTTGCTGAGAAACACCAGAGAATCAAGAACTAGGAAAGGTATGCCTTGTCAAAGATGAAAAAGGAAAGGATGAGGTGTCTTACATAGTGCTTCTCAAAGAATGGTCCCAGGGTAACCTGCACAAGACTCACCTGAGCTGTTAAGACTGGAAATTCTCTCTGGTCCCTAGCTTTGATCCCACCTGCCAACCCACTGTTCTTACCCACCAATACTTCTCATACCCCTTATGACAAGTGTTATGGGGAAAAAAGGCTCAGCAAATTTTTAAAAATATATTTTTAAATTGATGTCAGAGAGAAAGGGAGAGAGAGAAATGTTAATGATGAGAGAGAATCATTGATCAGCTGCCTCCTGCTCACCCCTACTGGGGACTGAGTCTGCAACCTGGGCATGTGCCCTGACCAGGAATTGAACTGTGATCTCCTGGTTCATAGGTCAACATTCAACCACTGAGCCAAGCCAACTGGGCAAAACTCAGCAAATTGAATAGAAAGTGCATATAATGTGCATATCCTTACCTCCCTCCTTACCTAGCTTGATAACATTGAAATTCATTGCTCTGGCTCCCACTTCTTCCCTGAATTCCAAATGTGTGGAGTTAACTGCCGCTCCCCAACTTCTCCACTTGATACCCAACAGTCACCTTACAGTGAGCATGTCCAAGACTGAATTCACCTTCCACCCTACACTTGCTCTTCCCTCAGTCTTCCCGATCTCATATGGTGACAACACATCCTTCCGGTTGCTCAGGCCAAAAAGGCCAAGTTATCCTTGGCTCTTCTTTTTCTCTGAGTAATTCATCAGCAAATCCCATTGTTCAACTGCTAAAATATATCCAGGGTCCAACCACTTCTCTTTCTACACTACTATCACCCTGCCCCCAAATGCCACTATAATCTCTCCCCTGGATTACAGTAATAGCCTCCTGACTGGTCTCCCTGCTCTGTCCTTTCCCCCCTATAATTTAGCACCCACAAGGCACATAGAGTGATCCTTTAAAAATGCCTCCTGTGGTCCAGCTGGCGTGGCTTAGTGGCTGAGCATTGACCTATGAACCAAGAGGCCACGGTTTGATTCCTGGTCAGGGCATATGCTCGGGTTGTGGGCTTGATCCTCAGTGGGGGGTGTGCAGGAGGCAGCTGATCAATGATTCTCTCTCATCACTAATGCTTCTATCTCTCCCTCTCCCTTCCCCTCTGAAATAATATATATATATATATATATATATATATATATATATATATATATATATATATATTATATATGTGTATATATGTGTATATGTATGTGTGTGTGTATATATATACACATACATATACATATATTAAAATGCCTCCTGTGCTCACAACCCTCCATTTGCTCCCATCTCAGAGAAAAAGCCAAGCCAAGGTTGGAGTTTATGATGCCCTCCGTAACCTGGCCTCTACCTCCTCTGCCCACAGTGCTGACCCCACTTCCTCCAGCTCACTCTGTTCCAACCTTGCTGGCCTCCTTGCTGTTCCTTGTAACACTAGACCTGCCCCTCTTCCGGGTCCTGGCACCCAGGCACTCCCTTCCTTCAGACAGCTGCATGGCTCATTTACTTCAGGTCTGTGTTCAAATGTTACCCCCAATGAGGCCTTCCCTGTCCACTCCTTATAAAAAATTGCACATCCCATCACTTTCAAACCCATTGAAAAAAAATCCATTGCCTGACATATTATACACTGAGTGGCCAGATTATTATGACCACCCCATCAGTACTTCGTTGGGCCACCTTTTGCCTTCAATACTGTGGCGATTCTTCTTCGCATTGACTCCATGAGATGTTGAAAGGTGATACGAGGAATCTAACACCATGCCTGATGAATAGCACTGTCCAGTTCTGTGAGATTTGATGGTTGTGGAACCAGCTGTCTGATGGCTCTTTTAACTTCATCCCACAAATGCTCAATTGGATTGAGATCCTGTGATTGTGGGGGCCACCTAAGCAAGGTAAAGTCTCCCTCATGTTCTTGAAACCACTCCTGCACAATATGAGCACCGTGGCATGGCGCATTGTCTTGTTGGAAGAAGCCATCTCCATTGGGATACGCCATCAACATGATGGGATGAACTTGATCAGCAACGATACTTAGGTATTTTGTGCTATTCAGACATTGTTCCACACGAATTAAAGGGCCCAAATCATGCCAGGAAAACATACCCCAAACCGTAACACTGCCCCCACCAGCTTGAAGGGTTGTACTCATGCATGTGGGGTGCATGCTTTCATGCTGTTTCCACGAAATTCTCACTCTGCCATCTGCATGATGCAACTGGAAACATGATTCATCGGACCACATGACTTTTTTCCAGTGCTCAACTGTCCAATCCTTGTGTTCCTGTGCGAATTGGAGACATTTTATCTTGGTAACTGCAGACAGCAAAGGTGTTCGACCAGGCCTTCAGCTTCCATATCCCATATGATGCAGTGTACAGCTAATTTGCCTACAAATGTCAGGTGGTCATAATAATCTGGCCACTCAGTGTATATTTATTAGAGGTCCGGTGCATGGATTCGTACACTTTGGGGTCCCTCGGCCTGGCCTGCGCCCTCTTGCAATCTGGGACCCCTCAGGGATGTCGGAGAGCTGGTTTCAGCCTGATACCTGCAGGCATAGGTACCCTAACCATGCATGAATTTTGTGCATTGGGCCTCTAGTGTTTAATAAAAAAAGTCAGATATTTGTTGGTGGAGGAAGGCCCCAAACCAAAAAGCAGAAAAGTCTGATGAGACCAGAGAAGATATTCTTCCATTTATTATCAGAAAAGTAGCAGCAGCATCAAGTCCCCAAATTTCACTCTGAGTTACGATAAAAGCTAATGTGCATTGTGAAATGAATCATCAACGCATTAAATGGAAAATATTATTTCAAAATGTATGATTTTTAAGAACAAGGAAGGAAATAAACTAGGCATAGAAAAAGATAAAATAAAGACTATTTCAGAAAAATGATGTAGAATATTTTAAAGTTTAAAAACACTTTCCAGGAAGAGAAAAAGGTAAAGTGTAGAAGTACTATAACTTTTTTTAAAAGTCCTTTACCATTACTTAAATTTTAAGAAGTTTTAAAAATTTTTTGACTTATATAGCAATTAAGTTTCAATACTAGTTAATTTTTGACTTTAGATCAGCAAAGTTGAAGATATACACACTCCTTTAAAATAAGCTTTTAATAGATAAAATTACAAATACAAAGTAAAGAAAAATGTGTTACTAAATTTGAACTGCAAATATCCACAGAAACTCAAATAATTACAAAAGCTCTTATTAGGAAAATTTTGAAACATTTACAGAAAGAATAGTATAATAAGACCTAAGCACGATCATTACCAGTATGTGGCCAAGCTTGTTTCATCTTTACCCTCAACTATTCCTGCCCCCACCCATCCATGAACTATTTCAAAGTAAATCTTATCTCATCAGTACATACTTCAGTTTGTCATCTCTAAGAGGTAAGGTCTTTTGTACTTTTTAAAATCACCACAATAACATTATCCCAACTAATGAACATCCCTTTATATCATTAGACATCCAGTTTTCAGATTTCCCTGATAGTATTATAATTCTGCTTGTATACATGTCATTTACAGTTTAGTAACATGAAGAGCCTCCCACTGGCCACATGTGTTATAATTTAAACACTAGTAACTAAAATTCATTTCAACAAATTAAATATGCAAAACCCTACTTTAAAAAAAGATCATTTGCCATAACTATGTGACTATTACCCTGACTTCTTACTTTGAAAATTGGTAAAGAACTAAGCATGTATCCTACCTTTTTAGGAAAAACTAGAAATATCTCCAGCTGATGAAGAAAAGCTCTTCTTCAGAAGAGAATGCCAGCTAATAAATGGAGAAGTAAAAATAATTTGAAAACCACCATTTTGTCACCGCCAATCAAATCTCTGATTCAGAGAAGGATGGATACAAAAATAATCAGGGAAGAAGCTGGTGAGGAAATAAGGTACACAAGTGGTGCCAAAGGGTGACCCCAAGATGACTTCTAAATTGAAATGGGGAAAACACACTCTGGTTGTCACCCTGATAACCAAAGGTCAAACTCAGCATCCTGACAGAGGAACAACCTGATATCCTAGCACACAGTTCCAGGTGTGACTTGGCTCCTGTAGGTGCCGTCTGTGAATCAGTCCTGCCAGCATCACCTGGGGATGCTTTTGCACAACACAAGATGTTTCCTCCCTCCTCTAGTGTTAAGAACTACTGGGTTAGGCTTCCCCCTAAAAAAATATGACAAAAGAAAGTGAGTAAAGGGCTCTAGCTGGTTTGGCTCAGTGGATAGAGCATCAGCCTGCAGACTCAGGGGTCCCGGGTTCGATTCTGGTCAAGGGCATGTACCTTGGTTGCGGGCACATCCCCAGTGGGGGGTGTGCAGGAGGCAGCTGATCGATGTTTCTCTCTCATTGATGTTTCTAACTCTCTCTCTCTCTCTTTCTCTCTCCCTTTCTCTCTGTAAAAAAATCAATAAAATATATATGTATTTTAAAAAAAAAAGAAAGTGAGTAAAGGAAGAAAAAAAAGAAAGTAATAAATATTGTAATTAAGTGGGTTTAAGTACTTTAAGCTAGAACGTCTGGGATTACCCTTAACCTTTCAAGGTTGATAAAAATTAGACACCAGGATCTCTGATGAAATGTCTTTGATACTTCTGTCCAATAAATAAACTGAATGAACCAGTTGTCTAAGTCAAAATAAAAATTCTTATCCTACCTAATAAAATAGTAATATGCAAATTGACCGCACCTTTGCTACACCCAAGCCACGCCCACCAGCCAAAAACCACACCCACCAGCCAATCAGGGCGAGTATGCAAATTACCCAACAAAGATGGCGGTTAATTTGCATACGCCGAGGGAGGGAGGAGTGAAGACTGAAGACAACTTAGAAGGAAGAGGGAGGAAAAGCGAAAGTAAGGTGGCTGCCAGAGGGAAAGCCCGGGCGGGCGGAACGGGGCAGGCGGCAGTGGTGAGCGGGTGCAGGCGAGGTGGCCGCAAAGGTGGCGGCAGCGGCAGCGCACGCGGCTGCAACAGCCGCTTGCAGGATTTTCCTGCAAATGGGCTACTAGTATTTTTATAATATTGGTGAGTTCAATGACTCTTCCAGGAATATCCTTTGAGACATCCCAAAATATTTTAACAGCTAATTATCCTTTTGTTTTTACTGTTTTAACTATTTTTTAATAATCTTTATTGTTGAGATTATTACAGTTGTCGCCCATTTTTCTCCCCAATTACCACCCTCCACCTGGTTCCTGCCCCACTCCAGACCTTTACCACCCTATTGTCTGTGCCCATAGGTAATACATATCTATCTATATATAAAAGCCTAAGCGACAGTTCCAACTGAACAACCGGAACGACGAATGACCAGTTGCTATGACATGCAGGGACCACCAGGGGGCAGACACTCCTGGTGGTAACTGCGCTCCAACAGGGGGAGCCGCTCAGCCAGAAGCCAGGCTCACGGCTGGCAAGCACAGCTACGGCAGCAGGAACCTCTCCCAACTCCACGGCAGTGCTACCAAACAGCGGCACCAGGTGCAGCAGCCAGGATGAGTGTAAGTGGTGTGGTGCCCAGCCCAGCTGGGGCTCCTCCCTGGCTGCCTGCCGCTTGGTGCACTGCTACATCCCCTGGGGGATGTCCGACTGCCGGTTTAGGCCTGATCCCCACAGGCCAGGCCAGGTGGGGATCAGGCCTAAACCGGCAGTCGGACATCCCCCGAGGGGTCCCGGATTACAAGAGGGCACAGGCCAGGCTGAGGAACACCCCACCCCCGGCCCTGTGCACGAATCTGTGCACTGGGCCTCTAGTATGCATATAAGATCTCTGGTTAATCTCTTCCCACACTTTCCTTTCCCCTCCTCTCTGAGATTCATCTCTGTTCCATGTTTCCATGCCTCTATTCTATTTCATTCATCAGTTTATCTTGATCATTAGATTTCTTGTTCGTTTATTTTGATTTTTAGATTCAATTGTTGATAGATGTTTTTATTGCCATTTTATTGTTCATATTTTTTAATCTTTTTTCCCCCCTTCTTCTTCTTCTTCCTCTTCTTAAAGAATACCCTTCAACATTTCATGTAATTCCAGTTTGGTGGTGATGAACTCCTTTAGCTTTTCTTGTTGGTGAAGTTCTTTATCTGACCTTCAATTCTAAATGATAGCTTTGCTGGGTAGAGTCATCTTGGTTGTAGGTCCTTGCTATTCATCTCTTTGAATATTTCTTGCCACTTCCTTCCGCCCTGCAAAATTTCTGTTGTGAAATCAGCTGACAGTTGCATAGACACTCCCTTGTAGGTGCTCTCTTGCTGCTTTTAAGATTCTCTTTGTCTTTCTTGGTGTGGACATCTTTGGGTTCCTCCTGCTTGGGACTCTCTGTGCTTCCTGGACTTTATGTCTATTTCTTTCACCAGATAGGGGAAGTTTTCTGTAATTATTTCCTCAAATAAGTTTTCAATATCTTGCTCTCTCTCCTCTCCTTCAGGCACCCACATAATGGGAACGTTCAGGCACCCCCACAACTTGAAGTTGACCCAGATGCTCCTTACATTATCTTCATATTTTTGGATCCTTTTTTCTTTTTACTCTTCTGCTTGGTGTTTTTTGCTTCCACATATTCCAAATTGTTGATTTGATTCTCGGAATCCTCTACTCTATTGTTGAATCCCTGTAAATTATTCTTTATTTCAGTTGGTGTAAGATTAATTTCTGACTGGTCCTTTTTTATGTCCTTGACATTCTCACTAAGATCCTTGAAAGTCTCACTAAGTCCCCTGAAGCTCCCATTAAGATCCTTGAGCAACCTTATAACCATTGTTTTGTATTCTGTATCCAGTTGTTTGCTTGCTTCAATTTCTTTCATTTGTGACATGTTTTTTTGTCTCCGCATTTTGGGTGCTTCCCTGGGTTTGTTTCTATATATTAGGTAGAGCTACTATGTCTCCTGGAATTGGTAGAGTAGCCTTGTGTTATAGGGCCAAGCAGCTCAGCCTCCCGTTACCTGAGCTGGGCACTCTAGGTGCACCCGTGTAGGCTGTGTGCACTGTCTTGTTGTAGTTGAGCATTGATTGTTGTTGACATCACTGGGAGGAATTGACCTCTAGGCCAACTGGCTGTAAGGACCAGCTGCAACTGCAGTGGAAGAGCTGCTATGCAGGCAACATCCCTATGAAGTAGGACTTGCTTCAGCAGAGCTTTGGTGCTGAGTCTGTCCTTGAGTGTGTCGCTTGTGAGTGTAGAGTTGTAATCTGGTATGGTCTGAAGCTGTCCACTGGGTGCACTGGCTCTAGGGCCTCCTGGGAGAAACAAAGTCAGCCACTTCCTGGGGCCACCCAGCAGGAGCTACAGAGAGATCTGCAGATGGCTGCTACTTGTATTGGGCTTGGAAGTGCCCTGGCAAGGCCCAACTGTGAAGCAAGGTAGGCTGGTGCTAGTGCTGGGTCTTGGGCCTTTTATTGATAGGTTTCGGGCACACTGATGCCACCTGCTACTTGTTTGAGTCATTTTAGCAAAGTCTGAAGCCTGTGACAGGACAGGCCATTCATATGGAAAAGCTGCCTCAAACAGCTTGCTTGGGGCTGCAAATTGGATGGGATGGGGTCTCAGGAAATCATCAGGACAGACCGAACAGTGTGGTCCACGCTGACGGAAACTCAGATATGGCTGCCAGTCTGCTCTGTACTGGGGGAGGTCCCAGACAGGAACAATGACCCCTGCAAGCACCCCTGTCCTGGAGAAAGCCTCCCTAATTACTGCCCTGATGCCAGACAATCCAGCTCCTCCTTTTATGTCCCTGGGTCCTCCAAAGCCGACGCCTGGTGCTGGAGCTCAGAAGAAGCAGAACCGTGTAAGTTCATGTGCTGGCCCTTTAAGAGGAACTGCATGGGACTCCAATAGCCTCCATGTCACTCAACCACAATCCCCACTGGTTTTTACAGCCTAAAGTTATGGGAACTTCTTTTCCCAGCTCTGGAACCCTGGACTGGGACCCCTGGCTTCTCATGGAAGGCCTCTGAATCAGAGATATCCCTCTCAATTAAAAAAACAAACAAAAACACCATGCATTGGTGTTGCACCAGCCCGTTCCATGCCTCCACCCTTCCTATGAGTCTCATTGTACTTTCTTCTTTACTTCTCTAGTTGTAGGACTTCCATGCAGCCAGTTTTCAGCGAGTTCTGAATGATGGTTGTTCTGTATTTTGGTTGTAATTTTGATGTGGTTGTGGGAGGTGGTGAGTACCGGCATTTACCTATTCCACCATCTTTGTTCTCCCCAAAAGCTAATTATCTTAAAATCAGTTACTTAAAGTGCATAAATTTTATAGTATGAGATATCTATGATTTTATGATTATTCAGACCTTACTGAAATCATACTGTGCTACATAATTCTGCATCTACTGGAGTTTTAAATTCAGTAGCTGACTCCACATTCTAAAAAGACACATATAATTTCCTTCTATTGATTTTTTACTTGAGATCACATCACTGAAAAATTCTACATCCTCCAACCATTGGAGGACAAGATGACAAATGGCCCCTAAGCCCTCTGCACTGTACTCCCTCTCAGTAATTCCTGCTCCTTTCAGACTTCATACCTCTTATTAGTCTCTTTGGCATCATCACTAACTTTTGTAGGACGAGGTAAAAAAAAAAAAAAAAAAAAGGTCAATTGCATTATTCAAAATGCACAGTACACAGAGTAATTTTAATGTGTGATCCACATACTCTGTAAGTAATTGAAATGATTTCAATATTAAGGCCTAAAGTGGGGAATTTTTTTTTTTGAAATAAATATGTGGCTATTTCCAACACTATGTATTTCAAGTGAGCTTATGGCTGTGTTCTTTATATTTTCACATTAGTTTTCAGTTGTTTAAAATGAACAATATTTTTTGGAGGCCTGTTTTCCCCAACTTTTATTGTAAAAATATTTAAACATACAGAAAAGTTGAAAGACTGTACAGTGAGCATGCCAATACCCATTCATCTAGATTCTACATGTTGCTTTCCTTGCTTTATCTATCTACCTATTTGTTCCTTTTTCCATTTTATTTTTTTAAAATATATTTTTATTGATTTCAGAGAGAAAGGGAGAGGGAAAGAGATAGAAACATCAAGGATGACAGAGAATCATTGATCAGCTGCCTCTTGCACGCCCCCTACTGGGGATCGAGCCCGCAACCCGGGCATGTGCCCTTGACTGGATCGAATCTGGGATCCTTCAGTCCACAGGCCGACGCTTTATCCACTGAACCAGACCGGCTAGGGCTCCATTTTATTTGTTTTGATACATTTCAAAAGTAAGCTGCAGACATTGGTATACCTACCCTCAAATACTTCAGCATGCATATCATTAACTAGAGTTCAGTATTTGTTTATGATTCTTTTTGTTTTCTCCAGAGGCAAAAGTTACATAAAATAAAATGTACAAATCTTAAGCATGTCATTGGATTGAATAGTTTTCGACAAGTACAAACACTTTGGAACCAAAACTTCTATCAACATGTAGACTATTACCATGACCCCAGTAACTTCCTTTGTGCTTCTTCCAAGTCAATCTCCATCCCCATCCAAATGCTACGATTATTCTGATTTTTTCCCCCATCATAGTTTCTTCTAAGATTTCATATAAATGGAAATCAAACAATATGTAATCTGGGTAGAGTAAATAAAGGATATTTTTAAGATTCATCCATGTTGCTGCATGTATCATTAGTTTGTTCCTTTTTATTTCTGACAAGTGTACCAGTATATGCATATCACATAATTTTTAAGTCCAGTTTCCTGATGATGAACACTCAGGCTGCTCTCAGTTTTTGGCTATTATAAATAAAGCTGCTATAAACATTCTTGTATCTCCACTCCCAACAAAAAAGTGACCAAATGATTACTGCTCCAAAGGACAGCTGCATTCCCCTTATACATTATTCTGCATTGCCTCTTTCTTCGCAGGTACCCTTTGTGATCTGATATTTTGCATTACCTTTTGCAGTACCTCTTTGGGAGGTACTGATAATGTACTTTTAAGGAAACTTCCTGAAATGCAATTTAAATACATGGTTTAGTAAATATAATCATGAGGGGTTGTGGGGAGTGCTGTCCTGTAAGAAATTAAATTGCTTATGTGTATTTTGAAACCAAGTAGACTAAGGAGTGAAAATAACTTATTTGTTCACTCACTGCTTTTCTTTCTTATACAGCTGATATTCACAAGCTCATATTAACATCTGTTCTTTCCAGGGAGGATGACTGGATCGAAGTGACATAGACTCTAGTGGTTTAAGTATTTGTGAAATTAATTTTGCAATTTCTATGACTTTAAAATTATTTCTCATACCTTCCAAAGGAGTTTCACTAAGTTCTTATTCCAGTCTGAAGACCTGCAAACTGTCCCATCTGCCCTGTTCCAGCCTGGGTTGTGCCGCCTCCATCCCAGAGGACTGCACCATGGTCACCAACCCTTCAGGTCATTTGTCCCCTGGCTCTGGTTTTCTCTTCCATGAGGAGCACCAAGTACTCTTCATACCGAGGTTGACTGTTTAAGAGCGAAAACGATGATTTACAACACTGGGAAAAAAGCCATCGAATAGCTTTGGCCAATTTCTCAACTCTTTGTTTTGTTAATCCTCTCCTGAAAATATTTTTCCACTGCTTTCAAGAGAGAGTAGAAGGTAGGGAGGGAGGAGGAGGGGGGAGAGAGATACCGGTGTGAGAGAAATACATTGACTGACTGGTTGCCTTCCGCACACGCTCCGTGGGCACTCCACCGAGGTGGGGTGGGGGAGTGGGAGGCAGGGGATGAACCAGCAACCCGGGTATCTGCCCTTGTCCAGGAATCGAACCAGAGACCCTTCGGTCCACTGGCCGATGCTCCAACCACTTTGCCACATGGGCCAGAATCAATTTCTTAACTTTTTAGCTATAAAAAAATATTTCATTAGTTATTTTATTGAAATAATCTAATGACCAACCAAGAAATGTTTTCTAAAAAGCTTTTAAATCCAGAACTAAAGACACAATTTTACCAGTTGGATTTATTCTCATAAATCTTCTAAATGGTCATCTCATCTTCCAGAACTCCATATCCAGAAACAAGCACCCTGGTCCATCCAGAGCCACATGTCCTCTTTTCCACTCTGCTCTCCCACTTTCATAGCTGACCCAACACAAAGTCTCAGCCGTTTTACATACTAACACCGCTCAGATCCATCCACTTCTCTCCATATCCAGGGCGACTGCCCTAGTTTAAGATACCGTCCATCTCTTGTTTGGATTCCCATCAGTCTTCTAACTAGACTCTTACACCACACTTGAATTCTGCAATCAGCGCTCCCCTCTGTATTGCTATCACCACACCTAGTGCCCCCCCCCCACCTTAAAACTGCCCCTCGTGAGGCCAAAAGGCCCTTCCCACCTCTCCAATCTCATTTCACACCAAACGTCCTTTTTGTCTAACCACAGTGGCCTTTCAGATTCTTTAAATCAAGCATGTCAAACTCAAAGGCTAACACGGGCCAAATAAACAAGGTTTAAGTTTATGTGGGCCGCAAAAAAACAAAAGCTTCCATTTTCATAGAAACGTAGGTTTATTTTGATAGAGACATGCTGAATACAAAGGGCTGAAATAAATGAGTAATCGTTAACATAAAATAATAGATTATAAATAAAATAATTTTAGTACAAATATTTTTTCTTGAACATTAACTTACCACTGAATAACTGTACAAATTAATAAGCGTAACGCAAATGAATCTATTTTTCTTGTTCTCCGAAAGCGAAATATTTCCTGTTGCGCACACCAAACAAGTCAGTCCAAGACTAATGACTGCTAAAATATTCGCTGCTGGTATTGGTGGAGAGAAATGGTGCGCCTGCACGTAAGGCTATGAAAGCAACATGATTACAGTAATCAGTCATTAGCGGACGTTGTAGTTCGTTACTAATAATTATGTGTAACAGGATATTGTGAAAATTAAGTTACGAAATTTTTATTGAAACATTTCTCACATACCGTTATATTGGCCGGGCTGCAAAAATATTCATTGTGGGCCTCATGATGAGCGGCCCGTGGGCTGCGAGTTTGACATGGTTGCTTTAAATGTCCTTCCCATCCCTTAGGTTAGGAAACACCAGATCATTGCTTATTAATGCCATCTTTCTTACTGCGTCCCAGCCTCCCCCAAATCTCCCCTCCTCAGCCTTCCCCACCCTCATTTGCTGGTTGAGCTCAACATTAACGCCCAACATGAAATGCTTCCAGTATAGTTTATCTTTCCCACACAGCATCTGCCACAACTATAATTTTGTTATTACCGTATTCCTGTTTCCTTCACTAGAAGGTGAGTTCTACGAAGCGGGGAAAGAATCTGATCCACCCTTCGCTGTACTGTGCTGGCCCAACAAATAGTAGTTGATTTTCCGCCACTTTTGGTACTTTCTTAGACTGAGGCCTTTCCTAACAGGCACGTGCAACCGCGACTTTTCAGTAAGAAAACGTATTTACTTCTTTCACAAGTCTTATGCCGCGGAGCCTGCGGAACAGGAAGTGGGAGTAAAAAGGAATTCCCGGCAGCTTTGGCTCGGCCAGCCCCTCCCGCCCAGGCGCAGGGCGCTCACTCCGGCGGGAGCAGCGCTTCCCAGAGGCGCCGACCGGGTCCCGAGCGTCAGCGGCGACCACGCCCACCCCAGAGAGGCGTGGGGACGCACGGCGTGCGCGCAGACGTGCACGTACGGGCGCCGATAGGGCCGGGCTGAATGGCTGAGGGACTGCAGGCCCGGCGCAGGGATGCACGGGCAGCAGCCGGGGCCCGAAGACGGCTCTACCCAACCCCGACCTCGCGGTGGAGCCTGCAAGGCCGCTCCGCCGGCAGCCTGGGGGCACTGACCTTCCGGGGACACGGCCGCCGCAGGGGTGGCCCAGAGGCCACGTCCTTCCGCCTCAGGTTCGCTAGGCCACTCGGCGCCTTGGCCCCTGGCTCTCCCTCCCGGCGTTCGAAGGTCCGGAAAAAGGAGGCGAGCTCCGCGGAGAGGCACCTTCGCTTTCCGTAGTGGGCGGGGCTTCGGGGCGGGGCTTTTAAAGGAAAGGTGACCTGGGGAGGAGCGCTTTTCTGGCTCCCCAGATGAATCCCTCCGACAAAAATAATGCAGAGGGCCAGGTTTGAGGGGTGGGGTGGGGGGCAGTTGCTACCCCCGGTCTCCTGTGTCTCCAGAGGTTTGGAGGAAGCCGGTGTGCTGAGTTTGTGCGGCGATAGAGCTTCCCTTCTCTAGTTGCATTATGTTGCGCCAGCCTCAGAGAACTTCCATAAACGTCTTGTGTGTTAGGTCTGATCGAAGAATCCATAGCCCCTCCCCTGGGAACTGATCTTTAGGCCACTTCACTGTGGACGTTCCACCTGCTAAGACCATTATCTCTCCCCTCCCCGCTGGAGTTTCCTGGAGTTCTCCACCCAGGAAAAGCCCTTGAAAAACCTCTGACTCCCCAATTTTGGGTGCTGGCGCCATTTGGGGGCTCAGCCCATCTGGGTTTCCAGGTGACCTAATACATTCATAATTCTTGACCCCTTTTGGCCTCGTGCGTTCCTCCTTTGGCGACCCTAACATTTTGTATTTAAGAAAGTATTTCCTAAACCTCTTTCTAATTATTTTGAGTCAGGGAGCACGGCTGCCATTTGGCAGGTGGGCAAACAGGCTCGGAAGTAAAAGGCTTCCCTGGGTTCGCAGGCAACACACAGTAGGCCAGCCGGATCTGAGCTTGTGGTCGCTGGAGACCTGGCTGGGACGTGTATGGCTCCCGGGAATGTAACTGGGAGAGCTCCCAACAATTTTACAAAGGGGAGAGCTCGGGAGAGCGGCTCTCAACCTCTAGTTTCCCACCTGCCTGTCTTGGGACCCACCCCTGGTCCCTGAGCCCCTTGGACTGAGTCAACCCCCTGCCCCTCCCATCTCTTCAATGGGAAACTCCCCGACGGCAGAATGAGAACACAGTTGTGATTTAGTGAAGCCACATGAGTAGAGAATACTTTCATTTATCATATGAGAGGAAGTTACATTTATTGAATATTTGTAGTCCAGCGGAACACATTGCTGTGTTCTCATTAAATAATTTCTTGATTTGGGTATTACCTCTTACTACAGATGAAGAAACTAGTTCAACTTTAAATAACACTGTGAGCACAAAGACCAACTCTAAGGGTACTCGTCAAGTCCCAAGTCTGGCACTGTAGGCACTGATATTTGTTGAAATAGTCAAGTGGTAAACCCAGAAACTCAGGTTTGTGACACAAAGTTCAAGGTTAATATTTTCATGGCCATTTCCAAGTTAAACAAGAGAATTAGAGATTCATTTTATTCTGCCAAAATTATTACTTAATACCAAGATAGAAGTTTGGTTAGTGGCAATGTGGAGACAGAGTGACTAGCACATACCTGGAGAAATGGTAGGTGCTCAACAATATGTGCCCACACTTTTAGCCTTTACCTGTGTGTATGCCAGCCACTGTTCTGAGTGCTTTATTTCTACCAAGTCATTTCATCCGCAGGACAACCTTATTACCCCTTTCACAGATGAGGGAACTGGAAATACCAGCAAAGGAGCAATTTGCCCAAGGTCACACAGCGAATAGAACCAAGAATGAAAAATCCCGGCAGCCTCATGCTAGAGTTGGTGCTCCTCATGCTGACTGTCTCTCATGCTGATGAATGGAGCAGTGGGCTTGCAAATCTGTGAAGACAGTAAGTGGAAAGTATAACATTGATAGAAGAGTTTATACCCAAACTAAGGACGTGACATTTGATAGGATTACCATTTGAATAAGTCCACGCCACGTAATCCTTGGTACCCGAGCTACCTGCCAGCAGCCCTTCTGTGGCCCCTCTTTGAAGGGATATGTGTCTAGAGGAGATAAAATGGGAAGTTTTCTAGACTGCCATTATCAGATGTCGCAAGAAGGAGGTGAGCAGGAAAGAGGTCGGGGTAGCAGACGTGTCCTCAGAACTTTTTCTTTTTTTAATCTCTTGAACTCTGCTTTGACCTTTAATGGAAATAAGACCTGACAGCTTTTATAGAGCCACTGAGAGTCTCACTTTGAAGTCCCTTGAATAAAGATAGTAAAGCAGGCAACTGGCTATTCCAGGACTTGCTAAGGCCCGTTTCTGGGCTTGGGGAAGTAATATTACTATGTCACAAATCTGTAAACTCTCTGATTCCATATGTGCATAGAAGGGGATTCTCAGAAGTGTATAGAGCTTTCCCAGTTGTTATTGTTTCTACCCATAAAAGTTGCTGAAACACCAGGCTGTTATCCTGATGCCAAAATAACTGCAACAATTACTTGAAGGAGCTAAGCTTCTTCAAGTAATAAACACTAGTAAATCCTGTGTTTATTTGGAAGTTAAATAGATGTGATACAGTGTGTGTAGGTTCAAATATTCAGTATATTCCTAAACAGTTATTAATGAAGTATAGTTAGTTTGTATGCCCCCTCCTCCATTAGATTATAAGCTCTTATTAGGGCAGTTTTGCTAAAACAGGGGAATTGAAGTCTATTGGGTGAAATCTAATCACCACTAAACTTCTATTTTGGTACTAGGGAATAATTTTGGTAGAATCTTATTTAACTTGGGAATGGCCAACATGCAAGTATTAACCTTGGACTCTGGGTCACAGACACGTGAGTTGTTTCTGGGCTTACCACTTCCCTATTTCAACAGACATTCATGCCTAAAGCCAGCCTTGGGACTTCTGAGGAGAGGAGACAGAGTGGGCTTGATGAGGACACTTAGACTTGGTCCTTGCTCTCATGGAGCTATTTAAGGCTGAACTACTTTCCTTATCTGTAGTGCCAACCAGATCTAGCTGAGGGCATTTGTCTTAAATGGCAGCAACTTTCTCATTTTATTTTATTTTTTTAAATATATTTTATTAATTTCAGGGAAAAAGGGAGAGGGCGAGAGAGATAGAAATATCAATGATGAGAGAGAATCATTGATCGGCTGCCTCCTGTACACCCCACACTGGGGATCGAGTTCACAACCCGGGCATGTGCCCTTGACTGGAATCGAACCTGGGACCCTTCAGTCTGCAGGCCGATGCTCTATCCACTGAGCAAAACCAGTTAGGGCAACTTTCTAATTTTATAAGTTTAATAACTGAGAGGACCCATGCCCTCCTGCGCATATATTTGCAAATGTGTCAAAAGGGACATAGAAAGCAAGGTGTGGGATAACTCATCAAAACATCTTGAAGATACTGTCTATTCTCATAATATCTGAAAGCTGGAAGCCTTCTTACTCAATCTCTACTATTTATCCTCGGGCAGGACTGTGATTAATCCATTCCAAACATGTAAACATCCCTACACTTAAAAAGAAAAACAGAAAAAACTCCCATCAAGGTAATTTGTTTTCCATCAGTAACTCATTCACTATTTGTAAGGACTTAGGGGATCTTTTCCTTTAAGTAATCTAGATTCATCCTTCGGCTATTTCTGCTGCTTCTCCAGAAGAGCTGGAGAACGTGTGGTGACCACATCTGTGTTAAAACCCCTCATGTACTCTTAAACTACCCTTAGAGTCAGAATAAATTTCTTCATCATGTGTAAGATTTCCCATAACATTAAACTCCTAATTAGGCTCTGGACACAGAGTGATGGCACCAATCTTTAAAGTATGATAGTGGCCCTGGCTGTTTTGGCTTAGTGGTTAGAGCATTGGCTCTTGGACTGAAAGGTCTCAGGTTCGATTCCAATCAAGGGCATATACCTTGGTTGCAGGCTTCATCCCTGGCCCTGGTCGGGACACATGCTCAAGGAAACCAATCAATGTGCCTCTCTCCTGTCAATGTTTCTCTCAGTGTGTCTCCCCACCCCGCCCACCTTCCACTCTCTCAGAAATACAATAGAAAAAAAAATATCCTCGGGTTAGGATTAATAAAAAGATAAATAGATAAATAAAGCATGATGCTGGCTGTGAATGAGCAAAATAAATTTGTCCAAAAGGAAGGACATACCACTTTTTTTAATGATTTTTTTTTTAGAGAGGTAGGAAGGGAGGGGACTGGGGGGAGTGGGGTGGGGGGGGAGAGAGAGAGAGAGAGAGAGAGAGAGAGAGAGAGAGACCTTGATCTGCTACCTCCCGCATGCCCGTTACTGGGGATAGAGCCTGAACCTCGAGCATGTGCCCTGGCTGGGAATTGAACCAGTGACCCTTTGGTGCACATACGGGACAACACCCAACCAACTGAGCTGCACCAGCCAGGGCTTTTTTTTTATTTATTTTTTATTTTTTATAAAGCTTTCATGCCTGCTGAATAAAAGAATATTTATATATGGAAGACCCATTTATCTTATGTGAAGAGTCTCTTGTGCAACTGAATGAAGCAGAAAATAGGTTCAAAGGTTTCCTTTGGAAAAATAATAGAGTCATGTGTTTCCATTTCAAAAGTATTGAGTTTTGGGGGGGATTCAGGTAACTTTGGTCATTTTTAAACTCTTAATGCAAATAATTTCCTTTACCATCATAGGATCTCATGCAGAAACAAAGAGCTACTATAGGAAACCTTACAAAACATACAAGGTTTACTATTGTGTAAATCAAAGCAAAACAGAACCGAGTTATTAGTCAGCATTTTACATTTAAAATACAACTAGAGAAAGTTTTAAACACCCATATGAGATCTTTTAGTCACAAGGATATTTAAGGAAGGCAGACAGACAGCAAATATAATGTTAGTGATAAAGCAAATTTGTACTTCCACTGTTTTTCATCTTTGAGGGAAATGGAATTAAAGGCAAATTATTCCATTTTGAAAAGTTCATCAAATGTGAAGTTTTACATGCTTACTGTATAGGGAAGACTTTCCACTGTACGTTTCAGTCATTGTTTGACTGCTTCTCCCCCACCCCCACCGCCAAAGCTGCTGCAAAGATTTTAAAGGCTGTTTTGTTGGCAGCCTAGGATGCATCCGTGACCTTACCAAAGTGGAAGTGAAAGCTCTCAGTTTTTCTTCTTTTTTTTTTTTGCAACAGTAAATCTACTAATTTTACAGTCAGTTGAACAGCAATGGATCAATTTGTTTAAAGTCTGCATTCACAAAGAAAACCTGAACTTCAGTGGCTTGAATGCTTGAACGGCAGTGTGATGGTTGAAGGGTAGACACTTACAACTTGCTCTGGAAGGAGGCAGGCAGTCCGCTGTCACCTGCTCCTCCGCACAGGTGCTGACCCCTCGGTCGATTCCGGGCCTCCTGACGGGGTAGGAGGAAGGCTGGGCCTTTGTGTGCCACAGAGAAGGCTTTTCCAAGGATGGGGCCAGTTCTCTCCAGCAGCCACAGGAAACTGAAGAAAGAAAAGGTTAAGGGCCACGACGAGGGTCAGAATGGGTTAAAGTTAGTTAACATCAGAGGTTATAGCTTTTAACAAGAGCTTCACGAAAACTTCAATTTGTTTCTTCTTTGTCAACCATTATTATTTTTTTACCCTATTGATAGTGACAGCTTAACAAAGTTTTTATATGCTGGCGGTTTTCATCCTTTAGAGAATAAAAGATCGTGCTCCTAAAAAGATGTGCAGGTGGAGGACTTTATAAAGCTTCCAAGATTTTTAAATTGGGAGTTTTAAAATAGACTCCATGCTTGGCTAAGTCAAAAATAATCTCTGAGGGATGTCGAAAAAAAAAAAAAAAATCCCCATGCT
Source organism: Cnephaeus nilssonii (assembly GCF_951640355.1). Classification (NCBI taxonomy): domain Eukaryota; kingdom Metazoa; phylum Chordata; class Mammalia; order Chiroptera; family Vespertilionidae; genus Cnephaeus; species Cnephaeus nilssonii. Next base: position 95,755,476 of record NC_137077.1, read on the forward strand.
GAGGCTCAAATTTCTAGAAGCTTCTTTGTGTAGTTCACTTTCAACCATTCTAGCAAAGTTTTCTCATTCATTATTCAAAATTACCAAAGAGGCCTCCTCTTAGTTTCCATGCATGCATTTCTTTACATTTAGAGCATAATACTGGTCATAACCAGTTGTTTATTACATTTCTATGTAAGCAAAAGATGTGGCCACAGGTTTCTGTATATGTCTTTCATGCTCTTATCATGGTGTTACCCCACATTTTCTGTTCAAGGACTAAACTGTTACAGAAATTGTTCTTTCAAGAGTCATGTAAACTCTAGCCTTTCAGTTGGAAACGCAAACCTTTCAGTAAGTATGGTTACCTGGGACTGATGTCAAGTGTTCCACATCATACGAAGGCCTCAGTATTATTTAGTTACATTTTTATGATAAATAAGAGGCTTGACTTTTTTTGAATAAGTTTTATACATTCGTTTAGCTGAGGTATTAGGATGCTGAACTTGGGTTTCCAGAGCTGTGTTTTTATCCGATGGTCAGCGAGGTGAATGTAATCTACACATTTCAGTGCTTACTGTAATGTGCCTTTCACAACAGGTTTGCTTCAGGGGTAGTGAGGACTCATCATTATTTGGAAAATAAGATGTTTTGTATAAGAGAATCTTCTAGATACCTAAGCTTATCTTTCAAATGAACACAAAATGTTTTACCATTTTTAATGAAAGTGTTTTCTATAGTGTGTGAAAAACTTTATTGCTTTCTGAAACACAGTATAATGAATATTTTTAAAAGGAAGGGAGTATCATTATGAGTACACTTCATAATATAGTGATATATAATACAGTTGCATCTGTAGTAAATGCCACTATACTGCGTGGCCCAAACTGTTGTGGTTTTTGTATTTGTAACTCTATTGTTTATAGGTTTTCTTACTCTTCTCTTGCTATTATACTGTCAGCTACCTCTTCTTGTTGCTATAATTGCCTACCTAGCTTAAGAAATTTCCCCATTTCGAAAGTTCTGCTCAACGTCTTAGTTCAATCTCACCTGGCCTAATGCAGGCCTTGAAGGGGACTTTTAGTTTTTCATTTCACCTTATTCCAAATCAGCCCACGTGCGCAGGAAAGTTAACCTTGTTGAACTGGATGTCCATTCACACCATTTCCTTGCTAAAAAAACTTCTAGTGACTTCCATGGCCTGCCCGCTGCATTGGTTGTAATTTTCCACTCGAGTGATTATCGCCCTCTGTAGCCGTCTGTAGCCTATTGTATTTGACAAGTCAGTCCATTTGCCTGCTCTGCCAGGCCCCTTTCTCAGTCTGGTCCTGTCTGTGGGTCCTGGAAGGGGAGCTCTACAATCCCAAAGTCCTGCCCCCATACACTCTTCCTGTTCACAGCTGATTGGGACAGGGTAGAAGCCTGACCTACAGGAAACCAGTCCACAGGCTGTAACCAGTTGCAAATTCAAACTAGGAGATTTGCTGCGTGTCAAAGGCTATTGCGGCAGAGATACTAATTGGCTATCCATTCTTCTCTTTGCCAGGTTTTAGCTGGGCACATAGCTGCCCAGAATACAGATACTATGTGCAGCCTCCCTTACAGATAAGTGTGGCCATATGACCAAGGTCTGGCCAATGGAATATATGTCTGGGAAAATCCTAGTTTATACCTATTATTCTGGTATAATCATTAATAGCATCCTCTTTCACTCTCACAAGCGTTCCAGTTTAGATGGCGTATTACAATCACCCTAAATAAGCAGATATATGCAACTTTCAAAAAGTTCTCTTAGAAGGAGAGTGTGCTCTTCTCTCCTTCCTCTACTCAGCTGGCTGAAAGGTAGACATGATAGCTGGAGCTGGGGTGGTGACCTGGAGCATGAGGAGATCATGGAATGGAAACTATGCATGTAGAGCAATGAGATAGAAGGAGCCTGGGTCCTGGCACCATGGCCCACCATGCCTGAATTTCTTGACTGTGAAAGAAAAAAGTTTTTATTTTGCAGCTGAATCTACTCCTAACCAACACAGTACTCACTAAAAATCCTTATAAAGTTGTTTATTTCATTATGTAAGCCAATGCTATGTGCACGCTGGAGTTTACTCCACACAGGTGAATTGGTCTGCAGAAAGGAAAATGAAATAGATATGCGGAAAGACAAGAGACTGTGGGGCACTGTGCGAAATGGGGTAGGAGCCTTCATCTCTGATTTTCTGTTCTAGTTCCCATGGGTTCATGCTCTTCATTCCTGTCTTCAGATCACTCTTGGGTAGATTTTTTTTACAGTTACTTTCTGTCATTGCAACCACCAATTTTTACAGCTTCAACCCTCTTCCCACCCACTACTGCTGAGCAGACAAATGACTACTTGCTGATCCCTAACCATATTTTGTGCTTCTCTGCCTTTGTGCCTATTTGTGCCCTAAGTTCTGCCTGGAATCCAGAGCCATCTTTCAAGCCCAGGCTCAAGTACCACCTCTTCCATGAAGCCTTCCCTATGTCTAACTGGGTGAATTTTTCTCTTCTTTGGACCCTTGTCATTTTACATATGCTTATTCTGTGGCATTTCTTTTCCTCTGTCTCCTAATATAAAGTTACCTGGATATTTGGCATATCCTGCCCTCTCCACTGTCAGCTCCTTAAAGGCAGGACTGCACCTTTGCTCTTTTTGTGTCTTGTTTCATTGGCTACAGCAGCCAGCCTAAAGCCGGCATCTCTAGTGTGCATTAAGTTGGAACAGTTGTGGGCTGTAAAATGCACAACTAAGCCTTTGAAAAATGGTCACTGACATAAGAGAAGGCAGCCTTTCTTTGAATAAAGTGTGAGCTTTGGTGTAGGACTTCATGTCATTTAGAGGCTTTCCTTTCCTAGCTTTGAGCTGAGAGACCACTAGGTATTTCGTTACCGTTTTCGGAGAAACCTTTCTAAGTCACTGGGAAGCCCTGCTGACGTTGGCATCTTTTGTTGAAACAAACTTCTATGCTAAGGAGCATGTTTACTACTATAGTGATTTATAATTACTGAATTAGAAGCACAGGAAGTCTAAATGATTTATGAAAAAAATCACAGGGAAAGTCTCTGTTTCATAAAGGAGTAATGATGAAGTCTTGGATTTCCTTGTATTAATTATTACATATGGATTCTCTAATTGCAAACTGCATCCATCCCCTGTAATCATCATCATTGTCAGAAGGATTAGTAAGTGAGCACATGTGTAACATTGGGTTGACCTTGCTGCCTCTAAGACAGAAAGCTCTCACACAACACAGTAGAAACCCAGTCCAACCACTTCTCTCATTTTCTGTACGTAATTGATGGATTTTATGACTGATCTGGTCAACTATTTTGGTAATAATACTTACTGTAAAAAACAGTCATCATAAAATGTAAAATGGATATCTGCATATAATTGAAGTTATATGTGCAATTATAACTGCAACTTTAAATTATTACTATGAGAGCATGTAACAGAATAATGTGGGCTAATGGTGGAAAAGTATGTGTGTCTTATGCTATGATGCATTACTTATAGACTATAATTGGTAGTCTTTGGAAATTTATAGTGCCCCCTTTTATACTCAATCATCATGTGACACACTTGAATGAATAAGTTTTTATATTAATAATTTAAGTCATAAAAGTTGCCACTGATTTTACTTCTTTAATTTTATTTGTTACAAAGTAGAATGGATTTGAAGTTATTATTATTTTTTTATATAATCGGCCTCTACCTCACTTGCTTTCTTGAATGGGGGGCAAGCTGCTGAGTTATAGCTAGTATAACAGGGGATGCATTTTACCCAAAACCTGGTTAGGCCAGGCCATTGCCTGCTTCCTGGACACCACAGAGTGACCAGAGGGCCTGCCTATTCATCACACAAGTGTGGAGCTGCCTGTTGTGGAGCGGATGCGAGTGAACGATCACTGGAGCCCAGACCAAATTAAAATTTAGGGAGCCTTTATTAGTCGGGTGAGCCGGGAGACTAGCCGGCGACTGCTCTGCCATTCTCCACGCAGGGAGACCAGAGAGCAGCAGGGACCCTTTGTATAGGACCACTTTTAAGCACATTAACCACATCCAGTTTTTGCCAAACAAATAACCCAAGACAAAACAGTTTTTCCCAAGCAACGTCAGGATTATGCCAATGACGACCATGTTATTCACAGGGTCATCCTGTTCTTCAGAAAGCTGACAGTGTTCTATGAAAGAAGGCCTATGTGCTGGGAAGGGGCCATGAGACCCTATCTCAAAGCCTGGCCTAGTGTTAGCACTGACATCTCTATCTGGGGCACAGTCCACGGCCTCTCTGGAAGCATGCTCAAAAATTCCCACTCTCCGACACTGCCCCAAAGGGTGATAACTGCCATCCTAGGCAAAGGCAATGGCATGGATGAAAATACAAAACTGGGGCTGGGAAACTCATTTCACTATTGATGTAACAAAGTCAGAGAAGGAAACATAGGACAAGGAAGAGTTCTACATTTGGGAGAGGTCTGGAGAGCCACATGGCTGGCTGATTAGCAATGGGCACACAGACCTGGAGCCCGTGGCGGTTCAGCTGGCTTGGCCCCTGTGTTTCTTTGGTGAAGTTACTCTCTGTAAACCTTTGTTTCATCATCTGTTACACGGGGATGACAAAAGTTTATTCCACATGGACTTGATAGCATTTAAAAAATACACACTCAATTCCTGGAGCATAGAAGTGCTTGACAAATATTAGCTCTTAAAGTAATCAACAGAAGACATATCTATGGAAAGTAAGTGTGCCATCCACAGAAAAGTCACGGACAAGCCTTGTAGGAACAACAGTAGATTAGATTATACCGGCTGAATTTTCCCTGATTCAAAACCAATCCTTTTCTATCACCTTCTTATTTCCTTATTTGTAATGTGATTTGAAATTGGATTATAAACATAATCTTCCTTATTTTCTGTCATTTTAATTCATTTTTCATAACACCTTTAGCCTGTTTTAAGATGGTTTAATTTTCCTAGGCTTTTTTGATGAAGTGAATCTTTTGTTTACAAGTAGCCTATGGACATGTATACATTTTGTAGTTGCTGCCTTTTCAAGAAACTGAATAGTTGAATTTAAAATGGAAGTGCAAGAATCCAAGAGGGCAGCAGAGTAGGTGGAAGCTACACTCACCACCTCCTATGACTAAACTGGAATTACAGCTAAATTATAGAATAACTAGTAGCCCGTTTGCACGAAGATTCGTGCAATAGACCTTCATTCACCTGGCTGCCTGCACCAGTTTTCTGCTGGCACCAGGGACCCAGGCCTTGGCTGTGGCCACCGCCTTCTGCCTTTTTCAGGGTCGGGGCTTGGCCCCGGGCGGTGGCCTTGGGCTCGGCGGCACCCAACATCCCTGCTAAGGATCGCAGGAGCCGACCCCCAGTGGTTTCCTGCGATCCCTGCAGGCTGCCCGCTGGTGCCCGAGGCCGGGAAAGCCTCGGGCGGCTTTCCTGGCCTTGGGCTAGGCTGCACCCAGCATCCCTGCAACCGTTTCCTGGTGGGCGTGGTTGGTGGGCGTGGCTTGGGCGTAGCGAAGGTGCGGTCAATTTGCATATTTGTCTATTATAAGGTAAGATCATCCTACATAACCATCTGAAGACTAGCTGAAGAGAAGTTTTATAACCAAGGATTTACAGAAGAAGCCACATTGAGACTAGTAGGAAGAGCAGAGATGAAAAAGGGCTGGCCCCACTCCCACAGACAGAGGCAGCTGGGGTTCTGGAGGAACATTTCAGCTGCAGAGGTTCCTCCTGAGGAGCATGGGGTTCCAACCCCAAGCCGGGCTCCCTATACCAGAGCACCAGAGCTGGGAAGAGGTGCCCACATAACATCTGGCTGTGAAAAGCAGCAATGTTTCTGTCCACCAAGGGGAGACTGGAGTCTGCTAGAGACACTGGTGCCCTCTTAAAGGGCCAACACACAAAATTTCATTCGCAGAGAACAAAGATTAATTGGGGAAAAGATTAGGAGAGAACCAAGATGGCAGAGTAGGTAAACATTGGTACTCACTGCCTCCCACAACCACATCAAAATTCAACGAAAATACAGAACAACCACCATTAAGAACCGCCTGAAATCTGGCTGAAGGGAAGTTCTACAATTAGAGAAGTAAAGAAGAAAGTACATTGAAACTTGTAGGAGGTGAGGAGGCACAGAACAGGCTGATCCAACACCCATATGTGAAGTTTGTTTAATCAGGAGGGATATCTCCCAAGGCCTCCCATGAGAAGCAGGGAGTCCCAGCCCTACACCATACCCTCAACCCAGTGTTCCAGAGCTGAGAAGAGAAGTCCCTGTAACTTTGGGATGGAGATTGTGGCTGAGTGACATGGAGGCTGTTGGAGTCCCATGCTGTTCCTCTTAAAGGGCCTGAGTATGAACTTACACAGTCCCATTCCTCTGAGCTCCAGCACTGGGCAGTGGCTTTGAGTGAGGAACTGGATTGTCTGGTATGAGGGCAAGAACTCAGGGGCCACTTTCTGCAAGATAGGGGTCCTCACAGGGATCATTGTTCCTGTGCTGGGACCTCCCTCCTCACAGAGCTGATTGGCAGCCATATCTGAGTTTCCATCAGCATGGCCCACACTGTTGGCTACGTCCTGATGATTCCCTGAGACACATCCCATCCAATATGCAGCCCCAACCAAGTTATTTGCAGCAGATTTTCCATATGAATGGCCTGTTCTGTCACAGGCTTCAGACTTAGCTAAAACCTCTCAAACAAGCAGCAGCTAGTGTCAGTGTGCCCCAAACCTATCAATAAAAGGCCCACAAACTGGCACTAGCGCCAGCCTACTTTGCTTCACAGCTGGGCCTTGCCTGGGCATTTCCAAGCCCAATACAAGTAGCAGCCATCTGCAGATCTCTCTGTGACTACTGTTGGGTAGCCCCAGGAAGTGGCTGACTTTGTTTATCCCAAGAGGCCCTAGAGTCAGTGCACCAGTGGACAGCTTCAGACCATAGCAGATTATAACTCTACACATCCACAAGCAACACACTCAAGGACAGACTCAGGGAGCACCAAAGCTCCACTGAAGCAAGTCCTGCTTCATAGGGGTGTCTCCTCACAGCAGCTCCTCTACTGCAGTTGCAGCTGGTCCTCACAGCCTGGAGGCCAGTTCCTCCCAGTGATGCCAACAGCAATCAAGACTTAACTACAATAAGGCAGTGCACACAGCCCACACAGGGGTGCACCTAGAATGCCCAGCTTAAGTGACTGAGCCACTGGGACCTTCATGACACCTACTACACAAGGCTACTCTACCAATTCCAGGAGACATGGCAGCTCTATCTAACACATAGAAACAAACACGGGGAAATAGCCAAAATGTGGAGACAAAGAAACATGTCACAAATGGAAGCAAGTAAACTACTGGATACAGAGTTCAAAACAATGGTTATAAGGTTGCTCAAGGATCTTAATGAGAGCTTCAAGGGACTTAGTGAAATTTTCAAGAATCTGAGTGAGAATTTCAAAGACATGAAAAAGGATCAATTAGAAATTAAGCATACACTAACTGAAATAAAGAATAATTTACAGGGATTCAGCAGTAGAGTAGAAGATTCTGAGAACCAAATCAATGATTTGAAATATGTGGAAGCAAAAAACATCCAAGCAGAAGAGCAAAAAGAAAAAAGAATAAAAAATATGAAGAAGTGTAAGGAGTGTCTGGGACAACTTCAAGTGTAGTAACATTCCCATTATGGAGGTGCCAGAGGAGAAGAAGGAGAGCAAGATATTAAAATCCTATTTGAAGAAATAATGACAGAAAACTTTCCCTACCTGGTGAAAGAAATAGACTTACAAGTCCAGGAAGCACAGAGAGTCCCAGGCAAGAGGAACCCAAAGAGGCCCACACCAAGACATATCATAATTAAAATGACATGGGTTAAAAACAAAGAAAGAATCTTTAAAAAAAAATCTTTAGTTTCTCTACCCCCCCCATAACTCCCCTCCACGCAGTTCACACCCCATCCCATGCCCTTATCCCCGCCCCCTCATCCATAGGTGTAAGATTTTTGTCCAATCTCTTCCCGCACCCCCACACCCCCTTACCCCCGAGAATTGTCAATCCACTCTCTTTCTATGCCCCTGATTCTCTTATATTCACCAGTTTATTCTGTTCATCAGATTTTTTATTCACTTGATTTTTAGATTCACTTGTTGATAGATATGTATTTGTTGTCACTTTGTTGTTCATAATTTTTTATCTTTACCTTTTTCTTCTTTTTCCTTTTCTTAGAGAATACCTTTCAGCATTTCATATAATACTGGTTTGGTTGTGATGAACTCCTTTAGCTTTTTCTTATCTGTGAAGCTCTTTATCTGACCTTCAATTCTAAATGATAGCTTTGCTGGGTAGAGTAATCTTGGTTGTAGGTTCTTGCTATGCATCACTTTGAATATTTCTTGCCACTCCCTTCTGGCCTGCATAGTTTCTGTTGAGAAATCAGCTGACAGTCATATGGGTACTCCCTTGTAGGTAACTAACTGTTTTTCTCTTGCTGCTTTTAATATTCTCTCTTTGTCTTTTGCCCTTGGCATTTTAATTATGATGTGTCTTGGTGTGGTCCTCACAAAGAGAGAATCTTAAAAGCAGCAAGAGAAAAGTAGCTAGTTACCTACAAGGGAGCCCCTACAAGGGAACAATTGAATCTAAAAATCAAAATAAACAAACAAGAAATCTAATAAACAAGATAAACTGATGAATAAAATAGAACCAGAGACATGGAAACCTGGGACAGACTGATGAATCTCAGAGGGAAGCGGGGGGTAGGGAGGAAGGGGCAGGGAGAGATTAACCAAAGATCTTATACGTATATATGCATTTCCTGTGCACACAGACAATAGGGTGGTAAAGGTCTGGGGCAGGGCAGGAACCAGGTGAAGGGGGGCAATGGGGAGAAAAAGGGAGACATCTGTAATACTCTCAACAATTAAGATTTTTTTTTTTAAAAAAAAAGGGAAAATATTTCATTTGCAGCCACTCAACCTGGGCTCCAGCAGAGGTAGAGCAGAGCAGACTAGAGTCGCATGAAGAGAGTCTGGGGATTGTGGCTCTGGGGAGAGAGTGGAGGGGACAGCCATCAGATCCCTATACTGAGTCATTCTCCCACACTGCAGATGCTATCTTTCTTGGGTGGAGCAATCCCCTCCAAGTTGCATGAGCCTGGAGGAAAGCAATAGGCCCACCCTATGGATTCCCTCTCACCCCACTCTGCTGCAGAGCTTAGGCCCTGCTGAGGAGTCAGCTGGCTTAGACAGTGTGTAGAGGTCTGGGAAGACTCAGGGGTTGTCAGTGACTAAATTGTGTGTCTTTGGGGTAGGGGCCACCTCCTCCCACACCTTCCCTGAAGCCTGACCAGCACCTTCCCCTCACAGGAAATCCACTAACCCCATCCTCCTAACTCCTGGGGGGCCCCATGCTGCTGGGCAACAGAAGCTGGAACAGATTGAATTGTGTGCCTCTAGGAGAGGGACCATTTTTCCCTTCCACACCCAACTAGAAGAGCCCTTCTTTCACATGGCCGGACCTTGGTCTTTTTGGGCCTGATAAACACTACCTGTCTTGCCCTGACAACTCCCTGATATCCCACCCCATACGAAGGTGTGTGAGCTCCCAGCAGGTGGCCACAGGACTTAGTATTCCCTGGGACTTTTGCTAAGTGGCTTCAGACCAAGCACTGGCACTGAGTTGGAATTTGTATCAATCTGGTGAACATCTTTCTACTTGGTGACTCACTGAGAACCTATCTTGTGCACCTCCAGTACTGTCATAGCTCTTTCAATAACTGAGCCAACAGGCAGCTAGCAGACAGAGGCAGATCTTAGGGTGCTTTGGGACTTCAACTAACCTGTCTCCAGGCCCAGTGCTGATAAAAATCAGCCTTGGTGCACAGCTTGGTCCTTACTGTGTGCACCAGAACCAGCAGAAGCCACAAACTGTGGATCACTTATAGCTGTAAACAGCTTGGCCAGGGCCAGCCATAGGCATCATCAGACATTGGCCAGCACCAGATTCCCTTGCAAGAAGCCCAGAACCAACACACCCAGTGACCAGCTGCAGACATTAGAGCAAGATCCAATAAGCTTCAAAAGTGTCATATCCAAAGGAAGATTTCAGCAGGCACCAAAACCTGTGGGGCAAATTCTGCTTCATGTGGTCAACACTTGTCCAGCAGCTCACAATCCATTGTTGGGGCTGAGACTCACAGTCAGACAGCTTGAGAGTCAATCTCATGCATGAATAGGCCAATAGCAATCAAGATTCAATTACAACAGGAGGCCCACATAACTCACACAAGGGACAATCATAGAGCACCTCACTCAGGTGATTAAGGAAACCGTATCACTGGACCCTACAGGATACTTAGTAATAAGACCACTCAAAAAGGACTGGGAGTCATAGCAGATATATCCAATACACAGAAAAAACACACAAAGAGGCAGCCAAATGAGAAGACAAAAAAACCTACCCAAATTAAAGAATAGGAGAAATCTCCAGAAAAGAGCTAAATAAAATGGAGGCAAGCAATTTATCAGATATAGAGTTCAAAGTAATGGTTATGAAGATGGACATAGAAACCATAAAACATAAACTGTAAAACCATGAAAATGAAGAATACAATATCTGAAATGAAGAATACACTGGAAGAAATAAACAATAGACTGGATGAAGCAGAGAATGGACTCAGCAATTTGGAAGACAAGGTAGAAAATAATATCCAATCAGAGCAACAAAACAACAACAACAAAAAATTTTTTAAAAAATGAGGATAGTTTAAGAGACCTTTGGGACAACAGGAAGTAAAACATCTACATCAGAGATGAGAGAGAGCAAGGGAATGAGAACCTATTTGAAGAAATAATGACCAAAAACTCCTATAACCTGTTGAAGGAAAAAGGCACACAAGTCCAGAAAGTGCAGAGAGTCCCAAACAAGATGAACCCAAAGAGGCCCACATCAAGACAAATGATAATTAAAATGACAAAAGTTAAAGACAAAGAGAAAAATCATAAAAGCCACAATATAAAAACGGTTAGTTACCTATAAGGGATGTCCCATAAAACTTTTAGCTGATTTCTCAACAGAAGCATTTCAGACCAGAAAGGATTGGCATGAAATATTCAAAGTGATGAAAAGCAAGGGCCTGCAACCAAGACTAGTTTACCCAACAATGCTATCATTCAAAAATTGAAGTATAAATAAAGAGCTTCCAAGACAAGAAGCAGCTAAAGGAGTTTGTTGCCACCAAACCAGTATTACAAGGGCCTGCCGGTAGAAGGAAGAAAAAGAAGAAGGAGAAGAAGAAGAAGAAGAAGGAGGAGGAGGAGGAGGAGGAGGAGGAGGAGGAGGAGGAGGAGAAGAAGAAGAAGAAGAAGAAGAAGAAGAAAAGAAGAAGAAGAAGAAGAAGAAGAAGAAGAAGAAGAAGAAGAAGAAGAAGAAGAAGAAGAAGAAGAAGAAGAAGAAGAAGAAGAGGAAAGAAGAGGGGGAGGAGGAACACAGTTATAATAATAAACTGGCAATTAATACATACCTATCAAAAATCACTTTAAATGTAAATAAAATCAAAAGACATAGGCTAGCTGAATAGATCAGAAAACAAGGCTCATATTTATGCTGTCTACAAGAGATCCACCTTAGAATGAAAATTATACACAAATTAAAAGTAAAAGGATAGAAAAAGATATTCCATGCAAATGGAAAGGAAAAAAGCTGGGGTAGCAATACTTATATCTGGCAACATAGACTTTAAAACAAAGGCTACAGTAAGAGATAAAGAAGGATACTATTGCCGAAACCGGTTTGGCTCAGTGGATAGAGCGTCGGCCTGCGGACTCAAGGGTCCCAGGTTCGATTCCGGTCAGGGGCATGTACCTTGGCTGTGGGCACATCCTGGGGGGTGTGCAGGAGGCAGCTGATCGATGTTTCTCTCTCATCGATGTTTCTAGCTCTCTATCCCTCTCTCTTCCTCTCTGTAAAAAAATCAATAAAATATATTTAAAAAAAAAAAGAAGGATACTACATAATAGTAACGGAATAAATCCAACAAGAGGATATAACCCTTGTAAACATTTATGCACCTAATATAGGGGCACCTAAATATGTAAAGCAAGTCTTGATGGGCATAAAGGGAGAGATTAACAGTCATCTATACTAATAAAAGGGTAATATGCTAATTAGACTGGGAGACCTTCCAGATGTCCTTTTGGACAAAGCCATGGTGGTGGGGCCGAGGCAGAGGTGGTTAGGGGTGATCAGGCCAGCAGGGGAGGGTAGTTGGGGGTGAGCAGGCTGGCGGGGGGGGGGGGGGCAGTTGGGGGAGAGTAAGCCAGCAGGGGGGGCAGTTGGGGGCAAGCAGGCTGACAGGGGGAGCAGTTGGGGGCGAGCAGGCCAGCAAGGGGGATAGTTGGGGCAAGCAGGCTGGGGGCCAATTTGGGGGCAATCAAGCTGGCAGGCAGAGTGGTTAGGGGCAAATAGGCAGGCAGGCAGGTAGGTGAGCGGTTAGGAGCCAGTGGTCCCGGATTGTGAGAGGGATGTCCAACTGCCGGTTTAGGTCCGAGAGGTCCCAGACTGGAGAGGGTGCAGGCTGGGCTGAGGGACACCCCCCACCCCCGTGCACGAATTTTGTGCACCGGGCCACTAGTATAGTCATAAAAGGAGATTTAACACCCCATTGACATCAATGGGTAGATCTTCCAGACAGAAAATCAACAAGAAATCAGCAGCCTTAAAAGACACACAGATAGATTTAATTGATATCATCTGAGCATTTCACCTCAAAGCAGCAGAATATACATTCTTTTCAGGTGCACATGAAATATTTTCTAGGGTAGACCACATGTTAGGACCCAAAATAAGTCCCAATAAATTTGAGAAGAATTAAATCATACCAAGCATCTTCTCTGACCACATGGTATGAAACTGGAAATAAATCACAAGAAAAAAATCACTGAAAAACACACAAAGACATGGAGGCTAAATAACATGTTACAAAACATTGAATCAGTTAACAATGAGATCAAGAAAGAAATAAAAAAAATACCTTGAAACAAATGAAAATGAGAATACAACAACCCAAAATTTATGGCACACAGCAGCAGCAGTCCTAAGAGGGAAATTGATAGCATTACCCACCTACCTCAAGAAACAAGAAAAGTCTCAAATAAACAACCTAACTTTATATTTAAAGGAACTAGAAAAGTAACAACAAACAAAGCCCGAAGTGAGTAGAAGAAGAAAATAATAAAGATCAGAGCAGAAATAAATGAAATAAAGTCTAAAAAATAATACAAAAGATCAATGAAGCCAAGAGCTGATTCCTTGAAAAGATAAACAAGATTGACACACCTTTAACCAGTCTCATCAAGAAAAAAAGAGAGGACCCTAATAAATAAAATCAGAAATGAAAGTGGAGAAGTAACAACTAGCACTAAAGAAATACAAATGATTTTAAGAAAATATTACATACAACTATATGTCAACAAATTGGACAATCTGGATGAAATGGATAAGTTCCTAGAAATATACAATCATCCAAAGCTGAATCAGGAAGAAGCACAGAATTTAAATAGAGAGATTATAACTAGTGAAAATGAAGCATTACTAGAAAAACTCCCAACAAACAAAAGCCCTGGACTGGATGGCTAAACAGGTGAATTTTATCAAACATTCAAAGAGAACAAACACCCATCTTTCTCAAACTATTCCAAAAAATTCAAGAGGAGGAAAGACTCCCAAGCTCATTTTGGGAGGCCAGCATTATCCTAATTCCAAAACCAGATAATGACACTACAAAGAATGAAAATTATAGGCCAATATATTTGGATGAGCATAGATGCTAAAATCCTCAAAAAACAAAACAAAACAAAAAACAAAAATAAAAAACAACCCTCAAATGTTAGAAAACTGAACCCAATAATACATTAAAAAATCATACACCAGGATCAAGTGGTATTTATTCTTGGAATGCAAGGTTAGTACAATATCTGCAAATCAATAAACATGATACACCACATAAACAAAATGAAGAATAAAAATCACATGATCATATCAGTAGAAGCAAAAAAAAAAAAAAAAGAAAGAAAAAAGAAATTTCTAAAATCCAGCATTCATTTTTTATAAAACTCAGCAAAGAGGGATTAAAAGGAACATATCTCAACATAATAAAGGTCATATATGACAAACCCACAACCAAAATTATACTCAATGGGCAAAAACTACAAGCATTCCCCTTAAGATCAGAAACAAGACAGGGATATCTGCTTTCACCACTCTTATTCAATACTAGAGGCCCAGTGCACGAATTTGTGCACAAGTGGGGTCCAGCTGGCCCACCCCGATCAGGCCGGCCAGCTGGGGGGGCGGGGCTGTGGGCGGTTAGCTGACTGGCCCTGACCCCTGGTTGAACTCCTGGTTGAACTACTGGTTGAGGGGACAATTTGCAGCCTTTTATTATATAGGTTAGTACGGATAGTCCTAGCCATAGCAATCAGACAAAAAGAAGAAATAAAAAGCATCCAAATTGGAAAGGAAGAGTAAAACTATAATTATTTGCATATGACATGATACTGTATATAGAGAAACCTAATGATTCCACCAAAAATCTACTGGAACTGATAAATGAATTCAGTAAAGTAGCAAGATACAAAATAAATATCTAGAAATCAGTTGCATTTTTATATATCAACTAGAGGCCCAGTGCACAAAATTCATACATGGGAGGGGTCCCCTCAGCCCAGCCTGCACCCTCTTTAATCCAAGACTCCTCGGGAAATGTCTGACTGCCGGTTTAGGCCCGATCCTGTGGACATTCCTCTCACTATCCTGGACCGCTGGCTCCTAACCATTCACCTGCCTGCCTGCCTGATCACCCCTAACTGGCCCCCTTCCAGCCTGATCACCCCAAACCACCTCTGCCTGACAGCCTGTTTGCCCCTAACTGCCCCCCCTGCCTGCCTGGTCACCCCTCACTGCTCCCACTGCTGGCCTGGTTGTCCCCAACTGCCCCCCCCCCCAATGGCCTGGTTGCCCCTTACTGCCCCTTTGCTGGCCTGGTCACCCCTAACTGCCCCCCCACCAATGGCCTGGTTGCCCCTCACTGCCTCCCTCTGTCGGCCTGGTCTCCCCATGCAGCCTGCTGTTCAGTTGTTTTGTCACCCCTCAATGCCCCCCCTTCCAGCCTGTTTGCCCATGCAGCCTGCTGTTCGGTCGTTTAGTTGTCCCTCACTGCCCCCTTGCCGGCCTGGTCGCCCCATGCAGCCTGCTGTTCAGTTGACCGGGTGTTTTGGTCATCACGGTCACTGCCTTTTTATATATAGAGCTATATAGATAATGAACTATCAGAAAGGGAAAGTAAGAAAATAATTCCATTTGCTATTCCATAAAATAAAATAAAATAAAATACCTAGGAATAAATTTAACCCAAGTATGTAAAATACTTGTACATAGGAAATTTTAAGACACTGAAGAAAGAAATTGAAAAAAAAAATACAAATAAGTGGAAGCATACACCATGTTCATAGATAAAGGAATTAACATAATTAAAATGTCCATACTACCCCCAAAAATCTATAAATTCAACACAATTCCTGTCAAGATACCAATGGCGTATATCACAGAACTAGAACAAATATTCCAAAAATTTGTATGAAACCACAATAGACCCCAAATAGCCACAGCAATCTTGAGAAAGATGAACAAAGTTGATATCATGCTACCTGATATCAACCCCTCAATGCCCCCCCTGCCAGCCTGGTCGCCCCACGCAGCCTGCCTACCTGATCACCCCTAACTGCCCCCCCTACTGGCCTGGTCTCCCCCAACTGCCCCCCCCCCCCCCCGCCAGCCTGGTCGCCCCACGCAGCCTGATGTTCAGTTGTTTGGTTGTCCCTCACTAACCTCCCTGCTGGCCTGGTTGCCCCATGCAGCCTGCTGTTCAGTCATTTGGTCGTCCCTCGCTAATTTGCATTTCTTGTAGTATTAAAACCATACTACAAGGCAATAGTGATCAAAACAGCATGGTACTGGCATAAAACTAGACATGTAGATCAATGGAACAGAAAAGAGAGTTCAGATATAAATCTACACCATTATGGTCAATTAATATTTGTCAAAGGAGGCAAAAACAAACAATTGGGTAAATATAATCTATTCAATAAATGATATTGGGAAAATTGGATAGATATTTGCAAAAAAGTGAAACTAGACCACCTTCTTACACCACACAAAAGAATAAACTCAAAATAGATTAAAGACTTAAATATTAGACTTGAAACCATAAAACTCCTAGTAGAAAACATGGGCAGTAAAATCACTGTCATTTCTTGCAGCAATATTTTTCATATATGTCACCTCAGGCAAGGGAAACAAAAGAAAAATAAACACATGGAACTACATCAAACAAAAAAGTTTTTGCACAGCAAAGGAAACAATCAACAAAATGAAAAGACAATCTACTGAATGGGAGAACATATCCTATATAATCTTATATAATAAAAGGCTAATATGCAAATTATCCCCTTGACCAGGAGTTTGACTGGGAGTTCAACCAGGGGGTGGGGCCAGCCGGCCAACCACCTGCAGCCCCTTCCCCTGGCCAGCCATGTCCCCAATCAGCCCCTCCCACCCTAATTGGGGGCAGGGCCAGCCCGCCAACCACCCTCAGCCCCTCCCCCCCGCTGGCCTCACCCATGATCAATCCCACCACCCCATTAGGGGCAGGACCGGCTAGCCAACTGCCCACGGCCCCTCCCCACCCATGCATGAATTCATGCACCGGGCCTCTAGTTCATCAATAATACATCTGATAAGGGATAATATCCAAAATTTATAAAGAAATTATAAAACTCAATACCAAAACCCCCCAAACAATCCAATTGAAAAATAGGCAAAGGACCTGAATAGAAACTTCTCTAAAGAGGGCATACAGATGGCCAACAGACATAAGAAAAGGTGCTCAATGTCACTAATCAGAGAGATGCAAATTAAAACCACAATGAGATATCACTGCACATCTGTCAGAATGACTATCATCAATAAGTCAACAAACAACAAGTGTTGGCAAGGATTTTTAGAATTGGTTCCCAACTAAATTGATGATGGAATATAAAATGGCTCAATTATTTTGAAAAACACTTTGGCAGTTTCTTTAAAATTAAACATACACTTACCATATGACCCAGAAATTTCATTCTCAGGTATCTAAGCAAAAGAAATGAAAACACATGTATACACAAAAACTTGTACATGGATACTCATAGTAGCTTAATTTATAATAGCCCCAAAATGCAAGTAACCAAACGTCCATGAACTGATGAACAGATAAACATAATGTGGCATATCCCTATAATGGAACACTGTTGGGCCATTCAAAGGAATGAAGCACTGATAGAGATGTACCTCAGAAACATGGTCAGTGAAAGAAGTCAGTCACAAAAGAACATTGATTGTTTTTCCATTTATATATGAAATACTCAAAAGTGGCAAATATATAGAGAAAAACTGTGGATTCATGTTTGCCTAGAACAGAGAGTGGGAATGGGGAATGATTACAAATAGCAAAGAGTTTTTTCCAGGGTAATGGAAGTGTTCTAAAATTAGATTGTAGTGATGGTTGCACAGCTCTATAAATTTACAAAAACACTAAATTGTACACTTAAAATAAGTTGATTTCATGGCATATAATTTTGAAAGTATGTATTGATATTACATATCAATAGGCTTTTTAAAAACAAAACCAAGGAAACATCCTAATATATAAAAAGCAAGGGGCTGTCACGACCAAAACAACCAGACAGGTGACCGAACACAGGCTGCATGGGGTGACAAGGCTGGCAGAGGGCTTTGTGAGGGACGACCAAACGACTGAACAGCAGGCTGCATGGGGCAACCAGGCTGGCGGGGGTGGGGGGAGGGGCAGTTGGGGGAGACCAGGCCGGTAGGGTGGGCAGTTAGGGGTGATCAGGTAGGCAGGCAGGTGAGTGGTTAGGAGCCAGCAGTCTCAGATTGTGAGAGGGATGTCCCAGGGATCGGGCCTAAACCAGCAGTCGGACATCCCCTGAGGGGTCCCGGATTGGAGAGGATACAGGCTGGGCTGGGGGACCCCCCCCTCCCATGCACGATTTCGTGCACCTGGCCTCTAGTGATTTTAATAAGAAAGTAAAACATTTCTGGGAAAATCTTATTGTATAATAAGATTGCCATTTTACCAAATTTCTATTTTTAGCATTGTGTCTATTTTTTTTAATCTATTTTTTATTTTTTACAGGGCAGTTCCTGTAAAATGGTCATTGGGATATTAAATATAAATAGCATTTTTATTTTCCTAAAATTATTATTATGCATAAAAGCAGTTGGTATTTATTTCAATTTGTGAGCTAAGATTAGAATATATTCATTTCATCAGTGAATCAGTATCTTGTGGAATTGAAGGTGCTCAGATCTTATATGTTTACCTTAGCAATTTAAAAATATAGCTATAGCAAAATTTTCATGGAGTTTATGCTTGAAACTTTTCATAATTTTTAAAATATGTTTTTATTGACTTCAGAGAGAGGAAGGGATAGGGAGAGACAGATCGAAATTTCAATTATAAGAGAATCATTGACCATCTGCCCTGGCATGTGCCCTGACCAGGAATGGAACTGTGACTTCCTGGTTCATGGGTTGACACTCAACCACTGAGCCACACCAGCTGGGCGAAAATTGTCATAATTTTAAAGTATCACTTGGTTGCTATTGTTAGGATAGTATATAAAATTAAAATTAAAACACAGCTAAATTTTGCATTAGGTTGTGTGGAATAATAAACAGAGTACATATTTCTTCTTTTGTTCAATAATTGTCTAAAATATTTTCATGAGAGGGGGCTGGATTAGAGCTGACCCTTCATATTCAAAGTGTTTGTGTGTCTTGTGCTGGATCAAGAAATTATTCCTACAGATTCCATGAGAATATCGATTCTGTCATTAGACTCTTTTAGTGAAGAAAGTCTTGTCTCCCGGCTTAAAGGCTGCCATGACAATGTTACCACTGAATCATTCTTACATGCCCTGAAAATACTGAACTGAACAGGAGTAAGGCTTCTGAGGAAAGGAACTCAGTGGTTTGATGAATTTTGTCCCTAATTCCATGACAAAGGACCCACGAGTTTCCTGAGGGGGGCAGCACACACAGCCGTTAGGAAAGCTACAGACCTGTGCAGGAGAGGCATTGACAACAGAAGGGATTTATGAGCCATGCACCAGCAGGTAGAAAAAACAACCCCAGGACCAAGTGACACACAGGAGTCACACAACCCTGGGAAGGAACTTCCCAAAGCCCAGCCCCCTACAGTTGCTGCATGCCCGACTCAGACCTGGGATGCCCTCGGTGGCAGCATTGGGCCTGTGCTGCATTTACCTGCTGTCTAATTTTTAGCTTTAGTACCTTTTTGGAAATGATACTTTTATTTGGCCACAAACCTGGATGATCCAGCCATGTGTACATATCAGGGAGGGGCATGAGTGGCAGCACATCGTGGTGCTCACTAGCAAGAACTGCTTGCCATTTCCCAGCCTGGCTGTCCCTTCCTTCCGGCTGTCCCAGAGCTGCTCCCGTACCAGTCTTCAGGCTTTGTCTGCCCTCAAGACAAGCGCTGTGTCCGAGTTGCTCTGCGAATTCAACCCTGACCTTCCTTTTCAAGAACACCTATGCTCTGGTCTCTCCGATAGAGGGATTTTTAAAATATATATATTTTTTATAGATTTCAGAGAGGAAGGGGGCGGGGGGAGAGAGAAACATCAATGATGAGAGAGAATCATTTATTGAAGAGACTGCCTTGACTCCATTGTAATGCTCTTGCCTCCTATGTCAAATATTAAAAGAGTATAATGGCTTGGGTTGATTTCTGGGTTCTCTGTTCTGTTCCACTGGTCTACATGTCTGTTCTTGTGTCGGTACTAGGGAGTTTTGAGAACAGTGGCTTTGTAATATAGCTTGATATCTGGTATTGTGATCCCTCTAACTTTGTTCTTCTGAGAATATATCTTTCTTAATGAACTCCTTTTCATTCTTCAGGATTCTGTTGAAATGCCTCCTGGAAGAGCCCACTGCCTATGGAAAGGAGTCTAACTCCTTGTGGCACACAGGTGCCCACCTACGTTTTCAGTTACATCCCCAACCTTTCCTCCCACCTATAGTCCATTCCCCTGAACTGCTTTGTCCGGCCTTCATGCTGTTGTACCCACTGGGCTCTCTGCCTGTGAGTCTTTCTTCTCCGTTTCCATTCATCCTCCAAGAGCACTCAGATGACACCTTTACCCACCCCCCCACAGGGTAAGTCACTTACTGATGCCCTCGGCATTTTGCATACATCTACTATGCACCTGTCAGGTTGTGCGGTAAAATGTTTTGTCTGGTTTCCCCCTTAAACTAGAAGCCTATATTTTTAATTTCTATATCTTTAGCGCTTGCTATTCAGTAGGGGCTCCTGAACATTCACTGATGGAAGACAGGAATGAAGTGAGGAAGAGAGGGAAGGAGGGAGCAAAGGAGGGCAGGTAAATAAATTCTTATAAAATGCCGCAGTGGGCTAACATTGACTTTTTTTTTCTTTTTCTTTGCAAGGCATCAGCTCTAGTCGTCTGTTGTCTTTTGGTGGAAGGGACTTTTAAAAGCATGAGTATTGAAATAATCTGTAGTAACTATTTAGTTTGTACCTTCCTATATGTGTTAGAGGCAATAAACTGCCCCACCCTCAGGCAACCCCCAATCTAGCAGAGGGAAAGACACCAACTCTTAGCTACTCTAAGTGATGGTGACCACTGCTTTACCAGGGGGGCAAGACTCTGAGAGACACTGTGCAATGGAGGGATGGGGGCAGGGAGAGCAGTGGCCCAGAAGAGGGCAGCAGAACTTGGTGGTGAAGGAAAGGGCCCAGAGAAGGGATTTCCACCCAGCCCTCCTGAGAAGAGAAATAAAAAGGAAAGCAAAGCTCCTGCCACTGTGGTTTGTTGTGTATTGTTCTATTGGAGCAGACAGTACAGTAAACAGTATAAACTTCTCATCCATAGTGTAGATTCAGTCATGCTCAACCAATCCTTTTGTTATCCTAGTAACTGTGAGGGCCAAGGCCCCTGCAGTGAGAATATCAGTAATGGTTGATTATTGAAATTGATGTCCCGACTCTGGTGATGGCTGTCCAGAATCTGGGGCACAGAGATAGGAAAATAAGGTAAGCAACACTCCTTTTGGAATATTATATTCAAGAGAGCTAAGCTTTGACAATGGGCTCCATGTGACACCTACTTGCACTGTCTACTAACTTGTCTGCCACTGTGCCCTGGGAACATGGAGAGGGAACAGTCATGGCATTCTAAGAGGGGGCACTGAGCAGGTCTCCTGGATTGGCCTTCCTTTGGCAAGTTTCCCACACAGAGGCCACCTGGCAAAGTGAAAAAGGCTTTGCTAGTGAATGAAACTGGGTTTAAACCCTGACCTTGCCATTTGTTAGCTGTGACCTTGGGCAGACTGTTAAATTTCTCTGTTTTTGCTTACTCCTCTAACAAATGAGGATAGTGATTTTAATATGTGGCTGGAATGTCTCATAAATATTAGACAACAAGATTCCACAGATCCAATGTAATCCATATCAAAATTGCAGTGGTATTTAAAAATAATAGTAAAACAAAATGAGAGAGAGAGAGAGAGAGAGAGAGAGAGAGAGAGAGAGAGAATAGCAAAAGCAATCCTGAGAAGGCAGGACAACAAAACTGGAGGCATCATGTTCCCTGATTTCAAATTATATTACAAATCTATAGTAATTAAAATCGTATGGTCTTGGCATAAGAACAAACAGATAGATCAATGGAATAGAATAGAGAGTGCAGAAATAAACCCACAGTTAATTAACTTATGGCAAAGGAGCCAAGACTATATAATGGGGAAAGGACAATCTCTTCAATAAATGTTTTTTTGAAAACTGCACAGCCACATGCAAAAGAATGCAACTGGACCACTATCTTATACCATACACAAAAATCAACTCAAAGTGGGTTAAAGCCTTGAACATAAGACCTGAAATAATAAAATTCCTAGAAGAAAATGCAGGCAATACCTCCTTGACCTAGGTCTTGGCAATTGTTTTTTTGAATCTAACACCAAAAGCAAAAGCAACAAAAACAAAAGTAAATATTTGTGACTACATCAAACTAAAAAGCTCTGCATAGCAAAGGAAGCCATCAGCAAAATGAAAGGACAGCCTATTAAATGGAAGAAATATTTACAAATCATATACCTGATAAGGGACTAGTATCCAAAATATATAAGAAACTCATACAATTCAATAGCAAAACCCCCAAAAAATTACTTAAAATGAGCAGAAGATCTGAATAAACATTTTTCCAAAAATACATACAGATGACCAACAGGTACATGAAAAGATGCTCAACATCACTAATTATCAGGTAAGTGCAAGTCAATACCATGAGATATCACCTCACACCTGTTAGAATGGCTATTATAAAAAAAGACAAGAAATAAGTATTGGAGAGGATGTGGAAGAAAGGGAACCCTTGGTGCACTGATGGTGGGAGAGAAATTGGTGCACCCATTATTAAAACAAGGATAGAGGTTTGCCGGGGCTGACCAGCAGAACCTGAGCGACAGATGAATGGTTACTCTGACACACGTTTGCTGTGAAAGAGAGGGCTAAGGGACTGCCTGGCTAAAGGAACCAGACAGCCCCGTTTGCCTGCCTCCTCAGGCTTTTATTGTAACAACAGCTTGAACTAAAATTAACTACTAGATACTGTCAGTAAGGTAAGCTTCCTTGAGAAGACACATGTGTCTGCAGTGCCCTTTAAGCAAGGACATCTAAAAACTAAGCACAAAGCTTCCAGTAAACACCTGGGGGCTTAGACTTGTTTGGAAAAGTCAAGGCAGGGGTGATCGCCTTTGGCCAACTCCCCCTGGAGGTTCCGGCGTTTTGGAGTTTCCTCCTTTGCAACCAAGTCCTGTGCTTCTGCACAGAGGTTCCTCAAAAAATTAAAAATAGAACTATTATATGATCTGGCAATTCCACTTCTAGGTATTTATCTGAAGAAAACAAAAATACTAACTCCAAAGACATATGCATCCCCATGTTAATTGCAACATTATTTACAATAGCCAAGATGTGGGAACAACTGAAGTGTCCATCCACGGATGAATGGATGAAGAAATTGTGGTATACATATAAAAAGTAATATTATTCAGCCATAAGAAAGAATAAAATCCTGCCATTTGTGACATGGATGGACCTTGAGGGCATCATGCTAAGTAAAATAAGTCAGAGAAAGACACACATACCATACGACCTTTTTTTTTCTTTTAATGTGGAAACTTAAAACAAAACAAAAACAAGCTCATAAATACAGAGAACAAATTGGTGGTTGCCAGAGGTGGTGAGTGTGAGAAATGGGTGATGGTGGTCAAAGGTACAAAGAAAAAATAAATAATGAATAATGAATTGTACTGAGCAACAACAAAAGAAACATTTTTTTATGCACAAACCTAAAAGTGGATGGAAGTTACCAAATTGTCAATTTCAGTTCAAGTTATTTTCTCCTTTAACCAAAATCTTACAAGAAAGCTTGCATTGGAAAATATCCCATATTTAAGGGATGTTCATGCTCACCTTTTTTACTTTAGTAAGCAACTTATATTTGCCTGTTTTCTGCTTTTGCACCTGGGAATAAAATATTTCTTTCCAAGACCAGGTCTGAGACAAGTTCAGTCCTTGACACTGTGTTCCTGATGAGACCTCATCTGTGTGCTGGAAGGCCCCAGAATGACCTGGGTTAGACCTAGGCTGGTACAGAAGAAGGCCATTTTGGAAAAGTACCTTGGATAGAAAGCAAACCTGGGCCCAGAATAGCCACGCTTGGGAAAAGCATGATAAAATAGGTTTGCAGTCTCAACAAAAACACTGTTCATCCATTTTGACAAATTCCCAGTTCTTGGGACCCTACAAATCTTTGGGATTTGAGTTTGTAAGAGGGAGGTGCTGAGGAAGACAGGATTATAGGGCTGGGGCCCTGGCTGAAGAACAAGGCAGCCTTTCTGGCAATAATCTAGAAACTCAAGATTGCCAGTCATGGTGGGGGTGGGCCAGGAAGAGGTCAATGAGGGTGGGGGGGGGTGAAAGGGGGACAAATGTAATACTTTCAACAATAAATATTTTTTAAAAAAGATTGCCCATCATTTAGTCAACCTGCACCTTCCCCAGACCAGGAGGGGCCTGTGGGGAAGGTGGTTGGCAGGAGCCATGTGTCTATCAGTCTGTAATGCCCCCCTGCTCTCCCCTCTACTTTCACTCTGGGGTTCTGGACTTCTGTGTACACTAGGGGGAAAAAGACATAAGCAGGTAATGCCCGGTGTTGGTGGAATGAAGGAGTGTTTGCTGGAACACTCACATATACTTTTGGTGCAAATGGGCATATCCATTTTCTGAGACCTATGTTATTAGGTCTTAATCATTTGAATGGCCTTGATTCAGAAATCCTATTTTCAAGTGAGGGTTTAGAAAGGATACCCACATTGATTCTGACCTACGTCCAGGTTAAGGAGCTATGGCTGAGGGGTAGTTGAGTTCCCTGCTCCAGGGGGGAAAGCCCAACTCCACATTCTTCACTTAGAGGCTGGACTTAGTCCTCGGGACAACCCTGGCGATGAGGCACTGCCACCCTGTGTTGATGGATGGGTGCCACTATAAAGCACGAGGTCCTGAGCACACATATGGGTAGCAAAGAGGTTGCTCCCTTGCCCAGCGCAGAGCCAGGATGGAAACTGGCAGCCTGGGCACCTTTAGCTGCTGGTGGCAGAGCTTTAGCAAAGGTATCAGAACACATGCTGTTGAGGAGGTTAAGTTAAAATAATTAGATATGACAATATTTTGCCATTATTGTTTTAGGATAAAATGTTACATGAAGTGCTATAGGATTGGCAGGTTCATGTTTCCATAAACTGGTGATGTGGGAACCACTACAAAAGAACAATTAGTATTGGGTCTGCCCAACAAGAAAGCCTTCTGCTGGCCAGGCAGGGATGGTCTCTGACATCAGCATCACCTCATCACTCCCTGATCTCACCTCTCCACAAGGGCTACCAGTCCTCTCCCTGTCTTAGTGCTGTCTTTTCACCTGAGACCTGTCTCCACCTTCTTCTCCTCCGACAACTCCCAGGGAGAATTTCTGGTCCGCAGGGAGGAGATGGTTTTTGATTGGCAGATCAGTTGGAACTCTTCCAATTGCATTCTTCAGCCACTGTCAACTTCCTAAACATAGGGAGGATGCCACAGCCCTCTGCTAAGTCCCACATTCATTCCGGAAGTTCTCAGCTGAGAGCCCAGCTGTTGCTGGGGACTGTATGCAATTATATTTGAGCTTTTCCTACTGCTCCTTTGTTTGGAGGTGGGAAGTGGGAGAAAGCTGGTGAAGAGAAGGCGTGGCATGTGGAGGAGACAGGGCTGGGGGGCGGGGGGGCACGGGCGTGTGTGATAAGATAGAATACGTTTTCAGAAGCACCGAGGCCCATCTGGAATACTGATTCCTCCATGGAGGTCACAGCCAGCCTTTGTGGTGCTTTCAGAGGGGCTATTTATACACTTTGGTCTCCGTTTGAGAGTTGCCGCCTATGCTGGTGACACTCCAGCGTTGCAGAAGTAGTGTTTAAAAAATAAAGCAGTAATTACTGTCTGTATACCCAGATGTGGGGAGCAGAAAGAATTCAGAACACAAGTTCACACAAGCATTCTATTCCTGCTGCTTCGGGGGTAGGCTGAAACCCTCTTTATTTCTAGCTAAAGCAAGGTTCTTGGAATAAATTAAATAAAGACTTTTATGCTCTTGAAGCCCACCCATATCTTGGGGTTTGGATCCCTATTCTGACTTTGCCCTGCGATGCTTCTTTTATCCCGCATCCTTCATATGCAACTGGGGTGGGGAAGGTGAGGGAGAAGTCGTAAACTGAAATATTGGGTCTTAAAAACACTTCTGAATTCTCTGCCTTCCTCGTCATGTCTAGCTCAGCAGTTAATTTGCCAGAAGCCTAGTGATTTAATACTAAGTTCTGAGGTCATGCCCAGTTGCTCTCTGACTGCAGCTGAATGAGAAACCCCAAAGTGAGACCAGCATATGAACTGTCCAGCTGAGCCCTGCTCAACCCTCAAAACCATGAGAAAGCATGAAATGCTGGCCATTTTAAGCCACTAAGTTATGGAATGGTGTGCTATGTAGTAATAGATAACCAAAACATAATTCATTAGATTAATATTAAGGAAGTGGAAACATTACTCTTCTGGAAACTGTAAAGGTAACACCAAAATCCAGAAGGTATTCATATTCTTTGAAACAGAATTCCTACCCCTTTAATCCTATATAATAAAGAGGTAATATGCAAATTAACCCTCACACCCTCACACAAGATGGCTGCCCCCATGTGGTCAAAGATGGCCACCACAAGATGGTCAGCACGGGAGGGTAGTTGTGGGTGATCAGGCTGGTAGGGCAGGGGAGTAGGGGCAATCAGGCCAGCATGGGGGGTGACCAGGCCAGCAGGGGAGGGCAGTTGGGGGTGAACAGGCCAGCAGGGGAGGGCAGTTGAGGGTGACCAGGCCGATAGGGGAGGGCAGTTGGGGACAACCGGGACAGCAGGGGAGGGCAATTGGAGGTGACTAGGCTGGCAGGAAAGGGCAGTTGGGGGTTACCGGGCCAGCAGGGGAGCAGTTAGGAATCGATCAGGCTGGCAGGGGAGGGTTAGGGGGTGATCAGGCTGGCAGGCAGGCAAGCACTTGGGAGCCAGCAGACCCGGATTGTGAGAGGGATGTCCGACTGCCACAGGGATCGGGCCTAAATCAGCAGTTGGACATCCACCGAGGGGTCCCAGATTGGAGAGGGTGCAGGCTGGGCTGAGGGACACCACCCCCCAGTGCATGAATTTCATGCACCGGGCCTCTACTATATATATATCTGGCCACTCAGTGTATATCCTATATAATAAAAGACTAATATGCAAATTGTCCCCTGGACCAGGAGTTCGACCAGCAGGCAGGCCAGCCAACTGCCCATGTCCCCTCCCCCTGCACACACACACACACACACACACTGAGTGGCCAGATTATTATGCATTCAGAGATCATAATAATCTGGCCACTCAGTGTGTATATATATATATATATATATGAACTTAGGTGCCCCAGGAACATCCCCTCCCCCATTCTAAAAAGTCCAATGGCTTCCCAGGGCTTAGAGCTTTGGGGCCGTGATAACATGGACTCCTACAACTCTGCAATGATTGCAAAGGTGTCTGAATCTATTTGTTCACTGAACATTGTTCTCAGCCCTAATAACTTTCTTCTACATTCTTGTGCTATTAGTTTCCAAATATATGTAAATGTAAAGCCATTAATGCATTTAAAAGTGGTAGTAAGTTGATTCAGAAGACTTTCTATCAATATGCATTTTCCTTATTAATGGATACCGATAGTATATGTAACTTCCATCATATGGATTCTATAAAAACATTTCTAGCATTTAGAGTGATCCTCACATTTTAAAAGGTTGGTAGATTTCTGGTTCAAGATAATCATGTAATCACCTGAATTTATCTGTTCTCCCTCTAAGACCCTATGAAAATGATGATAAAGGGATATAAATGTGTAAACCAGCAACAACACTGAGAATGGGGAGGGAGGTTTCCAGTGGATAAGGAATTTCAACATGATCTGTGGAAGGTAGACAGCCGGGGAATGAGTGGTGAGTGATGAGGGAGGATGCAGCTCAGGGAGGGTGACCGCTGGGGAGGGGAAGGAGATGAAGTGCCCAAAGAACCTTGGGAAGCACCCACTGACCTACAGAGAAACACGAGTCCACAGCCTCACCTATGCACACTGGTCTTCTATTTTTAATTCTTAAATGGGGATGGACAGCCACAGTTCAGACATCTGGGGGAAGCCTGCCACCCCTCTCTCTCCTGGTTCTCCTCCTAGCTTAGCCACTCTTTCATCTTTCAGACTCTAAGGTTCAGTCTTCAGATCTCTTCTCTTCTGGGTCCCCTGATCACTCCCTGGAATCAGGGGTTCAGCCTGGCTGTACATTGGAGTTATCTAAAGAGTTTAACAAAACACTAATTTCTAAGCCCCACCACCAGAGAGTATGATGCAGAGAGTAGGATTGTTGTGGGGGTGGGCAGGGGGGGGGGGGCGGGTGGAACAGCCTGGGCATTAAGACATTTTAAAACTCTCCAGGTAATTTTTATATGCAGCCAGGGTTGAGAACCACTGTCCTAGCTGATCTTTGACAGGGCTTTAAATAACACTTAGGAGTGGTTCTCACCCCTGCCTGCACATTAGAATCATCTGAAGAACTTAAAAAAAAATATCAATTTCTAGATCAGATCCCCAGAGATTCTGATTGAATGGGCTTAGGGTCAAGTCTGAACATTAATTTTTTTTTCTCTCTAAGTTTCTTAAATGATTGTAGTACCACTGCAGCCAGGGTTAATAACCAGTGGTTTATCCTATATAATAAAATGCTAGTACGTAAATCGACTCAACAGCGGAACGACCGGTCGTTATGATGCACACTGACCACCAGGGGGCAGGTGCTCAATGCAGGAGCTTCCCCCTGGTGGTCAGTGCGCTCCCACAGGGGGAGCACTGCTCAGCCAGAAGCCAGGCTCACAGCTGGCGAGCACAGTCCTGCCTCCGCTGCAGTGCTAAGGATGTCTGACTAACAGTTTAGGCCCATTCCCTGCAGGGAGTGGGCCTAAGCCGCCAGTTGGACATCCCCTGAGGGCTGCTGGACTGTGAGAGGGTGCAGGCTGGGTTGAGGTACCCCCCTCCCAGTGCACTAATTTCATGCACAGGGCCTCTAGTATTATGTAAAAAAATTTAACAAGCAAAAAACTGTATGCCTGAAAAATGTTAACCTTTTGCACTCGGATGTCGAGTGTGACTCGACACGGTTAGCATTAGAATAAAGGAATAGAGAAAAAAGCAAGCAAGTGCAAAGGGTTAATTGTAACATTATTTTTTAAAAACCTTATCCTATCTAATAAAAGAGTAATATGCAAATTGACTGTCATTCCAACACACAAGATGGCTGCCCCCATCTGATGAATATAATAGAATTAGGGGCATAGAAAGGGAGTGGATTGACAATCCTCGGGGGGAAAGGGGTGTGCAGGGTGTGGGAAGAGACAGGACAAAAATCATACACCTATGGATGAGGACAGTGTGGGGGGGGGGGTTAAGGGCATGGGGTGGGGTGGGGTGGGGTGGGAACCGGGTGGAGGGGAGCTATGGGGGGGAAAAGAGGAACAACTGTAATAATCTGAACAATAAAGATAAAAAAAAACACCTTATCCTATCTAATAAAAGAGTAATATGCAAATTGACCATCACTCCAACACACAAGATGGCTGCCCCCATGTGGTCAAAGATGGCTGCCCCTATGTGGACACAAGATGGCCACCACAAGATGGCCAGCAGGGGAGGGCAGTTGGGAGAAACCAGGCCTGCAAGGGAGGGCAGCTGGGGGCGATCAAGCCTGCAGGGAAGGGCAGTTAGGGGGGACCCAGGCCTGCAGGGGAGGGCAGTTAGGGGTGACCAGGCCTGCTGGGGAGGGCAGTTAGGAGTGACCAGGCCTGCAGGGGAGGACAGTTAGGGGCAAACAGGCTGGCAGGGGAGAAGTTAGGCATCAATCAGGCTGTCAGGGGAGTGGTTAGGGGATGATCAGGCTGGCAGGCAGAAGCGGTTAGGGGCAATCAGGAAGGCAGGCAGGCGAGCAGTTGGGAGCCAGCAGTCCTGGATTGTGAGAGGGATGTCTGACTGCCCGTTTAGGCCCAATCCTACCGGGATCGGGCCTAAACGGGCAGTCGGACATCCCTCGAGGGGTCCTAGGTTGGAGAGGGTGCAGGCTGGGCTGAGGGACACACATCCCCGTGCACGAATTTTGTGCACCGGGCTGCTAATAAATAATATAAGGGGGCAAAAATTCATGACAGGTTTACTAAATTATGATACACCCATATTTGGGACTATTAATCTGCTCTTTGAAATGACACAGTTGCGTTCCTCTCATGCAACTCAACCGCTCAACCTCAGGCTCAACCTCAGGGCCTGCACAGCATGCTCCGTGGTGTTCACCTCACCTTCCTGGGCACCTATCTCTGTAGGGCCGATGACCAGATGGCATCAGTGTCTCTGGAGCAGCCCAGCCCCTGTGGCCCCAGATTTTAACAGCACCTTGTTTACTTGAAACAATATACTCTTGAAGGAGCCGCTCTGAGGCTTAGCCTGGAGCCTGGCTTTGTGGGCGAGGGAAATAATCTTGTCACTAAAGAAGACACTGAGGTTATCGGTGAAGGGAGTTTTTGATCATATCTGAAGAAGGCTTGCCTGTGTAAAACTGACACCAGTAGAGGTATCTGCTCTTTCAGATTAAGGTTCCTGTGCCCTATTTTTGCCACTCAGTGCTCTGTTGTGCATTGTGGTTTATGACTATTGTCCTCAAAACCCACTTAAAAATAAGAAGTCCCTTTTAGCCTGTACACACAGCTGTAATCCTTCCCCCAATAACTGCTAATAATAATAACTTACATAATGCTTGCCAGTGAGAGGGCAGCTAGAGGTGATGGAAGTAGATTGCAACCCAAGTCTGTCTGAGCTTTTAACCATCACCCTGCAATACTACTGGGTATGTGCGCCTGGCACTGTGTTAGCACCTGCCATACTATTTCTCATTCTTACCATGGCCTGAAAAGATATTATGTGTCCCCATTTTCCAGATGAGTATTTGGGGCTCAGAGAGCCTGATGTCCAAAGCTAAAAGCGATGGACTCAGAATTTGCTGGTTCCCACGCCAGCTTTTCCCCACTGCACTGGCGTGGCCCTTCTGGCAAAGTCAGCATCCATGTGCAGGCAGGCACCCGCCCCACAGGAATCGGAAGGGAAGTCCTTTTGGAGACAGACTCAGGATGTTACAGCTGGGTGAAATGATTCAACTGCAGGTTCTCCAATGCCAGGGTCCACAACCAGTGGCTTATAGTGGGTAGTGCATGACCCCGGATTTGGGGGTGCTGTGTGACCCGTAGATTTGTATACAGATGAAGAAACTGAGGCCAAGACGGTGACTTGACCTGCCCATTGTCACAGAACCAGGTGGTGAAGGACTCAAGCCCTCAGACACTCCTCTCTTCTCAGCACAATAATCCGTTCTGTCCTCGGAGCCTGGAAACTCTGACTGCTTACTTTTCTTCCAAATCTGCTGCCACGCCCTGCGCTCTTCACAACTTGGTGTCTGATACATATGCTCTGGCTTCTGGAATGGAATGGCAGGTATAGGCTCCCGGCTTCTGTGCTTTTCCTCTGGTTCCTCCATCCCGGAAACGGAGAGCCGAATGGTTTTGTGTGAATGAGGAGGGGTGCAAGGCTAAAAGGGCCCAAGATGTAAAGCCTGTTCATGAGCCAGAACATTCTCCTTCTATGAAAACAAGCCTAATGGGTATATTTACTCCTAATTCTGCAACTGCCTCACCGCCAGGAGGCCCCTGGGATGCTCCACTCACACCTGTCACTATACATCTGGTTCTGTGTGTGAGACCTGCGTTCGCCACGGAACTCCAAGCCTAGGGTTCTGTTCACTCTGTATTTCTAGCACTTAACAAAGTGTCTGGGCAGACACTGCGTGTTCAACAAATATTCATGTAATGAAAGAATGTTAGAAGAAGCACGGGGATAGAAGCAGCTGACTCAGATTTGAACCTTAGCT
Organism: Cnephaeus nilssonii; assembly: GCF_951640355.1. Classification (NCBI taxonomy): domain Eukaryota; kingdom Metazoa; phylum Chordata; class Mammalia; order Chiroptera; family Vespertilionidae; genus Cnephaeus; species Cnephaeus nilssonii. Next base: position 95,787,270 of record NC_137077.1, read on the forward strand.
CTGATGACCTGGAGTGAGACTCCTAGTTTTTCTGAGTTTTAGTTTCCTCACTGCATCGGGGCCAATTGTATCAATCTTGCAGGTTAGGAGAAGGAAGGGACCAGAGCACCAGCACAGTGCCTCGCACACAGTAGGTGCTCAGCAATGTCACTGCTCTTTTCTCTTAGCACAAATCCAGTCTGATGGGGGCTAAGGGTAAGAATGCGCTTGCTCCCATAAGCGCCCCAAACAGTGCCGTTCACACATGAGGCGGCATGTCCATTGGAGAGAAGGATGATGGGAAGGTCCTGAGGCTCTGGGCACCTCAGGAGGTCCAGAGTCCCTCTTTTCAAGTCCTGAACCTCTCACCTTGTCTCCATCAGCAATTCCATTGCTTGACCTTATTCTGAGTCATAGACACTAATGTCAGTGGGGATGGAGGTGAAGAGGTAGGGGAGCAGCTGGAAATCCTTCCTAGAATTCAGTAATGTGGCCACTGAACTCGCCTGCCAACAGGAAGGCTCAACCTGATTGTGTAAAATAACCAATGGTTGGGATGTTTTATTCTTCTGTCCCCTGCACTGTCCTCAGGAGGGAGCTGAGGGCCCACTGCATCAGCCCACTCATTCGAGGGCCACTGGGCTCAGGGAGAGCTGCCCCTGGGGTGCTCCTGGGCATCACTGGAGCCAACAGCAGTGCAGGCACACAGCCGATGGCAGAGGGAGTGTCCCAATTTGAAAAGCATTGATTGGGTGAGAGAGAAACTATGAACCTGTTTTTTTTAGATTCAGACACGTCTGTTTAGATTCAGGGCTGAGAATGGCCCTCCCACTATGTGGGACACCTCCACAGGGACTTCCTCTTCAAATACGTGCTGGGTCAGGTTCTGTCTATGCACATCGTTTCCAGCGTTTGTTCTGCTTCTCATTAACATAGTGTCTCCCGGGCCTTCACCCTGGCCTCTCTCCTCTGAAACATTTCTCAGGCAAGAGCTAGAAGCTCAACGGGGAGGGGAAACACCTGCCTCTTTGTGAAGGAGGTAGAGTTTTATTCTCATCTCCTCTGGCTGCTGTATTATTGTATGCAATATCCACATTCCAGAAGGGTTTTTTTTTTTTTTCAATTCAGAACAAATTAAAGTTAAGATGAACTACTCCTGGATTAAGAAGCCCCAGAAGCTCAAGGGAGTTCTGAATTCCCCCTTTAGCATCCTGTTCACAACACTATGCTCGTCATCTAGGAAATGGCCCATTGCCCCCAAATGTCACCATTTTTGTTTGTCACTTGATTTGCATACACACATGGATGGCTCTCCGCTTCTGTGTGGGGTGCTATCAGCGTATCCCCAAATCCACGCTTTCTTTATACCAACACTGTCCCAGCACTTAGTAGTGTGAACCCCGAGGGGAAAAAAAAAAAAAAAAAAAAGACACCTATTAAGAATGGCTCCTGGTGGCTAACTGGGCTCAAATTAAAACACACACCACGGAACCAGCAGCCATTTATGCACAGGCCTTCTCACTCAAACTGCACTTCATGGAGAAGCCAGTGCGGAACTGCCTACCTACACTGTGTTTCTGCCAGCCGAGCCAGCCCTTAGAAAGGAGTTCCTGGAATCCTACTTCAACCAATAGAACTGAGACTTTCCCCATTCCATCAGAGCTGTGCAGATCCAGCCAATCAGAGTGGCTCTATTCTGACCAATCAAGACAGTTTGGTGCCTTTGAGACCAATCAAACTGTGAGGATTTGAAGTTCTCATTTGCATGAGGACTAACCAATCAGTGGCTAGGAGTGGTTCACATGGAAGCCACCCCCACTTCCTTTGTTCTCCAAACACATACCAATGATAGGCAAAACATCTTTTAAACACAGCTGAAATGCATAACCATCTCAACATCAAGATAAGCATGTCTTCAAACCAGAACCGGATACAAACATAAAGATATTATCATATAAAGCCACAGGTGTACCAGGCAGTCATATCATTGTCTGTGTAAATGGCTTCCCCTGGGGTAGAGCTCCCATGGGTCCAGGAGGCCAAAAGTGCTCCAGAGAGGGCAGTATCTGGACCAGGTTGTTAATAAAACAGCCAATAGGAGCTGTGAAAAGATTTAGAACACTGTTCAGGACTGTGCTTGGCGTTGAGTGACATATCTGCCGGAGTAAACATTTGTCATTTGTGACTACTTAATATTTTGACCACCTTCCTCACATGGTGACAATTCTCTATAGTAAGTCTTGCTTTCCCAAAGGGGAAGCCAGAAAATCTGCATCCCTGGAATTCCCTGGAGCTAGGCTGCAGACACACTCCTCTTCCATGCCAATCAGATGAGTCTCCGTGAGGGCGTGGACTTGATAGTGAGCAATGTGTCATGTCCTGCAAAATTCATAGGTTGAAAGCCTAACCATCAAAATGACTTGTTTGGAAATAGGGGCTTAAAGGAGGCAATTAAGGAGGTTACAAGGTGGGATCTTAATCCAATAGGACGGATGTCCTTATAAGAAAAGGAAGAGACACCAGGGATGTCTGAGCACAGAGAAAAGGTCATGTGAGGACACGGGGAGAAGGAGGCCATCTGTGAGCTAAGGGGAGAGGCCTCAGGGGAAACCAGCCCCGCTGACCCCTTGATCTTAGGTGGCTGAACTGTGAGAAATACATTTCTTTGATTGAGGCCCCAGTCTGTGTCCTATGTCAGCAGAACTGACCAGCACCCAAGGTGACACAGCACCCCACGTGTGGCAGAGACACCTCTCCCTTCAGGAGCTGGCCGTAGGGGAGGTGCTGGTATCAGTTCTGAAGGTCATCAGGAAGAAGTGGAGGTGGTGCTGCTGTTAGCATAGCACCTGCGATGTTGTTGGGCGTTGCTCCTAGTCATGTAGTGCCAGAGCTTAGCATTCTAGCCCTGCCCAAACCCTCCAGTTACCCCATATCTATATATATAAAAGCCAAAGCAACCGAACCACCGAACAACTAGTCAACCGGTCGCTATGATGCACACTGACCACCAAGGGGCAGACACTCAATGCAGGAACTGCCCCCTCATGGTCAGTGTGCTCCCACAGCGGGAGCCCCACTCAGCTGAATGACGGGCACCAGACACAGGGCTCATGGCTGGCCACCGCAGCCCAGAGATCACATTGGAGCGGCAGTGAGTCTACGAAGCGGTGGCATCAGCAGCAGGTGCAGCGGGGCCAGGATGAGCAGGAGTGGCAGGCAGGAGTGGCAGGCAGCGTTAGACAGCTGGTTTCCGCCCGATCCCCTCAGGCTATGCCAAGGGACCCCACCAGTGCATGAATCCCTGCACCAGGCCTCTAGTCCTTTAATAAATACATTTTTCTGTTTGAACATGTCATTTGCAACTAGTAATCCTAATCAATAAAGAGATTTTTCTGGAGAAGATAGTGTTGGAGGAAACCTGATTATAGTGACTTAAGCATGAGCAATGTTTGTCATGTACCATGTAGTCTTGAGGTGGGCAGTCCAGGGTGGACGATTCAGCCTGCTCTGTTGTCCTTACTGTGTGGCTTTGTCCTCAATGTCTTCTACATCAGGGTCAGCAAACTCTTTCTAAAGGGGCCAGAGAGTGGCTGTGGCCCAAAGGTCTTTGTCATAGCTGCTCCACCCTGCCATTTTCGCACAAAATCAGACACAGGCTATGTAAAATGGGCATAGCTGTGTTCCAATAAAAGGTGGTTCACAAAAACAGGCAGCAGCTGGAATTCGGCCCTCGGGCCGCAGTTTGCTCATCTCCTGTTCTACATTCACAATTCAGGAAGGAGGAGGAGGGCTTATGGCTTATCGGCCAGAGCTGTCATAGACTGCCCCTCGCTGCAAAGGCAGGTGGATGATGGAGCGTGTTTAGTATGTACAGCCTTCAGAGCAGGGCTTCCCAAATGTTTTCATGCCTGTCACACAGAGAAGATGATACTGTGCAGCATATAGGCGTGAGTGGTTGATGCTACCTACTGCAGAAGCATGTGCCCAGGGGCAGTGGCTACCCCAAGACCCACCTGCTGGCTCAGGGCTGGCGGGAGCAACCTCTCCGCATACCTGTGGCACATTTGTATTCTGTGGCCATACGCTCTACTCTGGAGAAACATGTGCAAGAAGGAAGGCTGCAGGGCCCCGCAGATGCCCCGATGTGTGCACAGACTCAGGAGCTGCATCTACAATAATTTATAAAATGGAAACTCCCAGAAAGAATAGGAAACCTGGTTTTAATCAAATATCTATTCTAAATTTTGATTGCAAATATCTCTACAAATAGGACAATTTTAAAATGTTTTCATAACAAGGTGTGATGCTTATTCTGGTGCTTACTGGGAAGTAGAGTTGACTCTTCAAATTGTAGTTTATTCATCAGAAATAAGGGTGTGTTTTTTTTTTGTATCCCAGGAGTGGCTGTGACAAGACAACCCAGCACGGGCCAAAACCACAAAGCTCCATATTTTTGGACCAGTGTGGATACTAAAAATAATTCCAAACCCTGAAAGCCTTCCCTCTGCCTAGGCGCAGCTCCTGTTTTCTCTGATCCCTCTAGGTCCTGTCCGTCCTTTTGTACTCAAGTCCCTGGCTCTGTCTGTCCTTTGGGTTTCCTCCCTGTTACTGAGACACAAGGTGTGCCCCAGAGCTGCCTTGGCCATAACTGGAGAGATGTTTCCTGACACGCCTTTGAACTTTTCAGTGTGCCTGCCTGGTATTTGCTGGTGGTTGCAGATAACGGGCTATTTGCTAAATGGTTCTTCAACCAGAAAGATGAGTATTGTTTACTTAACAAGAAGCCAGGAAGTGGGTAGCACGGGAGTTGGTTTGGCAACTCAATAACGTCACCAAGGACCAGACTCTTTCTGCTGTCCTCGGTAGGACAGGTATGTTTTCCTTTGTGGACACAGCATGAGCTTCTTGTCACACTGTCCAAAGCATGAAGGAAGAGGTGTCAGAGGTTTTCTCTTCCTCCATCGCTTTAATATAAGAGGAGAAACTCCCGCTGTGTTTCCCCATACATCTCAGGCAGCATGGGCCACATGCATGACCTTGAATTAAATAATGGCAAGGAGAGAGACTGGCAAGAATGGCTCTTAGACCAATCATGATTCAACCCCCATGACTGAGCACGCCATTGACTAGACAGTGGGGTTCCATGAGCAAGAAAGGAGGGATGGTTACTGGTTAGGTAACCAACAGCCCCATCATCTCTCCTTCAGAGCTATGAGTCACCTTCCTTAATGCCTTTTCCTTACAGGTGGACCAAGCTTCCTGAGAGCAGTAGAGGTCCTGCCTTCTCTGTCCTTATTGACCCCTCTTGAACTCCTGTCCCAAGGGAGGCTAAATAGAAGTTTTAAAAAATACGTGTTCTTTTTGGAATACTATCCAGCAATAAAAAAGACAAAGTACAGATATACAAAACAACATGGATGAATACCACCAATAAAGTTATGTTGAGTACATCATGCGTGATCCCACTTATAGTAATATCCAGAACCAGTAAAGATATTTTAAGATGAAAAAGGTCAGAACAGTGGTTACCACTAGGAGTGTGGGGATTACCTGAGAGGGGACACAAAGAAGCTTTCTGGGAGAAGGGAAATGTCCTATTTTGTGATAAAGTGTGGATTGGAAGAGCAAATCATTTGTCAAAAGTGTCCTAGAAGCTGCATTCATTCCAGTACATTTGACCTAAGTAACTGAGTGGGGAGAGAGATGACACAAGAATGGCGGAATGTTGCTAATTATTGGAACTGGTTGACAGGACTATGAGGTTTATTATCTTTATTCTGTTTCTTTTACACATTGAGTTTTTAAAATAAAATAAAAAGTATTTTCTTCTATCTCCTTCATTCCAACTTGATCTTTAGTGTGCATCTCCTCTTTCTGAGACTTTTCTCCAGAAAGGGGCCTGGTCAGCTTCCTTTGCTGCCCCTGTGAGTGTCGGGGCGGCTGGGCCAAGGCCCAGGTACAGGCTCTGCCTCCACCACACCATGAACCTTGTCTTTGCAATTTGTAATCTTTGAGCTCCTTGAAATAGAGATGGCCCCTTCTCTGAGTGCCTAGCTTCTAGTACAGAAAGCCCTGGTGAGAGTGGATGCTCACCCAATGTTTGTGAATTAATAATTTAATGCAAGAGTTGACTCTTCAAATGGTCATAATAGGCTGTAAACTTTTCAAAAAATAAGTCTATTATAGACAGAACCCAATTTATAAATGAATTCTACTCCAGATATTGAGTTATTAACTAGACTTTTTTCTTATCCTATCTAATAAAAGAGAAACATGCAAATTGACCGTACCTCCACTACGCCCACAGGCCACGTCCACCAGCCAATCAGGAGCGAGTATGCAAATTAACCCAACAAACATGGGGGCAGCTACAGAGCTGGAGCAAGCAGGAGGCTTGGCTTGCCCCCAGCGATGGAGGAAGCCAAGCTTCCTGCCCGCCCTGGCCTGCCCTGGCCTCCACTCAAGGCTACAAAGTTTCAATTATAGAAGATAAATAAATCCCAGATCCCAGGGCCTCCGCTTGGGTTGCCGGGGGGCATGGCCGGCCTGCAAACCACTACAGGTTCCTCGCTCAGGCCACCCCACACCCCAAGGGAACCCCCACCCTGATCTGGGACACCCTTCAGGGCAAACCAGCCGGCCCCCACCCGTGCACCAGGGATCTATCCTATATAATAAAAGAGTAATATTCAAATTGACCATCACTCCAACACACAAGGTGGCTGCCCCCATGTGAACACAAGATGGCCACCACAAGATGGCCAGCAGGGGAGGGCAGTTGGGAGGGACCAGGCCTGCAAGGGAGGGCAGTTGGGAGGGACCAGGCCTGCAAGGAGGGCAGTTGGGGGTGATCAAGCCTGCAGGGGAGGGCAATAAGAGGTGACCAGGCTGGCAGAGGAGGGAAGTTGGAGGCAACCGGGCCTGCAGGGAAGGGCAGTTGAGGGGGACCCAGGCCTGCAGGGGAGGGCAATTGGGGGGGACCAAGCCTGCAGGGGAGGACAGTTAGGGGCAATCAGGCTGGCAGGGGAGCAGTTAGGCATCAATCAGGCTGGCAGGGGAGTGGTTAGGGGGTGATCAGGCTGGCAGGCAGAAGCGATTAGGGGCAATCAGGAAGGCAGGCAGGTGAGCAGTTGGGAGCCAGCAGTCCTGGATTGTGAGAGGGATCCCAGATTGGAGAGGATGTAGGCTGGGCTGAGGGACACCCCCCACCCTGTGCACGAATTTCGTGCACTGGGCCTCTAGTTGGGATATAATCGACATGTGACATTATATTCAGATTTACAAAATAATGACTCGAGTCCTCTCGGTCCGACATCTTGGTGAGGCAGCAGTGGAGCCCTGCTCTCGAAGTTTCCCTGTGCCTCCGCGGATGACAAGAAGAAGAAAGATGCTGGAAAGTTGGCCAAGAAAGACAAGACCCTGTGAATAGGTTGGGGGTCAGGCCAAAAAGAAGAAGTGGTCCAAAGGCAAAGTTCTGGTCAAGTTCAATAACCTGGTCTTGTTTGGCAAAGCCACATATGACAAGCTCTGTAAGGAAGTTCCTAACTACAAGCTTACAACCTCAGCTATGCTCTCGGAGAGACTGAAGATTCACAGTTCCCTGGCCAGGGCAGCCATTCAGGAACTCCTCAGTAAAGGACTTATTAAACCAGTTTCAAAGCACAGAGCTCAAGTAATTTAACCAGAAACACCAAAGGTGGAGATGCCCTAGCTGTTGGAGAAGATACATGAACAACAGGTCTTATCAGCTGAACATTTTGAAAAACACAACTTCGTTAAATAAATAAAAAAACAAAATAATGATTCAATATTTTTATACACTGCTAAATGATAATCACAATAAGTATAGTTACCATCCATCACCATACAAAATTACAAACATTTTTTGGCTTTATTGATGAATTTCTCCTGAGTGGTAAAGTTTCCAGATCAGCTACAAAGATGGTGGCTTACTACTAATCATAACACGTAACATTGTCACCATGAAAAATACTTCTTTGGTACCTTATACTTTTCATCACTAAGGGTGGTTGCAGAATTTCTATCCAGAAAAGGGCTTGAAGGCCTTGTCTAGAAGCAGCATTTGTTTTTGCTTAGGTTGCAATCTAAGTGGCTCATGTTGAATGTTGAATGAACACACTGATGTTTGCCCCTAAGGCAGCTGGGTGTGGCATGCATGCAGGGCCTGCAGGTGTTTCTAGATCTAACAGACAACCCTGGCCATTGCCACTGGGCTGGGCCTCAGGCAGGAGCAATGGAGGCTTGTTCCAAGGGTAGTCAAGGAAAGCTCTCCAACAGATGGAGGTAGGACTTATTGCCTACTGAATGTTCACATGTGTTTGCTATGTACTAGGGGTTTGATATACATCATCTCATTTTACTCTCACAAATTGTGCAAGTGAGAATGACATGAATATTTCCTTTTACAGAGGGGAAGCGGGGGTTTGCAGTATGATTCTTCCCTGTATGGTTCTGTTTGGAGATAATAAAGTGCACTAACTCACTTATGACCTCTAACACCCAGTGACTCAGGGTCCAAATCCTCACTGCTACTGAGAGAACAGAGTCCTTCCTGTGCCCAAGCTCAGTTACTGCTACACTGCAGCTACTGCTGTGGAGGCCAAAAGTCCCACCCCACAGCCTGTAAGAGGCAAGGAAGCCAAGCTCTGAGAGTGTCTTCCATGCATGCTGATGGGCCACGCATGGCTCTGTCACTGTCCACTCATGGAGGGAGACCCAGTGGATTTATGGCCTGTGGGTGCTCTAGCAAAATACCCAAATAGAGTGGTTTAAAACAATACAAAATATTTTTCTAGAGGTCAGAATCCAGAAATCAGTTTCCCTGGGCTAAAATCAAGGTGCTGGGCTAAATTCCTTCTGGAAGCTCTAGGGGAGAATCCGTTTCCTTATCTTTCCAGCTTCTGGAAGCCCATTCCCCCATCATTCCACCACCTGCTCTGTTGTAGCACCTCCCACTGCTGATTGTGACCTTGTTGCCTCCCTCACAGGATTCTTATGATTATATTTAGGCCCTATTGGGATAATTAGGGTAACCTTCCCATCTCAAGATCTTCACCTTAGTCATATCTGCAAAGTACCCTTTTACCATGTGAGGTAACCTTTGCAGGTTTCCAGGATTGGGCAGTAGACACCTTCAGGAGCCATTATTCAGCTGACCCCACCCAGAATTCACCCAAGGAGCCAGGGTCCAGGGGCAGGATCAATAGGCCAAGTAAAAAATTCACATGGAAATGTAAACTTCAAAATATTGAAAGTATAGAAGAGACAAACCATCCACTGCCACATGAACAAAGCAACACCTTTGATTTTTTTCCTGTTTCCCCTCTTGTCATTGGCTCAATGCAGACATGCTTTTATGTAATCACAGTATCAGATGAATACAATTTTCTGTGCTGCTTTTTTCACTTAATATATATTTTAAAGTATTTGTAATTATAACTGAGAACCTGTTTTAAATTATTTTTAACATAAGGAAGGTAAGATACTTCTTTAAAACACTAGGGACCACTGAGAATAACAGAGTGCAAAAGGATTGTACCCCTGTGTTCTTGCCAGGACCACTATCATCATTCCTGCCCTAAAGTCAACATTAGGGCCCCAGCCCCAGTCCTCTGACGTTATGCCCCTGGACAGTCTGAGATGCTTTAAATAGAAAGCTTTAGAAATGTCTCATTTCTCCAGAGAGGACATACAGATGGTCAATAGACATATGAAAAAATGATCAACATCACTAATCATCAGAGAAACGCAAATTAAAACCACAATAAGCTACCACTTCACACCCGTCAGAATGGCCATCATCAATAAATCGACAAACAACAAGTGTTGTCCAGGATGTGGAGAAAAGGGAACCATTGTGCACTGTTGGTGGGAATGCAGATTGGTGCAGCCACTGTGGAAAATAGTATGAAGGGGAGCTCACTGTATGGGAGAACATATTTGGCAATGATACATCTGATTAAGGGTTAATATCCAAAATATATAAGGAACTCATACAACCTAACAAAAGGAAAATAAACAATCCAATTAAAAAATGGGCAAAGGACCTAAATAGACACTTCTCCAAAGAGGACATAGAAACATATGAAAAGATGCTCAAAGTCAGTGATCATCAGAGAGATGCAAATTAAAATGACCATGAGGTATCACCTCACACCTGTCAGAATAGCTACGATCAATAAAACAACAAATGACAAGTGCTGGTGAGAATGTAGAGAAAAGGAAACCCTAGTATACTGCTGGTGGGAATGCAGACTGGTGCAGCCATTATGGAAAAAAGTATGGAGTTTTCTAAAATAATTAAATATGGAACTGCCATTTGACCCAGTCATCCCACTCCTAGGAATACATCCTAAGAAACCCAAAACACCAATCAGAAAGAATGTGAACCTCTATGTTTATAGCAGCACAATTTACAATAGCTAAGATCTGGAAACAGCCCAAGTGCCCATCAGTAGATGAGTGGATAAAAAAACTGTGGGACATTTACACTGTGGAATACTATGCAGCAGTAAAAAAGAAGAACCTCTTCCCCTTTGAGACAGCATGGAGGGACCTGGAGAGTATCATGCTAAGTGAAATAAGTCAGAGAAAAACAAGGATCACATGATCTCACTCATATGTGGAATCTAAGCAACAAAATAAACTGATGAACAGAGTGGATCCAGAGACATGGAAGCATGGAACAGAGTGTGGAATCTCAGAGGGAAGGTGGATGGGTAGGAGGTAATCAACCAAGGACCTTGAATGCATATATACATGGCCCATGGACACAGACAATGGGGTGGTAAGGGCCTGGGGAGGGGTGCCGGGGCAGGCTGGAGGGGGTCAATGGGGGGAAGGAGGGGACATCTGTAATACTTTCAACAATAAAGAATTCAAAAAAAAGAAAACAGTATGAAGGTTCCAAAAAATTAAAAATGGAGCTGCCATCTGACTCAACAATTTTACTTCTGGGTATTTATCCAAAGAAATACAAAATACTAATTAAAAATATATGTACCCCTATGTTCATTGCAGCATTGTTTACAATAGCCTAGATATGGAAGCAACCTAGGTGTTCATCGATAGACAATTGAATAAAGAAGATGTGGTACATATGTACAATGGAATATTACTAAGACATAAAAAGAATGAAATTTTGTGACAACATGGATGGACCTAGAGGGTATTATGCTAAATGAAATACATCAGACAGAGAAGGATAAAAGCCATATAATTTCACTTACATGTGGAGTCTAAAAAACAAAATAAATGAACAAACAAAACAGAAACAAACTCATACAGACAGAAGACAAACTGATGGTTTCCAGATGGGAGGGGGAGGAGTGGGTATAAAAGGTAAAAAAGATTAAGAAGTACAAATTGCCAGTTATAAAAACATGGGTGTAAAGTACAGTATAGGGAATAGCATTATAACTATGTATAGTGTCAGATGGGTACTATATTTATTGGGGGGGGGATCACGTTGTACGTCATATAAATGTCTAATCACTATGTTGTACACCTGAAACTAATATAATATGGTATGTCAACTGTAATTGAAAAATAATTTTTTAAAATGTGTCTAACCCTTCCCTATCATTTGTAATCCCTTTGCTTTCTGCTGATGCAAAGGACATGTAGGAGTCACATGGATGGTGGGGAAGAGAAGAGGAAATAAATACATTAGAGGGAACACTGAGCAGACACCAGCCTGTGTATTAGTATAAATTTATTTCTGAACTCACCCCAGCCCAGCAGCTGAGCCATTAGAAGGCTGTCATGCTGGCTGACTGTTTGGGCCTCTCTTATACTTGAAGTATTTCCTGCTGAAACAGCAGCTGCATATGCCCCCCACCGAGAAGGAAAAAACAGCCAGCATTAAAAATGGCCTGAAAGTTTACTCAGTTCTTGCATCCAAAGGTTATTCTGAATCTATTTTCTCGTGTTAATCCTATCAAGGTAAAGCAGGAGCAACTTTGACTGCCTAAGAAAAAAGCCCAACCCAACCCGTGGGCCTGTGGTTTCAATAATTAGCTCAATGTGCTAATGAGAGTCTTTAGGGAGAACAGCAATAATTAATGGGTGAATTTCACTTTAATAAATGTATAAGCAATTTTCTAAATGCAGATGGCCGAGTCCGCCCTGATGGCTGCACCTAGAGCCACTCAATATGGTAAGTGTCTGAGGAAAGTGGTTAATTTGTAAAATGCTCCATGATCCTGATTAGAAGAGAAATAATGCTTATGTTTGCTTTCCAATGTATTATTCATCTCACAGTCCAACAACGCCATCCTCACCCCCGCTGCCCCCCATCACAGTGTCCTAAGGCTTTTTGTTGCTCTATTGTCCTAAATGGGAAGACACCTATCTCCCTCCTGGGGGGCGGGGGGTGGGTAACTGGGCTCCCCCGTCTATGAGCTTTCTCTCACAGTTTCTATTCCCAAGGCCAGCCCGGGTCTTTATCTTCTCTCTCTGAAAACCCTAAAGGGCCAGACTATGGTCCAAGTGAGATCACTGGCACTGTTTAGAGAAGGTGCCTTCCAGGAAATATGACACTCCATAGCCATCGTTTCTCTAAGAACTAATTTGCTAGTAGTTGGTTATAGACATTTACAAACACCAGTGATAAAAAAGTAAAAATACCAGTGATGACAGGGAGCTAGGAGAAGAAGTGAATTCCTGTCTTCTTTGAACCAACCCTGAGGGTCAGCTTTGTCTTCCGATGTCACGGGTGAACCTGGGCTCTGATTTGAATCGGGATTTCGAGGCCCGTGGAGCTGCTCTTGCCAATGGATTCAGCACTTCCTTGGGTGCCCCTGTTGGGAAGACACAGCTACAATGCAATCAAACTGATTTGCAGCAATGGACCTGAAAAATTACAATAAGTCAAAATCCATAATGAGCCTTATTGTGACAGTAAGATCTGTTTAACATATTCTCTATTAGCTAGACTCAAACTGATTGCAAACTCCAATGAAATGGAAATGCTTAGGCCTGTGATTTGGTGTTTTAAGAATCAAAATGGGAAAGTGCTCCCGCTCATTGCTATTGCTTAGGGAAAAGATGAACGACAAGAACACCTGTTTGTGCCTGGAGCAGGCTCCTACTGCACTGGGCGTTTCTCACTCACCGGAGACCCTGGTCACCGTCGTGCACCCCACACACCTGCACTGATACTCAGGAGATGACTGAGGAACTGCAAGTGCATCTGAACAGGCCCGCCTCACTGGTGTTTGTCTGACACGCCTGAAGGGGAGGTAAGGTGCCACATTCAAGGGACACTTTCATGTACATGAAGTGGAATATTTTTGCCTTCAATATACAATGAGTAGCAAACTAAGTTAATTAGATGCTACGATTTGATAAATAGACTCTGAATCCAGCACAAAAGTCCAAAGCAGTCACAGAATCTGTATGGTCCCAGAATCACAGGGTTTTACTAAGAATCAGAGTGGGATTTGGGCTGTCAAGTTTTCATAGATGAGAAGAGGTTGGGGGACTTGCTCAAAGCTGCTGGATAAAGCAGCTCCCTACCTACAGACAGCCAGACGGCGTTCTTCAAGACCCATGGGGAAGCTGAGAGCTGCCTGCTGGCTTTTTTCTTGCCAACCCCCCTCTGGGCCATCATCGCTGTGGGCTTGGCTGGATTCTAGTCTTGGGAGTAAGTAGGCTGTTAAATTTAGACAAGGGCAACAGTTAGCAAAGTGAAGAAGCCAGTATGGCCATGTCAGCATGCACAGCAGCTCTACCAGATGTAATTGATGTGTCTGCTGGAGCCACCCTCCTAATTCATGGATCCTGGGAAGGCAGGAGAGCAGTGATCTGTGTCTCATTTTATAAGGAAGCTTAAGAAGAGACATTCAGGCCTGATTCCCTCCCAGGATATTGGTTATTGGGAATTGAATCTTTTTTTTTTTTAAGTGCTTAGAAAATTCCTGCTGAAGAGTTAGAAGAGTGTGTGAAGGGCCAGGAGCACACAAACCCTCTGGACACGGGGCAGAGGCCCTGACTAAACCAGGTGAGCCCCTCTTCTCTGTTATGGGAAAGCAAGGACCACTGACAGTCAGCCTCCATGGCTGGGGCTGAGTCGTGGGCTTTATGGTCTATTCTGAGAAGCCCTCTTACCCATATGGCATTGAGATGGAGACTGAATTACTCCTGTGGCGATGTTAAAAATACCAGAGGAATTGTGTAGACCCTGTACACCCTCCACTGGGTGTGCCAACTGGAGATTTTCATCTCTTAAGTGATTCATTCGTTTATTCAATAGATCTTTAATTGATCACTTTTTTTTTTTTTTTTTTTTTTTGCCAGAGACTAGTGTTGGCAATAAGATAGTGAGGAGAGTGGATTCAGGTCCTGTCTGCATGGAGGGTACAGTGTAGCAGTGGAGAGCAAGTAAAAGGATAATCGCCATTATAGATCAATAAGGTAACACACCCCGAGCTTTGTTATGGGAATGGTGGTGGTGGTGCCTTGGGTGTTCATGGGATAGGTGGGACTAGCTGAGCCAGCAGGTGCAGGCTCTAGATAGCTGAGAGATCTTACAGTCAGAATGCCCAAGATTACTGTCTTGTCCCTGCCACTCACCTGTTCTGTGACTTTGGGTAAGTACACGGAACATGTGTGAGCCTGTAAGCTATACAGCACCCATGGTAACTGTTGGCTGGCCAAGAGTTCTTGGCCAGAAATTCAGTTTGTTGAGGGAAATTCAGTTTATTCCGTTAACAATAACACCAGTCTAAGCAGCAGAGAGGGCCTGGGTGTCTGTCACAGGTACATGGTAGCGGAGTTCACAAAGTAAGGCTGGTCTCGGGCAGGGCGGTCCTGCAGGTCAATGGGCTGGTCCCTGACCTCAGGCCTGACCCTAAGGCTCTGTTTTGCATTTCCTGAGACAGTTAGATGGGGAGTACTTGGGGCATCAAGAGAGACACTCCTGTGTTGGAAGCTATTATACATTCTGAAATCAGAAAGCTTTCCTAACTTTTTCTTCTTGCTCTCCTCTAGGCAGAATTAGCTCAATCCAGGTCACATTCACTCCTGTCCGTGAGCCCCGCTATTCAGAGGAAGACAGGCCCATATTCTTTTCTCTATCTTCTCACTGGAAGCATAAGAGGTGGTTCACCTGTCCTGTGCATGTCTGTAGGAGAGTTTAAGTTCATAGTTTAGGTTTTAGAGTGCAATCTGAGCCCATTAGAGAGAGATTGGGCTCCTGACATACACGGAAAACAGTGCATTAGCCTATTTCCTTCCCGTAAAGACCTGTAAAAGCCAGTGTGATTTGTGCAGAATGAGGCTGATGCAGCCAGCCATTGGCTTGGGAAACCCCAGAGGCCCAGACAAGGTCAAAGAAGGGCTGGATGGGGGCAGGTGAAGGAACAAAGTTCTGTGCCTGATATGAATGTGAACTACTTTATCTTAATACTCATAGTCATCAGATGGGTTCCCCATGAGACCCATTTTATGGATGGGGAAGCTGAGGCTCAAGCCATTTGCAGAGCCAGTTGGGAAGGAGGTGGTGGAGCCGGCTGCTGCTGACTCCCACTAGGAGTGGAGCAGCCCCAGAGGGGAAAGTCTCTGGGGAGACAGAGCCTCACAAGCAGCCCCACGGGGTTCAAATCCTGCCTCTGCACTCACCAGCAGTCTTGGGTAGGTTCTTTTTTTTTTTTTTAATATATTTTATTGATTTTTTTCACAGAGAGGAAGAGAGAGGGATAGAGATCGGTGAGAGAGAAACATCTATCAGCTGCCTCCTGCACCCCCCCCCCGCCCCCACTGGGGATGTGACCGCAACCAAGGTACATGCCCTTGACTGGAATCGAACCTTGGACCCCTGAGTCCGCAGGCCGACGCTCTATCCACTGAGCCAAACCGGTTTCGGCTTGGGTAGGTTCTTGAACACAGTCCTTGACTTGTGTGATCTCAGTTTCCTCATGTAAGTAACCTTGCTTCACAGGACAGTGTGGGAAATAAAAGCAGAGAATGCACCAATGTGCTTATCCCAGCACCTGTGTCTTGGACTAAATAAGGGAAAATACAAAAACAAACAAACAACCCCCCCCCCACACACACACACACACAAAAGCCAAGTGTCCCGGAGCCATCTCCAGCTGCCCTAAAAGCCTTGATGTGGGGAAGCTTTAGTCTGCTCAGCATAGGTCCAGGCAGGGGTAGACAGCACATGGAACAGCAGCTTCCAGCTCATTCCCCGGACTTTTGCCTTGGGATTCCTGGCTTCCTCATCTAGGAGCAGGGGTAATTGCGTGGCCCACCCTTTGGGGAAACTTTGAGGATCATTCATAATTATTTAGAACGCTTTGAGCGCTCAGGGTTAAGGTTGATCATGATGATGATCATCGCTAGGACACTGTGTCTAATGAACTCATCATATGTTTTGCCTAGGAACCACATCTTCGAAAATCATTATTTGTAATTTTGCAAATAGGATGGCCCCAGCCTGATCAGCTGCCAGCCAGGAGACTTACAGGAAGACCCAGGAGGGCCCTGTACTGAGTCTCTGAGCATCCCAAAGGTGGAGTGGGGACAAACCACCTGCTTGAGAGTCCCTTGCTTCTGAGTCAGTAGTTACCACACAAATATAGATGCTGGAATCAAAATAGCTCTTTCTAAGCTGCTGAGAACCAGTTGGCACCCTCCTTCTCTCCCTCTTCCAGGTCCGTGGTCCACCTACATGTTACCTCTTCCCAAATCACTGCAATCAGGATGCTCACCTGAATGTTCTTTGAAAGAGCACTTATTATCAAATGCTAACTGTTCTAGGAGCTGTGGAAGGAAGCTTTTTCCTCCTCGGCTGCTCAGAGGCTGTTAGGGCTGTGGTTGCAGAGAAGGAAGAAGCAGATCATTTGAGATGGGGGGTAGGAGGGATGGGAGAGGGAGACAAGTTGTGGTGACTCTGATGTGGATTTGAGGGGGTTGCTGAAGGCCACTTGCCTTCTTTAAGGGGCTTGGTGGCCCCAGGAGGCAGGAAGCATGCCTTCTTTTTAGAGGAGCTCCGATTTCGCAACCCCAGCACCCAGCTGGTCTACCAGTCACTATGGTTTGCAGCTGGTGGAGGGAGGAGAGCAAGGGATGCTCATGGAGAGGTGAGTGGGGACCACAGATGCACGCACACACACCGAGTGGGGTGCCTGCCCTGGTGTAGAGAAGAGTGATCCTGTGGGAAGGACACAGGGAGGGACCCAAGACACCAGCAACACCTCTGCCACTTGGCTCCTGCGTCTCAGCTGGCCATGGGAAGAGTTCACCGCAAAGGTCGCTTCTGGCTGACTCCATCGTCTCTGTACCTTGCAGATACCATGTTAAGAAGCTGGTGCAAATCAAAGGTCATGTGTGATGTGGATCCCAAGATGCTTCCAGAATCGCTATGCAAGCTGCACCTGTTCCCCTTTGGGTCCTCGTTTTGCCTCTTCTTAGTAGCTCTGTTGTTGCCTGAACTCCTTACAGGCTCCAAGTTCTTTGGAAATCCAACAGTGTGCTAGGGTCTGCTATTTACCGATAATCTGGAGGCTTCCTGAGGCAGAACTGAAACCAGCACTTAAAGGGGAAAGATGGTGGGACTGGGCTCTGGAGATCTCTGAGTGGTATCCACGGAGTGGTCTGCTCACATGCCCTGCATTGGAAGGCAACATGGCCTTGGGAACCCTGTGTGCTACCCTGAGAGGCCTCATGAATCATCTCCACCTTGTTATTAATTCAGCTTACACAGCTCCTGACTGGGCTGCTGCCCGATGCAACGTTTTCAATGTACCTCATGTATGAGGAGCTCAAGAGAGCATAATGTGTAACTACGTCTTCTTAACAAGTCACTCACTGCATTGTGAGGGACAATTCTTTCATTGATGTCTGATTGAGGAAAAGTAGACCTCTGCTATGGAGAGTCTCTGAGTAATTTTGTCCTAAAACAATGACCTAGAAGCAATCAACGGCAAGCCCTGTTAGGGAAATGGGGCTTTCCATGGGTGGCTTTGAACAACTCAGAAGTCATAGACCCAAGTGATGGACAAATTCCCAGGTTCAGACCCACTAGGTAGTCTGAATACTCTGAATGCCACTTCTCCAAGCCCAATGGTGCTGAAGAGGACTTCCCCAGTGTGGCCTCCCGGGAGGGATTGGGGCACACTCCAGTGCCATCTGTTGGTGATCATGCAGCAAGTTTGAGGGTGTTCTCTGCAGAAGCTTTTTACCTGTGGGGTTTATTATCCTGCTTGGAGCTCCTTTAAATGATGACAATCCATGCCAGCATTGTTGCCTCTGGTCTGTTTACTCCCAGCTCTCTTTAGGGAGGAAAAGGCTGGAAACTGTGTCCTAATGGCCAATTAGTCCTAATGCTGCGTAGTGTTGACTGTTTAGTTACCACCATATTGTGTACAAAACTAATTGTGCTGAAAGCAAATGAATGGTCAGGAAACAAACAGGCTACTAGAAAATAATTACTTGGAGTGTCTCTCTTTAGTACCTGCGCAGCAGATTTCATTATCGTCAACAGCCTCTAAGCTGCTCGAAATAGTGGTATTTGTCATTTTCATAGAAACTTGATAATGACATTAATTTATCTTAATGGCCTGTTCTATTGTTATAAATAGTAAAATTAGCTTAAATTGTCTTGCTTTGGCTGGTTTTGGATGGCTGCAGAGGCCCTGCGGTAGCCGACGAGTAGATAATTTGGTGTGCTTGACAGATTTCCAATAATTTGTTATGTGGAACATGAGTAATGCTAGTACCATTAATGTTCATTTTCCTCTAAATTCATTACTGCCCTTTTCCCTTTTATCTTTTTTAATGTCTGGGCCATTTTTCTATATTTCAAGTGGAGCTACAGAGCCTGTTCATATTCAGCCGGCTATTAACATTCTGCACATAGCGAACCTCCCCCAGAAACGGCTCCTTATGAAATGGTGAGCCTGGTCGCTGTTCAGGACAGAAAAACAGGAGGAATGGGGAGCTTCCTGTATCAGGGCCTGGGTATAATTAAGTCAAATGTAATTTTAAAGAAATTTAAATGTTTTTCATTTTATGGCAAAGGTAAAACATACTCAAGGGAGAATCAAAGAAGGCCTAAACGCATTAATACCACCCGTGCCTCCCTTTTCATATCACCCCTGCTTCAACAACATGTGGCATTTCATCAAAGGTGAGTGGGCAACATTCTCTATTCATCCGATTCTAATTAATCCCCAAAAATGTTGTAACTAGTTTCATTTGTCTAAGCAGATATGTTGACATAATATCTGGGAACAAACGGGAAGACTATCACCAGAAAAACTCGTAGAATTGAGTTTATTCACTTTTAGTTCCAAATCTTTGTCTGTATAGGCTGGGAAAGACCACAGAATCAGTTGCTTCCATCTCTCCCCATTTTCCAAATACATCTCTTCTTTTTTCATGTCACGATATGAAGGCTTCTGAGTAATAAACGGGATGATTAGAGATTTTTTAAATTTTAATAATGTGCATGTTTTGCCTAACAAACATGAAAAAAAAAATGTGTGCAGCCATTATCCTGGACAGGGAAAGGACATAGAGACTCAAAGCTATTTTTTGTGTGGGTTTTTTGTTTGTTTGTTTGTTTTGACAACTTGGGCAGAATGGAGGTTGAAAGGTCAGTGCTTATAGATGCGAATTCTTAGCCTGAGAGCCACAAGCCAGCCCCCGACCTCCATCACCCTAGGTGAAAATGCTCCTCTGGGGTACAGTGAAAATATAAGCATAATTAGTGAGAAATAGGCTATAAAACTGTGTCTTTTAAAACAGTAAACTTAACAGAAAAGAGTTACTTTCTTACGATGCTTTGTTCTCAAGATGAGAGCAATTCTCCTTCCTGTAAATGTGCACAACCCGCCCATGGTCTCACTGGGGTGCTGAGGACGGAAGAGGCACCAAATCTTTAAAATGAGACCCTGGACATTTCTGTCAAACCAAAAGTCCTCAGATGACGACTTTCCCACTGAAATAGCAAATAATCATTTAAATACCTTTTTCTGTTCATGAGACAGAATGATTTCTTTTTTCCACTGATACAAACAGATTTTAAAAGCAGCCTGCTCAATAAGATCACTCAAATGTACTCTCGAGTGTATGCCCGGGCCCTTCAAATCTTGGGGGTGGGGGGTGAGGGGAGATGAAAGATAATGTACTAATAATGTGATGTATCAGAGGGGCAATTCATAAAATATTTATCCTAAAGCAGAAAATGTGTCTATCTGCCTTGTTCATTTATAAAATAATAGTTTAGGGGAATTAGGTACCAGCTAAATCCCTTAGTCAATGTGCTTGGTTTCACTGAGAGTCCATTAGACTAGGTTATGTATCTGCTAGGAAGATGCAGCCTGTCAGTGGAGCATAATGGATCATGAAAGATAAATGGAATTAGGCAATTGAATAATTAGAGTAGTGTCTGCCAGCACAGCTCTAAGTAAAGGGTGCAGGAACTTCCATTAGAAACCTCCATTTCCATGGTTAGAAATCCATTGGGGGAAATTTGGCTGGTGCTGGAAGTTAGTGCTCTTTGGGGAACTAAGGGGAAGACTCTCCCCATGGGTATCCTGGTACCCAAGGCCAATGTTGGGTGATTTAGGAGCCACAATGCTAAGAGGAACTTGAGGTCTGTCCGTATCCCTACCTAAGTAGGTCTCCCATGCACCAGATTTGATGGAACGGAACATTTCCCTGGGGAGGGGCCAGTGTGATCTGCTCCTCTGTCCTCAGGCTTGGAGCACCCAGAGATGCCTTAGGAAAAGGCTTTGCTGTGAATGGTGTGCCCTGGGCTTGTGCCTTATACAACCTTCACAGCAGTGCTCAGCCACCCTTTGAGGGCCACTTCTCCCACACGTGCACAGTGCCTGGCACACAGGGGCTGCTCAACAATATCTGATTAATGAACAAAGAAATTATGACTTTTACTGAATTCAGTGAGAAATGAGAGAAGACAAATTGCAAACAAAGATGGCCCCACCACCTCTGACAATATTAGACAAGACAACCTGACAGCCTTTGACAAGACAAGGTTAGAAGAAGAATAGGTGCCACTTCCCACAGGCCCGTTATGAGAAGAGACTAGGTCTCTGGGTCACTTTTAAGTAACCCCAGAATCTATTCGTGACTCATTAAGCATTTTTTGAGCAGCTACAACATGCTAGGCTATGCCAGGTGATAGCAGTACAAAGATGACTCGCAAGCTCCTGCCTCGAGGGCTCCTGGATCCTGGGGCCCATCCCGATGGAAGAGAGGACTGTTTCAGCGCAGGGGGCCTGTGGAAGGCGTCTCCATGTGCCTGGGGGGCCTGCGGAGTCCAAGGACATTTGTGTGTGGTAAAAACTGCATAAACATGCAGATGTTAATTTCAACTCAACAGCTTCTAGCTCTGAAAACTATTGCTGGAAGGAAAAAAGGTTTTTATTAAAGATGTGAAAATCACCTGGCCTTTGGCTTGGCCTCTTATTAGCGGGGAGACCTTGGGCAGGTCACTGAAGGTCTTTAAGTCCCAGTTTTCTTGGTGTTCATGGAGTTCTAAGAGCCAGCTCACAGGGGCCTGGGGATTGAGTGAGAGGCAGTACACCTGAGTGTGCTGTGAACGCTAAATGTTCACATTCTGGTTATGGCCCTCACTATTGACTGGAAGTTCAAACAAGTTCGTGTAGCTTTTATTCATGAAACACGTTTGAATCAGGTCATGTTGGCCTATTTCATAGAGGAGACTGAGACTTCAGAAGGCTCAGGTATTTGCTCAAGTCGATGGCTGTAACTAATGACATGGAAGGGCCCAAACTCAGGTCTGCTGGGCACAGAGGCCTTGGCAGCAGGTTTTGTTTGGCCCGCACAGAGTGGTCCTGGCACAGCAGGACAGGTGCTGGCTGTGTGTGCGGACAGTCTTCACATGCAAATCCGTGATGTTATGCATAAAAAAAGTAGTGTTCAAAGCCACGAACAAATTCTTAATTATGCACATTTTATATCTCCTGATATGTAATAAAGGGGCCTATTTTCTCCTTTCTTAAAGTAGTAAGTTGGAGGGAAAGTCAGTCCTTCCATGATTTCCAGGGATTTGGGGATGGTGGTGAGCAAAAAGAGGGCGCAAAGCTGCAGGTATAGTAAAATCTTGTTTATAACAGTAACAAGAAAATCAACTGGTGGCATTTGGTGAGTTTTTGTGATAAAAATGTTGTCATCATTATTTTACTGAATACTCATAGCAACCCATGAGGTAAGAATTATTCTAATGTTCTCAGCAAGAAAACTGAGGTTGGGAGGGTGTGGTGGAAGAGAGAGACAGCGGTATATTTTGCTGTTCCTGAAAATAGGCTTCTTCACTCTGTAGGGACCTGGGTGTTATTACTTCTTGGTGAATTCTTACAGTTTTCCAATTAACGAGGAGAGAATGGGGTATTCTCTCCATATGCAGTTTGACATCCCATCAAAGAAGACTGACGGGCCTGGCTTGGGTCACATGCCCTTTCCTGAAGCCATCGCTATGGTCAAGGGAGTTGAGTAATATAATTGACCCAGTGAGAGCTGGGCCCTTAAATCAAACAAACACCCATGTCTTGTTGGAGAGCACAAGAGACTTGTTTGGAAAGTTTGTAAGGAGGACATTCTGAGAAAAGGGAAGTGTGTGAAAGGCCGTCTGCCCTGTTTATCAGAATTCCTACGTAGGAGAGACTTAGGGGAGTGTCGAAGGCGGCACCCCTAATTATTCCTTGACCTTTCCACACAAGCCTGTGCATGTGCAGACCCCCGGGTGTTTACTGGAATCCTTATGCTTAATCCCTGGATGCCTTTGCCTAGAGGACAATTTAAACACGTGTGTCTTCCCAAGATTACTCACCCTACTGATGGTATCAAAAGATAAAAATTCCAATAAAAGCCTAATGAGGCAGGCAATCGAGGCTGCCTGGCTTCTTCAGTTGGGCCGTCCCTTAGCCCTCACCCCCACAGTGAAACTGTGTTGGAGTAATCTGTTCATCCATCATTCAGGGCTGCTGGTCAGCCCAGGCAAGGTGGTACTCCGTGTGAGGACCGAGGAATGCAATGAAACACTGCGGAATCCTCGAAAACAAAGAGGAAGGAGATGAAAGTAACTGTGCAGTAAGTCATTGGAGCCCGCTTGGGATTTCCAAGTTCAAGCGAATTGTTTTTCAGCTAAGGTTTCACAATTAGTCAGCAACTGTCCACCGAGTAACATCTCTCTGTTACTTAAAAGTTATTAAATGCAAATGGTGCCTATAATTTATAATCCTTGGTTCCCTGATGATGGAACATTAGATGTTGCTCTCTGGAACAAGTAGGCAGGAATTTAAAGAGAAATCAGGCTCAGGGAAAACAAGTGTCTTTATCATCTTTAGCTATGTGGGCTTTCGTTCGAGCTGCACCATGCCCATTTCATATTGAGATCAAAAGCCTACAGAACACCAGGAGGATTTACCACCGCCCCTCCTCCTGAAGTAGAGCCTGTAAAGCCTGTAATACCTAAGGCCTCCAATCCTCTGCCTCCTGATTTGGAAGGCTCAGAAAGAAAAAAATATGGGAAATAATCATTTAAACCCCCCAACTCTTTTTCCTGGGAGGATTACACCTGTAGAAGTGCCTTCCAGCAGGCTGCAGAAATAGCAGTGGGGGGCCACTCTGATTTTTGTAAAAAAAATGATAGTATTTTCACCTTAAAGCCACTGAAGGCAAGTGAGTTATCTCTGTTACAAAATTTACCAAGAAAATGCCTTGAGTAGTAATAACTGGCTTTAAATGTCAAAGTTGTTAAGTCAAAATAAATAAAACTAAAATGAAGGTTATATGATAAAGCTTTTTCAGTGGTAATTATATATGCCTAAACATAGTTTTCCAAAGTGTTTGGTAACTTAAAACTTTGGAGTTTGCTGGATTAAATAGTAAAAATTCTTAAATATCTAGGTATTTTTAAATTACAGGATACTGAAATACTAATCTGAATTTGCCATGTATGGAAAATCTAGAGGATGGATTTGAATCTGTTAACAAATAAGTATTGTATTTTATTAATATCTCTTACAATGTGAATGTATTGCTAATCTAAGGAATGTTCATTACTTATATTTCACCTAAAAATTAAGGCTTCTAAGGGTTAAGAATTCTAACTAATTAGAAAGAAAGTATGGCTTTGGTGTAATAAAGCATAAGGTATGGAGATGCATTTTGAAGGAAAAAGAAAGTGTTTTCTAGAGCTGGTTATTTCTGAAAGTTGTAAGGTTTCTGAAGAAAGATTTGTGAAAGTTGTAGAATTTTGTGAAGTGAAATGTTGAAAGGAAGTTATGTAAATGATACAGTCCAGTAAGCCAGGACAAGTAGAATAGAGAAATTGAGATGGTTAAACAGCAATTTGGAGCCATCTAGTAAATCTTATCTTCCCTAAACCAAGGACACTTAATAGTAAATGACTAGAGGCCCAATGCATGAAGATTCGTGCAAGAATGGGCCTTCCTTCCCCTGGCTGCCAGCACTGCCTTTGCTCTGGCCGGAGCAGCCTTTCTGCTCCAGCCTGAAGCCGCCTTTCTGCCTTCCCATGCTGCCCAGAGGCCTGGAGCAGCTAGGGTAGTGTGGAATGCCTGGCCCCCCAGCCACTCAGTGCCTGTGTATGCAAATTAACCCACTATCTTTGTTGGGTTAATTTGAATACTCACTCCTGATTGGCTGGTGGGCGTCGTGAAGGTACGGTCAATTAGCATGTTACTCTTTTATTAGGTAGATTTGCATTTTGCCTCCCTAACCAAAGGGTATAACAGATGGTAAATAACTTATATCAATGTACTCAGGGAGACTGATCACAGAAATCCAATTAGTGTCATTTGCTGACCACACCCAAGGTCAAATGAAGTTAGAAACTTTTTCTGGACCTAGAATTGGCTTTAGATCATTCCAATAGGCCTTCTGAAATGCTTCAAGTGTTTGTTTTCTCTCTCATGAAGGAAAATTTTCTGCTTAAGGTACATGGGAAGGTTTGTCAAACAATAACTATATTATGCTTTCATTTATAGCTCTAATGGTTATTCTGAAATCTTGTGTTTTGCAGAAAGGACAAGATTCCATGTCATTTGCAAGTATTGCTGATTCTTAAACTTTTTGTTTTTCTGATATAAGGAAGCATTTTTAAAGCAAATTTGGTAAATTATATATATTCTCCCCACCTGTAACTCCAGAATTTGGCAATTCTTAATAAGTGGCAATACATTTTTTTATATGAATTCAATAAGACCTGTTTCCAATTGTAGCTATTTTAACCAAGATAAACTGATAATGGACCTGCTTATAGCAGCCATGGCTTCGCTGCCTTTTGTAGAACTTGGTCCATCCAGCATTCCACGGGAATCCCTTACAATCCACAAGGGCAGGCCATCGTTGAACGTGCCCATGCTACCCTGAAGGGTATGCTAGTAAAACAAAAAAGTGGGAATATGGGACTCAAGGACCCTGCTATAATACTTTCCAAAGCACTCTTTACCCTTAATTTTTTTTAATTTGAATGATTGCTTTCTATCCCCCGTAGAGTGTCACTTTACTTCTTTAGCACTAGCGCAAACCACAAGTCTTATGGCGAGACATGGACATTAATAACTGGATGGGACCCAATGAATTATTAACATGGGGGAGAGGATATGCCTGTGTTTCTACCCCCACAGGGCTGCTGTACATTCCAGCTCACCGGATTAAACCCTGCCATGGCATGGCGTGGGACTGATCCTCTTCTAGAAATGAAGAATTTGGGCCTGGGGACTCCAGAGCCCCGTACATTGCCCCTTCCCTGGACCCAGATGGTCCCTGGAACAACCTGGAGTATGATGAAGAAGCTGATGGCAGAGTCTGAGCAATTATTGGAGCATACTCACACTCCACGCATTCCAGATAACTAACCATTGCTCTTTTTGTTTTTCTTATAGTCTGTAAAATCAGAACTCCAGCTGTAAACACGCTTCACGGACCCTGACATTCCAAAGCAGAAAGTTCACCACCTCCCTCTGTCTTCTATATTCAGCAAAACAAAAAAGGAGGAGATGTTGGGGAGCACAAGAGACTTGGTTGGAAAGTTTGTAAGGAGGACATTCTGATAAAAGGGAAGTGTGTGGAAGGCCGCCTGCCCTGTTTATCGGAATTCCGACTTAGGGGAGTGTCGAAGGTGGTGCCCCTAATTATTTCTTGACCTTTCCAAACAAGTCTATGTGCATATATAGACCCCAGGTGTTTACTGGCATCCTTATGCTTAATCCCTGGATGCCCTTTCCTAGAGTACAATGTAAATACATGTGTCCTCCCAAGATTACTCACCCTACTGATGATATCAAAAGATAAAAATTCCAATAAAGGCCTAACGAGGCAGGTCATTGAGGTGGCCTGGCTCCTTCAGTGGGCCATCCTTTAGCCCTCTTCCCGCCCCCTGCCCCCAGTCAAACTGTGTTGGAGTAATCTGTTCATTCATCCATCATTCAGGGCTTCTGGTCAGCCCTGGCAATGTCTTATACCTGATTTTAAGGGAGCTGCATCTGATCTATCAACATTAAAAAAGCACAAGTGACAAAAGAAAAAAAATAGATGAACTGAACTTTATTACAGTTAAAAACCTTTGTGCTTCATTATCAAGAAAGTAAAAAGACAACTCAGAAAAGGAGACGCACATAATACATTTATAAGGGACTTCTATCGAGATAATATTGTTAACGAAAAAAAACCATTGAAACCTGTAAAGAATTTTGTGAGTTTATTTGAGCCAAACTGTCGACATATGCCGGGAAGCAGAACCTCAATGAATTGAGATAATGCTCCGAAGAATGCAGGGTTACATCTATTTTTATACATTGCCATCAAAGGAGGGACATAGGTGGGCTACATGAAATTCATTGGATAAAGTCAAACGGTGGGAAACCCCTGGGATTGGACAAAAAGTAAAATGATGGACACATACTTAGGTGGGTACAGGAACAATTAACATGATAATGAAGGAATTTGAGGCATCTGTCCTGGCGCCTACCACATTTGGTTGTGCCCCAGGGGCGCTAGCAAAAGAAGGAAGTTACAAGTTACCTAGACATCTCACAGATATGTTATCTTAGAGGCAAAAAGGCAAATGGGCTCAGGAAAGAAGATCTAAGTTGATCTTTGTCAGGGAAGATATCAGCTTAGGAATGACTGCCCACTATAACCTGTTTGTAGTTAAATATTTAATTTTCAGACCATCTTTTGTGGTTATTTTAGGTCTCTGAGTTTTCAAGACTGCCACACAGGCCTCCCCTGAGCTTGTCAGGTTAGCAGGTGGCTTCTTTCGTTCACAATATAAAAAACTCTTGCAATACAACAAGAAAAAGATAATCCAAAGGATTCAGATACACATTTCTCTGAAAGATCTACAAATGGCCAATAAGCCCAAGAGAAGATGCTCGGCATCATTGCTCATTAAAGTCATGCAAGTCAAAACTACAATGAGACCCACATTGCACCCACTGAGAAGGCTATCAGAAAAGACAATAACAAATGTTAGCAAGGGTGTGGAAAATTGGGCCCTCATATATTGCTAGAGGGAATGTAAAACGGTGCAGCTATTTTGGAAAACAGTTTGACAATTCCTCAAAAAGTTAAACATGGAATTACATATGACTCAGCAATTCCACTCCTAGGAGTATACCCAAGAAAATTGAAAACATATATCCACACTAAAATTTGTATATGAAGTTTCATAGCAACATTATTCATAATAGCCCAAAAGTAGACACAACCCAAATGTGCATTAACTGATGAATAAACAAAATGTGAGGTAGCCATACAATGGGATATTATTCAGCCATAAAAAGAATGTTGTACCAATACATGCTACAACATTGGTGAAACTTAAAAATATAATGCTAAGTGCAAGAAGCCAGTCATCAGAGACTAAATAGTGTATAATTCTAGTTATATGACATGCCCTAAATTGGCAAATACATAGAGATAGAAAGTAAATTAGTTGTTGCCAGGGGAAGGAAGATTGAATATTGATTGCTAATGGCTACAGGTTTTTTTTGAGGGTGATGAAAATATTCTAGAATTACACATTGATGGTGGTTTCACAACTTTGTGAATATATTGAATTGAACATTTTTAATGTAAAGAATTAAAAAGCAATTGGCCCTTGCTGGTTTGGCTCAGTGGATAGAGCATCGGCCTGTGGACTGAAGGGTCCTGGTTTGATTCCTGTCAAGGGCACATGCCTCAGTTGTAGGGTCCTCCCCAGTCCAGGCCCTGGTCAGGGTGCATGCAGGGTGCAACCAATCTATATGTTTCTCTCACACCAATACTTCTCTCTGTCTTTCCCTCTTTCTTCCATGCTCTCTAAAAACCAATGGAAAGATATCCTCAGGTGAGGATTAAAAAAAAAAAAAGCAATTGAATTTCTATGCATCAGTGATACATTTAGAAAATATAAATATATATTGTTTATAATATCAGCAAAAGCATGAAATATGTAGAAATAAATCTAACAAAAATAATTTTTAGAGAAAAATTAAAAGGCATTGAAATATTTTATTTTTCATTTTAGCAGCTTTTCATGAAAGTTTTATATAAGATTTTTGTACTCTTGCATTTATTCTGTTGTTTCTTCCTTATATTTTCCTTTTTATTTTCTCTTGACAAGATTGGTTTTAGACTCAAGGGGCACTGATATGCCTTTCATAGCTCTTGCTCTGGTCGCAAGTCACAAAGGGATTGAACTGGTGTGTCAGCGATGGCCACAAAGGGAAGAGCTGAAAACATACTGAAAAGACCCTCAAAATGTAAAAAAATGAAGTTCATGGATAGAAAATGTTAATATGGTAAATATGTCAGTCCTCTCTGAATAATCTCAATGTAATTCCAATCAACATGCCAATGGGCTTTTTCAAGGATCTTAGCAAACTGAATCTAATATTTATGTAAGAGTAAAGAACTAAGAGCAGACTAAGAATATCTGAAGAAGAAAAAGGCAGAGGGACTCTCATATCAAATATAAAGTCTTGCCCTCCCTCCCTTCCACTCTCTCTAAAAAGCAATGGAAAAAAAAAAAAATCCTCAGGTGAGGATTAACAAAAAACAAAAACAAAAGTCTTATTATACAGCTGTTACCATTGGGAAAAAAAAAATTGAATTCATGTGTAACACCATGTAGAAAGACCAATTTTGATGGAAGAAAGACTTAAATGTGAAAGGCATAACCTAAATATAGGAGAGTATCATAATGACATAGACATAAGGAAGAATTTCCTTTTTTAAAATTAAATGTATTGGGGTAACTTTGGTTAATAAGATTATATAGGTTTTGCTTTGGCCAGTGTGGCTCAGTTGGTTGGAGCATTGTCCCATATACCAAAAAGTCAAAGTTTCGATTCCCAGTCGAGGCACATACCCCAGTTGTGGGTTTAATCCCTGGTCAGGGAGAGTTTGTGAGGCAACTGATCGATGTTTCACTCTCATATCTATGTTTTTCTCTTTATCTCTCTCCCTGTTTCTCTCTCTATATAAAAAAATTATATAGGTTTCAAGTATAAAGTTCTATGATACATCATCATTTGCATTGTGTGCCCACCACCCAAAGTTAAATCTTCTTCTGTCATCATTTATTTCACCCCTTTGCCCTTTAATACCCCCAACCCCTTCCCTCTGGTAACCACCATACTATTGTCTGTGTCTAGGAGTTTTTGTTTCCTTGTTTTTCTTGATTGTTCATTTGTTGCTTTCAGTTTATAACACACATATGAGTGAAATCACATAGTTCTTAACTCTTTCTATTGACTTATTTTGCTTAGCATGGAATTCTCAATATGCATCCATGTTGCTGCAAATGGAAGTATTTAATCTTTTCTTGTGGCCGAGTAGTATTCCATTGTGCATATGTACCACATCTTCTTTATAATCATCTAGTGAAGGACACTTCAGTTGTTTCCATATCTTGGCCACCGTAAATAAGGTTGCAATGAACATAGGGATGCATATATCTTTGCAAATAAATGTTTTCAAATTTTGGGGGTAGGTATCCAGAAGAGGGATTGCTGGGTCATATGGTAATTCTATTCCTAATTTTTTGAGGAATAGACTCTATACTATTTTCTATAGTGGCTGTATCTACCAGCAGTGAATGAGGGCTCATTTTTCTCCACAGCCTCTCCAACACTTGTTGTTATTTGTCTTGTTGATAACAGCTATTCTAACAGGTGTGAGGTGATATCTCATCGTAGTTTGATTTGCATTTCCCTAATAGCTAGTGAAGTTGAGCATCTTTTCTAACACTTGCTGGCCATTTATGTCTTCTTGGCAGAAGTGTCTGCTCAGGTCCTCTGCCCACTTTTCAAATGGATTGCTTGTTTGTTTGTTTTTGGTGTTGAGTTGTGTGAGTTCTTTATATATTTTGAATATTAACCTCCTGTTGGAGCTGTTGTTTGCAAATATCTTTTCCCATTCAGTTGGTTGCCTTTTTGTCCTTTCGGCAGTTTCTTTTGCTGTGCAGAAGCTTTTTAGTTTGATACAGTCCCATTCATT
Source organism: Cnephaeus nilssonii (assembly GCF_951640355.1). NCBI lineage: Eukaryota > Metazoa > Chordata > Mammalia > Chiroptera > Vespertilionidae > Cnephaeus > Cnephaeus nilssonii. The sequence continues at coordinate 95,817,774 of NC_137077.1, forward strand.
TATTTTTGCCTTCACTTGTCTTTGGGGCCAAATTCATAAAACCTTCTATAAGACTCAGGTCCATATGTTTAGTGCTTAGGTTTCTTCTATGTAATTTGTTGTTTCAGGTCTTATATTTAGGTTTTTGATGCATTTTGAGTTGTTTTTTGTATATGGGGATAAATAGTAGTTTAGTTTAATTCTTTGTACATGGCTTTCCAATTTTTCCAGCAACCATTTATTGAAGAGGCTTTCTTTTCTCTATTGTATGTTTTTGGCTCCTTTGTCAAAAGTTATTTGCCCATATGCATGTGGGTTTATTTCTGGGCTCTCAATCCTGTCCCATTGGTCTGTGTGTCTGTGTGTCTGTTTTTCTGCCAATACAATACTGTTTTATTTCAGAGAGAGAGGAAAGGAGAGAGAGAGAAAAACAAACATCGATGTGACAGAGAAACATTGACCAACTGCCTCCTTCTCTCCCCCTACTTGGGATCGAGCCCTCAACCCCGGGCATGTGCCCTGATGGGGAATCAAACCAATGACCTTTTGGTGCATGGGACAACACTCAATCAACCGAGCAACACTGGCCAGGGCTACAATGCTATTTTGATTATTGTTGCTTTGTAGTATAATTTGCAGTCAGGGAGCATGATACCTCCAACTTCATTCTTTTTTTTTTTCTCTTTCAGGATTCTTTTGGCTATTTGAGGTCTTTTGTGGTTCCACACAAATCTGTTGATGTTTTGTCCTTTTTTTTTTTTTTTTTAATGCCATTGGGAGTTTGATGGAGATTGCATAAAATCTATATATTGCTTTGGGTAATACAAACATTTTAACTATGTTGATTTGTCCAATCCATGAACATGGAACAGTTTTCCAGTTTTGTTGTAGCTTTTAAAATAATGCTTTGTAGTTTTTAGTATCTAGGTCCTTTACATCCTTTGTTGAGTTTATTCCTAGATATTTTATTGTTTTTGTTTCAATTGCAAAAGGAATTTTGTTCCATTTCCCCCCTGAAATGTCATTGTTAGTATATAGGAATGCAGTGGATTTTTGTACACTATTTCTAAAAAAATATTTTTAATTGATTTTTAGAGAGAGAGGAAGGGAGAGGAATAGAGAGATAGAAACATTGATGATAGAGACACATCAGTGGGCTGCCTCCTGCACGTCCCCTACTGGGAATTGAGCCTGCAACCTGGGCATTTGCCCTGACCTGGAATCAAACTGGTGACCTCTTCGTTCCTGGGTCGATGCTCCACCGTTGAGCCACACCAGCCAAGCTGTACATTGATTTTGTATCCTGCCATTGTATGTATTTATTTATTGTTTCTAATAATATTTTAATGGTATATTCCTTCTGTGCTCATTTTATTGAGTGTTTTAATCATAAGAGGATGTGTATCTAATCAAATGCTTTTTCTGCATCTATTTTTATCCTTTAATTTGTTAATATGGGGTATTATATTGATCGATTTGCATATGTTGAACACTTGATTGTGATGTATTATCTTTTTTTAAATAAAAAAAACCTTTATTGAAAGTATTACATATGTCCCCTCTTTTCCCCATTGACCCCTTCTAGCCCACCCTGCCCCCTGCCCCAGGCCTTCACCACCCTATTTCTGTGTCCTTGGGTTATGCAGATATGCATACAAGTTTTTGGTTGATCTCTTTCCACCCACCCACCCTCCCCTGCATTTGTATTATCTTTTTGATGTATTGTATCCAATTTGCTAATATTTTGTTTAGGATTTTTGCATCTGTATTCATAAGAGATATTGGTTTGTAGTTTTCTATTTTTGTGTTGTCCTTGCCAGGTTTTGGTATCAGGGTTATATTGGCTTCATAAAATGTGTAAGGAGGTATTGCCTGTTCTTTGATTTTTTTGAAGAGTTCGAGAAGGATATGTATCAAATCTTTGACTGTTTGGTAGAATTCACTAGCGAAGCCATCTGGTCCTGATCTTTTACTTTTTGGGAGAGTTTTGAGAGTTGTTTCAATTTCCTCACTGTTGATCAGTCGATTTAGATTTTTCCATTTCTTCACGATTCAGTCTAGGAAGGTTATATATTTCTAGTAACTCTTTTATTCTTTCTTTCTTTCTTTCTTTCTTTCTTTCTTTCTTTCTTTCTTTCTTTCTTTCTTTCTTTCTTTCTTCCTTCCTTCCTTCCTTCCTTCCTTCCTTCCTTCCTTCCTTCCTTCCTTCCTTCCTTCCTTCCTTCCTTCCTTTCTTTCTTTCTTTCTTCTTTCTTTCTTTCTTTCTTTCTTTCTTTCTTTCTTTCTTCTTTCTTTCTTCCTCCATCCTTCCCTCTCTCCCTCTCCCTCTCCCTCTCCCTCTCCCTCTCCCTCTCCCTCTCCCTCTCCCTCTCCCTCTCCCTCTCCCTCTCCCTCTCCCTCTCCCTCTCCCTCTCCCCCCCCCTCTCTCTTTCTTTCTTTCTTTCTTTCTTTCTTTCTTTCTTTCTTTCTTTCTCCTCACCCAAGGGTATTTTTTAAATTGATTTTTAGAGAGTGGAAGAGAAGGGGAGAGACAGAGAGAAACATTGATGTGAAAGAGACACATTGACTGGTTTCCTCCCGCACACACCCCAACCGGGGCCAGGGATTGAGCCTGCATTCAATATAGGTGCCCTTGACTGGAATTGAACCCACAACCCTTCAGTCCATGGGCTGGCACTGTAACCACTGAGCAAAACCAGCTAGGCAACTTATCCATTTCTTCTAGGTTATTGAATTTGGTGGCAGACAGTCTTTCATAGTATTCTTATATGATCTTTGTTTTTCTGTGATGCCTGTGGTAACTTCTCTTTTATTTCTGATTTTATTTATTTGAGTCCTTTCTCTTTTTTCCTTAGTGAGTAAGTCTAGCCAGAGGTTTGTCAATTTTATTAATCTTTTTAAAGAACCAGCTCTTCCTTGCATTAAGTTTTTGTATAGTCTCTTTGTTCTCTGTTTCACTTAATTCTGCTCTAATTTTGTTGTTGTTGTTAATCCTCACCCAAGGATATTCTTCCATTGGTTTTTAGAGAGACTGGAAGGAAGGGGGAGACACACAGAGAGAAACATAGATGTGAAAGAGACACATCAATTGGCTGCCTTCCACACGCACTCCAACCAGGCCAGGGATGAGCCTGCAACTGAGGTACGTGCCCTTGACCAGAATTGAACCTGCAACCCCTCAGTCTATGCTCCAATGCTATATCCACTGGGCCAAACCAACTAGGGCAAATTCTGCTCTAATTTTTATTATATCCTTTCTTCTGCGGACTTTGGGCTGCTTTTGGTTTTTGTTTGTTTGTTGTGTTGTGTTTTCTAGTTCTTTGAGATGCGTGTTAGGTTGTTTACTTGGAATTTTTCTTGTTTTTTGAGATAGCTTGTAATGATATAAACTTCCCTCTTACTACTGCATTCACTTCATCCCAAAAGTTTTGTCATTCTCATTTGTCTCTACGTGTTTTTTGATCTCACCTTTTATTTCTTCTTTGACCCAGTCATTTTTTAATAGCATGTTATTTAATCTCCACATATTTGTGGGTGGATGAGGCTTGTTTCCTTTTTTTGCAGTTGATTTCTAATTTCAACGCATTGTAGTATGAGAATATGCTTGGTATGATTTCAATAAGATTCAATAAGGAAGAATTTCTTAAACAAGTTCCCCACAGTACTAGTTATGAAGAGAAGATTAGTAAATGCAATTACATGAAAATTGAGAACTCCATTAATCAAAGACAACATAAAGGGAATTGAAAGACAATGCATAGTGGTATCCTGGATTGTCCTGGAAAAACAGGTAACAGCTGAATAAAATCTAGAATTTTGTTAACAGTCACATATACCAATGTTGGTTTCTTTGTTTTGGCAAATGCACCTTGGTAATGTAAGATGTGAACATTAGGAAAAGTTGGGTAAGTAGGGGATGAAATTTTCTGCACAACCTTTGCAACTCTTCTGTAAATCTAAAATTATTCCAAAATAAAAATTTTAATAATCTGGGAACTGATTTTTGCAATATATATCATCAATAAAGTATTAATTTTAAAGCAGTACAAAATATCAATATGAAATAGTCATGCTATAAAAAAAAATGGGCCCAAGTCATGAACAGATATTTTTCAGAAGAGGAGAAGTTAATGGCAAATAAACTTTAGGGAAGATGACAAACGCATCTTAATAAACAGACAACTATAAATTAAAGCAACAGTGTCATCCCATCTCAATCAATCCTCATGAACTGCTGGTAAGAATGTAAAATGGTACAGCCACTTGAGAAACAATTGGGAGGCCGAGCGATTCCTTTTCTAGGTATATACCCTAGCGTTGCTGTTGCTTTTGCACCTGGGTGCCAAGAGGCATCTGGAAAAATGTCCGCAGCAACATTGCTTAGAAAATACAAAAGCTGGAAGTGACCGAAATGTCCATCAATAGGAGAATGGATAAGGAAATCACACGGTGACCACACAATGGAATATTATACAGCAGTGAAAATGGGTGACTGTCAGCAATATGCACAAGTAAGGATGAATCTTAGGAACAATGTTGAATCAGAAAAGTCTCAGAAAAACCAACATATAGCATAATATATATTTTTAAATATATTTTATTGATTTTTTACAGAGAGGAAGAGAGAGGGATAGAGAGTTAGAAACATCGATGAGAGAGAAACATCGATCAGCTGCCTCTTGCACACCCCCTACTGGGGATGTGCCCGCAGCCAAGGTACATGCCCTTGACCGGAATCGAACCTGGGACCCTTCAGTCCGCAGGCTGACGCTCTATCCACTGAGCCAAACCGGTTTCGGCGATAATATTTTATGAAGTTCAAAATCAAGCAAAATCCAACTTTATATTATAAAACTATAACTAAAAAACACACACCAAGGAGTTGATAAACAGAAAATTTAAGATAATGGTTGCCCCAGGGTTGAGGATAAGGCAGGGGGATAGGTTCATCCTGGGTGACATACTTGTTTTTAGGTCAGAGGGTGGGTTCGCACATGTTTCCAAAATTTATGAGAGAGTTTTTTGTTTGTTTGTTTGTTTTTTTACTCTAGTGTTTCTAGAGGGAAATGAAATCTTTTAAAGTCTTCAAGAGATAATGGAAGCATCCCCCTGTCTTCTCAGCTGGAATTAATGCCAGAATGCACAAAAGACGGCTGGTCTTAGTCACTTTATGGAGAGGACATGGTGGGTGCATCAGGTGAAGTGCTGTTCAGCCTCTCACCAAACCTGCACCGGGAACGGTGAGTGCTCACCGAGATGGGAGGGACTTAGCTTTGTCCACAAGGTCTCTACACAAAACCTTCTGGAGACCTGGCTGCATGCTGAAATGCGTGGGATCATCAAGAAGTGCCTCTTCCCTCTGAGCCCCGATCTGCCCCCTACAATTCCCAACTCAGCACCAGCTCAGCTGTCTGTGGAGATGTCTGCACTCTCCCACCAGCCGTGCAAACTGATGGAGACAGCAGGTGTGTGCCCGGGGCATTCCAGGGTAAACATCTGTATTTCCTCCATCATAACGCACTTGACAAGGATCCCAGAACTCCCTTCCGGACACAGTCCATATTCTGTTGTCCCCCTTTGGGAGTGCCCACAGGAACTGGATGTGACTCGCTCAGAACAAAGGACAATGGGCACTCCCTCCCTTCCGGTAGACACTATGCTCCAGCTGTTAATAAAACTGAAAACTGCTCGGGCAGCCAGGTTACATGTTAATTCACAGGGAGTTTGGGGCAATCAAGAATTTCTAACTCCCCTCCCACCCGTCTTGTACTTATGCAATTAATGATTTGAACCTAAATGAGACACTTTACCTTTTAAAAGCTCATCATTTTAGTTTCAGCGTATTAAGATCTTTTTGAATCCTGATATTTGGTCTGCTGACCTTTCAGCTGTCCCACCTAGCTTTGTGCCATCCTGAGGTAAAATACCGCCTAGGAGAACGCCAAGAACAAACTCTGACCTGTGACATCTCAGTCTCTTCCCAGTGGCCTTTGAAGCATTGAAAATTAGTTAATATCATTTTTAACCATATCTTAATAACTCCGGATATAGTAACAGCCACTTCTCATCTCAGAAATCTTTTTTTAATTTTTTAAATTACTTTTGTCCTAGCTGGTTTGGCTCAGTGGATAGAGCGTCAGCCTGCTGATTAAAGGGTCCTGGGTTTGATTCTGGTCAAGGACACATGCTCGGGTTGCAGGCTCGATCCCCATAGAGGGCATGCAGGAGGTAGCTGATCAATAATTCACCTTCTATCTTTCCCTTCATCTCCCTTCCTCTCTGAAATCAATAAAAAATATTTTTTAAAAATTACTTTCACCATGGAGATTATGCTCTCAGGCCATTTTATCCCCAGTTCAGGCAGGCCAGCATGTTATTCTTTTTGTTTAGGTGGTGGTATAATTAACATTATATTAGTTTTAGGTGTACAATGTAATGATTTTATATTTGTATATATTGGAAAATGACCACCGTAAGTCCAGTTAACATCCATCCCCATACATACTTACACAATTTTTTTCTTGTGAGGAAGGCAAGATCTATTCTTTTAGCAATTTTGAAGTATATAGTAGATTATTATTATTAACTATAGTCACATTGCTGTACATTACAACCCCAGGACTTACTTATTTTATAGCTGAAAATTTGTATCTTTTTGACCCCCTTCACCCATTTTGCTTGCCCCTACACCCTGCCTCTGGCAACCACCAATCTGTTCTATGTATCTATGAGCTTTCTTAAAATTTTAGATTCCACATATAAGTGAGATCATATGGTATTTGTCTTTCTCTGTCTGACTTATTTCACCTAGTGTAATTAGCATAATACCCTGAAGGTGCATTCATGTTATCACAAATGGCAAGATTTCACTCTTTTTTTAAAATTTCCATCTCAGAATATTTTTAAGAAAATGATTTTAGAGAGAGGAAGGAGGAGGGAGGGAGGGAGGGAGAAAGAGAGAGAGAGAGAGAGAGAGAGAGAGAGAGAGAGAGAGAGAGAGAGAGAGGAGAGAAACATCAATTGGTTGCCTGCAGGACACACCCAAACTAGGGACTGAACCTTCAACCTAGGTATGTGCCCTGATTGGGAATTGAACCCACAACCTTTCAATGTACTGGACGACACTCCAACCAACTAAGCCACCCAGCCAGGGAAAGATTTCATTTTTTTTATGGCTAAATAGTATTCAGTATTCCATTTTGTGTGTGTGCGTGTCCATCGATGGACACTTAGGTTGTTTCTGTATCTTCGCTGTTGTAAATAACGCTGCGGTGAACATGGGGCACATATAGCTTTTCAAGTTAGTGTTTCCACAACCCTCCACTCTGTTTTCCTTAGTGGCTGCAACAATCTACATTCCCACTAACCATGTACAAGAGTTACCTTTTCTCCTTATCTTTACCAACACTTGTTATCCCTTGTCTTTTTGATGATAGCCACTCTGACTGTTGTGAAGTGATATCTCATCGTGATTTTGATTTGCATTTCCCTGATAACTAGTGATGCTGAGCAGCTTTTCAGGTATCTGTTGGCCATTGGTAAGGATTGTTATTCTTACTAAAATGTCTTACTAAAGTGTCTGCACTGAATCAAATGTCCAGACAGTCAAACCTTGGGAAGTCCATAACAGCTTCTCACTAATTTCTCCAGAATCTTTTACTGTGTTCTTGATGTCATGTTTCTATGTCACTCACCCTCTTTTATTACCTAAACTCCTTTCATCTTTATCCTTCTTAGGTTTCTTTTAACCACCAGCACGTGTCTAACTTAATTTTGAAAAAATTTCCTGGTGCCCATAAAGATGAAATCCCCCAAAAGCAGGTAATTTGGATGTGGGGAGAAAGGAGTAACAATGGAATGTCCTGACCCAAAATGTTCCTGAAGTCCCCTCCCAGCTACGGGGCCCGATACAGGGACTTGGGAGCAGGGGTAAGAGGTGCCAACTGATGAGCCGGTAAGTTCCACCCCAGATGTGTCTGGCAGGAGGGGCCAAGGGCCAAGGAAGTGCATCCTGAAGTTACTTTACTTATTTCTAATCTCTCCAACGGAAGTGCTAACACTCCCTGTGCAGGGCTCGCTTTGCTCTGGGTCAGGGGGCCAGGTGCTGCTTTTACCTGTCCCTTCCCAGCGAGTGTCTGTGGAAAATGCTCCGCCTCTCTGAACCTGAGTTTCTTCCTTGTCCATAGGAGGTCCATCCACATGTCCTCTAAGGTCTCTTGCAGGGTTAAATAGCAGGTGCGAGGTACTTTTCCTGAGTTCCGTGTTCGTCAGCGTAACACACAGACTGAGGTTTGGTTAGTCCCTGGTTAAATAGTTCAGTTTTTATTTTGAAGAAACACCTACCGCACAGAGTGCGTAGGAGGAACGTTTGCATCACATGAATTATTTTCCCATTTGAAACCCAGAATCTCACTCAAATGGCTTCCCAACCCATATTGTACTGAAGTATCTTGTTTATTCCATTAACTATTCACAGAGTCAACTGGGGAAACATTGTTATTAATTTCAATGGAAAGCTAAAATGCAGTTCATTTTCTATAATTGCAGGCCCACAGTCTAAAGAGCCAGCAAAAGCTTTTAATCTGAGGCATTTTTAGAGGAGTATGATCAGAATTACATTGAACATCTTTTGAAGGTACATAATTATGAAAGCCTCAGTGACATTGGCATCCAAAGAGCTCTATACCATAGATGATAAACTCGCATGCAATGAACAAGCCAAATTGCTGTCTTCGTTTACTCAGGATGGAGAAATGCCCACGGGAAGGGGGGCAATGCTTGCACACCTTGCTCTTCTATTTCATGCCAATGATGTGAGCTCTTCATACCTGGGAGGGCATACTCCCTCTCCCCTCGTACATGTAAGATTTGTGTGGCCTCAGAGAGCCTGCCCTCCTGCTAGGGCCTCACTCACACCGCTTCCCTGGGCAGGACGGGGAGCTAACTCTGGGGAGCACCCGAGGGTGGACACGCCCTCCGGCCACCAGAGGGCGCGAGGACGCGTGCAGCCCCACGTCCCTCCGCACCCCCCACCCCTGCTCAGTCGGGGGTCGCGCAGCTCCGAGGTTCCGAAGCCCCCGCCGCCGCAGTGGCCCAGAAAAAACGAACCAGTCCCTCCTTCTTCCAGACTCTCCCGAGCCTCACGTGTTTGCTCAGGGCTGGCATTCGTGGTCACAACTCGATGCGGACAGAGCCTCACAGGAGGAAGGGCGGGCGCAGAGGGGGAGTGACCCTGAACAGCCACAGGGAGCCGCCGGCCCCGGCAGGGTGCCTCGCCAGCACCGCGACGCCGAAACAGGCCCGCAGACGGTGAGACACCGCGTGCAGGAGAGCGCTTGTCAGTTTCCATTCAAAACCGCAAGTCATTTCACAAACTACCCGGCGACAGCTGCCCGGCGGCGAGGAGAACGCAGAGACAGCCAGGCGTGGCCCGCGCGCCCCAGGCTGCCAGCCTGGGCCCATCGGCACTGACCCCCGCGGGGGGTGGTTGGCGAGCGGCGGGGGGCGGAGAGGGAAGCATTCCTGCCGAAGGGGACGGTCCGCAAGGCGCAGGGAGGCAGTGAGCAGCCAGCCGGCTCTGGCGGACGGGAGGTCCGAGGTGGAGAGGCACAGAGGCAGCAGCGGGCACAAACGCAGGAGGACAATGGAGAGCTGCGCACGGGAAGGCAGGCTGGGGCCGGGGGGCTGGCTCCCCTGTGCACATCGGGCAGGAAGGGCGTCTGGACCCCTCCCAGGGCCCTGAGGAGCCAGCGGCGGCGGCAGGGCCAGATGTGCCGTTTACCTGGACGACCCTGGGCCTTCGCTGTCACCGTAGTTAGATGGGGGAGGAGGCGCTTTTACCTCCGTGGGCAGAGGACACAGTGAAGCCAACTCCTTACTTCACAGCGTCCCTTGGGGTGGGGGTGGGGGGCATCCTCTTCAGTGTCTCTGGGTGGTAGGGAGAAAACATTAGAATTCTATTTTTTTCCCCAAAAAAACTAAAAAAATTAAACTTTGCAAATAGTTAAAATACAGATTGATGCTGGCATCCTCATCCAGTCTGAATGTCAAAAGCACACTCGCCGAAACTGGTTTGGCTCAGTGGATAGAGCGTCGGCCTGCAGACTGAAAGGTCCCAGGTTCGAGTCCGGTCAAGGGCATGTACATTGGTTGCGGGCACATCCCCAGTAGGAGGTGTGCAGGAGGCAGCTGATCGATGTTTCTAACTCTCTATCTCTCTCCCTTCCTCTCTGTAAAAAATCAATAAAGTATATATTTTTAAAAAAGCACACATTATGCAGTAGGTAAGATAAGCCATTAAAAAGAGAGGTGGTCCTCAGAAAGGGGTATCAGAGGGAACCCTTGTATCTCTACTTGTTTTCAACTTGTTGTGACGTGAGTACTTTGTAAACACCCGTTAAGTAGATTTAAGGATTTTATCATTTAGTGTTAACTAAATTAAACCTTGAAAATGGATGGGAGCATTAAAAAAGATTAATGCAAAGAAATGGCAGATTGACATTATCAGGAATGAAGGCACAAGTGAACACCGAGAGAATGGCCGAGCTGAGGCCGCTGGACCCTTCACCACAGAAGGAGCAGCGAGGGGCCGTCAGAGCGGACAGGCGTAGGCCGCCAGCGTTAGTTTTAGGGAAGCCAGCAAGCCCATCATTTTAAGAAAAAGATGATTTAACAGTAAGTGAGACCATAATTTTCTTCCCCCAGAGGAAATGTATGCTATTGGGAGAGCATTTTGGAAATAGAAGGGTTGGAAAAACGCTCATATATGGACCTGAAATTGAAAAAACAGAATTTTCTAATTATATGAAAATCTACCAAATCTCTCCTTACAGTATTTTGAAACCATTTGTCCAAAATGTAAAATTGTGAGACCTTTTGAGTAGCACGCAAAAACAGACTGCCATCAGAAAAGATGAAAATTTGCTAGCAGAAGTGAATGTGTAAGCCTCGTCCAAAATGCACTTCACCCACAGGGACTGACCAGTCTCAGGGACCCATCTTATTTGCTGTGACTGCCAAGTACCAAGGTAAACTAAATTCTACAACCAGTCTTTCCAGATTTCTGTATCACAAAATGCAAAATTCAGGTTAAAAAATAAATGATGAGCCCTGGCCAGTGTGACTCAGTTGGTCGGACGCCATCCGGAGCTGCAGGAGGTTGCTGGTTCGATTCCCGGTCAAGGGCACGTTGCTTGATCCCCAGTGGGAGTGGGGGGGTGGGGTGGGTGGTGGTAGGCGGGGGCGTGCAGAAGGCAGCTGATGGGTGTTGTGCTCTCACATTGATGTCTCTCTCTCTAAAAATCAATAAACTATTCTTTAAAAAATAAAATAAAAGATGCTAGTCAGATTGCTTTAACTAAGTTATTAATAGAGAAAAATTAATTTTACATTTTTAATAAACTAAAGCCATTTAAAATAGTGTTTTTTCTCTTATCTTCACATTCTGTTTTATAATGAGCTTATATGTTAGTAGATATAATTGATAATTAATACTCCTGTGTTTTAGAGCTGGAAGGGGAAGTGCTCATAATTCTTCACTGAGGCGGCACACAATCTTAAAGGTGAGGAAATCTGCTTGGATGAGCAGCACGGTTTGCATCATCTCTGAGCTCTTCCCCCCCCCCCCCGGGGGCACTGCAGCCCGGTCCCGTGCCGGAAGCCCTTGAGAAGTGGTGTGCAGACACCCTGTCCCACGGCTCTCTGTTCCTTCTTTGTGTGGAACCTTGGTGCCTGCCCGCAGTGAGGGAGCAAGACTGTCAGCAGGAGGGGAACTGTGGACCCTGCAGAAGGAAGGCTGTTCTGGAAACAGATGGGCTGGGAAGGGGCCTGAAGCCTGGTGGGACCCGGGACAGTGAGGGATGAAGTTAGAAAGGTGAGGGGGCTGTTGGGAGGAGGGGTGAGAGGCCAGGGAGGCCCCAGGCTGTAATTCCAACCTGGACCACAAGCTGTTTCACCTGGCAGCACTTTGGGACCTGAAAGAAACAGCAAAGCCTCGGTGCCCCTCCTGAAGGCGCTTAGAGTACTTTTGTCAAAGCGAGGCTTCCACGCGTGAGAAGGTGCAGCACGCGCGCGCGCGCGCACACACACACACACACACACACACACACACACACACACACGAAAGTGGAACCCTGGAGAGGCCCACACCAAAGCTCAGGTCATGAGATGCCCCGTGGGCTGGGGGTCTGAGCACCCTGAGAGCTGGCTAGGGGAGCCGTAAGAGGAGCATGTGGGGGAAAGTGCGTGGCAGGCAGGGTTGGGGCTGAGGGATTATATGTGAGAAGAAATTGAAGAGAGAAGAATGGAAATGAAGGTTCAGCCCTCTGGAACTAGGGGCTCCCGTGACCCTGGGGTGCGAGAACAGAGGGGCACTTGAAATTCAGCCACAAACACCTTGAAAGCCCAGCCAAAACGCAACAGAAAAGAGTGATTGGAAATAAGTGTGATTAAAGCAGTGTATGAGGCGGTGAAAGAAAAAGAGCAGAAGGAGGCGAGGAGGAAAGGGGCGGAACTGAGGCACGGCACCAAAGAGCGGTGCGGAGGGGCCCACAGTGGGAGAGGCGGGTGGGGAGGAGAGCAGGCAGGGAAACCTGGGGTTATTTAGACTGACCCGTGTCAGCCACTCCTCATTCATCCCAAACCCACCCTGGGCACAGCCTTGTGGGTGCAGCAGTGACCTTGACAGCCCTGGACTGTAGCGTGTACTCGGTGGGTTCAGCAGGTCTGCTCCTGGCGGGATCACCCCGACTCGTGCTCAGACAGCCGTGTTCTTGAAGGGCCTGCAGCCCAGGCCCCTGTAGCTGGCCCGGGGGCGGGCAGGGCCACTGGCTGCGCCTTTGGAGGACAGGCATTCTGTCAAGGACACATGGTGTTTCTAAGAAGCCCTTTCTCATATTAACGTCTTCACTAAAGGAAATCCCATCTATAAAATCATGTGAAGACAACTGTGCATTGCATATTGTTCTTATCATGCAGCAGCATAAAACAAATTGGAGCTGGGCAGATCACCAAGTCTGTCCAGGCAGCAGGAACCGTCTGGCAGGGGCTGATGGGGCTGGGCCACGGGGGCAATGTTTCCATCTCCCCCCTGCTGCCTAGCCATGGCAAATGGTGACAAGAGAATTGTGATGATGGGGAGGCAAATGTTAGGCAAGAAGACAAAGGCAAAAGCAGGTTAGAATGTAGATTTCTGACTCCTGATCAATGCTTATGCACAAAGTCAAAGGGATGGAGCCCATAGCTGGTGTGGGATCTTTCTGGCGCTCATGTGAACGTGGGACAGAATGTAGCATAATGGATTCCAAGCCCCAGGAGCTAACCTCTGTGCCTCAGTTTCCTCTGCCTGTAAAATTGGGATAATTGCAGTATTTACCTTCGGAGCTTATGAAGGGTGAAAGGGTAAATGCATGTGTACACTGCTTAGCATATAGTCAACTTTCAGTTAGTATTTGTAAATTCCCTTAACCACAGAAACCAAATACTATTTTTTTTTCAGGTTGAGATGTGGCATTTCTGGAGTTCTCCAGATCTTTTACTGAATTCAATGTCAAGTTCTCAACATATGCAGTCTCTGAATCCCAAAGTGCCCTTGAGAATTTCTGCAAAGATAAGTAATGTCAGAGTCAAGAGCAGGAATTGAGACCGTCCACAAAATTCCTCTGTTTAGAAATTAAAATGGAAAATTGGAAAGTAAACAGCTCAGATAGAAAGGATGGGCTGAAATTAGCTGGTTTGACACTATGAACCAAGAATGCCAATCCTTTTCAAAGTCAAGGATAAGAATCAATCAGAACATAAATTTAGTGCAGTTTGCAACTTTGCAAAAGTCCTACTCAGTAGAATTTTAACTCCTGACCTCTCCGAAGGTCTGCAGAGTACAGTAACATTATTTCTTTTTCACCTGACTTGTCTACTTGCACTGTAAATGCCCCAAATGGCAGGACTGGCCTACTCAGTTTCACGTTTGTTGAGTGCATGTGGACGGCTCCCATCATGGGGAAGACCGATGGGAGAGGAGGTGGGAAGCATTTCTCTCTGTTTTCAGGCTGTGCAGTGTGACCAGGAGACCGAGGAAGTGCAGTGAGGTGTCCCGCTTGGGCAGTGGGGAGGGCCAGGGAGGTGGAAGGTCTGGTTTCTCGTGTTTTTTCACTTGCCAGTGATGTGCAAATAAGTCACTTACCCTGGGTTTTCTTTAGCAAATGGGACTATCAATGCCAAATGTACGTCATAAAGGTATGATGAGAATCACATGAAAAATGTGTGATGAATGCTACAAGAGTGAAAGTAAACCGTTTACTGTGTTGAATGTTAGACAAATGCAGGGCCACTGTGTCAGACATTTGTCACCTGTGCTTCTTGAACATGTAGAGAAGGTAAACACTAGCAAATTTGCCTCAAAATGAAGCCAAAACAGGTCAGCAAAAATGAATAAATCACTTTCATGTGTTTCTAGTACAGAATCACTGTACCAATTCCAAACTACAGGGGTCTGGCTAACAACAGCCATTTTTCACTTCCAAACTTTTTTGTTGGTTTATTGCTATTGTGCTATGTCTATGGTGGAAAATTTCAAACATTCCCTTACTTCCTCTATTCCCTTATCCCATTTTTTTCTTCGTTCGCTGCAGAAATCTTCTGTTTGAAAGCAGATCCCAGATACATGTTATTTCATCAACAAACACTTGCACATTCTACCCAACTTCTTGCAACAGCAGCCTGTGAACGCCTCGCTGCCTCAGCCTCCACTCCTTAACCCTTTGCCTTTCCCAGCTCAAACTCACTGTGCAATCTGTTCTCTTAAACGTCACCAAGGATGTAATCCAGACTGTCTTACAATTTCCATCCTCTGAAGCTCATGACTGTTGAATTTAAATCAGTGAGCACTGCACAAACGCCATGTTCCAGGCAGTTAGGTATGTGGGGGCTGCATATCCAGACCTCGGAGGAGGTCACGGCCCCTGAAGGCACAGCTGTGCGGGGACAGAATGCACACACAACGGAAGCGCTGACCACAGGGGGAGGAAAGAATTTGGAGGGCCCTAGCTCATTTGGCTCAGTGGATAGAGCGTTGGTCTGCTGACTGAAGGGCCTCGGGTTTGATTCCAGTCAAGGGCACATGCCTAGGTGTGGGCTCGATCCCCAGTAGGGGGCTTGCAGGAGGCAGCTGATCAATGATGTTGATCATCTCTCTCATCATTGATGTTTCTATCTCTCTCCCTCTCTTCCCTTCCTGTCTGAAATGAATAAAAATGTATTTAAAAAAAAAAGAATTTGGAGGAACAGTGCTGGTGCTGGGAAACCTTACTGCAGCTGGCATTTGAGCTGGGCTTGGAAGGATCATCAGGGCTTGACAGGCTGGGATCATATGTTCCTGGGGGTGGAACAGCATGAGCAGAAGTCTAGCCCGCACAGAGCGTTGGGCCATGTCTGGGGAAGGTGACTCACTTCTGTGATGAAGGTGCATGGGAGAACCTGCTGATTAGTGTGTGGTGCTTAGAACACTCACAATAGGACCAGAGTTCACAGAGGAAACTAAAGGTAGATAACTCCCTTGTAGCATAATCTTCATGATTCCCAGGGATGCGTAAGTATAGTGCAGGTCTTTTAGGCTAGTAAGTGGCAGGAGCAGATCTCGGCTTGCCTGTCCCTGTCCACTGTGCCACAGAGCTGGCCTCCATGTAAAACAGTACCTTGTGTGTACTAGCACAGAGCAGCTTTTGCCACAGAGCAGAAGGAAAAGAGAAGTGTCCAGCTAGCGTGCTGTTACCCAGCAAGGGCTCACTGCCCAGTGTGCATAGAAGCCAACATTATGGCACCAGCTTTGGAGAAAAGGAACAAGCTCTCTTGAGAAATCAACGGGCAAGGAGACAGGCTCAAATCTGTCTCTCCACCCAGGGTCTCGGCACCAGATATTCCCGAGCAGCAGACCCTTTGCTTCTGAAAGCGTTCGGGCCCTCGGGCTGCGGTCGGTCCCAGTCCTTTAGTTCTGTGGGGAGAAACTTTGGTTCCGCGTGTAATTCGCAACATTTTCTCCTCTGCACATGCTTTGGCTGCATAACTTGCAGTTTTGTTCTGTTGCCTCTGAAAAACAAATCAGTATCTTGTAAAAAACATGATAGGGCCAATTTGAGCTGGTTTTGCAGTCACAGTGCCATGAGCCCAGAGCCCATCACATGGGCACAGCCGTCTCAGAGTGGGTGCCTCCAAATGGGACAGGAGCTTCGATAGCCATTGGACAGTTACGCACAGCGCATCGCGCAAGTGACCCGTGATGCCTCCTTAGAGGCCTTCCCTACCACCTCTCATTCATTCCCACCCCATGCTCTCCATCCACCTGTCTTCATTCTCTCCATAGCATTTATCACCACCTAAAATTATATTGCTTATTTTATTGTTTGTCATCCCCTTCTTTAGATTGTCAGGTCAGAGAGCCAACAACTTGGTCTTGGCAACTGATGGATTCTGAGCACCTAGAACAGTACCTGGCACACGATAGATGCTCAATGTTTGTGGGGTAAAAGGAAAACATTAGTAAGGGTTTGTGTATTGTGCTTGCCTAAGGCCCATTTAAATATTTTTTTCTCCCAGTTTCCACACTACAGTTGGAAAGAGGGACAGGGACAAACTATTTCTGAAAGAGCAGCCACTCAGACTTGCCAACAGGGGAAAAACCTGAAGTGAAGTAGGAGGGCCCTGTCATGAAGCACCAAGCAGGAGTTACATGGCCAGGTTACAGAAGTGATTCTCATGCCAGGAACACGGACAAGGACCCTCAGTTCTAAGGTTCTATGATTTCGGGTCAATGTGGGAAAGACTACTCAGGGTGTGGGGACTTGGATGACATGAGGACATCGTAGCCTTTGAGATGACTTCTGAATGAGAGGAGACAAGAACTCATTTTCCTTAAACATTTACAAATTACCCGCAGGGTAAGCTTTGCTGCTTGTGAGCACCCACCAGTCTCCACAGGCACCCACCTACCTCAGCATAGGCTGGGACCCTAGGCAGGAGTCTAGCCCACAGCGCCAAGGCCAGGCGAGGAGCCGGGCTCAGACCACGCAGGCCCGCTGCACAGAGGAAGCAGGCAGAGAGAGGGCAAATCTACACAACTGTCTGGGCATCGCCTCCCTGGAAAGTCAGCTGGTGAGAGAGGTTCTCAGTCACAGGTATGTGCTCAACACATCCAAGGACCAAAGATGTTCTTAGATTGATTCTAGAATTGTGTGCGAAACAAGATTTTTAATACAATCCAGGCAAAGTAAGGAAAAACTTTATTTTTAACTAGATGTTAAAAAAAACAACTTTATTTTTAAAATTTGTGCACGGGGGGTTGTCCCTCAGCCCAGCCTGCACCCTCTCCAATCTGGGACCCCTCGGGGGATGTCAAACTGCTGATTTAGGCCCCATCTCGCAGGGGCCTAAACTGGCAGTCAGACATCCCTCTCACAATCTGGGACTGCTGGCTCCTAACCACTCGCCTGACTGCCTACCTGATTGCCCTTAACTGCTTCTGCCTGCCAGCCTGAGCGCCCCCAACTGCCCTCCCCTGCAGGCCTGGTCCTGCCCAACTGCCCTCCCCTGCTGGCCTGTTTGCCCCCAACTGCCCTCCCCTGCTGGCCTGTTCGCCCCTAACTGCCCTCCCCTGCTGGCCTGATCACCCCTAACTGCCCTCCCCTGCTGGCCATCTTGTGGCAGCCATCTTGTGGTGGCCATCTTTTGACGACATGGGGGTGGCCAACTTTTGATGACACGAGGGCGCGAGGGCCATCTAGGCTTTTGTTAGTAAAGAGAGCTGCCTTCACCCTCAGAACCTTGACAATGGACTTCTCAGCCATCAAATCCTAAAGCAATAAATCTTTCTAACTTGACCGCTCTTAAAGTCAAGTCTGTAGGCAATCCAAGGAAGGGTTATGGTTGGGTTCACCTGAAACTGTAAACTATTGAGGAAACAAGGCCGGCAGAGTTTGTGAAATAGCCCAACTTCAAAGCGTTACTTGCAGGTGAGTGAACAGCTCAGATGGAAATCTTTGTGTCTGGCTTGGGGCTGCAGCCACCTTCTCCTGTGGGAGGCACCTGTGTTTGGTGCCCTCAGGTCTCCAAGGCTAGTCTTCCACTGCTGTGTGATTACATTTCAGCCTCTTCCCCCTTAGACACTTGCCTGCCAGTAGGCACTGCACTTATATGTACAACTTTACTTCTAAAGAGCTTTTGTGTTGCCATAGAAATTAATTGGTAGCTTAATTAAATGGAAGATTTGCACTGTAAAATGGCAAAAGAGCTTTTTGATAAGGACCCTGAGAGTTGAAGCCTTCAATAGTAGAGAAGAGAGACTGAAGAGGGAAAGCACAATTATGAATTCCTAGCCAGTGACCGGGCAGCAATTTACCAGCCCCGTGTAATCTATACAGCATACTGCCAAACATGGACAAATGGAATAAAGTCTGAATTATGAAGGATAAAGTTCACTGTTTTAAAGAAATCATCCAGAAACATTTTGGTGATTGCCAGATGGGAGGGGTGGTGGTGGAGGAATAGGTAAAAGAGGTGCAGGGATTAAGAAGTACAAGTTGGTTGTTACATATTAGTCATGGGGATGTAAAGCACAGCACAGGGAATACAGTCAGTAATAGTCTAATAGCTATGTGTGGTGTCAGACGGGTGCAAAATTTATCAGGATGATCACTTAGTAAGTTATGTAATGTCTAATTACTGGGGTGTACACCCAAAACTAATATGATACTGTATGGCAATTGTAATTGAAAAATAAAAAATGATTAAAAAAAAAAAGAAGTGATCCAGAGCCCATCAATTCACTGTGCGCATAGCTGGTGCTGAATTAATTCTTGCTGAAATGACTCAGTGGAAAGGAAATATACCAAGCAGTTGAACGTGCATGGGTATTCTTCAAGTGCTGAGGGCAACTTGAAGACAGCACGCTTCAGCATGCAGCTTCCACATCCATTTGTTAATTCTTTATATAAAGTGCCAAGTTAACTTCTGCTCTAAGCACTCAAACACCCAACGAGGTAAGTCTGAATTAATGAGGCTTTGCTACACTGTAACATGGAAACTTCAGGCATGATGAGCTGGTGACAACCCTTTGAAGCTGAAATTCAGGTTTGCTAACTTCAAATGTAATTTTAACCATTTAACTGACTAAAGCTTCAAGTTTTGGAGGAACCAAAAAGCAACAGCCCACTTTAGTACACAGAGTGGAAATCAACTTTGGAAGTTGCAGCAATGGGATCTGCAGACTCCATGTCTTTCAGGGAGAAGAGTGGTCTTTTAGGGACGAGGAAGCACAGGACTGGCCGACAACCTGTGGGCACCGTGCAGCAGTTCCATGAGAAAACGGGCCCTCTGACGCTGCCTTCCAACTTTTCCTACAAAACATGCCTCTGGGTTTATAAACACAAGCTTCATTTGCTCCAGCGAAGTTGGTGGCAGGTATCTTTGCTGGACTGCTTTTTCCCTCCAGCCCCCAGCCCTCCAAAAGAGAAACTGCTTTAGTGATCCAAACAGCTAACTGGCAACATGATGGTGGCGATGCTGCTACATCCCAAGCGTTTATGACATCTGCCCTGACCCGCGGACTTCAGCTTCACTGTCCAGGTCTACAAGTTGCCTGTAATCCCCTCTGGGCCTTCTGTTTCCTACACGTTCTGCTTCCATTACTGTAATGTTAAGAGCTACCATGACCTGTAGTTATGTCAGTTTTTCTGTATTTCACATAGCACAGAAACTAGATCTAAACAAATCTTAGACTAATTAAAAAATGAGCCGAAACCGGTTTGGCTCAGTGGATAGAGCGTCAGCCTGCGGACCGAAGGGTCCCAGGTTCGATTCCAGTCAAGGGCATGTACCTTGGTTGTGGGCACATCCCCAATGGGGGTGTACAGGAGGCAGCTGATCGATGTTTCTCTCTCATCGGTGTTTCTAACTCTCTATCTCTCTCCCTTCCTCTCTGTAAAAAATCAATAAAATATATTAAAAAAAAAAACAACAGGGAGGAAGCATATACTAGCCAACATATTAGACTGGAGGGTGACTGGAGACAAGTTCCCTGCGTGGTGCACAGGAAGGGGAAAGCTATTGACCAACTTAAGACCTAACGTTAAGTACGCACAAAGAGAAATGGAAGGGTAAGCACTAAATGAGCAGAAACAGACATGTTCAGTGGAAGAAAACATAAAGCACAGAGAGCAAAGTAAGTTGAAAGCACAACGTAAGAAAGAAAAAATAAAATAATGTAAATGGACAAAAGAAGAAATTGGCAGAAGAAATTTCAAAAGCAGATAAAAAACAGAACCTGCTATTTATACATTTGTCTACATTGTAATGATAAACTGCAGTTTATCACATCGTTACAAATTGAAAAGAGAAGTCACAAATCAGGGGAAGGTATACTCACCACAGATAATCCACTCAGTGTTAATATCCTGAATAAAAAATTTATATAAGGAAAGTGCAAACAACCTATTAGAAAATGGTCAAACAAGTTATTCACCAAAGAGGATACTGGAATGGCTGGTAAACATGTGAAAAGATACTAGATTTCACCAGTAATCAGGAAAATGCAAATCGAAACCACAATGAGACGCCATTTCACCCCCTTAATTCTGGTTGATTCTTCTGTGGAGCTAGTGCTGAATAACCACTGCCCTAGAGAAACTCGCCTGGGTGCACAAGGAAGCTTAGTTCTCAGTGGTCACAGCAGCATTGCCAATGATGGCAAAAAACAAACAAACAAACAAACAAAAAACAAAAAACAAAAAAACAAACAAACGGGGGGGGGGGACGGGGGAGGAGGAGAATAATTGTTCATCAACTAAAAAACAGTATAAAATTGTCAGTCACTGACTATATAGCCATGAACATGAACTTGAACTACATACAACAAACATGAATGCTGTTGAAGCAAAATCAGTTAGTTGCTGAACACCACATAAGCATGGCATCACTTCTATAAAAGCATGCACAACAAAACTGTATTTGAAGGCTAAAGAGGTTGTATAATTATGACGAGACTCCTGGGGAGACCAGAAAGAAAGTGGATCCTTTAGAGAAGGACCTTCAATAGTAGTGGCTGTTTCACTTTGGTCAGTGGGTACACGTATTGTCATTTTCACAACTTTTTGTGTTGGAGAACTGTTATAAAGAGTGAAAAAGCACAAAATGAAGACAACTCTTCTGGGAATTTTACTATGAAATAGCAGAGTCAAGGGAGGGTTTTTAGGAAAGAAATATGTTCCTGATATTCTTAACCAGGGATCCTGCTTCCTTGCTTGCACCACAGACAAGACCTTCCCTTTGTAGCGCCAGCGCCAGAGGCCCCTCATTCCCCTGGCAGCTTAAAAAAAAAAAAAATAGAGCAGATTCCCTGCTCCTTGATCGTGGGCTGTGCAGTGACTTCTGGGGCAAGAGTTAGAGGAAAGAGTAACTTTATTGTGGAGAAACCTGATAAACACAACTGAGGTCAACATCAAACCAAGTCATAAATCATGTCGACAGTACATACTAGTAACTTAATCTGACATAAGGGAAATGGCACTTTACTGTGATTTTCCTTCCCCAAACCAGTAACCCCAGTCTAATCATGAGAAAAACCAACAAATTCCAGTAAATGGCCTTGTACAACATCGCTGACCGGTGACATGGTCAAGATCCTCACAAGGGGACGTCTGACAGAATGGCACAGCCAACAGGAGCCTGGAAAGAAATGACTAGTGTGTCCTGATGGGATCCTGGAACAGAAGATGAATACCAGGCCTAGGTTCTTCCTCTGGGATAGCCTGGGCTCTGCAGAATGAACATAATCTCTGATATTTAATGTCTTTTAAAAACTGCTACAGACAGTGACCATCAAACACCTACCTGACAAGTTTGTTTTCTTCCGTTAAGTGCACATCCATGACTACAAAAATATCCTAATATATAAAAAGCCAGGGGGCGTCATGACCGATACAACCGGACAGACACCCGAACAACAGGCTGCATGGGGCAACCAGGCTGGCAGGGGGGTTAGTGAGGGGCGACCAAACGACTGAACAGCAGGCTGCGTGGGGCGACCAGGCTGGCAGGGGGGTTAGTGAGGGGCGACCAAACGACTGAACAGCAGGCTGCGTGGGGCGACCAGGCCGGCAGGGGGGCAGTTGGGGAGTTGGCAACCAGGCCAGCGGGGGAGGGAGGGCAGTTGGGGCAACCAGGCCAGCATGGGGGGCAGTTGGGGGTGACCAGGCTGGCAGGGGGGGAGTTGGGGGCAACCAGGCCGGCAGGCAGAGGTGATTAGGGGTGATCAGGCTGGCAGTGGGGGCATTTAGGGGCAATCAGGCAGGCAGGCAGAGGCGGTTAGGGGTGATCAGGCTGCGGGGGGCTGTTGGGAGCAACCTGGCTGGCAGAGGGGGGGGGAGTTGGGGGCAACCAGGCAGTTGGGGATGACCAGGCTGGTGGGGGGGGGCAGTAAGGGGTGACTAGGCCGGTGGGGGGCAGTAGCAGGCGACCAGGCTGGCAGAGGGGGCAGTTAGGGGCAACCAGACCGGCAGGGGGGGCAGTTGGGGCGATTAGGCAGGCAGGCAGAGGCGGTTAGGGGTGATCAGGCTGGCAAGGGGGGCAGTTAGGGGCGATCAGGAAGGTAGGAACCAGTGGTCCTGGATTGTGAGAGGGTCCAGGCTGGGCTGAGGGGACCCCTCCGCCCCCGTGCACAAACTTTATGCACCAGGCCTCTAGTAATTTAATAAAACCTTTTAAGAGAGAAAAAATGCTTGCCCCAAGAGGTGGGTAAAATTTCTTAAGAGGCAATGTCACTTGAGCCAAGTTAGCTCCTGTGGACACAGGAGGGCAAAGATGTGAGGGTGTGGGTGGTGGTTTAGATCTGAATCAAGGAAAGGTGGAAGGTACAGTTGAAGAATAGGCAGGGGCCACATTTTGAAGAGACTTTCATGCTGTGCCATGCCCTTCTGACCTCCTCCTGCACAGCAGAGAACCACTGGCAAATTTTAAACAGGGCAAGGATATGGTCAGAACGATGGTCAAAATTAGTGTTTAGAAAAGTTTCTCTGATAGGAGTCCAGATTGAAGATGGAATGGGCCTGGCTGCGTGGCTCAGTTGGTTGGAGCATCATCCTGTGCACCAGAAAAGATGGCGGGTTTGATCCTGATTGGGGTGCATGCGGGAGGCAACTGATTGGTGTTTCTCAGATTGATGTTTCTCTCTCTCCTTTCCTCTCTCTCTAAAATCAATAAACATATCCTTGGGTGAGAAAGAAAGAAGAAAAGAAGGAAAGACAGAAGGAAGGAAGGAAGGGAGGGAGGGAGGGAGGGATGGAGGGAGGGAAGGGAGGGAAAGTAGGCCAATGCTTGGAGATACTGTTTTAGTTTGGAGGACTGAGATGGTGTACCTTAAAGCAATAGGACATTCATACTATAGACTGTGGTAGCTAAGACTTAGGGCAACAATGGTATTCAAAATTACAAGATGGCTATCAAAGATGGTACTTAAAACTGTGACAGTCATTAGGTAGAAAGTGGTCAGAGCCATAAAACATACAAATATGAAGGCTGGCTGAGGTTCCATCACAAGGAGGGTAATTCTCTTGCAAGTGGAAGTGGAGGTAAGAGGGAGCAAGATGCGGTTGTGTTCAAGCTACGCCTCCAGATACAGGGCCATGTGAGATGCACAGAAGGGAGAGCACTGCAGGGAAGCGGCAGAGGGAACTCTGTCAGCCTGTGTATGGGGGCAGCACGGAGGGCAGGGGGAGCCTGCTGGAGTACGGAGGCGTAAACAGGACTGCAGCGTCATCTGAAAAACCAGATTAGGGATCAGACACAGTGGCCTTGGTTTGAACTTAACTTACTAGAAAACCAAGGACAAGTTTCTTTTCATTAAATTTTTTTTTTTTTTTGATGCAGGGAATGATAAAGCTCCAGAAAAATAGAAACCACGTCAGGGCAGCCTGGCCTGGTAAGTGCTGTGACAATGAAAACGTGAGGAGACCATGGCTTCTGTCCAATAGAAATACAAGGTGAGCCATATATGTAATTCAAACTTTCCTGGTAACCATGTTTTTAAAAAATGTAAAAATAGCCCTAGCCAGTTTGGCTCAGTGGGTAGAGCATTGGCCCACGGAGTGAAGGGTCCTGGGTTCGATTCCGGTCAAGGGCATGAACCTTGGTTGCAGGCTCTATCCCTAGTGGGGGTTGTGCAGGAGGCAGCTAATCAATGCTTCTCTCACATTGATATTTCTAACTTTCTAACCCTCTCCCTTCCTCTCTGTAAAAATCAATTCTATTTTTAAAAATGTACAAATAGATGGGTGAAATTAACTTTAATAATCCTACATAATAAAAGCGTAGTATGCAAATTGTCCCCTTGACTGGAGTTCATCCGGGAGTCCGACCAGGGGGCAGGCAGGCCGGGTGAAGGGAGGGAGGCCCTGGCGCTGGCAGGCCGCTAGGGGAAGGGAGGGAGGCCCCAGCTGGGGGAAGGGAGTACCCGGCTGGCAGTCAGCAGCCACTAGGGACCCTACCAGTGCACGAATTTTGTGCACTGGGCCTCTAGTATATGTTATATAATCCATATGTCCAGGGTATTATCATTTCAACATGTAGCACTGGTCGCAATTCAGGCACTCAGTAACCACCTGTCTAGAGGTACTGCACAAGCAAAGAAAGTTACTAGGGATCATATGCCTAGAGGAATGAGAACTAGAAGATGGATTTGTGATCCTGAGGTTTAAGCTTGGGATACTGTAATGACAACAATGGTGCACAAACAAAAATAAGGATCACACATTGAGTTAACATCTGCTGTTCCAGAAAAGATACAATGCTGCTATTATGGAATTGATGACTTTTATTTCCATCAAGAATGATCATCACATCATTATTTAAACATATCTGGAAAATCCTGAAATAATTTAAACTGAAGGCACAGAACAAATAGAAATATTTAACTGTTTAAGCTTCAAATGACAAAATTCAAATATTTCAACAGTAACAATAAATTATGAATAAATTTCCATCACCAAATATCATTCTGACCAAAAGCTATATAATCTTTTGTAATAAAACCAAATTAGCTTAAGCTGATTTCAAGATTTCCATAATAAAAATAATATTGAAAAGTATTTCTTCTTTCAGAATACTCATTATACCACTGGGTTCAATGAAAACTATTTTATATATAACAAAGTAGCAATTAGGGTATTTGTGCATGGATGGCCACTCCCCAAGAAATGACTCATTTTTACAAAATGTTTTAAAAAATAGCAAAGTGGGTTACAAAATTCTACTTGGGGAGTAGGAATAAAACTTGTTCCATGTCAATTAGAATATCAAAGCATTTCAATATCAAATTGCTTCCAAAGCCAATCATGACATAACAGTAATATACTGCATGGGGCATTCCACTGTATCTTGGTTACCTGTCAACTACAGTGTGGCTAAGGGGTTGAACAAGTTAGTAATAATTATTCCATTTCTTATTTATTCAAAAGAGATATATTTTAAAAAATCATTATAAAACTAACTGGAATAATTGGTGACATGCTAGAATACAATGAGCACAGCAATGCAATTGCTAAGTTTGAAAACAAAGTGGTCATGCTTCATAATACACTGTAGTTATTTTGAAATACATTCTCTGATCATCAACACCATTCATTACAGAGGTCATTTGTAAATTAGCTCAGATTCTGAACTAGGTTTCTAATGAAACTTTTTTCAAGTATGCACAATATTAATAAGGTAAGGATATTTTTATCTTATTCACGCCTTTATGTGTTCTTCTGAAGGACAACCATAATGAATAAAGGACAAACATAATGGGCTGGTCATAGCTTTCAAAAACTTCTCAAAAAATATGAAATAGTCTAGTGACCAAAAACTGATAGAAAGATATTCACATCTAAAATCTACTATTTCAGGTTTAAAAAAAAACATAGAATTTTTCACTTTTTTAAAAAAATAATTAAGTTCGTAAGTAAAGGAATAATGATGAAAAAGAAGGGTTTCTAAAACACTCAATCTTACCGAATAAAATTTTAACAGTTTAGCTTCTCCTACTTAGCTGTGTTTGGTAAGTGTGTCTTGAATGGTTTTATCTTTATGATCTAATTGCATAAATCACAAAAACATATCCAGCCAGGTTTATTGACAGAAGAATAATACAAACTCTAGAAAATAATTTTAGCAAAAACTGCTTTAAAATTTTCCTACATAAAACATTCCTTTGGAAATGAATCTTTAATGCTTTTGGACTGTTCAAGTATATGCAGCTTTTAACATCTCCAGTGCTAAACTATAATTATCTGCCAAATTCCTGTCACTGGATAATGTTATCTTTTATTCTCTAATATTCTAATAAAGGTATGGTTTTTTTAAAAATAAATTTCTTGTGGTGTCAAAATTATTTCTTCATCATCTCTGAGCACTGAGAGATTAAAGAAGAAATAAGCCAGAAAAATCACCTTATAAACAGTATGAAGTTTTGAAATGTTGGCATCTATGAAAAATAAGAAATGGTTACCATCCAAATTTAAAATCTATCCATTCCTGGCATTGGCAGTAACAGTAATAGCAAATGCTATTGCTCCTGTCTTCACTGATACCAGTCTTGGGCATGTGTCACTCATTATCTGGTTGAGTCAGTGAAAACAAAGAGCCACCAGAAGTCCTCGGACCTAGCTGGCTGGGTCACAGTTTTGACCGACTTCACTCGTTATTGTAAGTCACATTCTGAAAATATGAACTCATAGGATTAGTGGAAGACTGTTTCCGAGAGGAAAGAAATGTGGCTAACTAGAGTTAAACCACTTAAATAACAACAGAAGGACAGAAGGACAATCTTAGTGGTTTGGGGCCCTGCATATACCAGCTGTGCCAGTAGCTCCTAACAACCAGAATATACAATTTAAAAAAAGGGTTTTCTTTTCGAAAACCTAAAAAAGAAAGATGTTTGACTCAAAACCAATTTCAAAATCTATACCAGGCTGCCAGGCCAGCAAATAACGGTCAGAGTGACTTTGTTCCTCTGCTCCTTCAACATGGGAACTAATGCGGAATGGCTCATGCCCACAGTTGACAGGCCGTTCACAGCCACGATCATATCTCCACATCTGGACAAAGACAGACAGAAACAGAAACAGACTGTCATGATTTTCATGATATTAAAACCATTTAAAAATATGTCTTTATTGATTTGAGAGAAAGAGGAAGGGAGAGGGAGAAACACTGATTACCTTGAGATTTGTTTAGCACCGTGGTCGGCAAACTCATTAGTCAACAGAGCCAAATATCAACAGCACAACGATTGAAATTTCTTTTGAGAACGAATTTTTTTAAACTTAAACTTCTTCTAACGCCACTTCTTCAAAATAGACTTGCCCAGGCCATGGTATTTTGTGGAAGAGCCACCCTCAAAGGGCCAAAGAGCCGCATGTGGCTCTGGAGCCACAGTTTGCCGACCACGAGTTTAGCATAAAAATCAGTTTAACTTAACCATTAATTGTCAATGATTAAAGTGTATTATCTACTGTGAGAAACATCTGGGGTGAATTTTTAAGTCTATGTTGGTTTTCCATGGCCAATTATCCCTCTGCCACCCTCTCTCCTTTAACCAGTGGGTGATTTCAAGGGCAAGAAGAATAATTTTCATGTAAGCATAAGGCAAAATATAATTAGGCGAATAAATCTATCTTTTATGATTTTTGGTCTTTAGTTTGTAATATGAACATACTATTTTATTGTTAGCTACCTCAACTTCTTTTTTGAAGTAGGTGGAATGCAAATTATACACTAACAGAGACTCAATCTGGTTAATTTAGCTAAGAGAATGGCTAATTCATTTCCCCCTACTCTTTCCTTGTAAAATAATGCTTTCCATTTTACAAAATAATCTGATAAAAGACTTATCTGGAGTGTACCAAACCTGACCAACTTTTCACAATATTATTTTAATGTCACTTTCTGTTTGCAAACACTGTAATCTCTCCGTTTGTGCTGCATTTTGCCTACGATGTCAATTTAATTTTTGCGAATTAGTTCTTTCATCAAAAACTAGGCACTAAGAACTTATAATCACCCACCTCCTCTTGGTTTGTATAATCTTTTGATATAACACCTCATTCTTTTCCCTGCACCTGAGTTTTGAAAAAGAAAAGAGGGTTGCACGGAGGCTGAGCAAGTACTTTCTGCCCAGTGGTGACAACTGGCCAAGGGGTTAGTGGGAAAGGCTCTGGAGCCAGGCAGTCTGGGTTTGAGTTGCAGTCAACCACTTTCAGCTGTTTGATTGTGGGCAAGTTTCTTAACCTTCCTAAGCCTTAGTTATCTGGTTTATAAATGGGAATTACAACACCTCCTAGGGCCGTGGTCGGCAAACTGCGGCTCGTGAGCCACATGCGGCTCTTTGGCCCCTTGAGTGTGGCTCTTCCACAAAATACCACAGCCTGGGTGAGTCTATTTTGAAGAAGTGGCGTTAGAAGAAGTTTAAGTTTAAAAAATTTGGTTCTCAAAAGAAATTTCAATCGTTGTACTGTTGATATTTGGCTCTGTTGACTAATGAGTTTGCCAACCACTGTCCTAGGGTTAAGAGGATTTGATAATCCAATCAATCCCAAGCACCTAGCACTGTGCCTGGCACACTGTCAACTATCACACACTCGTTCATTAAATATTTGTTGAGACCTTACTACATATGCAAGGCACTGCTCTGGCTACCAGGGATGTAACAACAAATATAACGAAGTCCCCTCTCCCCCTCCCTGCGTGGAGCTTGCATAAATATATTGTTAGGGAGATGTAAGTGCTGTGGAGAAAAACACAGCAGAGGCATCTAATGACAGGACTAGACCTGAGTGAATTGTGTGGCAAAACTGCTCCGAGCTAGTCACATCAGTATGTGAAGTGCAATGACTCAGGTTCAGGCCTGTCATCAGATTAGCAAAATACAGCTATGAGTGGCAAGATTGTTAAGGTAATGCTTTGTCTACATCAGGGTTGGCAATATTTTCCTATAAAGGGCCAGATGGTAAATAACTATTTTAGGCTTTGCCAATCATATGGTCTCTGTCACAACAAATCAACTCTGCCACTGTAGCTCAGAAGCAGTGACACACAACATGTAAACAAGTGAGCATGGCCATGTTCCTATAAAACTTTATTTACAAAAACAGTTGCATTTTGGAGCTGATCCCTGGTCTAGATCATATCCGTCACAACAAACATGAATCACATCAGTAAATAACAAGACTCACTTTAATCTTCCATCATAATAAGCAGGAGTTCCCAAGACAATGGTTTTAATGAAGAAAGGCTGATTGGTGTGGTTCTCTTCATATCCACCAACAATACTAAAGCCCCAACTTCCCAAGTAGCTTCTTCGTAAAACTATATCATGGCAGCTATGAAGGGAACTATAAACAAATATAACAAATACAGACATCAAGAAACAATCAATGGAGGCAATTACAGCCTGCTCATCTTTGTTATAACTGCACACCATGTCATACTTTCCATCACTAGGAAAAGAAAAATGGGCTACTTTATTTTCTTCTGAATGTATTATTTTGACCACCCATTTTCCAGCACAGATGCAGTTCTACATAGACTTGAATTTCTTTCACTTTTTTCAGTCTTCTCTTCCCAAGTGAATAACACACACACACACACACACACACACACACACACACACACACACACAGGATTTAAGTAAACTTGGTTATAAGTTACACCTCAGAAATTGTGTAAAATGGTTCTGAACCTATATTTTCTCTCTTACTGTCAACAGGTCCTCCATTCTAACATCCATTGGTACCTTCAAAATTTGTATGGTGGTACGCTTGGCTGGGGTGGCTAGGAGGTTAGAGCATCGACCCATGGACTGAAGGGTCCCAGGTTTGATTCCTGGTTAAGGGCATGTATCTGGGTTGCAGGTTCCATCCCTGGCCTTGGCTGGGGCATGTATGGGAGATAACCAACTGATGTTTCTCTCTCTTCCCCCTCTCCTCCTATCCCTTCCACTCTCTCTAAAAAATAAATGGAAAAAATATCATTGGGTGAGGATTAACAAAAACAAAACAACAAAAAAAGTGGTATGAGGGTCTAGTACTGCTGACTTCAGCACTCAATTGAAAGAAAATGAGTAGAGCAGATTCCCCAAAAATGTAAGATCACTATCCATCTTTTTAATCTACCCAAGGAGTTAGAATTTGTTGTATTTTCCTTTTTCACTTAACATGCTTCCATTTTAAGAGAGACTCCAATTGAAAAAATAGGGAACTCAAATCTGGAAAATAGTAACAAAAATCTCCCATTTCAATTTTGGTGCATGGAATAAACAGATATCTAGTAGCTAAATCATCTGTCATAAAAAAATCTCTCTCCACAAGGTCCACATACAAGGTCCCTACAGGTCCCTGAGACATGAATTCTATTACAATTTTAGGCCTCTTTGTTGTTTTTTTAAATTTATTTTATTGATATCAGAGAGGAAGGGAGATGGAGAGACAGAAACATCAATGATCAGACAGAATCACTGATTGGCTGCCTCCAGTATGCCCCCCACTGGGGATCTGGCCCACAACCTGTGCCTGCACCCTGACCAGGAATTGAACTGTGACCTCCTGGTTCATAGGTCGATACTCAATCACTGAGCCACAGTGACCTGGCAGCCTTTTTGTTTGTTTTTAACCAAGAAGACAAGTCAGCAAGTTAGATTATAAACAAACTAGAGGCCCGGTGCACGAAATTCATGCACGGGGTGTGTGTGTGTGTGTGTGTGTGTGTGTGTGTGTCCCCCTCAGCCCGGCCTGCACCCTCTCCAATCTGGGACTCCTCGAAGGATGTCCTACTGCTGGTTTACAGGGATCGGGCCTAAACCGGCAGTCGGACATCCCTCTCCCAATCCAGGACTGCTGGCTCCTAAACGCTCACCTGCCTGCCTGATTGCCCCTAACCACTCTGCCTGCCAGCCTGCTCGCCCCCAAATGCCCCCCCACCAGCCTGATCACCCCCAACTGCCCCCTGTGCCAGTGTACTCGCCCCCAACTGCCTCCCCTGCCAGCCTGCTCACCCCCAACTGCCCCCCCTGCTGGCCTGTTTGCCCCCACCTTCCCTCCCCACTGGCCTGCTCGCCCCCAACTGCCCCCCTGCTGGTCTGCTCACTCCAAACTGCCCCCCCCCTGCTGTCCTGATCACCTCCAACTGATCCCCACTGATGGGGTGAGGGGCTGAGGGCTGTTTTCAGGCTGGCCACACCCCCTTCAAAGTAGGGGTCCCCACTGGGGTGCCTGACCAGCCTGGGTGAGGGGATGGTGGCTGTTTGCAGGCTGGCCAAGCCCCCCCAGCAGGGACCCTCACCCCATGGGAGTGTGGCCAACCTGGGTGAGGAGCTGAGGGCTGTTTTCAGGCTGGCCATGCCCCCCAGCGATCCAGGATCCCAGCCCCTCCTTTTTATCTTTTCTTTCTTTTTTTTTCAGTGCCTCCTTGAGTGGAGGCCAGGGCCGGCTGGAAGCAGGTATCTGGGATTTATTTATCTTCTATAATTGAAACTTTGTACCCTTGAGCGGAGGCCAGGGCCGGCTAGAAGCAGGTATCTGGGATTTATTTATCTTCTACAATTGAAACTTTGTAGCCTTGAGCGGAGGCCAGGGCCAGCCAGGGCGGGTGGGAAGCGTGGCTTCCTCCATTGCTGGGGGCAACCCAAGCCTCCTGCTTGCTCCAGCTCTGTGGCCACCGCCATCTTTGTTGGGCTAATTTGCATACTGGCTCCTGATTGGCTGTGGGTGTAGCGGAGTGATGGTCAATTTGCATGTTTCTCTTTTATCAGTGTAGATAATCTAATAATCCAATTGTATAATCTAATAATATCCTTGTTTTTTTATTGTTCTTTCTGTGAAAGTACTTTATAAACCAAAGTACTATACAAATTCTAGTTATTACAAATTTATTCCAAATGAAGCTAGGTAGCCCAGAAATTGACACATTCTTATCCTGTATTTTTACTTTAAATGAGTAATTTTCATACTTTGTTAAGAATCAAAATGTTTCATCATAGTTCGGTTTTAGGATTCTTTTATATGTTAAGAATCTAAGCTGATTTGGAAACAAAGATACAAAACACATTCTTCCCACCTCAATATCAAATTATGCAATAATCACCTGGAGGTTCCAAGTGTTTCCATGACCAGACACTGACCAAGTTCAGAACACCTTGGCTGGTCAGTCAGTCATGAAGCAGTGAATTCTTTAGAAACATGGGTAGGAGCAGCTATGCTTGAATACCAATCATTGGGCTTAAGACTCTTATGTTCAATAAAAACTGAGTTTTATACCCAGCCTTTTTAGGAGAGTTAAAAGCATTAAGAACAAAGGGCTTTTAGAAAGCCTTCTGGGATAGGACAAGGCTCCACACTTTGACCCCATGAACATGAAGTCTAAGCATGTATCAGAATGAACCTTGATAATGACAGCTTTCCTGAGCAAGAGACTGAACGTCCCCTCTCATTGCCTGCCCACTTATGAGCCTTAACAAAAACAGACAAATGGATTTATTAATTTTTATAAACAGATGTCTTTTTAGCTTAGTTCTTATTATCACATTTACCTTTTAAATATAAGCTAAAAAATGACCATTTTCTTTTGTAACTTGATTTGATGTTGCTACTTTTATCTAAAATTTACTGGGTTACACACTAATAAAAGTTGTAATTATGATCCTATCTAATAAAAGGGTAATATGCAAATTAACCAGCACTCCATCACAAAGATGCCGGTGCCCATAGCCACAAGATGGCAGCACCCAGTCCTCTCAGCCCCACCGGAGTCCCCCAGTCCCGGGGGGGTGGCCGCTGAGAGTGGGCAGCGTGAGCGGCCTGGCGGAATGCTTGCTTCATTGCTACAACAAAGCAAGCGTTCCACCCTGGCCGTGGAGTCCTCTGGGCAGCGGGCACAGAGCGGTGTGTGTGTGGGGGGGATGCTTGCGTCATCACCCTGGCGACGAGGCAAGCATTCCGTGCTCGGCTGCGAATGGGCCTCTGGGCTGTGGAGAGCCTCTGGGCAGCGGGCGCGGAGCGGCCAGGCCCCGCAAAGAGCTATTGGCGCACAGATTCGTGCACAGGGCTACTAGTTACTTCATAAAGCAACAACAAAAGCTGTCAGTACCTTGGAAGCCCAAGCCACATGACCCACGATGGGGACCAACTGGCATCATACTCGTTTTCACTGAAAGTGCTTGGCTGCTCATCCGTGGCCTGGGTGGCCTCCTCAACAACCTGGACCTCAAGGGCTTTAAGGGCAACAGCAGGGGATGCAGCACTGGCTTTCAGCATAGCAACAGCCTCACTATGACTTAAATTGGTCAAATCAATGCCATTGATATTCAATAACACATCACCTGTTCAAATGACAAGACAAAAAAATAAAAAAAAGAATGAGCTGCGCTACTAAGTGATTATCTCCCTGTAAATTCTTCTACTGGTAAGCTAATCAACAAAAGTTAGTTTCAATGACTCAGATGAGATAAGGTAAAAGACCATTTTTTTCTTCTTTGTAATTTTTATAATACTGAGAAAAAATTCGACTCATGAAAATCACTCCAGCCCTGGCCGGTTTGGCTCAGTGGATAGAGTGTCGACTTGCGAACTGAAAGGTCCCAGGTTCGATTCTGGTCAAGGGCACATGCCTGGGTTGTGAGCTCGATCCCCAGTGGGGGACTTGCAGGAGGCAGCCAATCCATGATTCTCTCTCATCATGGATGTTTCTATCTCTCCCTCCCTCTTCCTTCCTCTCTGAAATCAATAAAACATATATATATATATAAAAGAAAATAATTCCAAAACAATTCAAAAATTTAAAATAATTTCATAGTATATAAGGAGAAGTGTGGCTTGAGGGACTGTGATTCCACTGGAAGTCCAAATCCTTGGCCCTGGCATGTCATAGGTTTAGCTGAGTACAGGCCCTTGCACATTCAGTTCTCTTCTTTGAGCTTCAATGATTTCTACTGTTCTTTCCAATTCAAAAATTATGTGACACTTTGCTAACTTAGACATGAATTTTTAATATTCTATGTTTACACAGTTTTATACATAAAGACAGCCCTACATAGTTCACTCAGTGCACACATATCAGAATATGTAGAGGAGTATATTCTTGGGCCTACACAAAGAAATTAAACTAGTGATTTAAACATCTTTTCCTTGAGGGAGAAAAAAAGTATTTGTTCCTCTGTCAAATAATATGATAAAAAAGGCAGTGAGGATTAAATAAAAGGCTAGGAAGAAAAAGATTACTTCTGTAGGAAGCACACACACTTGTATCAAGAAGTCTACATAAAACCTCCTCTCCCAATTCATCTATTATTCAGATTGTTAAAGCAAAACATTTTCATTGTAGAAAATTTAGAAAACATAATAAATAATAAAAAGGAAATAAAATTACCCCCCCCCAATTCTATAACTGGACAAATAACTGTAAAAAATAGCAGCCTTTTAAAGATATTATTCATATAACATTCAATTCATTCTAAGTTACAATTTTATGGTTTTTAGTATAGTCACAGAGCTGTAGAACCATCACCCATCATTTTAAGATCAACCTTCAAAAGACATGTACCCATTAACAGTCACTTTTCTTCCCCCAGGCCTAAGTAATTTAGAAAACATAATAAATAATAAAAAGGAAATAAAATTACCTCCCCCCCCCAATTCTATAACTGGACAAATAACTGTAAAAAATAGCAGCCTTTTAAAGATATTATTCATATAACATTCAATTCATTCTAAGTTATAATTTTATGGTTTTTAGTATAGTCACAGAGCTGTAGAACCATCACCCATCATTTTAAGATCAACCTTCAAAAGACATGTACCCATTAACAGTCACTTTTCTTCCCCCAGGCCTAAGTAATCACTAATCTACTTTCTATCTCTATAGATCTTCCCATCTGGGCATGCCATATAAATGGAACCACATGTGGTCTTTTGTGACTGGCTTCTTCTTTCCATAGGCATAATGTTTTCAAGGTTCACCTATACTGTAGCTTGTGTCAATGCTTCATTCCTCATTATAGCCAAATAACATTCCATTGTATGGATATACCACATATGTTAATCCATTTGTTAACTGACAGATATTTGGGTTGCTTCTACTTTTTGGTTATTTTGAAAAATACTGCTATGAAACTTTATGTACAAGTTTTTGTGTGGTCACATATTTCCATTTCTTTAGGAACAGAATTGTTATAGATCAGATGGTAACACTATGTTTAACTTTTTTGAGGAACTGCTAAACTCTTTTCCAAAACAGTTGCACCAATTTACATTTCCACAGGCAATATCTGAAAGTTCCAATTTTTCCACATCCTTGCCAATGTTTGCTATTGCCTTTTTTTATTATATTTATCCTTGTGAGTGTGAAGTGGCTTTGATTTGCATTTCCCTAATAACTAATGACACTGTGCATCTTTTCCTGGGATTACTGGCCACCTGTATATATCCTTTGGAGAAATGTCTATTCAGATCCTTTGCTCGTTTTTCAATTGGGTTATTTACCGTTTTACATATTGAGTTGTAAGAGTTCTTTATGTACTCTAAATACAAGTCCTTCATCAGATATACAATTTACAAATATTTTCTCCCATTCTGTGGGTTATCTTTTCACTTTCTTGGTGGTGTGGGTCCATCATCAAACTTGCAATTTTGATGAAGTCGTTTATCTATTTTGTCATTGTTGCTTGTGTTTTTGGTGTCATATCTAAGAAAACCACCACCTACTCCAAGGTCATGAGTTTTCCTCTGAATGTTGTAGATCTTACATTTAGGTCTTGGATTCATAATAAGTTAATTTTTGTATGTGGCTTGAGGTAGGAATCCAACTTCACTCTTGAAAAAATAGCTTTTAAGACTCACTTTTCCACATGAATAAACCAAGTGTATGAAGAATGCTGTTTTTACCACTACCACCCCCACATACACAAATAATATAGTATTGATGTGGAATGTGAACTTCTAAATGTGTTAATCCCTAAACTCACTATATTTTTAAAGTTTGACTTTGCTCCACGTCCTCTGTGAACCCGTCCCACTTTAGTTTAAACAACATTTGTATTTTGGAGATGGTCCTTCTGAGAATCTAGCCTGCCATCATGTAGGAAACATAAATTTCTTAGAGAGTCTTTTCTAGCATAAAATAGTCCAACAGTCTCCATAACTGTTAGTAAATGCCAAGCTTCAGCAATTTTCCTTTACAGTAGGCATTTTTCTACCCTTATAGAGAGGTTTTATGCTTATATATGCAAGGGACATTTTAAAGAATTAAAAAAGTAATGTTTAAAAGAAAACGTTGTACATATTTTTTACGTACATAGTTGAATTCAGGGAGAAGATGTAGTGACATCATTGACATTACTGACAAACCTATCTTACCTCTCTTGATTCTGCCATCGCGTGCAAGGCAGCCATGAGGCGGCACACTGGTCACAAAGATGGGCAGTTCCCCACTCTTACTTCCTCTGCCCCCAGCTACTGTCATTCCAAGGGACTCGTGAGGTTCCTTCTTTACAGTAATGTGTTTTTCTTGGCAAGTAACACACTGGGTAAGATCCTAAATCATGGGAGGAAAATTTTGTGGAATATATTTATTGGAATGAATATAAAACGAGGACAGCTTAAACTAATGTAAAAACTTATGTGGTAACTGTAATTTTTTTTTATCACTCAGTACAGAACTGAAAGTAATACACAGTTCCTCATAGGAGGAACTGATCACTGTGGATCACGTCAAACTTTGGATTACCATTTTTTCGTATGACTATGGAACTAAAACAACTTAGGACTATTGGCATGTGGAGGTTAAAGTAAAACAAGCACATCATTTATATAGTTACCTTAAAGTCCAAGATATGATCAATTCTATAATCAATTCTATAAAAGTAAATAATGTTTGAGTGTTAAGATTCTAAATATGAGCCAATTAACTTTTCTTCCATCTTTCTTCCCTATTCTTTGAAAGTAAAGTTGACAGTACAAGATTATATTAATGTTACTAACAATGTCAACAATGGAAATATATGAATTATATTTACAGAATTTTAACATTTCCTTTAGTGGCATAAATTCAAAGATTTGACATGCACATATCTGTTAACCAGGTCCTAGAATTCCAGGCCATGTGCTTTCTCTGTTCCTGGACCCCTGCACTCCTGAAATTTTTATTAAGAGAACTATTTGTAATAATAGCAGAGCATTCCTAGAAATAGTTATGACCTAGCAGAAAACCTGTAAATGTCTTAAGGTGGTCTCCTACCTAAAGGTATGAAATCTATGTTAGTATTCTTCAAAATGGGGCAAAATCATTTATTATGAGGACAAGTCATGTAAACCCAGCCTTGAGGATATTTACTTAAGAGTTTCAGCTCTCAGGTATTTCATTATTTAAGGGTAGGAATTCTATTCCTCTGCCAGCTGAGATGTATGCATTTTTTTTTCCTGGAACAAAACTTAACGTCAATGGTTTTACTGGGTAAGCTTTAAGGAAACTTCTTAGGGTTCAACACCATATGAGTGCTTATCCAAGCAGCTACACAGAAGCTTATTAGTAGACAAATATATATTTTAATTTTTAACGATTATAATCACCTGAACAGGTTATTTTGTGAATTTGTGTTTTGGCTTTCCCTAGGAGACCTTTATTTTTCTACATCAGATTTGACATAATAAGTGCAAGAGTAAATAACTAAATTAACTCTTAAAAGTATATTTCATGTGGTTGTTCCAACTAACAGGTTTGCAGAGTACCTAGAATAAGAATAAATTCAGCATTACTATGTAAAACACTGTGACTTAAAATTAAAGAGAATAAGAATTAGCAGAGTTAAAAGAGAAAAATATATGTGCTCCAAACAAAATGAAGCAGTTATCTATATGAATGTTGAAATAATTAAACACAATTTTAAAAATTGTCTTATGTCTTAAAATTACAATGTTGTCAGACATCCATATCTCAAATCATTGTAGAATTCAATGACATAAAAGATTCAATAATCAACTTTTGGCTTATCCTACAATTCTTTAGGAATATTTATCTTGTAAAGCAAGGACAAGCTATCTGAAACGACTACTATTAAAAATTTCTGTTCAAAACACTAACTCCTTTTTCATAGTCATCGTTATGAAGGCAAAATTACAGGTTTCCCTCATACATTTTGGTTTTTGTTCAAAAATGAGAACAAAGACTGTGGTTATAATTGTGTGTACGTATTAACTAAACCAAAGATCAGTGACAAGTCTATACTTAAACTCAGAAAACCAGATAAACTTGATGGGTCAAAAATACTCATGTCTTTAAGCAATGCTTTTTTAGGGTACCCGTGACATTCCAAAGGTAATTACTTTCTCAAATATTGTACTTACATTAAGAAGCCATTTTAACACACAGGTAACTTCTATAGTTTTTAAGCAGACCAATGAATAAGTTTTTGTTTGGTAAAGTAATTTAATTTTACTTAAGGAAAGTCACTTTAGAACCTCACATTTAGCTTATATTTTCACACAGTTGGGTGAATGTAATTGTTGAAAAAATCCTGGCCAATCAGAAGTTGAGTTCACGCAAAGGATCCAATGAAGTAAATAATATAAAAAAATGCAGTGAAGTACCACCCTTTTTTGATTTCTGGAACTAAGGTTAGAGAGTATCAAAATTCTCAGTACAGATATACATGTCCTAGGAATATATTATAATACCAGTGAAATATTAATGAAGCTGTAAAAATGCTCAACATATGGAAACTTAAAATAATTTAGGGTAGTATTCCTATTAAGCTATAATATTAAAAAAGTGCTATACTAGTACCTATGAAAATGTATGATTTATACGTTTAATAATCACATATCTAATTCTGTTGTTGCAGGCAACCTGCTCGATTGCGAAGTATAAACTTGTCCATCACTGTCTTCATTTTGCTTTTTCAGTCAGACAACCAACTGTTGCATTTAAATGAGCAACCCAAGATAAAGCCCACTTTCAAGGAAGACTAAATAGAAATTTTTTTCTGGAAGATCTAACATTTCTCATCAATCACCTGGCAGAGGGGACCTTCTTCACTAAGAAACCATCTCTATTGTCTGAAGAACTGAGACAACAGAGTCACTCTCCAAGACAGCAAAATATGCACATTTCACCTCCTCAACACCTATGTTCACCTTCTCCAACAGAATAACAGCCTTCATTTACATTTTACCAGCTTGTAACAATGATCCTTTGAGGGTGGATAAATTAAAACACACAAACAAACACAACACCTCACCTTATGTGAGCTGGGTCTGCTGTAATACAGTGGCTGCGCATGGTGCTGGCTGCTGCTCTGAGTTCCTGCTTCTCGGATAGTGTTACCAGGCGGGGGTTTCCCTGGTCTAGCAATTGTTAAATTGACCCTTTCTCCACTAGCCTGGAGAAAACACACATACATACATTACCACCAGTCATTAATGAAGCTTCTCATTGTAAAAATTATAGGCAGTATAATTTCCAATGCACTTATCATTATACCAGAGCCTTGTTTGGGTAGTAAACGCAAGCACCTGGTGGTGAGGAAGAAGGAGGTTCATTTCATGAGTTAATATTTTAAAA
The DNA here is from genome assembly GCF_951640355.1 of Cnephaeus nilssonii. Lineage (NCBI taxonomy): Eukaryota > Metazoa > Chordata > Mammalia > Chiroptera > Vespertilionidae > Cnephaeus > Cnephaeus nilssonii. Next base: position 95,857,374 of record NC_137077.1, read on the forward strand.
CTTTTGCAGGTGAATCACACACACAGAGCTCCTGGATATGCCCTCCCCAACTCTACCTCCAAAATAACCAAGGCAAAGCAGTAAAACTGCCTGTGTTCTCATCTAAAAGTAAGGTAACTTTTTATTTTATTTTTTAAATATACTTTTTATTGATTTCAGAGAGGAAGGGGGAGATAGAAACATCGATGATAAGAGAGAATCATTGATCAGCAGCCTCCTGCATTCCCCCTACTGGGGATTGAGCCCACAACCCAGGCTGTGCCCTTGATCGGAATCAAACCTGGGACCCTTTAGTCCACAGGCCAAGGCTCTATCCACTGAGCCAAACCAGTAAGATAACTTTTTAAAAATTCTTCTTTGCCCTTTCAATACTAGCCCTGGCACTGAGAGGGTCACAGCAAAGGAAAGAAGATAGAAAGGAAGAAATGATTCAAAACTTAATTAAAATCCATTGTGACTTTTGCAATAAATTTTATGGTGGCTACTTTGGAAGTAATAATCGAAACTATGCACAGCTTTGTTTTTGCTTGCGATAGGTTTGAGTCAAAATAGGACCAAATTTTTTAACAGTCCTGAAAAGAATGATTATAGATTATAACAAGACTATACACACACACACTCTCTCTCTCTCTCTCTCTCTCACACACACACACACACACACACACACACACACACACACACACAGACTCACACACACACACACACACACACACACTCACACACACACACACTCACACACACACACACACACACACACACTTTATGAGTATGACACAGCCACATGTCCCTAAGGATCATTATGATAAGTTACTTTAGAGGTTTATGATGATTATTTTAAATTTAGAAGTCCATTATCTATATATCTGTATTTTAAACAGAGACTCATATCTAGTATATTTTTAAAATACTTTGTTACTTAATTTTTACTTTAAATTATTTTATCTTTGTTTTTTAATGTACAAGCTTAATTTATTTGATGTTGACTCTTGGTCATGACCACAATTTCCAATTTTATTATTATTTTTCTGGGAAAATAGGATAGCCTACTTTCAAGGAATTGTGGTAGAAAGAGGGGAACTCCCTCATAACTATAGTCAACAATGTTAAGAAATTACTCCATTTTTAGTTCTTAAATGGAAAATAAGTGATAACCAACTTTAAGACACCAATGAAAATCATTTTCTTATTCAAACATTTTACTGCACTAAATAGTTTCAGACAAGTTCTTTAGAATAACTGAAAGAAGAGTTAATACATAGCCATACTTCCAAAGCAGAGCCTGGGGCTTGATCTAAAGGATAAATAACAAAGTAGAATGTTTAGGATTCTGACACTTCAGGTTGTTAGATCACACAGCGTGAAGTGGTGAGACGCTCCCTTTGTGACTTCATTTCGATGTACAGGATCATTTTCATTATGCTTAACACCTGGTAACTACTAAATATTTCAGAATCAGCACTTCAACTTTACTGGAAAACCCCTGTTTACGAAACTTTAAACAGAAACGAATCATTGATCTTAGATTGCTTCAAAGACAAAATTCTTTGCATGTGATGGAAGTGGGCAATTAGACTTGAAACAACGAATCAACATTTGTGTTTAGGCTAACTTTAAACAGACTGCACATGTAATATTCCAGGGTTTCAAACACAGCAAAAGAGTTGTGTTAAAGTCAAGATATTTTAAAATGCAGGATGCCCAAATGACAATACCCATGATTCATAAATAAGTAGCATGCTTTGTTATTGGGTGTATAAATTAGTATGGTCTGATCTTTACAGAAGGAAGTTTAGCAAAATGTCTTAAACTTGAAAACAAAACATAAGTTATAGAACACAACATGCCCACAGGCATTAAAAATCATGACGTGAATCTACACTTACTGTTATGATAAGAAGTCCACAACATACTGTTGACGTAAAGAAAAAGTTGCAAACTCAGAATTTATAAGGTAAGTGCATAATGTTAAGTATTTGTGTAAATATGTACCTATTTACCTGTGGACAAACACATAAAAAATGTTTGTAATGATGTTCTTCAAAACATTAATGTTGACATTTTGGGATTATTAGATTGAATGTGATTTTAACTTCCTTCTTTATTTTCTGTATTTTGTATTTATGATTCTCTTTATGGGACATGGAATACATTTCTTTTTCCCACAAAGAAACTTAAATTGACCAACTTCAGTTTTCTATACTTTGAGGAAACTATGATGCAACTATTTAACTAGTTGCATTATAAAAATCAAAATATACAATATATTATTATGAAAAAAAATTTAATGTATTTTCTACCTGTGTATGTACATTTTTTCACATTTTGGTTAGAAATTTAGTGAGGACTGCCCTGGCTGGTTTGGCTCAGTGGATAGAGTGTCAGCCTGCGGACTGAAGGGTCCCGGGTTCGATTCTGGTCGGGGGCATGTGCCTTGGTTGTGGGCACATCCCCAGTGTGGGGTGTGCAGGAGGCAGCTGATAGATGTTTCTCTCTTATCTATGTTTCTAACTCTCTATCCCTCTCCTTTCCTCTCTGTAAATATCAATAAAATGTATATAAAAAAAAAAAGAAATTTAGAGAGGAACATCTACTTAGGAATTGAGTATTTTAACACTGCCTGAAATATATCTAGTCAATCTATTTATCTGTATCTTACTGATCTGATTTCTCACTATATAAAGTCTACTCAACTCTCCTGTTTCCTTTAATAAATCCCATAATTGGATTAACTTTCTTTTTTCCCCCCCCCTTCTCCTCTCACCAACCTGGCCCTTTCATGATGTACTTGTCCTCACCAGGGCAGCTGCTGGCTGGTATCCACAAGTAAAGGTCCGAATTACTGCCTCTGATTTCAAGAAATTTTAAGGCACCCAATTTCTTTAAATCTCGTCTATGAACTGAGACCAATAACTGAATCTTCCCTCAATGCAATGTGGCTGTGTGTTTCTGTAAGGCTATACTGAACCAAAAAGTTTTAAAAAGGAGTAAGTTATAGAGGTTTGAGAATTGGTTTTCTTATAATCTTAAATATTCATTATTATTTGATTCTGTGTAGTACACACATGTTTAGTGACTATCCACCTACTTTAATTCCTGATGCTCAATTATATTAATTCTTGATTTTCTTTAGAGTGTTCTTTTGGGCTTACTTTTAAAAAAAGGCACTTTTGTTTCACCCTGATCTCTGTAGGAGATACCCACATTGGGTTAAATGCCATGGCATGTTCCAGAACCTGAAATCTTCTCTGGGTCATTTTCTAAATTTATCTGGTTTAATACTCTTACTAAAAAAACATGGTTTTTCTGTGATAATAACTATCCTTACTTTCTTTACAGGGATACTGTGAGATTATTATGTGTTTGAATTGCTTTAAATTCCTTAAGATGAAAAAAAAAGGCATTATAGGGATAACAGTTATTCTTAACAAAAAAAGACTTTCTATTTTTATGTATCTTAAAGTGAAGAAGGAAAGGTAAGAGATGAGGTAAGTCACAACCTTGGTAATCACAGATCCTTTGAACCTTCCTTTTCTCCTCTGTTATATGTGGACAACACCGTACGCTATGTCTACTGCTAGATGGAGCCAAGGGAGCAAAGGAGAAAGGCAACTTTAGAGACTGCACTCTATAAATAGCCAGGCTAAAAGTTCATGGAACACAGTGCTCAGGAAAGATTCTATCTATAATGAAGTTATACGACTGTGGATTTCGAAGAATTTAAATAGCTGTGCTGGCTTTTTCCAATGAAATATCAAATATGCCCAGATTTTTATGTTATTGGCTGATGAAAACAAAATACTGATATATGGTAACAAAGACCAAGCATCTGGAATGCATGTCTCAAGTGTACCTGAATGATCTGTGCAGCCAACTCAGGAGTTCCGTGCTTCAGGTCATGCCCATTGATGGCGAGCACCCGATCGTTGCTGCTGAGTCTCCCATCCTGTGCAGCAAGCCCCCCTTCCAGCAGGTCAAGAATAAAAACTCCTGGCTCATCTGTCCTTCGTACAAGTTTGATGCCAAGCTGTTCACCATAGTCTCGTTTATGAAGAACCACATGGAAAATCTCTTCTCGTGGAGAGTTCCCATCAGAATGGCTATTCGCTCGGTTACCAAAGCGTCTCTCTCGCAGCACAGTGAGCTGTAGGGTGCTGCAGGGCTGTGAAAGGACAGCTCTGGCATAGTTGTGCGACACATTGCTAATATCATAGTTGTTGACCTAAAAACAAAACAAAACAAAAAAAGAATTATGACCATACTGTGACTATCTCCCCTACCCCCATTTACAGAAATAACATTTCCCAAGGAAACTAACATTGTAAAAATGATATACAATCATTATTTACAAAGAAATCCACTCTAAAGACATTTTAAAGTACAGAATTCCTAAAATTAACTTATAATTAGCATTAAGTAGAGAATAGCAGTTAGGATTACAGCGTTAATGACAGTCTTGAATTAGCATCCTTGGTTCTGCTATGTACTAGCTGGATGACCGAGGGTCATTATAGAACTTGTCTGAGTGTGTTTCCTTATGTGGAAAATGTGTTATACATGTGGGATTGAAATTAAGGTAGGAAGAAAAAATATATATTCAATGTATATGGGGAATCAGAAGAAATTACAAAATTCTAATGTTTTACATATAAGAACAGCAAAACTCACCTTCATATACTTTAGGTTCCACAGTACCATGATTTTTCAAGTTTTAAATTTATGAATAAGAACAAAATGATACAAATTAACAGAATTAAAATTGATACCTGAAGAATCTGGTCTCCAGCAAGGAGCCTTCCATCTCTGGCAATTATCCCATCCCGATAGACTTCCTGGATAACAATGTTAATCAGTGGTGTTTCATTGCCACCCACAATGCTAATTCCTAACTGAATGTAAGGATTAGATCGGTGAATTTCAATCGTGGTGATTTCACCTTCTGGTAAACTAGGTGGCTGTTGTGTGGCTGCGAAGTTAAAAATGAGAAAGAAAAAAGAAAGAAAATAAATGTTTTATATTTTGATGTTCTTCAGGTAAATAAGTCATCTTATGTTAATATATGATTAATAACTAACAATACCACTGGATAAGAAAAAGATAGTGACAAAAAATATCTGTATGTTAATATTATCTAAACATTTCCTCTTCCGAAGGTGATCAGTATATAACCAACAAATAGCTACCATGTATCAGATCACTAGGGAAGACACAATGATCTGATAAAGAAATATTGAAAGACAGTCATCTTGTCCTAACTGGTAAGAGAAAGTCTGAACCATTAACAACTGTGAACATGCAAGGCAGTTTAAGGAAAAGACTAACTCTGTGGTATGTAATCACCATGGATGCTGAGAGAGTAATCACAGCTGTAAGAGAGCTGTACGAGGTGAGCCTTGGGAGATGAAAAAAGTTATAGCTGTGGCAGGGAAAATTGGAAATGTTTAGTCAAATTTGAAAATTTTAAGGGAAAATCATATTTAAAAGTAAATACCAAGGGCCAACTACAAGATATGCCCAATATCTGGGACTACAGGCTTTCTGTTTGCTCCTAGTGGTTATACAGTCAGATTGGTGGCTGACAGCAGAGTGCAGTAGTCACAAGTGTGGCTTTGGAGACAGATATCCAGCCATTTCCTGGCAGTATGAGCTTGACCAATTAATCTCTCAAGACTCAATTTTCTCACCATTAAAAAAAATAAACCCCATAATATTGTAACAAGCACTTAATCAGTTAATTTATATGAAGTGCTTGGCCCAGGGCCTGACACAGAGTAAGCACTTAATCCAAGGTATTATTTTTGTCATTCTTGATGTTACTGATTTTTTAGTCAAGAAGCAACAAAGTCTGAACACAGGAGCAAACAAGAAGAAGCTGTTAATGACTAGCAAATTCATGAACTATAACAGAAGAGGGTGGGGGCACCTTCCTCCAGGGCAAAGGTCACGTTCTGTTTCTAAAATGCCAATTGTTTGAATTATAGACTTGGGTGATTCCACCCTATCTCAATAAAATCATTTTTTTTAAGAGGAAAAAAATGCACGTTGGAAAATCGGAGGGAGAAGTAGGAAGGAAGCAAATGTCTGATTTGAAAACATAGAAAAGAAAGAGGTGGCTAGCACATACTATCAGCAATGGTGCTCTCCTCGAAGGCAGGGTTGTCCAGGCCAGGCTCCTCAGTCCACACAGGAAGAGAGGCCGAGGTCAAGTTCCGTTCGGCAGGCACTGTGCCTGTCCCTGAGCAGTCCGTTTCGGGTGGAGAGGTACCTGGGAGATCTATTATAGTGGTTCCATTTTCATTCTCAATCTCTGTCTGAGTTTTACTGGTTTTCCTTCTCTCTAGGGCAACTCTCTGATGAGAAGCTCCAGGACATCTAGAAAGAGAATATCAGGTGGTTTCCAGATTATTTGAAAGGAGAAAAAATGTGATTAATGGCTCGTACCACAACGAAAGAATGGCAGTGGCTTCTATTGCACAAAGCACCTAGAGGTACCCATAAGGATACACAATTCCACTTGAAGTAAGTTCTTACCACTTCACATAGCGAATTTAAAACAAGGCATCAGCATAAACAATGGTTTGGTATATATCTCAAAGAATGTTTCAATAAAAATTTGGGCATATATTAGTACCAGAGACATACACACCAGTATAGTATACAGCAGTGATGGGCAACCTTTTGAGCTTGGTGAGTCAAACTTCACCAAAAAACTGAGCATAACTCGGGTAGTGTGTCACTTTGAGGAAAAAACATTATTTCGCAAATGTTTCATTCTCAGGAGCAGCAAATGTTTCATCCTCGGCATGCGGCCGCCTCAGTGGCCGCGTGTCATCAGAAATGGCTACGCGTGTCAGTGCTGACACGCGTGTCATAGGTTCGCCATCACTGGTATACAGTATAGTTGTCTCAATACTGCAAGACTTATTCTGAAATTCTGAGTATAACCCTTTCTACAGGTTTACTGCCTGGACTGGACTGGACTGGAAATCATATTCTTCTTCCTCAATAAGCCCTTAAGTGCTTAGACCTTAATGCCCATATGCCTGACTCTGCACTCTCACTGCCGATGTCAAACATTTACTCATTAATGATAGCAAAACACTGAATGTTTACAATTTGTAGGAAAACACAGCAAAGGCCCAAATAACTTTATAATAGACATGGAAGGAAATAAAGAAAACATATCTCCTAGTTTGTAAAATTAGAATTGCAATAGTAGAATTACAGTTATGTTAAGTTAAACATATATTCCAAGTACTTGGGAAACTTACATAAGTACTAAGAAATAAGAACTATTAACTTGTTTGATTTTATTTATTTAAGCAAACAAAAGGGCACAAAGGTGCTTGTTTAAACATTTAAATAAAGTTTTACACAGATATTAGAAGTGTCTTTTCCATCATGTACTGGAGAACATGACTAATACCCAGTTTGAAGGGTGGGAGAAGGAAAGGGGATTAGTGGAGAGCTAGATGCACATCCCTACAGCCCAACATGACTCAGACACCATGTTGGGGTAAGCAGGCACACAATTTTATGTCTAGGGTTGTAGATCTTCATTCAATGACAATATTGTTTAAAAATGTAGCATTTTGATAAAAATTAAGTATAGGATTAAATTAAATTAAAATGGAAAGCTATCTCTTAAGTATAACAAAAATAAATTTTCCCTCATGAACTAAAGATTTAAGTCCTGGATTTCAAGTTCTTGAAAAGAATCATTAAGAAGATTTTACTCAACTTTCTCCCACTAGTTATTTTCTATTCCCCTCATTAAGAAGATGACTGACTTCCCTTACTGCACTGCTGTGCAGCACTCTAGGGAATGTTCCTACAAGGACTTGACAAGTAAGTTTAAAAACTGTATCACTGAAAAACTATTTTTGTAAGTACGTTTAATTAGAAATGCATTTAAAAAATACTTACTTCAATAAAAAATTGAGACAAAACTGCATCATAAAAAATATTTGTGACTAAACAGATAAATATTCAAGTTCCAAAATGTATATCATACACAAATATATACAGGGGCAATAGCTAGTCTTCAATGAAAAACATGGACTAGGAAAGGGAAATACAAATAGAATGTGAACACTGGGAATTAGCCTAGGGAACACAAAAAAACTCCTACAAACTAAATAACTACAAAGCTTATCTTATTGTTGTTAAAAATGCAAAATTAATTTTAAAAAGAAAATCTAAAGTTGTTAGAGAGGTAAAAAAACAAGTATACTTAAATTCCCAATGGGGCAGCAAATTGCTAATAGGAACTAAATAAAAATACTTTAAAATATCATGTGAAAATACAAAAGAGTGATCTTAGCCAGCACTGGAGAAAGCTACAGAAAGAACCTTTGAGAATAACCATCCTATATAATAAAAGCCTAATATGCAAATTGACTGAACAGCAGAACAACCGGTTGCTATGATGCGCACTGACCACCAGGGGGCAGACACTCAACACAGGAGCTGCCCCCAACCCGCAGGCCCCAGGCCGGCCAAGGCGGGTGCCCGTGGAGGCCCTCCTGATCACCCCGCTGGTCACCCTGCAGAGGGAGGTGACTGGCAGCAGCAGTGGGGAGATCGGAGGGCAGGGCCAGTCAGTGAGTGGGCTGGGGGGCTCCTGCAGAGGGAGGTGACCGATGGTGGCGGCGGGGCGATGGGGGGCGGGGCTGGCTGGTGAGCGGGCCAGTGCTGCCCCCCTATTGACCCCAGGGTGGGTGCCAGCAGGGGCCCCTGATCGCCCCACCAGTCGCCCCACAGAGGGAGGTGACCAGTGGCGGTGGCGGGGGGTGGGGCTGATGATGAGAAGGCAGCGCCAGGCTGGCCAAGGCAGGTGCCAGCGGGGGCCCCCCAATCGCCCTGCCAGTTACCTCACAGATCGGCCTTGATCGCTGGCCAGGCCTAGGGACCCTACCCGTGCACAAATTCCATGCACCGGCCCTCTAGTCTATATACTAAAGAGGTAATATGCAAATTGTCCATTACGGCATCATAGTAATGACCATTCAACAGGCAGCACATGCAGCAGGGGGACTTGTGTGAGGCTCGCTTCCCTGCCCCAGGCGCTGGGCCGGGGAATGAGTCTGTCCCCGCCTGGTGCCGGAGTCCTCTTTTTCTCCCGGGTGCCCGCGCCCGACAAACACCCCCACGACACTCTGCCTGGGGATGCCACCAACCCCCTGCCTGAGTTGGGGGGGCCGAGGGGTGACACCCACACAACAGAAGGCCGGCTCTCGGGGAGCGGTCGGCAGACACCAACCGGGGGGTGCGAGCGCTGGTGGTGACTCCCGGGAGGGGTCGCACATGCAAGTTGAGAGGGTGTGAAGGAAGGGCCTGGTGCAACAACAGAGAGTGGACATCAAGGTAAGGCACCGGACCTGGATGGGCCACCTGGTAAACAACGCAGGGATCCCACCGCCACAGACACACAGGGCAGCCCCACGACACCTGGGACACTGGTCAATCCTCCCAAGCGCACAACCTCAAAGCCTCGAAGCCTCCTCCTGCTGCGTGGACCCGGCCCTGCCACTGTGGAGACCACAGGCAACCCTCACACCACAGGGAAGCCGCTGTGGCTTTCTCCAGCCGTCCATCCATTCATCTGCCTGGTTCGACCCGGATGGGGGCTTGCATCCTGGGCAGAACGCCCCCTGAGGACAAGCCGGGCCCCAACTGTGCCTGCACCAGCATGCCTGTTGCCTGCGAATTCGGGACAGGAGCGGACAGAGAGCCGCTCGAGGCGTGGGAGCGGGCACTCCGGGGGACGAGAAAGGCCTCCGTACTCCCCGCCCCCCGCTTTATCTATTTATTTATTTTTTAAGTTTGTTTGTTTGTTTATTTATTTATTTATTTATTTTTATATTTTATTGATTTTTTACAGAGTGGAAGAGAGAGGGATAGAGAGCTAGAAACATCAATGAGAGAGAAACATCGATCAGCTGCCTCCTGCACACCCCCTACTGGGGATGTGCCTGCAACCAAGGTACATGCCCTTGACCGGAATCGAACCTGGGACCCTTGAGTCCGCAGGCCGATGCTCTATCCACTGAGCCAAACCGGTTTCGGCACCCCCTCCCCCCCCCCCCCCCCCCCCGCTTTAGCATGCAACAGGAGAAAAGCCTTGCGTGAGCACATAACACAGTGGTCCCCAACTTGGAGCCGGGAGGCGCAGGCCACGGTAGGCAAGACACAGCTGCATTGTTGCTTGGCCCCTCAAAGCTGGTGCGAGAGGGGCCCGAGTGCCCAAATGAGGATATCCCCCGAGGGCTCCCGGATTGGAGAGGGTGCAGGTCGGGCTGAGGGGACCCCCCCGCCCCCGGCCGTGCACAAATTTCATGCACCGGGCCTCTAGTATTGAAATAAGATGGAACAGATGAGTAGATTGAGAAAGAACAACTAGACAAGAGGAGACAATGAGAGCAAGACTTCAAGTAATCAAGGGAGACAAGAGTGTCACCAAAGAAAATGTGGCCAATAACGCAAATGCCACATAAGGGACAAATAAGATAAAGACCAAAAACCATTAGTTTAAGTATTGAAAAAATCATGGTGACCCCAGAAAGAACACTTTTGATGTTGAAGGCAAAAACCCAAACTATAATGCCAGCATTTCTGTTACCTTAATACAAGCATCTACAAAAACGTCACACTAAGAATTACAAGGCTTAAGTGAGTAAGAGAATTGAGAAAGACCATGCAAAACCTCTACACCTGGGAATTGGAATGGCTGCTAATGGGGATGAGATTTCTTTTTGGAGTGTTGAAAATGGTCTAAAAATGTGATTGTAATGATGACTGTGAACATACTAAAAATTACTAAAGTGTACACTTTAAAAATAGATTGACTTTTATGGTATGTGAAATATATCTCAATAAACTGCCCCCCCCCCAAAAAAAAAAAAAAAAAAGACTACAGGGAATGAGTATATCAGAGCAGTTTGGCCAGAGAAAAGCCCAGACCAGACAGACAACTCAGAGCCATCATTCCTAAAGTTTGCAAATACTTGAAACTGAAAGAAAATGAGGAAAGACCAACATTTGTAAAGTATCTAATATGTACCAATCACATGTAAAAACCTTTACATACAGAATTTTAGTGAATCCTCACAATCACTCTATTATCCCAATCTTACAAAATGGGAAACTTGAAAGTCAACTAAGGCACCATCACATCGCTGTTAAATTGCAGAGCCAAAGTCAAAACACACTCAGATCTGATTTCAAAGATGTTTCCTCTTTCCACTTTGTCATACTAAATTCATGCTTATGGAGTTCTTTCTCTAGGCCTTATAAATTGAGTTTGTTCCAGAAACTTGTACCTAGAAACACAATTATAGAATGTAAGAATGAGAAAGGCCTCGGTGATCATTAAAAAAATATACCAAAATCACAAACAACAACAAAAACCCATCCATCTTATTAAATGGAGTATTTAATAATACAATACAAACTGCAACTGGCATTAGGGGACATAACTTGGATTATTCAAGCAGGTAACTCAGTGTAGCAGAAGTCTAGTATAGAAGATATTACAAATAAAAACAATAGAAACAAAATACATGCAACATTTAACTTCTCAGACAATGCAAATGGAAGTGGACCTCTGAGACGGTAGTCTGCCCTTAAAAGAGGCAATGGAGGCAGTATGAATTGCTAGGCTGTACTTTCCCAGGGAGGGCGCTCTATTGCAGCTTTGTTTTTTAAATTTTTAAAATAAAATCAAAAAGCTCTTACAGCAACCAGAGCCAAACTAAGGGACTTTTTCCCTTTCTGCTGAAGGTTATACTTCCATTACCATTAGTCTGGCTCTTCTTATGGAGAAAAAATTACATAAAACTTATGATATAGTTGCATCATTCCCTGATATAACTATGATTCACATTGGGAAATACACAGTGTAACAGAATACACTATCTTATTAGTAGTAGTATTAGTGTCAGAGGTGGGGCAGCTGTAATAGAAGTAAAATAAAACAATGCATGGTTAGAAGTAAAATAAAACACAATGCATGGTAAATGTCAGCACAATGACAAGTACTTAATGAAACTCAAATAATATGAGCATCTTAGAAACAAGAAAAATGAGCCCGGACTGTGGTTGAGCATCAACTGATGAACCAAGAAGTCACGGTTCGATTCCTGGTCAGGGCACATGCCGGGTTGTGGGCTCGGTCCGCACCGTGGGGTCTGTAGGAGGCAGTTGATCGATGATTGTCTCTCATCATTGATGTTTCTATCTCTCTCTCCCTTTGCCTCTCTGAAATCAATACAAATATATTAAAAAAAAAAGAAAAATGATAAAAATAGTTATGGATTAAAATATGCAAAAATAAATTCAAGTGATGTCAGTGAAAATGGTAGGTTAAGGGTACCTGAAAAACCTCTCCTTCATAAAGCAATGCGAACACTGGCAAACACTGTTAGACCCAACTATTTCTGAGTTCTTGAAATTAGCCAAAGTTTGGTAGCAAGCCAAAGTGCATTTACCAGTATTCAAGAAAAATGTCTAAATTTCAGTACAAACAGTGAGCTCTATGGCATTTGAACGTGCCCTGTTCTCGTCCTCATCTCCTTAGCTCCACAGAAGCCTGGAAAAACAATGGTCCATAATCACAGTTTGGTAGCCATTGGAAGGGTAAACTGGCATGCTTTCAAAGCCCCGTTTCTAGAGAATTGTCATTAATTGACCTGTTGATTCCCTGAAAGACCCCACTCACAAGGATGTCTTTTAACTAACCTGACTTGGAGCTCACCCAGTAAAATCAACCTTTACACTGGGGGCATTCATTGGGGGGAAAAAATCAGAGGCAACTGTTTAAGATTGTGGCTGCCTGAGGTAGGCAAAAAAGGCTAATCGAAAGTGTTATTGTTGTTTTTTAAAACTAGGGATAGAAATTTCCATAGGGGTTCTGACATGTCCAGGCTGTGTGCATGCATCTGAAATAACTGAGAAGGCACTAAGCTCTCACTTCTGGCTAATATTGATATTTTGTGAAAACCAGCAATGAAGGCTAAGGAGGAATTGTCTATTGCCTGAGTGTTGAAGATGTGCCCCACCATGAACAGAGTCCCCCAGAAATACTGGGAAATTTATTGGTTACAGGCATTTAAGGAATTACCTGTCTGACCATTAGCTGGCCATAAGCTGAGCAAAGATTTTGCAGAATTAGTTTAGAAATGTCACTGGACAAATAGACAACAAACAAGTCCTGAAAAAGGATGAAAATCTGATTTCCAGAGTTTCTATATTACATTATTTAAAATGTCGAGTGTTCAATAAAAATTTTAAAAACATCCAAAGAAACAAATGAGTATGGCCCACACACAGGAAAAATAGCAGTCAACAGAAACTGTCCCCAGACATTTGCCTTATCACTAGACAATGACTTAAATAAAATATTACAAAAGTGTTCAAAGAACAAAGGAACCATGTCTAAAAACCCAAGGAAAATATCAGATTGTTCTACCAAATAAAAATATCAATACAGAAATATAAGTTATAATAAAAACCAAATAGAAATTCTGTATTTAAAAAATGAATAAATGAAATGAAGAACTCACAGCAGATTTGAACAGGCAGAAGAAAGAATTGGTGAACTTGAAGTTAGGTCAATTGAGATTACCAGTCTGAGGAATAGAAAGAAAAAATAAATAAAAGAATGGATAGAGTCTCAAGAACCTGTGAGACACTATAAAAAAATATTAGATATGTATAATGGGAGTGCCACAAAAAGTCAGAGAGAAAGGGGCAGAAAGAATATTTAAACACAAAATGACCAAAATCTTCCCAAGTATGATGAATCTTGAAAGCAGCAAGAGAGAAATATCTCATTACATAGAAGTGACCCTCAATAAGATTGGCAGCTGATTTCAGAAACCATGGAAATCAGAAGGCATGGATGACATATTCAAACTGCTAAAAAGAAAAAGAAAACAAAACAACAAAATCACAAGACTCTCAACCAAGGTGTCTATATCCAGCAAAACTATCCTTCAAAAAACAGGAGAACTGAAGACATTCCCAGATACTAGCAAACAAAAACAAAGATTTTGTTACTAGCAGATCTGCCATACAAGAAATACTAATCTTTCTGGTTGATATGAAAGGTATTTAGACAGCAACACAATCCACATGAAGAAATAAATAGCACTGACACTGAGGAAAGTCACTTAGATAAATATGAAAACAGCATAAACATATTTTTATAGTTCTTTTTTTGTTATATCTGGTTTAAAAGACAACCACAAAAAAATAATTTTAATTCTGTTTTGACAGGTATATAATGCATAAAGATGTAATTTGTATAACCATAACAGCACAAAGGCAGGAGGAAGGAATGGAGCTATATATGAGTTTTTATATACCAGTGAAATTAAATTAGTATTAATCTGAACTAGATTGTTATAAATTACAATGTTAATTGTAATCCCTAGCACAAACGCTAAGAAAACAAAACAAAAAAATATATATCTGGCCGCTGTTGCTCAGTTGGTTGGAGCATTGCTCCATATACCAAAAGGTCCGGCGGGTTTGATTCCCAGGCAGGACACATACCTAAGTTGTGAGTTTGATCCCTGGTGGTGGTGGTGGTGGAGGGATGCAGGAGGCAACTGATCAGTGTTTTATCTCGCACATCCATGTTTCTCTCTCTCTCTCTCTGGAATAAATTTAAAAACGTATATATATGAACAGAAATGACAAAAGAATTAAAATGACATACTAGAAAATATCTAACTTAAGAGGGAAAAACTGGAGGAATAGATAAACAAATAGAAATGAGATATAGAAACAAGTAGCAAAGTGGCAGACATAAATCTTACCTTATCAGTAATTATATCAAATATAAACAAATTAAACACTCCAATGAAAAGTCAGTGATTGGCAGAACAGATTAAAAAGAAAACATGATCAACTATATACTGACTACAAGAGACACACATCAGATTCAAAGACACAAATAGGTAAAAATTAAAAGGAGAAACAAAGATACACCATGCAAATAGTATCTTTTAAAATATATATATTTTTATTGATTTCAAAGAGAAAGGGAGAGGGAAAGAGAGATAGAAACATCAATGATGAGAGAGAATCATTGGCTGCATCCTGCACACCCCCTACTGGGTATTGAGCCCACAACCTGGGCATGTGCCCTTGACTGGAATTAAACTTGGGACTCTTCAGTCCACGGGTCTATGTTCTATCCACTGAACCAAATCGGCGAGGGAGCAAATAGTATCTTAAAGAGGACTATGTGGGTATACTAATTTCAGACACGATAGACTTTAAGACAAAAATTATTTCTAGTGAAAAGAACATTTTACAATATGAAAGGTTCAATTTATTAATAAGTTATGACAATTATAAACATAACTACAACATATCCCCAAATACATGAAGCAAAAATTATAGAATTGCCTGGCTGGCGTGGCTTGGTGGTTGAGCATCTACCTATGAACCAGGAGGTCCTGGTTCGATTCCTGGTCGTGGCCCGGGTTGTGGACTCGATCTCCACTAGGGGGCGTGTAGGAGGCAGCCAATCAATGGTTCTCTCTCATCATTGATGTTTTTATCTCCCTCCCTCTCTCTTCCTCTCTGAAATAAATAAAATATATATTTTAAAAAATTACAGAATTAAAATAAATAATTCAACAATAGTAATCTAAGATTTCAGTACCCTACTTTCAATAATAGATACAACAACTAGGTATAAAAACATGAAAAAATAGACTAACCTAATAGATATCTATAGAACACTTCACCCATCAATAGCGGAATACACATTCTTCTGGAGTAGATAAGAAGCATTTTCCAGGATAGACCATAAGCTAGGCCATAAAAAAAGAGCCTC
Source organism: Cnephaeus nilssonii (assembly GCF_951640355.1). Taxonomy (NCBI): domain Eukaryota; kingdom Metazoa; phylum Chordata; class Mammalia; order Chiroptera; family Vespertilionidae; genus Cnephaeus; species Cnephaeus nilssonii. The sequence goes on from NC_137077.1 coordinate 95,873,221, forward strand.
AATAAAATTGAAAGGATTGAGTTGTACACAGCATGTTCTCCAATCACAATTAATTCAAATTGATCAAAGACCGAAATATAAGAGCTATAACTAAAAAAGTCTTAGTGTAGATCTCCGTGACCTTGGAGTAGGCAATGATTTCTTAGATGTGACACTAAAACCAAGCAAACAAAGAAAAAATAGATAAACTGAACTTCATAAAAATTAAACGTGCTTGTCCTTGAAAGGACATAGGAAAGTGAAAAGACAATCGATAGAATGTGAAAAAATATTTAAAAGCTGTGTATGTAATAAGGTTCTATAACCAGAATATACATAAAATGCTAAAAACTGACAAAAACACAATCCATTATAAAAATGGACTAATAATTTTGAACATTTGTTCATGTGCTTATTGGCCATTCAAATATCATCCTTGAAGAAATATCTATTCAGACCCTTTGTCCACTTAAAATTGAATGACTTGAGCCCTGGACAATTATCGAATGTTGGCCCAAGCATCGAAGAGTCATGGATTCCATTCCAGGTCAAAGGTATGTACCTGGGTTGTAGGTTTGATATCCAGCCCCCAGGCAAGGCGTGTGCAGGAGTCAACCAAACAATGTGTCTCTCTCACATCAATGTTTCTTTCTCTCTCTTTCTCCCCCCACCCTCCCCACTCTCTTTAGAAATCAATGGAAAATATATCCTTAAGTGAAGATAAACAAAAAAACTGAATGACTTGAGTTTTTATTAACTACTAGAGGCCTGGTGTGTGAAATTTGTGCATGGGGGTGTGTGTCCCTCAGCCCAGCCTTCACCCTCTCCAATCTGGGACCCCTCGAGGGATGTCCAACTGCCCGTTTAGGCCCGAAACGGGCAGTTGGACATCCCTCTCACAATCCAGGACTGCTGGCTCCCAACTGCTCGCCTGCCTGCCTTCCTGATTGCCCCTAACCACTTCTGCCTGCCAGCCTGATAACCCCCTAACCAGTCCCCTGCCAGCCTGATTGCTGCCTAACTGCTCTCCTGCCAGCCTGTTTGCTCCTAACTGTCCTCCCCTGCAGGCCTGGTCACCCCTAACTGCCCTCCCCTGGAGGCCTGGTCCCCCCCAACTGCTCTCCCCTGCAGGCCTGGGTCCCTCCCAACTGCCCTCCCCTGCTGGCCTGATCGCCCACAACTGCCCTCCTCTGCTGGCCATCTTGTGGTGGCCATCTTGTGTCCACATGGGGGCAGCAATCTTGTGTGTTGGAGTGATGGTCAATTTGCATATTACTCTTTTATTAGATAGGATAGAGGCCTGGTGCATGGGTGGGGCCGGCTGGTTTGCCCCGAAGGGTGTCCCAGATCAGGTTGGGGGTTCCCTTGGGGCGTGGGGTGGCCTGGGCGAGGGGCCTGTGGTGGTTTGCAGGCTGGGCACGCCTCCCGGCGACCCAAGTGGAGGCCCTGGGATCTGGGATTTATTTATCTTCTATAATTGAAACTTTGTAGCCTTTAGCAGAGGCCAGGGCGGTAGGAAAGCTTGGCTTCCTCCATCGCTGGGGAAACCCAAGCCTCATGCTAACTCTGTGGCCACAGCCATTTTTGTTGGGATTTATTTATCTTCTATAATTGAAACTTTATAGCCTTGAGTGGAGGCCACGGCAGGCCAGGAAGCTTGGCTTCCTCCATTGCCAGGGGCAACTCAAGCCTCCTGCTCTCTCCAGCTCCGTGGCTGCCGCCATTTTTGTTGGGATTTATTTATCTTCTATAATTGAAACTTTGTAGCCTTGAGTGGAGTTCAGGGCAGGCCAGGGTGGGCGGAAAGCTTGGCTTCCTCCATCACTGGGGAAACCCAAGCCTCCTGCTCACTCTGTGGCCGCAGCCATTTTTGTTAGGATTTATTTATCTTCTATAATTGAAACTCTGTAGCCTTGAGAGGAGGCAGGGCAGGCCAGGCAGAAAGCTTGGCTTCCTCCATTGCCAGGGAAACCCAAGCCTCCTGCTAGCTCCGTGGCCACAGCCATCTTGGTTGGGTTAATTTGCATACTCACTCCTGATTGGCTAGTGGGCATGGCTTGTGGGTGTAGCAGAGGTACGATCAATTTGCATATTACTCTTTTATTAGATAGGATAAGAACTCTATATAGCCTGGATACTAGACTCTTACCAGATACATGATTTGAACATATGTATATCTGTTTTTCACATTATATATGAGAAATGAATGTTGGTAAGAATGTGGCAAACTAACCCTAGCTGGTTTGGTTCAGTGGATAGAGCTTCGGCCTGAGATTGAAGGGTCAAGGACACATGCCTGGGTTATGGGCTTGATCCCCAGTGAGGGGCGTGCAGGATGCAGCCAATCAATGATTCCCTCTCATCATTAATGTTTTCTATTTCTCTCCCTCTCCCTTCCTCTCTGAAATCAATAAAAATATATTTTTAAAAATGTGCAAACTCAAACTTCCCCCAAGCTAAAATGTGAATGTAAAAGAGCAATCTTGCCTCAGCCTATCCTGACCCATAAAGACTTCAAAACCATTAGATGAAACCTGGCTATTGTGGCTCAGTAGATTGGCTCAGTAGATAAGAGCATTGGCTCACGCACTGAAGGGTCCCTGGTTGGGTTCCCGGTCAAGGGCATGTAGTTGGGTTGCAGGTTCATCCCTGGTCCCAGTGGAGGCGCGTGCGGGCGGCAACCAATTGATGTGTATCTCTCACATTGATGTTTCTCTCTCTCTCTCTCTCTCTCTCTCTCTCTCTCTCTTTCTCCCCATCCCTACTTCCCTTGCACTTTCTCTAAAAATATCAATGGGTAAGGATTAACAAAACACAAACAATCAAAAACACCATTTGATGATCTAGGAAAGGTCTCAGCATGGAAAAAGACTTCTTTAAAGGTTTTCTCTATAGTGTACACACTTTTTACCAGAATGTTAAATTGTTATGTTTTTTAAAGAGGAAAATAATGTGGTCCTGAACCTTGTCATAAACTAGGGCAAATGCTCAATTTAACAACAAAAAAAATAATATTTACAATTTCCATAAGCTTTACATTTTAAATTATTGAGGGTGAGGCAGGAATGAGGGGTAGAGCAGGGGAGGAGGGATGTTTTAAAGATGATGGTGTTTGGCAGAATTTCACAAAGTAACTACTAAAATGTAATATGCTTAGTACAATATACAGAATATTTCTTAAATGTTTTAAGTCTCCTTTCAAAGATGTGTACTTTTTCATGTCTTAAAATTCTTCATTGTTTTACTAACATACAATCTGTTAATTACTAGTAATTTTATTTAAAAACACATTCATCTTTCATAAATATTTTTAGTTGTAGCTGAAAAGTCAGTGGGCCAAATCCTAAAAATTCAAGAACAAAGACATCATAACTTTTATACAATGAATCACTTGCTGGTGATAAAATTCTATGCATATTCCATTGAGTTTTAGAGAGTAGAAGAGAGTAGGGGGGGGGGGGGACAGTTATATACATACATATATATATATTTAGAAAGAGAGAGTGTGTGTGAAACAATGTGAGAGAGAAACATCAATTGGTTGCCTCCCGCACTCACCCTGACCAGGGGCTGGGGATTGAACCTGCAACCCAGGTATGTGCCCTTGACCAGGAATTGAACCCATGACCCTTTGGTGCATGGGACAACATAGCAGTAGAGAACATGATTCAACCTGTGGAAAAGTCAGCATGGCATATTAGAATGATAAAGAAGAATATGGAAGTTTAAGTCTAACTATATTATTAACTAGCACTATATATTTGTGACTCAGTTTCCTGATTTGTAAAGTGAGATTAATCTCTTTAAATTCTATGATTTTATGTATGAATGTAATGACAAGCTACTCTATGCCAGATTTATACTATTTCTAAATCTACTATAGAAGGTTTATAGTTTTGAGAACATGAAACAGTTTATTCTTGCATTATTTATTAACTAGAGGCCCAGTGCACAAATTTGTGCATGGGTGGGGTCCGGCTGGCCCGGCCCCAATCAGGATGGATTGGGGCCAGGCCTGTTGGGAGGAGGAGACAGTGGGAGGTTGGCCGGCTGGCCCACCCTGATTGGGGTTCATCAGGGCTGGGCCAGCTGGAGGAGCCATGGGCAATTGACCAGAAGGCCCTGCCCCTGATTGGGGTGAGGGAGGGCCGATCTGGGGTGGGGCCAGGTAAGGGAAGGGGCTGGAGGAGGTTGGCTGGCCGACCCTGCCCCCTATTGGGGTAGAGAGGGGCAATCAGGGGTAGGGCCGGCCGGGGTGGGGGCTGCAGGCCGATCAGGGTGGTGGGGGCCCATAGGGGGTGTGGCTGGCGGGGGGGGAAGGTCCGTGGGGGGGTTGGCCAGCTGGCCCTACCCCCGACTGGGCCCGTTTGCTGGCCACAGTGGGTGTCATAGCGACTGGTCGTTCCAGTTGTTATGGTGTTCTGGTCACTGGCATTTTATATATATAGGTTATTGTATTATTTTCCATACAAACAACTGTAAACCTACTTTTGCCCCACCCTATATTGTACTCAATTGTTTTCACATAACTTAAAATTGCTGCAGCTTTACATTACACAGGTGACTTAAATTTGAAATTTAGAAATGAATACATTTCTTTCTGTCACTTTATGTGATTCTACCTACTTAAGACATGAGATATATTTTATTTCTTCCTAAGGGTATAAATAATTTTAAAGATCAAGAATTTTACCAAAGTCAAATTATAAATCTCACTAAATGATCAGCTAACTAAATTACCTAACCTTTTAAAAAGTTTTTATTAGGATAAAAATAAAACCTAAGTGTTTTAAAATTTCCAAACCCTAGTTCTTATTCAGAATAGTCCCTAAATGCAGAATCTTTTTAAAAATAATCCTCACCCAAGGATATGTTTATTGACTTTTAGAGAGAGAGGAAGTGGGAAGGCGGAGAGAGAAACATCGATCAGTTGCCTACTATATGTGCCCTGACATTTTCCATGTTACAACAAATCTATCATTTTTATTGGCTGCATAATATCCCATTGAGTTGATGTACTACTGTATTTTTAACTCTTCCTCTACTGTTAATTAGATTGAGTCCAATTTACTGAACTATGCACAATGTGACAATGAACATCCTTATATACAATCTTTCCATTTTTTGGATTATTTTCTTAGAATAATAATATGGATAAAAGGATATGTACATTTATAGTTTTCTAAATGTCTTGCAAAAGAGTATATCATTATATCCTGCTACCCATGTGAATATAGCACCTTCATATTTTACCAGCAAAAATATTAATAGGTATAAAATGGTACTTCCTCAGCACAGTTTTTATATTCATGTTTTTTTATAAATACTGATATTCCATACAACTTATTCATTTATTGTATCTTTTGTATTTTATTTGTTCATTTACTTATTGATGCCTTGGTATATTTTTAATCAATTTTTTGAACAGCCATTTTATAAAACCTAGAGTCACTTTTTCTTTCTTTCATATTTTTTACTTACCTGTTTTTAAGATGTGCCTCCAGATCACAGCGCTGCATTACATCTTGGCACACTGAAGAAAAAGGACATGCAACTAATAATTTGTCCAGAAGTTTATGAACTAGAATACTAGACTTCTTACACAACTTAAAGTGAAGTCTTTTTCGGTCCAATGGACAGAAATCTTTCTCTTGTAAGAAGTTTCTGAGGCACTTGCAGCAGAATGTGTGTCCACAGGGGGTGTCTAATGGCTGCAATAGAGGCTGAAGGCAAATATGGCAGACCAGGTCATCATCCACTTCATTCTGGTAATTATACAAGTGATTTTCTCTTGTCCAGTGCTGCTGACCACATTCAAAACACAGAGGATTGAAGGACGAGGAGGTGTGTTCCACCAATACCATCTCTTCACTTGTTGTTCCCATTTTGAGTCAACTGAAGCAGTTTCTGTATCTTCATACATTAGATTTCTACTTCCATTTCAGGTCTGGTTTCCTTTAACAGATAGTGATGTATTTGAATAAAACCAACCGTTTCTAGATTAACAAAACAAACAAAGAAAAAGTAATTAATATCCATCAAGAGAGACTAAAAGTATTAATATAATATTACCAGTTAACTTCTTTTTTAGTAAAATATTAAAATTTAGGTCATGTTGGACTTAGAGTAAAGATGGCGAAGTAGAATGTCAACTGTAATTGAAAAATATTATAAATTTTCAAAAATATTAAAAAGAAATCAGTAAAATTTAGAACAGGTAACAAATTAGTCATGAAACATAAAAATGAAATTAATTTGCTAGTTGGGTAAGAATGAATTACACTGCCAAGTTCTCAGTAAAAAAAAAAAAAAATTGTCATTAAAAGCAAAGATGTCATCTACACTAATAAAAGAGAAAAATGCTAATTGACCGTACCTTCGCTATGCCCACAGCCAATCAGAGCGAGTATGCAAATTAACCCAACAAAGATGGCGGTTAATTTGCACATGCAGGTGCTGAGTGGCCTGGGTTCTGGGAACATCCTCCGGACCCAGGCTGCTCCTAGTCTGTAGGCCCGTGTTTAGGCCCTGAGTGGCAGGGGTCCCAGATCACCCCCTGGCCACTCGGAGCCTATGAGTGCAGCCGCTTGCGAATGCTCCAGCACCAAGAGGCGGTTTGGGTCCATGCCCCCAGCCTGTGGTCTCAGGCTGGCAGCCGCGCGCAGACCCATGCGGCGATCGGGCCCCCGCCCTAGCCTGGGGTCTCAGGCTGGCAGTGGCGCATGGACCCATGCAGCAATCCCCTCCTGGCCCAGCCTGGGTTCTCAGCCACTGAGTCACACCAGCCAGGCAGATATGGAGGAATCTTAAATGTTTCTTTTTATATATATATTTTATTGATGTTTTACAGAGAGGAAGGGAAAGGGATAGAGAGCTAGAAACATCTATGAGAGAGAAATATCGATCAGCTGCCTCTGCACAGTCCCCACTGGGTATGTGCCCCCAACCAAGGTACATGGCCTTGACTGGAATCGAACCTGGGACCCTTGAGTCTGCAGGCCGTTGCTCTATCCACTGAGCAAAACCAGTTAGGGCTGTCCAATATGTTAAAGAAAAAACCCTATCTAATAAAGAGGGAATATGCATGGGAGGGCATTTGGGGGTGACTGGGCTGTCAGGGAGAGCAGTTGGGGACGATCAGGCCAGCAGGAGAGCAGTTAGGCGTCAATCAGGCTGGCAGGGGAGTGGTTAGGGGGTGATCATGCTGGCAGGCAGAAGCGGTTAGGGGCAATCAGGCAGGCAGGAGAGCAGTTGGGAGCCAGCAGTCCAGGATTGTGAGAGGGATGTCCGACTGCCTGTTTAGGCCCGGCAGTCGGACATCCCTCGAGGGGTCCCAGATTGGAGAGGGTGCAGGTTGGGCTGAGGGACACACATCCCTGTGCATGAATTTCGTGCACCGGGCCTCTAGTATACTATATATGATGTGGCATAAGCAACAATCAATTTGTTTTATTTACTAACTGAAATCCACAACTACCTCACTGCTCAATGATTGTTTCAAAGCCCATTAATCTACAGAATATGTAATGTAACTTGAGGTATACTACGTAATACATTTGCACTGGCAATCCCAATCATGGTTCTTTGCTTCTGACTGATTTATGCATTTATAAGACTACATCAAAGATTGCATCTCTGAAATGTAGTTTCAAAAATAATTCAGTGTATGTTTAAAAAATGGCCTTTGCTCCACACTATGTCTGGGGAGAAATGAATTTCAAAATATGTAAGATTTGAATATTCTCTTTATAGATTAAACAAAGATAAATCTTCATAGCATATATAAACTATGCAACCTTCAAAAAATACAATGCTATTTAATGCCATTAAAAAAAATCCCTGCTGTAATTCAATTAAACAGATAAGACATGTTATAAATTTAAATTCCACCTCATATTATTCAATTATTCCATTTGTCCTGGCTTGCTCAGAGCAGCAGCAGTGTGTGTGTGTATTTATATGTGTGCATGCACGCACACGCATTCCCTCCAACACAATACTCTTAAAACAGCCTACCAAAATTTTGTGTAGGCTCCCCTTAGGTAAAGTTTCTATATTCCTGCCGCTGGAGCACCAGGGGTTAAAAAGTCAACTCTAAAGGCAGCAGCTGTTTCTATTCATTTTTCTGTACATATTTACAGTGCCTAGTATGTGCCAAACATTGGACAAGGGCAGAGAGGTAGGGAGAGGACAGTTAAGCAAACCCACTATTAAAATTCAATGTAATAAGTACTCTGAGAAAGTTATGCACAGGATGCTATGTTGATATAGAGAAAGGGGAGGAGAACTGGCATCTAATTTAGTTTAGCTTTGAGGCTGGAATTACTTTCAAAAGGAGAAAAAATACAGACTGCTGGGTTGTGACAGGAAGCATTAACCCTAGAGAAGAAATGGACAAGGGCATCTCAATGCTAAGTCACAGGAGCTTGAGAATGCACATACATTTAGGGAATATGGAGCAGATCAAGACCTCTGAGGCAAAGAACATGTACTTGGGGCAGAGTAATTATAAGACTCAGCGTCCCTGCTCCAAGAACAAAAGTGGTAGGACACCAAGTTAAGGACTCTAGCATTTGTTTCAGTAATAAAATTCTCCTCCAACCATCCTACCTAATAATAGACAAATATGCAAATTGACCATACCCCGACACACCCACAAGCCACGCCCACAAGCCACGCCCACCATCCAATCAGAGTGAGTATGCAAATTAACCCAAACCAAGATGGCTACAGCCACAGAGAGCAAGGTTTCCTAGGTAACAGAGGAAGCCAAGCTTTCCGCCTACCCTTGCCAGGCCTAAGCCTCCACTCAAGCTACAGTTTCAATTATAGAAGGTAAAAAAATTCAAACAAATGGCGGCAGAATGGAGCTTGAGAGTGCAGGCCAGGGTTGCCGCCGGCAACAGGAGAAGCAAAGCTTTCCGCACACCCTGGCTGGGCCCACCCGCTTAAGGCAACAAAGTTTCAATTATAACCCCAACACAAATGGCTGCCGGCCGGCCTCGGAGGGAGCCCCAGGCTTGGCTCTGCTCCAGGCTACAAAGTTTCAATTGTAGAAGGAAAATAAATTCCAGATACCAGGGCCTCCGCTTGGGTCGCCAGGGGGCGTGGCCAGCCTGCAAACCACCACAGGCCCCTCGCTCAGGCCGCCCCACACCCCAAGGGAACCCCCACCTGATCCGGGACGCCCTTCAGGGCAAACCAGCTGGCCCCCACCCGTGCACCAGGCCTCTATCCTATCTAATAAAAGAGTAATATGCAGATTGATCATCACTGCAACACACAATATAGCTGCCCCCATGTGGTCAAAGATCCTGCCCCCATGTGTACACAAGATGGCCAGCAGGAGAGGGCAGTTGGGAGGCACCCGGCCTGCAAGGGAGGGCAGTTGAGAGGGACCAAGCCTGCAAGGGAGGGCAGTTGGAGGTGATCAGCCCTGCAGGAGAGGGCAGTTAGGGGTGACCAGGCCGGCAGAGGAGGGAAGTTGGGGGCAAACAGGCTGGCAGCAGAGTGGTTAGGGGGTGATCAGGCTGGCAGGCAGAAGCGGTTAGGGGCAATCAGGAAGGCAGTCAGGCAAGCAGTTGGGAGCCAGCAGTCCTGGATTGTGAGAGGGATGTCCGACTGCCCGTTTAGGCCCGATCCCGGTGGGCCTAAACGGGCAGTCGGACATCCCTTGAGGGGTCCCATATTGGAGAGGGTACAGGCTGGGCTGAGGGACAACCCCCCTCCGTGCACGAATTTCGTGCACCGGGCCTCTAGTCTATACTAATAAAAGGGTAATAAGCTAATTAGACTGGGTTGACCAGACATCTTCCGGACATCTGACTTCCTTCCGGACAAAGCCACGGTGGCGGGGGCCAAGGCAGAGTTGGTTAGGGGCGATCAGGCCGGTAGAGGAGCAAGCAGTTAGGGGTGATCAGGCCAGTGGGGGAGCAAGCAGTTAAAGGAGAGATCAGGCCAGCGCGGGGGAGCAGGCAGTTAGGGGCGAGATCAGGCCGGTGCGGGGGAGCAACCAGTTAGGGGCATGATCAGGCTGGCACGGGGGAGCAAGCAGTTAGGGGCGCGATCAGGCTGGCAGGGGAGAGCAGTTAGGGGGTGATTGGGTCAGCAAGGGAGGGCAGTTGGGGGTGATCGGGCTGGCAGGGGAGGGCAGTTGGGGGCGATCGGACTGGCAGGGGAAGGCAGTTGGGGGCGATTGGGCTGGCAGGGGAGGGCAGCTGGGGGCAATCGGGCCAGCCGGGGAGGGCAGTAGGAGGCGATCGGGCCGGCAGGCAGGCAGAGGCGGTTAGGGGTGATCAGGCAGGCAGGCAGGCGAGTGAGCCAGCTGTCCCAGATTGCGAGAGGGATGTCCCCCAAAGGGTCCCAGATTGCAATAGGGTGCAGACCGGGCTGAGGGACTCCCCTCTCCCTTGTGCACGAATTTCGTGCACTGGGCCTCTAGTGTATATATATTTCGCTATTTTACTTATCTGACATATTTATTAGAAAAACAACATTAACATTTTAACAGATTTATTAAGAACTGCCATGAATTATGAAGGGGTGGGGCAGGGTTCAGATGGGATGGCTGACATCAGATAAATTGCATGTTTTTTAAAAACTACTTAATATCTATATATATAAAAACCTAAGTGACCGAACTACCAAATGACCAGTCGACCAGTCGCTATGAGTGCACTGACCACCAGAAGGAAAATGCTCAATGCAGGAGCTGACCCCTGCTGGTCAGTGCACTCCCACAGCCAACCTCCTGCCGCCCCTCCCCACAGCCGGCTGCCCTGATCACCATCCAGGCAGAGGGACCCCACCCATGCATGAATTCGTGCACCGAGCCTCTAGTAATATCAATAAGAGCAGCCTGTGATCTAAACTCCTACCAGTGCCAACATGAAGAGAGCAAACACTCCTTGTATTTTATAACCCATGAGACTTCTTCTTTACCATCTGAGCATTGTTAACTTTTTTAACGTCAGTACAAAGTATGTGAGATTAAGGACAGAAATATCATTTATTTCAGGCAGACTATTGCTTCAACCCAGGTATTTAACACAGAAGGTTTACAGACATTTGTTTTCTACTTAATTAGCAAGAAACTTCATATATCCTTTGCTCTTCTTTGTTTGTGACAGTGGATATTCTAATTTTTCTTTTCCTCAAGAAAATATACTGTGATTCTAGCCTCCCACATAATGACTAAGAAAGCATTTCTCTTAAGACTATTATGTTTTAGCTATTTTCTAAGTCTCTAAATAATTTAGTTATTTGATTAGTTCCATTTTATCACAAAATATTTTCAAGAGGAAAAAGAATATGGTCCATTTGTAATATTGAATAACAACTGCATGATCTCCAACCCTGAAATACCTCTTTTACCCCAAAATAAACATTAAATGAAAAATTATCATGGGTAGATCGCTAACATGTGCATATGAATATTGATTCAAGGCTTGCGAGACCATATAGCATAAGTAGTTTAGCACATACCCCGGTGGCTCAGCCAGTCTCTGAGGATTTAAATCATCCCTCTGTCACTTACTAGCTTTGTGACCTTACTAAATTTGTTTCTTTCTCATCTGTGAAATGGGAGTAATAATAAATATGTATGTGTGTGCTCAACACATAATAGGTACTATATAAGTGTTAGCTATTGTTACTCTTATTAAAGATAAAGAAACAAAAGTTTAGATAGATAGATTTTCATTTGCCCCAAGTCATCTATATACAGTAGGTCCTCGGGTTACATCAGAGATCCATTCCTACGGCGTGATGTAACGTGATTTTTGCCGTAAGTTGGAACCCACCTACATAAGCACCTATGTCACTCACATGGGGCACATACACAGCAGTAATGAAGTGAAAGAGGAAAAAAAATTTAAAGAAAGATAACAATTCTTGACCTTTACTTGTGGTAAATAAGTAATAAAAAACATAAAGCACATATGTACATACTTGAAATGATGGAACATTTTTTTAATAAATAAATGGGAGATGGCGACATAACCATGAAACGATGTACGTTGAGTCCGACGTAACCCGAGGACTGCCTGTATATAAAAGCCTATGTGACCATCCAACCAGCCAGTAGCTATGATGCGCACTGACCACCAGGGGCAGACACTCAATGCAGGAGTGGAAACCACAGGCATGAAAACATGGAACAGACTGATGAATCTCAGAGAGAATGGGGGAGGAGGGAGGGCAGGAAGAGATTAACCAAAGATCTTATATGCATACTAGAGGCCCGGTGCACAGACCTGTGCACCAGTGGGGTCCCTCGGCCTGGCCTGCAGGGATCGGGCCAAAACCGACTCTCCGACATCCCCCGAGGGGACCCTGGATTGCGAGAGGGTGCAGTCCAGGCCGAGGGACCCCATCGGTGCACAAATCCGTGCACCAGACCTTTAGGAAAATTTATAATTACTTAGTACAAGAAAAAGAAGATAAATCCAGTTCTTTCTTGCTTCAAAATAACCCAATAGTAAATTAAGTAATTACAGGAACAAGGTAAGGTATTTTATGAAAGCCTGGGTGTGTGAGTTTTGTTAAGGACAAAAGTAGCCTGACCCTGGTTTTCCAATCCCCAGTCTCACCCCTCTATTCCCAATCCAGGCATATACTTTTATTTCCACTTTGTGTGCAAGTCCACAGTAATACCTTATACTACTTCTCACACTTTAGTCCCTCTTTAAGAGCTGGACATGGCACAGGGGAGAAACTCAATAAATGCTGAATGACCAAGTGTGTGACGATATGCTTGCTCTCTCGGTAAATTTAGGTGACCAGAAATATATCCATGTAAATAGAAGGATTTGACCATGTTTGTATAATTTTGATTTCAGATATTCTATGTGCACAATTAAAAATATTAAAATTCAAGTTAAGTAAATAATAGGCTGAAATCTTTTCCAAAATATAAAATGTAGCCTAGTGTGCATCGAAGTGTCAGAGATGAAATAAGATTACTAAAATGTATATGAAAATCTTCCTCCTGTCAGAGTCTGGGGCATGCCACGGGACCCAGAGTCAAGTCCTCGCCCACCTGCAGTGCCTCAAAATCACGAGAGATCCAGACCCGGCCGGCCCGACCTTGTCAAGCCCCAATGGGCAGGGGGTGCAGCCTCAGGTCCCCCAGCCCGGTGCCGGAGCATGCGGCCTGAGGTCCCCGGGCCTGGCGCTGGGGTGGGGGGGTGCGGCCTGAGGTCCCCTGGCCCAGTGTCGGGGTGGGGGGCAAAGCCTGAGGTCCCCCAGCCTGGGCCAGGGCGGGAGGCGCGCCTTGAGCTCCCCTGTCAAGCCCTGCCAGGTGGGGGGCACAGCCTCAGGGCCCTGTCAAGCCCTTCCAGGTGGGGGGTGCAGCCTCAGGTCCCCCGGCCCAGCGCCGCCATATTTGTGACTGTGTGATGGTCAATTTGCATATTCCCTCTTTATTAGATAGGATTCTTGAAATGACAATGCAATTAATTTAATTAATTAAATATTAAACTATCCATTTGTTAATGAAATAAACTCATCACATTTTTATGAAAACATAACTTTTTTCTTTTTTTTAAAAAAATATATTTTATTGATTTTATACAGAGAGGAAGAGAGAGGAATAGAGAGTCAGAAACATCGATGAGAGAGAACCATCGATCAGCTGCCTCCTGCACACCCCCCACTGGGGATGCGCCCGCAACCAAGGCACATGCCCTTGATCAGAATCGAACCCGGGACCCTTGAGTCCACAGGCCGACGCTCCATCCACTGAGCCAAACCGGTTTCGGCCAACATAACTTTTTTCAAAATAAAAAATAGAAGAGAGGTATTGTTTTACATTTTTGCAAATCTGAAGTCTCAAATCTGTTTTTGTTTTCAATCTGTTGTGAGATCACATGTCAGGTACCCTCTAAAAAACTACTCATGAGAGAATGAGAGTAAAAACGGCAGATAACACCTTAGGAAAATAGTTTTGATTTTGTGGATCCAATGAAAGATTATAGGGGGTCCCGAGTCACACTTTGAGAACAACTGGTACAGAAAAGTAAGAAATAACGAAAAAACCAACACTACTTTAAAAAAAACAAAATTGAAAAAGGCAAACTATTGAGATGAACCCACAATGGAAGAGTCTGTCTTTCCTGGAGTAAAGTTCTCTCCCCAGAGTCTTTTCCTATGGGAAGAAGCATGTCTGGATATTTAGCTGTATAGAAATAGTTTCCTTATTATATGAGAGCCTTATAGAAGTTCTATTCTTAAATCAAAACTATTTCCTATTGTATGTCAATAGCAAAACTATCAAAAATCAATTTCCAAAAATTCCACATTTATAATGTATAACTAGTGGCCTGGTGCACGAAATTTGTGCACATTAAAAGGGGGACCCAGAGTCAAGTCCCCGCCCACCCACATGCACCTCAAAATCGCGTGAGATCCAGACCCGGCTGCCCCCCCCCCCCCGCCAATTGGGTTAGATCTAGACCCAGCCAGTCCCACCCTTGTCAAGCCCTGCCAGGCAGGGGGTGGTAGCCTCAGGTCCCCTGGCCCGGCACCAGGACGGGGAGCGTGGCCTGAGGTCCCCCAGATGGGGTGGGGGGCATGCCTTGAGGTCCCCTGGCCCAGTGCTGGGGCGGGGGGTGCGACCTGAGGTCCCCTGGTTTGGTGCCGGGGTGGGGGGGCACGGCCTGAGGTCCCCTGGCCTGGCGCCGGGATGAAGGGAGCAGCCTGAGGTCCCCTAGCCCAGCACCAGGACAGGAAGCGCACCTTGAGGTCTCCCATCAAGCCCTGCCAGGCGGGGGGGGGGGGGGGGGGAGGGGGGTGGCCTCAGGTCCCCTGGCCTGGCACTGGGGCAGGGGTCATGGCCTGAGGTCCCCAGGCTTGGTGCCAAGGCAGGAAGCGCAGCCTGAGGTCCTCCAGCCTGACGCCAGGGCGGGGGACACGGCCTGAGGTCCCCTGTCAAGCCCTGCCGGGCGGGGGACACGGCGTGAGGTCCCCTGTCAAGCACCACGGGGGTGGAGGAGGGTGTAGCCTCATGTCCCTGCTGATTGCTCGTTAAGTCTCCTTAAGGGAACTTGGCCTCAGCTGTGGGTGCAGCCATCTTTGTGACAGAGTGATGGTCAATTTGCATATTCCCTCTTTATTATATAGGATTCTTTCATTTTCTACATAATATTATAATTGAGCACACTTAGCTATTTATTTCCTGCACATTTTAGCAAGTACAAATATTTGAAAACCATTTAAAAATTCTTAAGATGCTACTTGTAGTTGATGTACCCAATTTAATAAACTAGGAAATTGGTAAGTTAAGAAAAAAATGCTAGAAGCTATGAGACTTAGACTCTGAGTTCTATACCAGCTGGGTAACGAGGTCACTTCAGAACTCAATTCTTTCATTCACCACATGTCTATCCAATGTCTACTATATGCTAGTACATTATATATATTCTGGCGCCTTAGCATATAAACTACCAACTGTGCTTAAATAGTAATTGACCACACACACACACACACACACACAGTTTAAATCTAGTTCTACAATGCTTATAATTCTGTATCTTTTTATACACAATAAAATACTTACTGCTGGGACATATTTACCGTTTTAGTCTCAACATCTGTTAGGTGTTGTTTTGATAACTTTAATAATCTGTTAAATATTCTATAAAAAAGAAGGTTAAATTGTGGCTAGTAGAGAATTTACAAATTTCAAACGTCCTTCTATCTTTATTTCTTCTAATTTTGAACCACAAAACTATGATGAAAAACTTTAACACAAAAAGACAAAGGCAAAGACTAAACTGGATTACCAGTCCAATTCCTGCAGGCTGATAATTATACTAACGTTATATTTTTTTAAAATTATATTAAATTGTTAATTAGGAGTAATTTAAAAACAGAACTGATATAAAACTATTTTAAAAAGAAAATATGCCATACGAAAGCTAAACATTTCTATAGAGCTAACTATTCTTCCAATAAGAAAAGAGCTCGTCACCCGGCAGGCGTGATTCAGTGGTTGAGCATCAACCTATGAACCAGGAAGTCATGGTTCAATTCCAGGTCAGGGCACAAGCCCGGGTTATGGGCTTAATCCCCAGTGTGGGGTGTGCAGGAGGCATCTGATCAATAATTCTCTCTCATCACTGATGTTTCTATCTTTCTTCCTGAAATCAATCAATAAAATATATTTTTTTAAAAAAAGAAAAGACCTGGAAGCACCTTTTTCCAGGAAAGATACTCCTACAGCATGAGCGCTCTTCTCAGCAGCATTCCTCACCAGCCACCTGAGTTGGGGCAATTAAACGTCTTAGAGAATGTCACATATTCATGTGTTGCACAATACGTAAAAGATGCAACATGAGTGGTGAGGGGAACTATAGCTTTTATTAGTTTGGTTTTATTGCATGTGATGTTTACATTATATTCAAAGACAAGGGTTCTGATTTTAATAAATTAAAGAACCTGTCGCGACCCACAGGTTGAGAACCGCTAGCAGGGTCGCCTAAGACCATCGGAAAACACAGATATTTACATTACGATTCATAACAGTACCAAAATTACAGTTATGAAGTAGCAACAAAATAATTTTATGGTTGGGGGTCACCACAGCATGAGGAACTGTATTGAAGGGTTGCGGCATTAGAAAGGTTGAGAACCACTGTTCTAAAGGATGAAATCTTTCAAGTGTTTAACTTCTTACACGATAAATTTAGGAAACATCTGTTTTCCTGTGATTGATAAATTCTTATTTTCAATCTCTAATTTCTACAATTGTGGGTCACAATTCCTCCACTAACTCTTAATTATCCCAGGGAGTAAAGGGACTTAGGAAAGCACTAATTGCGTAGTTAGAGGCCTGGGTTCAAAATCTGGCTCTGTCACTCACTCACTAGCAATGTGACATAATGTGGCACAGCACTTAAATAGCTATAAGCTTCAATTTCCTTCAATTAAAAGTAAAATGGTAAGTTTACTGTGAAGCTAAAAATGTTACATGGCCAGGAAAACATTTTACAAGCCACAAAGCTTCATAGTCCAAATTTATGACTAGATTAATGATTATAAAGGACTAGAGACCTGGTGCACGAAATTCGTGCACAGAGGGAGGTTGTCCCTCAGCCCAGCCTGTACCCTCTCCAATCTGGGACCCCTCAAGGGATGTCCGACTGCCCGTTTAGGCCCACCGGGATCGGGCCTAAACGGGCAGTCGGACATCCCTCTCACAATCCAGGACTGCTGGCTCCCAACTGCTTGCCTGACTGCCTTCCTGATTGCCCCTAACCGCTTCTGCCTGCCAGCCTGATCACCCCCTAACCACTCTGCTGCCAGCCTGTTTGCCCCCAACTTCCCTCCTCTGCCGGCCTGGTCACCCCTAACTGCCCTCTCCTGCAGGGCTGATCACCTCCAACTGCCCTCCCTTGCAGGCTTGGTCCCTCTCAACTGCCCTCCCTTGCAGGCCGGGTGCCTCCCAACTGCCCTCTCCTGCTGGCCATCTTGTGTACACATGGGGGCAGGATCTTTGACCACATGGGGGCAGCTATATTGTGTGTTGCAGTGATGATCAATCTGCATATTACTCTTTTATTAGATAGGATAGAGGCCTGGTGCACGGGTGGGGGCCAGCTGGTTTGCCCTGAAGGGCGTCCCGGATCAGGTGGGGGTTCCCTTGGGGTGTGGGGCGGCCTGAGCGAGGGGCCTGTGGTGGTTTGCAGGCTGGCCACGCCCCCTGGCGACCCAACCCTGGTATCTGGAATTTATTTTCCTTCTACAATTGAAACTTTGTAGCCTGGAGCAGAGCCAAGCCTGGGGCTCCCTCCGAGGCCGGCCGGCAGCCATTTGTGTTGGGGTTATAATTGAAACTTTGTTGCCTTAAGCGGGTGGGCCCAGCCAGGGTGTGCGGAAAGCTTTGCTTCTCCTGTTGCCGGCGGCAACCCTGGCCTGCACTCTCAAGCTCCATTCTGCCGCCATTTGTTTGAATTTTTTTACCTTCTATAATTGAAACTGTAGCTTGAGTGGAGGCTTAGGCCTGGCAAGGGCAGGCGGAAAGCTTGGCTTCCTCTGTTACCTAGGAAACCTTGCTCTCTGTGGCTGTAGCCATCTTGGTTTGGGTTAATTTGCATACACGCTCTGATTGGATGTTGGGCGTGGCTTGTGGGTGTGTCGGGGTATGGTCAATTTGCATATTTGTCTATTATTAGAGAGGATGATGTGGATAAGAACGGACAACAGACAAACTGGATTGCTGGACGGCCCAAGCTCTTTCCACTAGACTGGTCTCAGGAGGCCTGGATTAGATTCTTACCTCTGGGACTAATAGCCAGGCCATGCAGCCCAGCACTTCACCTCTCTAATCTTCCGCTATCTTAACCTATATACTAGTGGGCCAAACTAGATAAACTCTAACGTTACTTACAAGGCCCGTGATTCTTCTTCCCTCCAAAACAGAACAAACATTTCCCTTTACTATTATTCAGCATTGTGATTACTATAAAATGACCTCAATCCAAAGCTTATCAGGAAGGTTTCTTTGTGAGCATTTCTTTTTTGTTTTTGTTTGTTTGATCTTCAAAGTACTGGACCCTCTAAATATCCTGACGTGAAATTTTCCATTTTCACAGACAAGTGTATGTAGAAGAGAGTAGTGCTAGATATATAATTGAACATCTCTGAATTTTTATTATGGTAGTATGACATAAGATAACACAATGCTGTAAGACAAAAATAACTTTCTTTCCTGGTTCCCAGATAAGATGCTGATACTTTGTTCTAAAGGACTAATATGGTTGGTTGGTTTGTGTTTCCTTTCTTTAAGGCAAGCACAGTAATTGTTAGTAATATCTGATGGTTTTAGATGGCAGATTTTGCTTCAGAGCCCATCTTATATTTTTCCATAAAAACCCTAAAGCTGCCCTAACTGGTTTGGCTCAGTGGATAGAGTGTCGGCCTGTGGACTGACGGGTCCTAGGTTTGATTCCGGTCAAGGGCATGTACCTTGGTTGCGGGCACAACCCCAATAGAGGGTGTGCAGGAGGCAGCTGATCGATGTTTCTCTCTCATTGATGTTTCTAACTCCCCGTTCCTGGGGAGCAGGCCTAAGTCGTCAGTCGGACATCCCCCGAAGGCTCCTGAACTGTGAGAGGGCACAGGCCAGGCTGAGGGAGCCCCCTACCCCCGAGTGCATGAATTTCATGCACCGGACCTCTAGTTATTTTATATTAGTTTCAGGTGTACAAAAAGTGGTTAGACATTTACATAATTTACAAAGTGATCCCCCTCATAAATCTAGTACCCACCTGGCATGATACAGTTATTAAAATATTATTGTTTATATTCCCTAGGCTCTACTTTAAATCCCAATGACTATTTTGTAACTACCAATTGTACTTCTTACTCCCTTCTCATTTTTCACCCAGCCCCTCTCCCATCCCATATTGCAACCATCAGTTTGTTCTCCATCTATCAGTCATTTGTCCATTTATATTGTTTAGATACCACATAAAAACAAAATCATATGAGATCTGTCTTTATCTGACTTATTTTCCTTAGCATAATACCACCTAGGTCCATCCACGTTATTGCAAATGGTAAGATTTCATTCTTTTTTATGGCCAGGTAATATTCCATTGTATATATGTACCACTTCATCTTTATCCAATCATCTATTGATGAGAATTTAGGTTGCTTCCATTGCTTGGCTATTGTAAATGAACACAAGAGATGCATATATCTTTTCTAATTAGTGTTTTAGATTTCTTCTTTAGATAAACACCAAAGTAGTTCTATTTTTAATTTTTTGAGGTACCTCCATAATGTTTGCCATAGTGGCTGCATAAATTTGCAATCCCAACAACAGTATATGAGGGTTCCCTTTTCTCTACATTCTTGCTAATACTTGTTATGTTGATTTATTCATGATAGCCATTTTGACAGGTGTGAGATGATACCTGAATGTGGTATTAATTTACATTTCTCTGATGATTAGTGATGTTCAACATCTTTCCATATGTCCATTGCCTATGTGTATGTTCTCTTCAAAGAATATCTATTCAAGTCATCTGGCATGTTTTTTTTGTTGTTGATTTGTATGAGTTCTTTATAAAATCTGAATATTAACCCATTACCAGATGTATCATTGGCCAATATATCCTCCCAATCTACTGGATGTCTTTTCACTTTGTTGATGGTTCCTTTTGCTGTGCAAAAACATTTTAGCTTGATGTAGTCCCATTTGGTTATTTTTTGTTTGTTTCTCTTGCCGAAGGAACTATACGAACAAAAATATTACTAAGAGTAATATCAGAGAGTTTACTGCCTGTGTTTTCTTCTAGGAGTCTTATGGTTTCAAGTCTTACATTTAATTCTTTGAGTTTACTTTTGTATATGGTATAAGAAGGTTGTCTAGTTTCATTTCTTTGTATGTGTCTGTCCAGTTATCCCAACACCATTTATTGAATAGATGTCTTTAATCCAATGTATAGGGTTGACAAAAGTAGGTTTACAGTTGTTTGTATGAAAAAAGACATGCAGGTTATTATTACAAATAGCTTTATTAGTAAAAAAAAAAAAAAGTCACAATGGCACAGTGTACTTAGGTACAATCTCATAAGTGCTCAAATTGCCTATCTTCATTATTGACACACCAGAGGCCCAGTGCATAATTTAATCATGCACGTGTAGGCTGTCTGTCCGCTGGTCGGGACCGGAGTGGCCTGCAGCTCCGAAGTCCCTGGGCCCCTAGGGCGAGGCAGGGCGGGGGAGTGGTCCTCCGGCGGCCGGAACCCAGGCCGGGGTCTTGCCTTCGCCTCCTGCCCAGGAAGGCTGGGGCTGCCGCCGCCTCCTCTGCCTTCCGGCTCCCTCATGAGCCCTCCCTCAGCCGGCCCACATGGAAACCCGTGTCCTCTGCGGCCCAACTGCCGCTAGACTCCTCCCCCGGGAGCCGTGCCGCCCGCCCGTTTGCGCTGCCTCATCAGCCGGGGCCTCAAAACGCCCGGCTCACTGCCCCAGAGGCCCCTTCTGTGCCGCAGCACAGCCATTGCGCAGACGCTGAGCTCGCGCCGCCACTGGCGACGCGAGCTCAGCATCCTGCTGGCCCAATCACCACCCCGGCCACCCCAAGTCCCGCCCCCTGTGCCTCCTGCTGGCCCAATCGTGGGCGTAGCGGAGTGATGGTAATTTACATATTACCTTTTTATTATGTAGGATTCTTGTAGCCTACTTGCTACACTCAAGCACACCTTAGCAGAGTATTACGTACTTTTGCCCACCCCTGTGGGTTCTGGCCTCCTTTGTCATAGATTAATTGACCATATAGGTATGGATTTATTCCTGTGTTCTCTATTCTGTTCCATTGATCTATGTGTCTATTTGCATACCATTTTAAATACTTTAGCCTTATAGTACAGTTTGATACAAGGTAGCATGATACCTCCAACTTTGTTCTTCTTTCTAAAGATTGCTTTGGCTATTCCGGAGTCTTTTGTGGTTCCATATAAATTTTAGAATTATTTGTTCTAGTTCTGTGAAAAATGCCATTGGTATTGTATATAGAATTGTTTTCTTAATTTCTCTGATAGTTCGTTATGGGTGTATAAAAATGTGACCAATTTCTATATATTAGTTTTGTATTCTGCTACTTTATGGAATTCATTTATCAGTTCTAGTCGTTTTTTAGAGGAATCTTTATACTTCTCTCTATTTAGTATCATGTCATCAGCAAATAATGACAATTTAACTTCTCCCTTTCCAATTTAGGTGCCCTTATATATCTTTCTTGTCTGATGGCTGTGGCTAGGACTTCTAGTATTATCTATATATATAAAAGCCAAGTGACCAGAACGCCAGAACGACCGGAACTGGTTGCTTTGATGCATACTGTGGCCCCAATCGGCCCCTCCCACCCCAATCAGGGTTGGGGCTGGCTGGCCGACCACCTGAGGCCCCTCCTCCTGACCGGCCCCACTCCCAATTGCCCCCCCACCCTGATCGGGGGCGGGGCCAACTGGCCAACCTCCTGCATCCTCTCCTCCCTGCTGGCCCAGCCCCCATTGACCCCAATCAGGGTGGGCCAGCCAGACCCCACCTGTGCACGAATACGTGCACTGGGCCTCAAGTGTTAAATAAAAGTGGTGTAAATAGGCATCCTTGTTTCTAATCTTAAGGAAAATGCTTCTAGCTTTTCCCTACTGAGTATGAAGTTAGCTGTGAGTCTGTCACAAAAGGCCTTTATTATGTTGATGTATCTTCTCTCTTTTACAGTTTGCGAGAGTTATCATAAATGGATGCTGGATATTGTCAAATGCTTTTTCTGCATCTACTGATATGATCATATGATTTTCATCATTTGTTTATGTGGTGTATCACCTTAATTAATTTGTGGATATTAAACCAACTTTGCATCCCAGGAATAAATTTCACTAGATCACAGCGTATGATCCTCAATGTATTTCTTGGTTTGGTTTGCTAATATTTTGTTGAGAATATTTGCATCTGTGTTCATCAGAGAGATTGGACTATAATTTTCTTTTTTTGTAATGTCTTTGTCAGGTTTTAGAATCAGGGTACTCCTTCACAGGAGACCTAACATGCTGCTGCTGCCATGTCTCTAGTGATTCCTGAGAAGTTCCAGCATATTTTGTGAATACTCAACACCAATATTGATGGCCAAAGGAAAACAGACTTTATTATCACTGAAATTAAGGGTATGGGCAAAGATATGCTCATGTGGTGTTGAGGAAAGCAGACATCAATCTCACCAAGAGGGCAGGAAAGCTCAGAGAGGATGAGAAGGAATGTGTGATCACCATTATCCACAGAATGCACACTAGTACCAGATTCTAGACTGGTTCTTGGACAGATGGATGTGAAGGACGGAAAATAAAGCCAGGTCCTGGCCAATGGTCTGGACAACAATCTTCATGAAGACCTGGAGCAGCTAAAGAAAATTCAGGTCCACATAAGGCTGCACCACTTCTGGGGTCTTTATGTTCAAAGCCAGCACACCAAGACCATGGGATGCTGGGGTTGCACTGTGGGTGTGTCCAAGAAGAAATAAATCTGTAGGCCTTGCATAGTAATAGTTTATACACCTAAAAATATGACCTGAGGAGCCTTCCCTCCTCTTGAATTTTTTGGAAACAGTTTAGGGACAGGTATTAATTCTTCTTTGAATGTTTGGTAAAATTCACCTGTGAAGCCATCTGGTTCAGAACTTTTGTTTACTGGGAATTTTTTATTTCGTAAGTTATCAGTCTATTCAGATTTTCTGTATCTTCTTGATTCAATTTAAAAGAGTGTATGTTTCCAAGAATTTATCCATTTCTTCCAGACTGTCCAATTTGTTGGCATATAACTATTCATAGTATTCCTTATAATCCTTTGTATTTCTGTGTTTCAGTATTCACTTCTCCTCTTTCGTTTCTGACATTATTTGTGTCCTCTCTCTCTCTTATTTTTCTTGATGAGTTTGGTTAAAGGTTTATTCATTTTATCTTTTCAAAGAACCAGTTCTGTTTCATTGATCTTTTGTAATTTTTAGAATCTATTTTATTTATTCACACTCTGATATTTATTATTTCCTTCTACTCATTTTGGGCTTTGTTTGTTGTTCTTTTTCTAGTTCCTTTAAGTGTAACGTTAAGATTGTTTATTTGAGATTTTTCTTGTTTCTTGAGGTAGGATTGTAATGCTATTAACCTTCTGCACTCGGATGTTGAGTGTGACTCGACACAGCATCGGTAGCAGCTCTTTTTATACTCTTTGAATGTATCAATAACTTGAAATATAAAAAAATCCAAATAAATAAGTTTGTATGAAAAGAAACTCCAGTTTTTTATTCTACTGCCGCGCTTTGTAAAATCTAGGGTATTTAACCCTTTGCACTCGCTTGCTTTTTTCTCGAGCTGCTACCGATGCTAACTGTGTTGAGTCACACTCGATATCCGAGAGTGCAAAAGGTTAAAAAATTAAATCTCGAGTAGAATAAAGGAATCGAGAAAAAAGCAAGTGAGTGCAAAGGGTTAATTTCGCTCTTATAATTGCTTTCATTGTGTCCCATAGATTTTGGGTTGTGTTTCATTTTTGTCGCTCTGGATTTCTTCCTTGATCTCATCAATTTCCTCCTTGATCTCAGTTAACTAATTCATTATTTAGTAGCATGTTACTTAGCCTCCAAGTATTTGTGTGTTTTCATTTTCTTCTTATAACTGATTTTAAATTGTGGTTGAAGAAGATGCACGATATGACTTCAATCTTCTTAAATTTATGGAGACTTGTTTTGTAGTCTATACCAGAAAATGTTCCATGTGCACTTGAAAAGAATGTATATTCTGCTGCTTTGGGGTAAAGTGCTATTAAAATATCAATTAAATACATCTTGTCTAATAGATCACTTAAGGCTGCTGTTTCCTTGTTGATTATCTGCCTGGATGTTCTATCCTTTGATGTCAACAGGGTGTTAAAGTCCCCTGCAATTATTGTATTACTGTTGATATATCCCTTTAAGTCTGTCAATATTTACTTTATGAATTTAGGTATGCCTAGGTTGGGTAAATGTTTATGTTTATAAGGGATTCATCCCTTTATTATCATGTAGTTTCATTCTTTGTCTCTTGTTACAGCCTTTGTTTTAAAGCCTATTTTGTCTAAGTATTGCTACTCTAGCTTTCTTGTTTGTTTTGTATTTGCATGAAATATCTTTTCCCATTCCTTTACTTTCAGTCTGTGTGTGTCTTTCAATCTGAAATAGGTCTCTTGTAGATAGCATATGTGTAGGTCTTGTTTTCTTATCCAGTCCATCATCCTATGTCTTTTTATGGGAACATTTAATCCATTCACATTTAAGGTGATTACTGATAGGTATGTAGTTGTCAGTTCCTTATTTAGATATTTTCTTCTTTTTTTTTTATTGAGGTATTATATGTGTACATATCTTACCATTTACCCCCCCCCCACCCCACACCCATACATGCCCTCATCCCCCAGAGTTTTGCGTCCAGTTTATGCTTATATGCATGCATACAAGTCCTTCGTTTGATTTATCTCCCCACCTCTCCCCAACTTTCCCCCTGTAATTTGAAAGTCTGTTTGTTGCTTTACTGTCTCTGTATCTATCTTTTTGTTCATCCTATCTATAAAACAGTAATATGCAAATCATCACTCCGCTACACTCACAAGCCACGCCCACCGGCCACGCCCACCGGCCAATCAGAAAGGGAATATGCAAATACACCTAACCAAGATGGCTGCAGCCTAGGAGAGCAGTTGTTGGAACTGGGATATTGGAGCTGAAGATCAGAGGGGGATATCAGAGCCAGCAGGGGTCCCCCACAGGTGATCAGAGCCAGCTGGGGTCCCCTGCAGGCGATCGGAGCCAGCTGGGGGTCCCTGTCCAGGGCCCGAGCCTCAGCCAGAGGCTTGCGGCATTGGCTGGGGGTGGAGCTGGGCCACTGGAACCAGCTGGGGTCCCCTGTGGTGATTGGAGTCAGCTGGGGGTCCCTGACCAGGGCCCAAGCCTCAAACAGAAGCTTGAGGCCTTGGCCTTGGATGGAGCGGGGGATAGAGCCATCTGGGGGTCCCTGCCCAGGGGCCGAGCCTCAAACAGAGGCTTGCGGCATTGGATGGGGCGGAGCGGGGAGATCAGAGCCAGCTGGGGGTCCTGCCCAGAGCCCAAGCCTTGGCCAGAGGCTTGCAGCCTTGGCCGTTGGGGCGGAGCCTGGTGATCGGAGCCTGGCGATCAGAGCCAGCTGGGGTCCCCTGAGGGCGATCGGAGCCAGCTGGGGGTCCCTGCCCAGAGCCCAAGCCTCTGCCAGAGGCTTTAGGCCTTGGCTGGGGGTGGAGCCCATGAGCGGAGCCAGCTGGGGGTCCCTGCAGGTGATTGGAGCCAGCTGGGGGTCCCTGCCCAGGGCCCAAGCCTCAGCCAGAGGCTTTAGGCCTTGGCCGCTGGGGCGGAGCCTGGCAATCAGAGCAAGCTGGGGTCCCCTGTGGGCGATCGGAGCCAGCTGGGGGTCCCTGCCCAGAGCCCAAGCCTTGAGGCTTGCAGCCTTGGCCGTGGGTGGAGCCGGGCGATAGAGCCAGCTGTGGGTGTCTGTGGGCAATTGGAACCAGCTGGGGGTCCCTGCCCAGGGCCCGAGCCTCAAACAGAGGCTTGCGGCCTTGGCTGGGGGTAGAGCAGGGCGATCAGAGCCAGCTGGGGGTCCCTGCCCAGGGCTGGAGGCTTTAGGCCTTGGCAGGGGTGGAGCCGGAGATCACAGGAGATAGGTGTGAACTACAGAGGAAATACCTTTTCTGACCGCTCATTGGCTAAGCTCCCTGTATGCCACTGGTAATATTCTTAGTAACTTGGGTATAAGAATCCAAAAAGGTGATCTAGGGCTTTTCCACCACACTCCTGGAGAAAAAAACGAAGGTCCACTGCTGGAGGGCTAAGAAATGTCATAACCTGCCCTACATGGTTTGGCTCAGTGGATAGTGTCTAGGTTTGCCAACCGCAGAGTCCAGGTTAGATTCTGATCAAGGGCATGTACCTAAGTTGCAGGCTCCTCCCTGGCTGGGGCCCAGGTCAGGGCTCAGGAAGGAGGCAAGCAATCTAAGTATTCCTCTCACTTTGATGTTTCTCTCTGTCTTTCCCTTTCTCTTCCACATTCTCTAAAAGTCAATAAAAACAAATCCTCAGGTGAGGATAAAAAAAAAAAAAAAGAAAGAAATGTCATCCTATCTAATAAAAGAGTACTATGCAGATTGATCATCACTGCAACACACAATATAGCTGCGCCCATGTGGTCAAAGATCCTGCCCCCATGTGGACACAAGATGGCAACCACAAGATGGCCAGCAGGAGAGGGCAGTTGGGAGGCACCCGGCCTGCAAGGGAGGGCAGTTGAGAAGGACCGGGCCTGCAAGGGAGGGCAGTTGGAGGTGATCAACCCTGCAGGAGAGGGCAGTTAGGGGTAACCAGGCCGGCAGAGGAGGGAAGTTGGGGGCAAACAGGCTGGCAGCAGAGTGGTTAGGGGGTGATCAGGCTGGCAGGCAGAAGTGGTTAGGGGCAATCAGGAAGGCAGGCAGGCAAGCAGTTGGGAGCCAGCAGTCCTGGATTGTGAGAGGGATGTCCGACTGCCCTCAAGGCAGTCGGACATCCCTTGAGGGGTCCCAGATTGGAGAGGGTACAGGCTGGGCTGAGGGACAACCCCCCTCTGTGTACGAATTTCGTGCACCGGGCCTCTAGTCAGTTTATAATGTCCTTTACTATCCATAAATGAGATCATGTGGTATTTTTCTTTCATTGACTGGCTTATTTCACTTAGTATAATATTCTCCAATTCCAACCAGGTTTCTGCAAATGATGAGAATTCCTTCTTTTTTATGGCAGCATAGTATTCCATTGTATTTTCTTCTTTTTTTTAAAAAAAATGTTTTTATTGATTTCAGAGAGAGGAAGGGAGAGGAAGAGAGAGATAGAAACACCGGTGATGAGAGAGAATCATCAAACAGCTGCCTCCTGCATGGCCCCTACTGGGGTTTGAACCCACAACCCAGGCACATACCCTGACCTGGAATTGAACCAGCGATTTCCTGGTTCATAGGTCAACACTCAACCACTGAGCTACACCAGCCGGGCTCTTCTTCTTCTTCTGAAAGAATTTCCTTGAACATTTTTGTAATACTGTTTTCTTGTCTAGGTAGCTCTTTATCTCTCCTTCAATCTTAAATCCTTGCTGGGTAGAGTTATCATGGTTATAGGTCCTTGCTTTTCATCACTTTAAATATTTCATGTCAACCATTTCTAGTGTGCAAAGTTTCTGTTTTAGAGAGATTTTAGAGAGAGAAGAAGGGATAGGGATAGAGAGGGAGTGAGATGGAAACATTGATGAGAGAAACATCTATTGTCTGCCTCCTTCACACCCCCTACTGGGGAGCAAGTCTGCAACCCAGGCATATGCCCTGACTGGAAATTGAACCAGCGGCCTCTTGGTGCATAGGACAATGCTCAACCAACGGAGCCACACTGACCAGGTGTCTCTTGCTCTTTTAAGATTCTCTCTTTGGCCTTGGCCAGGTGGTTCAGTTGGTTGGAGCATCATGCTGTACACCAAAAGGTTGTAAGTTTGATTCCCTGTCAAGGACGTACCTAGGTTGCGGGTTTGATTCCAAGTTGGAATGTATACAGGAGGTAACCAATCAATGTTTCTCACATCAGTGTTTCTCTCTCTCCCCTGCCCCTTCCTTTCTCTCTCAAATCAATAAAAACTTATCCTCCGGTGAGGATTAAAAATAAAGGTTTGTTTTTAACCTTTGGTATTTTAATTATGCTAGTCTTGGTGTGGGTCACTTTGGGTTCACCTTGTTGGTGACTCTACACTTACTGGGATGTGTGTCTATTTTCTTTACCAGGTTATGGAAGTTTTCAGTCATTATTTCATCCAATAGATTTTCAAACCCTGGCTTTCTCTCCTTTCCTTCTGGTACTCCTATAGGCAAATACTTGGTATGCTTGATGGTGTCCCAGAGGCCTCTTAACCTTCCTCATTTTTTAACATTTTTTTTTCCTTTTGCTGTTCTGATTATTTCCCACTACCTTATCTTCCTATCACTGATTCCATCCTCTGCTTCGTCTATTCTACTCTGATTCCTTCTAGTATATTCTTCATTTCTGACTGGTTCTTTTTTATGGTTTCTATGTCCTTTTATTGCTTTTTGTTTTTGTTAATCCTCATCTGAGGATATTTTTCCATTGATTTTTTAGAGAGTGGAAGGAAAGGGGAGAGACACAGAGAGAGAAGCATCCATGTAAGAGAGCCAAACTGGCTACTGAGCAGGGCTCTATGTCCTTTTCTATGCTTACTTTCTCTTTGATGAAGTTCTTTCTCTATGTTCCTTGAGCAGCCTTATAAACAGTGCTTTGAACTCTGTATCTGGTAGATTGCTTGCCTCCATTTTATTCAGTTCTTTTTTCTGGATTTTTCTCCCCTTCTTTAATTTGGGACATGTTTCTTTGTCTCCTCACTTTGGCTGCCTCTCTGTATTTGCTTCTATGTATTAGGTAGATCTGCTATGTCTCCTGGTCTTGGCAGGGTAGCCTTCTACATAAGGGACCCAGTGACCTTCTTTGGCCGCCTGAGCCCGGTGTTCCAGGAGTGTCCCTTATGTGGATTGTGTGTGCCCTTTAATTGCAGTTAAGCCTTTATAGCTGTGTGCTAATCAGTAAGTAGGGATGATCCTCAAGCTAACTGGCTGTGAAGACTGGCCACAACCACAGTGTGAGGTGAGTCTACAGAGTGGGATTCACCCCAGTGGGACTCTGGTGCCCAACAAGACCTTGGGTATGCCATTCATGGAGCTAATTAGGTAGTGTTCTATTGTGGTCTGAGACTGACTACCAGGTGTGTTGGTTCTGGCGCCTCTTGGAAGGGACTCCAGTGCAAGCCAAGGTCATCTGCTACCTGTGCTCAGCCTGGGTGATAAGAACTACAAAGTGATCCACTATTTGCAGCTGGACCTGGAGGCACACGGAAGAGGCCAAACTGCAACCAAAGGCTGGCTGTCACCTGCAACATGCCTGGGACCATTCAGCAAAAGGCACAGGGCACACCAAGGTAAGTTGCCACCTCCACAGGAGCTTTGAGGAGCTTTTACGAAAGTTTGAAGTCCAGGCCGAGGCTGCCCAAGAGGCACAGCCTCTGAAAGAACCAACAGCAGTATTGAGTTGGGTGGAATGGTGTCTCAGGGAGTCATCAGTGTGGAAGAGTGGTGTTCAATAGGTTAATGCAGATTCAGATTTGGCATCCTCTTGCCCCTATAGGCTTTCTTGGGGGAGGGCTCAACACAGGGACAATGGCGGCACTTGGTTTGAAGCCTACACAATTTAGTTTCCCTCTGTATGTCTTTGGTGCCTTTCAAGCTGCTTTCCCTTCACTAGAGCCCAGGGTAAGAGCCTGTGAGTGAGCCTGTGCATGGGTCCTTTAAGAGGACACCTGGATTTTCAGCAACATTCCATCTCATGAGGACAGAATCCTCGCTGATTTTCACAGCCAGCTGCTGGCTCTGGAGCTGGAGCCCTGGGGTGTGGAGCTGTGACCCCTCGCTCCTTAGGGGGCACCCATATAGATATCACTCCCAATTCTCAACCACTACACTTGGGTATGTGACCAGCCTGTTCTGTGTCTCCATCCCTCCTATAGGTCTCAAAGTGGCCTCTACTTTATATCCTTAGTTATAGAAGTTCTGTTCAGCTAGTGTTTAGGTGTTTCTCCAGGTTGAGTGCTCTATAATTTAGCTGTAATTTTGATGGTGTCATGGGAGGAAGTAAACACAGCACTTACCTACTCCACCATCTTGACTGGAACACCAAGAAGCAATTACTCTTAAACCCCTTTACCCTTTCAAACATTCCACCACTTAAGCTCTAAGACCACTAGCCAAAATTAAACAAATAAGAAGCTAAAGCATTGTGTTAAGAATACAACTAGTACTTTCTCCGGTTTTAATAAAGATAGAGCTAAAGGATGGTCATATGTTAGGTAGGCAGGAAGAAAGAAAGATGTGGCAAGCAATCAGCTTTTCCTGTTCAGACTTTATGATTAAAAGCATGGTTTCTCTAAAATCATTCACTGCATTATCATGAGACAATCCCACTGAGTTGTGTGGTATGTTTTTGTGTGTGTGTGAGTTGTTTCTTTTTCTTTTTAAACCATCTTACTATGGGCCCTAGAAAATAATTGCCTTTTACACAAAGAACCTGCCTCTTTGTTGGTCAACTCTGTGGTTTAAACCGAAATGATCTTCAAAGTCCTTTTTAGCAAGAAGGAATAAAACAATTAAGGTTCTATCAGAACTTTATCTTTTCATAGAAACCACTCAGTAAAGAGTAATGGCTTTTAGATCAAATAGGTCTGACTTCTAATCATAGGTAGTTATTATACTTTTTCCAAACTGTTTATTATCTCTGAAACTTTATGAACTTCCATTTCCTGAAATGCAAAGTACTGACTTCACAGGATTACCATGACAATACACTGCTAAATGAAACAGTGAAAATTTAAAATCTTTATAGGGTGATACTCATAAATTACTGAGGATAATTTACCTTTTCCTCCCCTCCACATCTGACATCATATTCTAATTGGAATCAAGGAAAAAAGTGCCTTTCCCTCTTCACCTTTTAGAAGAAAAGGAATGCAATCAACCCTTCTCAAAATGAAGGTATTCTAAAAGTACATAACACAAACGTTAATACTGTAAAGGTACAATCTGTAGAACTGATAGACCAAGATACTTCCAATTGGCAAACAGACTAGTTAAAATAAGTAATTTTTAATGCAGTATAATTTGTACTATAATATTCCCTAATAACCAAGCTTTTTAGCAAAATTCAAAAATTTCAAACAGATCTTTTCCCATGGTTGTACTATATTTGCCAGATCAAAGTAACTGAGGAAATGTTCCATTTTATCTTAGGTTATCATAAAAATGCCTAAATTAATTTTTATTATGTTTAGCATTCCCTTTAAAAAGGAATAACCAACAGGGTCATGATTTATATGTTTTTAAAAAGTTCATGCCGAAACCGGTTTGGCTCAGTGGATAGAGCGTCGGCCTGCGGACTGAAAGGTCCCAGGTTGGATTCCGGTCAAGGGCATCTACCTTGGTTGCGGCACATCCCCAGTAGGGGGTGTGCAGGAGGCAGCTGATGGATGTTTCTCTCATCGATGTTTCTAACTCTCTATCTCTCTCCCTTCCTCTCTGTAAAAAATCAATAAAATATATTTTAAAAAAAAGTTCAAATAATATAATCATATCCAGCAGAGAAAACCTCTGCAAGGTATGTTCATGTGTTCTTCAAGAGATAAATATTTTTTAAGGTAATATAATTCAGGTGAGATCAGCAAACAGAAGGTGACTAAGTTAAATTTCAAAAAGACTGGCAAATTAAAAACATCTTGAGCTAATTTAAGTCAAGGTTCAGAACAGTATGTGTTTCAAAATATCTCGCTATACAAATATACCCCTGAGTTCATATGCACAAATTATGTCTAGAAGGAAATACAAAAAACTCCTAACAGCAGTCAACTTTGGAGGAACTGGATGTTTAGGGTAAAGAAGTGGGAGTGAGACTTTTTCTTCATTATCTATTTGTAAAGACTGACTTTTATGTGTATGAGAATATAACATGGTGGGAGCATGGACAAAAGGAAATAAAGCAGGAAGTAGAAAGTAGCCAAGCTTGGTTCCTATATACATGATTAGAAAGTAAAGCAAACAAGAAGTCCACATCAAAAAATAAAAACAGTTTTATGGAGCACTAAAAATGAAGTAGTATGCCCAAGACAATGCTTTATCTTCATTGCTTCATCTCTGTTTCAAAACTAAGTAAATCACAAACCTACAAAGTGACTTCATACTATAAAAACTGGAAAAATGTTGCACAATAAGGATCTTTTTTTGCAAGAAATACACACAGGTTATGCCTATTCTGTTCAAACACATTGGAATGTCCAGTGTTGCAACACATTTCCAAGAATCAATTTAACATACAGCATAATAACAACAGGACACAAACATACAAATTTGTGTTTTCTTGTATTTGCTTCCACTACTGCTGCATAAGGGAAATCTGCTATCACATTCTTTGTTTCTAAAAATGTACCACAATGTCAACTGATGAGTCATGGGTCACACTCCAAATTCTTATGTACTAAAGAAAGCAGGACACAAGTCTTACACATCCATTGTAAAGACTGTCAAATCAGGAGGTTTTTAAATAAGGTGACACAGATGGTATTTTTTTAACAGATGTGAGAAATTAAAAAAACACACACCTGAAAATTGCACAAGGATTAATAAAATTATTTTCCCTTGTTTCCTCTCCTAATACCTGGTAGAGTTTTATTTTTCTTAATTCAGAACATACAAAGAGTGAATATTTTGGGGATACTGACAGGTACAAACTAAACAAACTCCCTGCTTCATGAAAAGCCAAAATGATTTTCCATATGCCTTGCTTCTCTTAATTCCTGCCTACTTTTATTATTTCTTCACTGAACAAGAAATCTCCAAAAGAGAGTACAAAAGGGCAAGAAACAAAGATGACACTGGGTGTTTCTTTTGGCCAGGATTAGTTAAAAATTTCCCTGGTGAAGAAAACAAATTATTAATAGCTGAAAGGAACTCTGGTGACCAGCTGTAGATTTAATCACCATAGCAGACTTGAGATCTGACCATATCATCTTATTTTCTTCCAGTCATTGGCCACTAGACTTTATTAATTTGCTATCTTGTTTATTATTTCTCTCTCCTGCCTCCCAGCATGTAAACTCCCTAAGAACAGGGATCCATTTCATCTAGTTCATTGCTATATTTTTACCATAAAACAGTGCCTGTCACATTATAAGCAATCAGTAAATATCCAGTAAGGAAAAAAGATACATAATACTGTTCTTAGCTATCTCAGGACCCGCACAATCGCTAAAATTTGTATTCACATGAGAATATTCTTTATAACTATACTAATAAAAAACTTTTGCCTTGTCATAAGATTCTCTTTGCTTAAGTTCTATCATTTAAATATAACATTTGTATTGAAATATAGTATTTGTAATGAAACTAGAATCTGACATCTCATTTTCTGAGAACAAGAACTTCTAAGTCATTTTCATATCCCAAATATCTAGAATGGTACACAGTATAGTAGATAGTCAAATATTTGTTGAATACGTGAATTATTTTTTCAAAAATTATTAACTGGTGGGACTATTTGTAATTTTTACTTCCTTTGCATAATTTAGGATTTTCTGAATTTTCTATATTTAGCATGTATTTTTCCATAATTTAAAAAATTCTGTTATTAAAAAATACCACATGTATACCCTTATGCTCTCATGTACTTGATAATCCTATATAATAAAGAGGTAATATGCAAATTGACCATCACTCCAACACACAAGATGGATGCTCCCATGTGGTCAAAGATGGCCACCACAAGATGGCCGGCAGGGGAGGGCAGTTGTGAGCGATCAGGCCTGCAGGGGAGGGCAGTTGGGAGGGTCAAGGCCTGCAGGGGAGGGCAGTTGGGGGCGACCAGGTCAGCAGGGGAGGGCAGTTAGGGGTGACCAGGCCTGTAGAGGAGAGCAATTGGGGGTGACTGAGCCAGCAGGAGAGGGAAGTTGGGGGCAATGGGGCCAGCAGGGGAGCAGTTAGGCGTCGATCAGGCTGGCAGGGGAGTGGTTAGGGGGTGATCAGGCTGGCAGGCAGAAGCGATTAGGGGCAATCAGGCAGGCAGGCAGGAGAGCAGTTGGGAGCCAGCAGTCCTGGATTGTGAGAGGGATGTCCGACTGCCCGTTTAGGCCCACTGGGATTGGGCCTAAACGGGCAGTCGGCCATCCCTCGAGGGTGCAGGCTGGGCTGAGGGACACACCCCCTTCCTTGCATGAATTTCGTGCACCGGGCCTCTAGTGTATGTAATAAAGCAAATCAAACAGCTCTGTTACTTGCTTCCTAGGAATTATCAAATAGAAAAATACTCTTTAAAACAGAGATGTAATTATTTTAAAATTCAATTATTATTATTTTTTAAAATTTCTTTATTGATTAAGGTGTCACATATTTGTCCTCATCCCCCCATTCCCATCCCACACCCCTCCCCACGGATGCCCCAACCCCCTGCTGAACTTAACCATTGGTTAGGCTCATATGCATGCACACAAGTCCTTTGGTTGATCTCTCGCCCCTCCCCCACCCTCCCCTATCCTCCCTCTGAGGCCCGATAGTCCGATCGATGCCTCCTTGTTTCTGGTTCTGTTCTTGTTCATCCGTCTATGTTGTTCATCATTTCCCCTAGATGAGCGAGATCATGTGTCACTAGACATATACTTATAAGAACTGAATGTGAGACGAGCAATAATAGTTATGCTGACAGGCAAATGAATCAGTCTGTAGTGAGTTTCTTTCTGGACCAACAGTTCTTTTGAGACCCAATATCAATGTCCACCAGTTCCTTATGTGTACATGTCGGCACTGACTTTTCAGCTCTGGATGGTGGACAAATGGTGGTAATGCAGGTCTGACTCCCTCTGGTTTGGTCTCGGCCGGACCCAGGGGCACAGCTTCACCCGGACTCAGGGGCACGTGGCCTCACCTGGACCCAGGACCCAGCCTCACCCGGATCCAGGGGCACACGGCCTCACCCGGACCCGGGATCCAGCTTCAACGGACCCAGGGGCGCGTGGCCTCACCCGGACCCAGGGGCGCGTGGCTTCACCCGGACCCAGGGGCGCGTGGCTTCACCCGGACCCAGGGGCGCGTGGCCTCTCCCAGACCCAGGTGCACGCGGCCTCACCCGGGCCCAGGACCCAGCCTCACCTGGATCCAGGGGCACACAGTCTCACCCGGACCCAGGATCCGGCTTCACCCGAAAATTCAATTATTTTTAAGAACACTAAGCTTTATTTTCCAGAGAGCTATCTTTCAATAAATCATTGTATACATAGAGAATAATTCTTTGTTTTTTATTAACAGAACTAGAGGCCCGGTGCACGAATTAGTGCATGGGTGGGGTCCCTTGGGGTGGCCTGCAGGGATCGAGCCCCAGCTCGTGCCCCCAGGCTCGCAGCCCTGCCTGGCATCCCACCATGACCTGGTGCCGCCCCCTCACCTACTCCACCATCCTGCCTGTGGGACGATCAATCAAGGCCCCCCCCCAGCCCGACTCCCTCAGCACCTGGGAGCTGGGCGGTGCCCCCCCCCACTGCCACTGGTCGCCATCTGCGGGGCAATCGGACCCTCCCTCACACCCACCTTGGCCTGGCGCCACCCATTCACCTGCTCCACCATCCCACTGTGGTCCTGCTCTCGTCAGTGCCCATTGGGGCCAGCAGCGCCACCACTGCCACCTGCTGCCAGAGCCGCGTTGCGGACACCCGCCATGTTCCACGCCGCCCCCAGTGGTCAGCACATGTCATAGTGCGTGGTCGAACTCCCGGTCAAACTCCCAGTGGAACAATTTGCATATTAGGCTTTTATTATATAGGATTATTTTCTTTTCAAAAGGTTCAAGGAACCAAAAAAGAGTAATTCTTTATGAAGACATAAAGAATACTGTATTGTGACCCAGCCGGCATGGCTCAGTAATTGAACACTGACCTATGAACCAGGAGGTCACAGTTGAATTATCAGTCAGGGCACATGCCGGGGTTGTGGGCTTGATCCCCATTGTGGGGCATGCAGGAGGCAGCCAATCAATGATTCTCTCATCATCAATGTTGCTATCACTCTCCTCCCTTCCTCTCTGAAACCAATAAAGATATATTTTTTAAAAAGAATACTGTATTGTTAATAAATATTTGAAGAACTACTTTTAATGTTCCATTTTCCTTTCTTCCAGCACCAAGTTTAACCTACTGCTTCTGGCAAAACCAAACTATAAGTAAAGAAAATTCAGTTACATTGTCTCATTTAGAAAGACTATAATCTGAGCAACTTTATAATATAAGGGGAAAAGTTAATGAAATATACAGTAGTTGAAAATTGACTTGTTAAAAAAAAACGAATAAAAGAAAGTTGATTTGTTTGAATCAACTTGATATCTAAGAATACATAGATTTGCCCTGGCCAATTGCTCAATGGTTAGAGTGTCAGCCTGTGGACCAAAGGGTCTCGGGTTTGATTCCCAATCAAGGGCATGTGCTTTGACCAGGCTCATGGGAGGCAATCAATAGATGATGTTTCTCTCTCTCTCTCTCTCTCTCTCTCTCTCTCTCTCTCTCTCTCTCTCCCCTCCTCCTCCCTCCTTTCCACTCTGTCTGAAAATCAATGGAAAAAATATCCTTGGGTGAGGATTAAAAGAAAAAAAATACATAGACTTTATCATCTTTCTGTATCCTGCAAAATGGATTCATTAAAATTTTTTTATCCCTTTCTGTAAATAGCTACCATAAAAAATTCCAGACTCAGAATAAATCCTGAAAATGTCTCAATGTTATTGATTATATGCCATCAAAGGATAGAAAAATTCAAATGTGCTGACAAATGTACAATATACAGCTGGAAAAAAACTAGGTCAGAGAGCCAGAAAAACTGTATCTATTTTTAACAAACTCTGAAAATAGCCTATTGAACGTATCAATTAATATATCTCATCTATAATGAAAGCACAAAGCCTAGAATAAGGGAAATTAATGAGGTTAATAAATATTTCATATAAGTTCTAATTGCTAAGGATACTTCGAAATCTTATTCAATGGCCTTGACAGAATAGTCTTAAAAGGGATGCACGGCAACTATTGACCACACGGAATACATATTTAGTAGTAGAGGCAGAGGATGCAATCAATCACATGCACTCTGATACCTGGCTTCTTCCCAAGCATTTTAATTTTTATCTTCGGCTAGCCCTAGTCTATTGATTGCTTCCATATTGGTGTCTCACAACTATAAGAAACAAAAAGGAAAGAGAAATTCACACTAGAATATCCTATTCAGCACCATTTGAGAAGTGTGTCCTAGCCTAATCACTATTCTCAATCCTTCCAAATTAAAACTATTCTATATTTCAGATCTTTCCCTTTTGTTTCCTATAAGCAAGGTCTCAGAAGTATGTTCAAAATATTTTGTTTGTACCCTTACCTTACACCACATTAAAAAACTGACCCAAAATTGATTAAAGACCTAAACATAGGACCTGAAACTACAAAACTCCTAGAAGAAAAGATAGAGGTAAAGCTTTATGACACTGGATTTAGCAAAGATATGACACCAAAAGCACAGGTAACAAAATCAAGAATAGACAAATGGGATTATATCAAATTAAAACTTCACATCAAAGGACACAATCAACAAAGTGCAAATGGGAAAAAAATACTTGTAAATAGTATATCTGATAAGGGGTTTACCTAGAATCCTATAATAAAAGCCTAATATGCAAATTGTCCCCCGACCGGGAGTTCAAACAGGAGTTTGACTGCTCACTGACCACCAGGAGGCAGAGCAGAATATAGCAGGTGTTGGTGACGCGGAGCTGGCAGCGGGCAGCTGTGGAGGTACTGCCGGCCCCGAAGGGCCCCGACGAGAGTGGGACCATGGAGCAGGTGAGTGGGCAGTGCCAAGCCAAGGTGGGTGCGAGCAAGGGGCCCAATCACCCCACAGACAGAAACCAGCGGCGGCGAGCGGGGCTGTGGCCAGGCTCCCAGGTGCTGAGGGAGCCGGGCGGGGGGCCCAACCCCAACCAATCACCCCGCAGATGGCGACCAGCGGCCAGCAGGCCCTGATCGCCCAATTGGGACCATGCCCCAGGCTGGGACGGGGAACTGGGGGTGGGTGATGGCAACCAACCTCCCACAACACCCAGGCGGGGGGCTGCGACCTCTCGCCGGCTATCTCGGAGCAGGAGTGACAGGGACGGAGGTGCGGTGAGAATAAGGATTGTCCGCCCCAAGCTCACTCTCATTCCCCCTGCTACCCTCCTTCGGGACACCAGGGCTCGCAAGCCGGGGAAGCCCCCGCGCTCATGTGCCAGGCACCTGCGAGGAGCCCACCCTAAACCCGCGCAGCCTCTTCTGGGTGAGCCGGGCCGCTGCCACTGGAACCGCAGGGTCCAGTTGGGCTCTCCATGGGTTCGTGCAGGAGCCAGTCTGTGAGGCTAGCTGGGAGAGAGCGCGCTGCCCACCTGCCTTCCGTGCGGTGCCACTGGACAGCCCAGAGGCCCACGCTGAGCCCCGGCCCACAGCATCCGGCCGCGCTCACCACATCTCTGCGTGGGGACTCGGGCGCCATGACTCAGGTGGAAGGGGGGAGTGCATGGGAGCCCCGGGGCCCAGGTGCTGCCCAGGGTCCAGAGGTCAGCTGGGACCTGCCCTTCCATGCCAGACACTTGCGCTTCGATCACCGGCCTGGCCTAGGGACCGCACCTGTGCACAAATTTCATGCACCAGGCCTCTAGTATATAAATAACTCCTATGAATCAACAACAAAAATCAAATAACCCAATTTCAAAATATGCCAACAACTGAGACATTCTCCAAAGATGATCTATAAATGGCCCACAGCCATAATAAAAAGATGTTCAACATCACTAATCATCAGATAAATGCAAATCTGATACAATGAGATATCATCTCAAACCTGTTAGGATGGCAACTTTAAAGAAAAACAACAACAGGAAATAACAAGTGTTTGTAAGAATGTAGAGAAATTGGAACACTTATGCACTGTTAGTGAGATTGTAAAATATGCAGCTGCTATGGACAACAATATAGAGGTTCTCAAGAAATTTAATAAAAGAACTATAATATGATCCAGCAAAAGCACTTCTCAGTATATAATGGAAAGAATTCCAAGCAGGTTCCCAAAGAGATTCCCACACCTATGTTCACAGCAGCACTATTCATAATAGCCATGAGGTGGAAGCAATCCAAATGCTCATCTAGAGATGAATGGATAAACAAAATGTGTATTCCAATGTATAAATACAATGGAATATTATTCAGCCTTACAAAGGAAAGAAATCCTGTCACATGCTACAACATAGATAAACCTTGAGGCCATCACACTAAGTGAAATAGCCAGACATAAAAAGACAAATACTGTATCATTTCACTTATATGAAGTATCTAAATTAATCAAATCCATAGAAATAGAAAGTAGAATGGTGGTTACCAGGGACTAAGGGGAAGAAGAAATGGGGGTTGTTGTTTAATAGATACAGAATTTCAGTTTTGCAAGATGAGAAAGTTCTGGAGATCTGTTGCACAGCAATGTGAATATACTTAATACCACTGAGATATATACGTAAAAATAGTTAAGATGGTAAATTCTATGTTACATGCTTTTTACCACAACAAAAAGAACCTGGAGCAGTGAAAAATATTTTTCTGTTAAATTATTTTGACAAGATTCTTTTTATTTTAACCACTGACACTTTAGCACCTTTCCTAGATATGCTATAAGTATAAAATATAACCAGATTTCAAATACTTAATATGAAAAAGTCAAATATCTTTTTTTTAATATATATTTTATTGATTTTATTACAGAGAGGAAGAGAGAGGGATAGAGAGTTAGAAACATCGATGATAGAGAAACATCGATCAGCTGCCTCTTGCACCCCCCCCACCGGGGATGTGCCCGCAACCAAGGTACATGCCCTTGACCGGAATCGAACCTGGGACCTTTCAGTCCGCAGGCCGACGCTCTATCCACTGAGCCAAACCGGTTTCGGCCAAATATCTTATTAATACTTTTATACTGACTACCTGTTAATACAGCTTTAATAAACTGCTTTAAATAATATAAATATTAAATTTAAAAGTATTTTTGTTATGCTTCAAGAACAGTAACTTGAGGGTAATGCAAGGTCAAAGGACTTATAGACTAGTATGAAAAAGCCAGTGAGGAGAAAGGGATTAAATACAGAAGGGAGTTAATTAATGAAGCCTCTCCTGAAAGAGACTTTGAAGGATGAAATCAAGGGCACATGTGGAAAAGCTAGACTTCAACAGATCTAAAACTGATAATAGGTAAGTTAAGGAGGGGAGGGACAGAAATCTGAGAAATCAAACCAGATCATGAAGCGACTAGATTACCTACAGACTATACAAAAAATCGGGGTTGGATAAAAGGGTCTGTAAATGATGAAGGTTTGGAATAATCTATGAGTGATAAAGAACAAAATCCTTATTAGGGCCAAAAAGGCCTTGTCTACCTCCCTGGCCTATCTCTCCCAGCTCTCTCCCACCAGCTTCTCACCCTCCCTCAAAGTGCCATCCACTTCTGACTGCTTCCTCTGAAGAGGGTTTACCTGTTCAACACCTCCTCAGCCTTCCCTGTCACAACTTCCTCAGGGAAGGCCTCAGTGACACCCTGCTCCGTGGACAACACCCTATGCCAGCACTGTCAACAGAAATAGAATGTGGCCACATGTCATTTTAATTGTTCTAATAGCCATATTTTAAAAAATATATTTTTACTGATTTCAGAGAGGAAGAAAGAGGGAGAGAGACAGAAACATCAATGATGAGAGAGAATCATTGATCAGATGCCTCCTGTATGCCC
Source organism: Cnephaeus nilssonii (assembly GCF_951640355.1). Lineage (NCBI taxonomy): Eukaryota > Metazoa > Chordata > Mammalia > Chiroptera > Vespertilionidae > Cnephaeus > Cnephaeus nilssonii. Next base: position 95,914,207 of record NC_137077.1, read on the forward strand.
CACACTGGGAATCAAGACCGCAATCCCAGTAGGTGCCCTGGCTGGATTGAACTATGACCTCTTGGCTTATAGGTCAATGCTCAACTACTGAGTCACGCTGGCCAGGCTAGTAGTCATATTTTAAAAAAATAAAACTACTGGATGATTTTTAACGTTTTATTTTACCTAATATATCCAGAATATTATCACTTCATATATAAAAATTATTGAGATATTTTACCTTTTGGGGATATAAAGTCTACAAAATTTGGTGTGTATTTTACATTTACAGCACACCTCAGTTAGGATGAGACACATTTCAATAGACACATGTGCTAGTGACTAGTACTGGACAACACTGTCCCATACTATTGCTTCAAAGCACTTACCATGTTTTGTAACTATACTAGTAATGTGTGCTAATATTTGATGAATGTCTATCTCCTCTAGATTGTAAGTTCTATAAGGACACTCCAGTATTCTTAGCACTAGTTGACTGAGGGGAATGGGGGAATGGTTGGTTGTTTGAGAGCCAATTATCTACATTAAGTGTCTGGCCTTTTTTTAGAAAAAATATGTTTTTATTGATGTTAGAGATAGAGGAAGGGAGAGGGAGAGAGAAACACCTATGAGAGAGAGTAACATGGATCAGCTGCCTCCTCCATGCCCCCAACTAGGGAGAGAGCCCATAATCCGTCATGTCCCCTGACCTGGTGACCTCTCAGTGCATTCGAAGACGTTCAACCAACTGAACCACACTGGCCAGGGTGAAGGTCTGGCCTTTTAATGGTGCTACCAAAGCACCTCAGGGAAAGAAGCAGGAGAAGCAGAGTTAATCAGGGATGTTTTCTGGCAGGCACAGCACAAAAACAAGTTCAAGAGAGGCAAAGGTACCAGTGAAAGTGCTTAACAAAGAATTCAAATTGGACAGGGAATAACTCAAGGCCAATAAATGTAAATGCAACAGGTTAACAGGAAGTGGGGATGCAATAAAGGACTGGCAAGATGTCTTTGTCAAAAGGAAGGGTGTTGTAATATAAAGTGTGGGTGTGAGGGAGCTAGAAGGACAGGAGGATGTGGTCACAGGGCAGGATATACAAATTTAACATTTCTATTGTGGAAAATTTTGGGGAATGTTAAAATACAGCAGAAGTGAAGGTCACTGGAGTTGAAGAGCTAAGGTACTAGAAATCAAGTGTATTAGTCACCCTACTGCAAATGCTTAACTCTTTGACTGAACGTTTTTAAGATTTCAAGTTCCACAAGGGCAGAGACGATCTTTTGTGTTCCACATAGCCCAGGGTTGACCACATCATGGATGCTTAGGTATTCCATGAATATAAGTTCAAACATTAAAATCATGTGGAAGTGGTAATGGTCACAATACAATAAAGAAATAATGTATAAGTGAAGGACTCCAATTTATTGTTCAATAGTTATTTATGCAGTTTAATGGAACAGAATTAAGAATTCTGATAAAGGATTAATTTTTCAGATTGGTTGCCTAATCCCAATTTGGGGGAAGGAAGTAGGTGACAGGGGTGTTAATATTTCCTAGACTTGCTTTACTTTTAACTAAAAATAAAATAATGGCTAGTAGGTCCTTTGGAAGCTTTATTATAGCCAAGCACACTGTTTTACATAGGTCCTCATAACTTGGTTATAAACATTTTTTGCAGTGGCCCCTATTACACATTTTACGGCAATTTGTTTTTTTGTTTGTTTTTAAATAATTCTTTATTGTTGAAAGTATTACATATGTCTCCTTTTTCCCCCCATTGACTCCCTCCAGCCTGCCTGTTTCCTGCCCCAGGACCTCACTGCCCCATTGTCTGTGTCCATGGGCCACACATATCTACATACACAAAGACAAGCGACTGGAATGCCGGAACGACTGGAACGACCAGTAGCTTTGACGCGCACTGCTGCCGGACAACCGGCTGAATGGGGGGCGGCTTCCCCCTCCCCGGCCCCCTTCCCAAATCGGGGACCAGGCCGGCCAACCTCCCACGGCCCCTCCCCCTGGCCAGCCCCGCCCCTGATCGGCCCCCATTGCGGGGACTGGCCAGACCCCACCCATGCACGAATTCATGCACTGGGCCTCTAGTATGCATATAAGGTCCTCGGTTGATTACCTCCCACCCATCCACCCTCCCCCACCTTCCCTCCCAGATTCCCCACTCTGTTCCATGCTTCCACATGGATCCATTTCTGGATCCACTCCGTTCATCAGTTTATTTTGTTACTTCAATTTCATGTATGAGTGAGATCATGTGATACTTGTCTTTCTCTGACTGACTTATTTCACTTAGCATGATACTCTCCAGGTCCCTCCATGCTGTCTCAAAGGGTAAGAGATTCTTCTTTTGTATTGCTGCATAGTATTCTGTGGTATAAATGTACCACAGCTTTTTTATCCACTCACCTACTGATGGGCACTTGGGCTGTTTCCAGATCTTAGCTATTGTAAATAGCACTGCTATAAACATAGGGGTACATACATTCTTTCTGATTTATATTTCAGGTTTTTTAGGATATATTCCTAGAAGTGGGATCACTGGGTCAAATGGCAGTTCCATATTTAATTTTTTTTTGAGGAAACTCTATATTGTTTTCCATACTGGCTGCACCAGTCTGCATTCCCACCAGCAGTGTACTAGGGTTTCCAAGGCAATTTGTTATTTAAAAGAACTCAGATTATCATTTTAATAAAGACAAAAATTAAAATTCCATTTGTTTTACATATGAAAGTGGTATGTTTTTAAGTAGATAACACTGTTTACAGTACACTTATACATATATGTATATTACATATAGTAGTATACTTATATATATTGTATATACTTATACTTTTACTATTGCCTATTTTCTGCATTTGTTTCTATTTCTCATTTCTCCTACCTAGTCTAATTTTGAGAAAGAAATCATTTTTCCACTACATAATTTTTCCACTGATGGATTCTTATTGCCAGAAGTAATAGTCCTAAGTCTCGAGCCTGGAAAGATATAGGTGTGAAGTATGCTTAACCCTCTCTGCCCACAACACTTCTGCTCCTTTCTTTTCAGCTTTTCTTATCAAGACACCAGAGACCCCACTCTGGAGATTTACTAATACCCAAGAGAGGACAAAGTTATGACACAGCTATTGTCAGTTCAACTCTGCAGGAAGCAAATTCCCTAAACAAGTCTGTTTCTCCCTATCACACTAATACATACATACATAGTTGTACATATAAGATATATTTGTATATATGTGCACAAATATATCATACATACGTATACACTTTTTTTTTTCAACCAACACAGCTTCCTAAGTAGTATGGAACCTATAAAATGCGACCTTTGATTCTTCTAGAAACCTTATTGGATTGTGATATGGGAAGGTGGGCCTGGAGTGAACTTTTGCCCCATATGCAAAGAAAAGTTAAATGTCTCTGCATTTAAAAAAAAAAAAGGGGTTTTTGAGGGGCAATCAGAAAGGAGAGAAAGAAGGGAGAAAGGTACAGAACCAATCAGATTATATGAGCCTGGAGTTCCCCTGTGATGGTGGCCAAATGCACTTTAAAGATTTTAGAGATGCCTAATAAATATTCAAAATCAACACTCCTGGTATTGCTACAGCATAAACCACTTCTCTGACTCCCTTTTCCCCAAATCTTCCAGAAAGCGTACCAAACCCACAAAGGCTTTATTTTTTTTCTTTCCATTCTTTCCTAGATCCTGTTGGATACATCTATCCAACAACTTCGTCACAGACACCTCAACCATCCATTAGCAGCTGACTGGGTTGGTCCAAAACTAATTTATCTTCCCTTCCCCACTCCTACCACCAACTGTTTTTAACTGCTCCTTCTCATATCTTCTAACATTCCATTAGCTCATTAATGTCGTCATCACTAAAGAAACAACTAATATTTATTGAGCTCTTGTAATGTACTCGGTACTCTGCCAAGGGCATTACATGCATAATTTCATTTGATCTTCAAAACCTACTAGACAGGTACTATGATCATTTCTGAAACATTAGGAAACCAACACTCAGTCAGGATGGTAATTCTGAGGGTAATAGAATTTAACCCTTGTTCTGATTCCACAGCAAACTTAACCAGTACACTCCAATGCCTCCACTCAAAAAACCTAGAAGCCATCCCTCTCTCATTAATCATATCCAGTCACTTACCTAATCCAACCAATATACCTCCAAAAGACACATCATTTGTACTTCCACTGCCTGCACACAGAATAACAACTCACATTTACCAAGTCCTAAGCATGTGCCAAGCATTATTCTAAGTAATATACATGTTTTTCCAAGCTTCATCCCCCAAACCCTATGAAATGAAGAACCTAAGGAAAAGAAGAGGTTACTAGAGCAGGGGTCCTCAAACTTTTTAAACAGGGGGCCAGTTCACTGTCCCTCAGACCGTTGGAGGGCCGGACTATAGTTTAAAAAAAACTATGAACAAATTCCTATGCACACTGCACATATCTTATTTTGAAGTAAAAAAACAAAACGACAAAAACACCCGCATGTGGCCCGCGGGCCGTAGTTTGAGGACGCCTGTACTAGAGAGTGACACAGCCAGATTCAAAACAAGACAATGTGAATCGAGAAGCCCTGAGCACTTACCACCTATAGTGTAACAGCTCCTATTTTGTCTCCTTAACCCCCATCTGGACCTCACTATTCTCCACTGCTGCTGATACCTTTCTGGAATACAAATGTCATCATGACATTCTCCTGATTAAAGTTCAATTTTCTTAATTTGGCAGACAAAATCCTTCATGTTTCTGTTCAATTCAGTTCAATAAATATTTGAGTGCCTGCTGTGAGCAAGACAAAGTGCTCTGGAATGAGTAATACACCAGCCCCTGACTACCACACCAACCCCAGACACTGTGTGCTCCAGCCAGATTAACTACATGCAGATCTCATAATGCAATACCCTATACCCTATATGTTAGTCTCTCTGCTTAGAATGTACCTGGCAAAATTCCGCACCAATCTGACGTGGGGTTTTGACTGTGTGGCCTTCCCTAACAAACTCCAGGCAGAAATGCTTCCTCTTAAGTTCCCACAGCACTATGCTCAAATTACCTTCAGGCAGCCAGTGGGATAGAGGTATGGATCAGCTTCCAAATGAGACTTCAGCAACTTAGAGCAAAAGCTGACTCCTGCCATCAATGCCTGGCATGCAGTAGGCACTCTACCATTTGCTGAATGAATAAATAATGAAAAATATTTAACTTGATGAGGAAAGGAGAGGAACAAGATACAGAATTAGGAATGTTAACACATAAGTGGGCCAAATTAAAAGTAGTATGATTCTACTTTGGTGCTGATTTGGCCTACATTTTATCCCTAGGGAACAACTCACATGTGTGACTTGGACAAACTTAAAAGGCAAAACTTTGCCCTAGCTCCGTGGACAACAAACTGCGGCTCGCGAGCCACATGCGGCTCTTTGGCCCCTTGAGTGTGGCACTTCCACAAAATACCACGGCCTGGGCGAGTCTATTTTGAAGAAGTGGCGTTAGAAGTTTACGTTTAAAAAATTTGGCTCTCAAAAGAAATTTCAATCGTTGTACTGTTGATATTTGGCTCTGTTGACTAATGAGTTTGCCGACCACTGTCCTAGATGGTTTGGCTCAGTGGATAGAGCGTCAGCCTGTGGATTAAAGGGTCTCAGGTTTGATTCCAGCCAAGGGCACATGCCTGGGTTTCGGGCTTGATTCCCCTCCACCCCAGTGGGAGACGTGCAGGAGGCGGCCAATCAATGAATCTCTCTCATCGTTGATGTTTCTATCTCTCTCCCTTCCTCTCTGAAATCAATTTAAAAAAATAAAAAGGCAAAACTTTGTTATTCATTGCATAACAAAGCTTTGACAGGCCCAAAAGGATACTAGCTCAAAGTCCATTTTTGAAAGGGGCATGGAGAGAGGAATCAAATTAATTAAAGTAAATAAAATTGAACTACTGAGGTCCAACTTAGTGCTGTGTCACAGTACACTCAAGAAAAAAATAAAAACCAAAGTCTGTCCTGGAAATGAAAGCCAGTTTACAAATAAGTACTACTCGGCAAGAACGGGAAATTTTTAAAGTGCAGGCAGTTCCCCTATACCAGAGCTCATCATTGCTTTCCACTCAACCTCATTTCTGGTTTCTGTGATTTAAAAAGAAACATCTATAGTTAAGCCCAGTCCATGCAAGAGTGTACAGTACCTCCTGGCAGATATGATGTCTTGATTCATAGCATTATTTGTTAACTGAAATATCAGCAGAAACAGTACACATAAGTCGAAGTCCTTAGCCAAAACAGGGCATAAAGCTTTGCAGAGTGAGCGATGTATTTCCTGAATGGTGCTTTGTGTGCAACTGCTTCCAAATCAAGCTCCATATTTTGAAATCCCCTTCTCCTGGTGTAGAAGATGTTAAATCTCTCTACCACCTTCTCCTGCCTAAAGAGTAAGGTGACAGAATGGCTACTATCAACAGATTAATGAATGACAAGTGCTGGCAGGATGTGGGGAAAAGGGAACCCTAGTACACTGCTGGTGGGAATGCAGACTGGTGCAGCCACCGTGGAGAACAGTATGGAGTTTCCTTAAAAAACTAAAAATGGAACTGCATTTGACCCAGTGATCCCACTTCTGGGAATATTTCCTAAGAAACCCAAAACACCAATCAGAAAGAATGTATGCACCCCTATGTTCATAGCAGCACAATTTACAATCTGGAAAGAGCCCAAGTGCCCATCAGTAGATGAGTGGATAAAAAAAGCTGTGGGACATTTACATCATGGAATACTATGCAGCTGTAAAAAAAACCACACACACACACAAAAAGGGGGGATCTCTTACCCTTTGAGACAGCATGGAGGGGGACTGGAGAGTATCATGCTAAGAAAAATAACCCAGTCAGAGAAAGACAAGTATCACATGATCTCACTCACATGTGGTTTCTTTTCTTTTTTTTTTTTCCACATGTGGTTTCTAATGAACAAAATAAACTGATGAACAAAACAGATCCAGAGACACAGAAGCATGGAACCGACTGAGGATTCTGAGGGAAGAGGGGAGGACTGGAAGAAATTAACCAAAGAACTTATATGCATATATGCATAACCCATGGACACAAACAAAAGTGTGATGAAGGCCTGGAGGGGGGGCGATGAGGGGTGGGGGGTTAATGGGGGGACGTGGGGGACATCTGTAATACTTTCAACAATCAAGTTTGTGGTTTTCTCTTGTTTTTTAAGGAAAAAGAATAAGGTGAGATTTACAGGCAACAGGCTGGGGTGGAGGATATGGTCTCTTCCCATTCCTTTCCAGGTGACAAGACCCAATGTCAGGCGGCTGGTGCCACTCTTACTCATGAAAACATACACGCGGGAACCAAGAACTCACCCCCATCTCCCCCCTCCCTAAGAAAGCAAAGGGCGCAAAGATCAGCAGCACCGCCGCCGGAACCGCCAAACGGTAACAGTCGGGGGCCGCCCGCCTCCCCCAGGCGCCTGCCGGGCGGCGGGCACTGGGCGCAGGGCAGCTGGTCCCTCCCGCCCCGGACAGGCGCGGCCAGCCCCACTCGGGTCCACGTTCCTCCGCAGCCGGGACCAGACAGAAGGGGAGCGGTGGGGCACCGCTGCGGCGCCGCTCCGGCCGCCTCCCAGGCGCAGCGGCGCCCCCACACCCCACCGCCGCCCGCACCTGAGGCGGCAGCCCGGGACGCGGCGGGAGTGCGCGGAGCGCCGGGGTCCAGACAAAGTTACTCACTGGGAAAGCGCGGCTGTCCGGGGCGCGCACCGGCTCCGGGCGCCGCAGCCCAGCGCCCGCTTCGCTCTCCTGGGCCCGCTGACGGAGCCGGGAGCGAGGCGGCCTCCGCTCGGCCGGGAATCGCCGCCGCCACCGCCGCCGCCGCGGCCGCTGCAGATTTCCTGGCAAGAAGCAAACTCTGGCTAAGACTTCACTTCTCAACCGCCCCTGCTGCCTTCCCGGGGGTCAACGCCAGGGCCCCGCCGCCCAACCCGACACGCACCTGGACCAATTGGCAGCAGAGCAGGGCGGGAGGGGGCGGGACAGAGAGAGGATCCGCCTATCCGAGGACGCAGGGGGCGGGCCAGGCCAGAGCCGTCACTCCCTAGTTAGAGTGAGCCCACTCCGCCCCGCGCCGCCTACCGCCCCCGCCCGCTCTCGCCGGGGTCTCGGGATTACCGCGCTGAGACCGGCTCTGGAAGTGTCTCTGCGCTCTCTGCCGAGGCCGCGGGGGGCCCTGGGTAGCGCGGGGAGGCAGCGAATATCTAGGGGAATTCAGGAAGAACAGGTGGCGCAGGGAAGCAGAAATGTAGGTGTGCTGGGGGAAAGGACAGCTGGGGCGGGGTGGTAGGGACCGGGGTTGGCCGGAAGGAGGAGGGCGAGGGGAGCAGGAGAGCGAGGAAGGGAAGGAAGACTGTTAGCGAAGAGTAACTGAGGGCACGGAGAGCGAGTCTGGCTGGAAAGGTTGCCGAGGCGGGGGGGAGGGGAAACCTGACAACAAAGGTGAAGAGGTTGAAGAAGCCAAAGGGGTAAAGGGAAAAGGAAGTCCAAAGCGAGGGAGCACGGACTCCAGGGGTAGAAAAGATCCTAGGAGAGAAGGGATGGGAGGGGAAAGTTTCCTCCCAAACTCTCACTTTCCCCCCAAAAGATCAAGACAAACGCTTGTCCTTTGACCCAGCTGAGATGTGTAAAGATCCTCGATGAGACGAATATCATCTTAAACCTATCCTATTCCACTGTGAAATTTATTAAGATGTGTCATCAACTATAATTTAACCTGACGTTCCATGAAAGCCCCCCAAGGGCCGGGGTCCTGCGCGAGAGTAACGCCGTCCCCCGCAGGTCTAGTCTGCCGCCAAGACCAAAAGAAGCCGGAGTCGGGCCCTAAGGAGGAAGGAGATTTGGGGGAGGCAGGTGGGCCGCGCCCCCTTCGCCTACACCTGGGGTAGGGTGCCAAGGGCTGGGTTCCAGCGCCCACAGGGCCGTCTCGGCCTCGCGGGTGGGGCGGGAGCCCGGCCCCACCTGCCCCGCTAGCTCTGCGGCTGAACTTGCTCCCGAAGCTCCGGGGAACCGCCGGGGCCCCGCCCCGCCCTCCTCGCGCCGGGGGGGGCGGGGCCGGGGGGGCGGTGTGGGCGGGGCCTGTGGCGCCGCGGCGGCTCCTCCTCCCTCCTTCCGTCTTCCGCTCCTCTGTCGGTCGGTTGTTCCTTCCTTCCTGCTTCTCGCGCACGTTTCGCGATATGGGGCAGAGCGTCCCGTCCGCCCGCTGCACCTGAATATCCCGGGAGCCGTGCCCGCGATGGAAGAGGACCAAGAGCTGGAGAGGTAACGGCCCCGGAGGCGGCCGGGCGGAGGGAGCGGGCGGGAGGAGCGAGCCGCGCCCGGCGCCGGAGCCAGCGGCCGAGGAGGGCCCGTGGCCGGCCGGGTCTCAGCGTCGGCGTCCAGGCCTGACTGGGAAGGCAGGGGACGAGAGAGGAATGGGCGCCCGGGCGGGAGGGAGGAAAAGGAGAGGAGACAGATGTGTTTGAACAGAAACGCTCAGAACACTCGATACCACGGAGGGAAGGCAAGTTGTGAGAAATCCCCAAACTGCCCGTCCCCGATTAGAACAGCACGAGCAAATGAGCTAACTGTGAAGTCACACTCCAGGCCTCCGTCCCTGTAACGTGGCCCAACGCCCTCCTCTGTGCTCCGAGTTCTCTTTCTCCCTTCTGCCTGACTGACTCCTCTCAGACTTACCCCTCCAGTTCCCTTACCTCCTCCAAATGGAAGCCATAGTTGGGCCTGCACGTTAATCATCTGTAGCCTCTAATTTTACAATAATCTGTTTCTCTACGCCTTCCTACTCCCTTTTCATTCTCTTGCAAGGCTACCCTATTCTAATCCTATCATTTCTTGTGATTCTTTCAAAAGAATATTTTAGCAAACATTTAAGTTTGTGTTTTAAGAAAACTCCCCTTTGGCCATGTAGATAGATGGTCAAATGGACTAGGGAGAAACTGGAGGCAATAAATTAGGTATTTACTGATAGAAAATGTGGAAGCAGGAAAATAAGGGGCTAATGCTGATAGTTTTATGTAATTGGAGTGCATCGCGTATTAATGTGTTGCAATTGTGATATAGTAAATGAAAAAGCTAGTTACAAAACCATATTCAGTATGATCTCATTTTTATAAAAAATATGTACGTAGAAAAATGTCTGGATTGAAGACCTCAATGGCTGAAGGCGAGAGGAAGACAGCTCTGGAAATGGTCCAGGCAGCTGGAACAGATAGACACTGTGTGACATTTGTTTTGCACGAGGAGGACCATACCCTAGGAAATTCTCTTCGTTACATGATCATGAAGAACCCGGAAGTGGAGTTTTGTGGTTACACTACAACCCATCCTTCAGAGAGTAAAATTAACTTACGGATTCAGACTCGAGGTGCTCTTCCAGCTGTTGAGCCATTTCAGAGAGGCCTGAATGAGCTCATGAATGTCTGCCAACATGTGCTTGACAAGTTTGAGGCCAGCATAAAGGAATATAAGGACCAAAAAGCAAGCAGAAATGAATCCACATTCTAGTCCCTGTGCACTGTAGAGGGAGGAACATCCTCTGGGATATTCTCTTCGTGATCTTGCAAAACCCAGAAATAGAAGTTTATGATTACAACATGATCTGCCCTTCAGAGAGGTGTGATTCCAGCTATTAACTCATTACAGCTATGGAAATCCCTGCAAAAACCTTTGTATTCTAATAAATTCCCTCTTTAAACTAAATTGAGTGGTTTCTGTTCCTTCATCCACAAGGTTGACTATTCGGGGGGTATTTGTTTATTAATTGAGCCAACATTGAAAGTGAGGAAACTATGAGAAAAGCACCGGCCTAGACAAGGACTTCTATTAAGGGAATTAAAAGAAATCAGCATTCATGGCTGTGATTGGGGCAGGGGAGGGAGATGTGCAGTAAAGCATGACCCCAGATAGACTCTGGTTGTTTTTTGGGGATTGGGGAGAGCAAGAAAGAAAGATGGAAGTAGGGGGGAGAACTTGGCTTCTTGCTACATGTTTTTTAATAATTCATGAGAAAATTAATTCTTTGCTGTGATTGGTAGATTGGGTAAGGGTGGGGAATTATTTGAAAAAAACTGAGAATTCTGGTTTCACATAAGAATTTTAGGTAGTATCAAGCTCCATCATATTTATAGGATAGATATCAGTTTACTGCTTTATTTTGACATAAGTAAGTCAAGAGAATTCAATTCTATTAGAGAGGAAGATTGCTGGGATGACCAGATAACCTTTCAGTCCTTAGGTATCTTAAGTATAGCCCATGGTTACATAAAAGAAGCAGTATTTGAAACAAAGTAAGGCAGGAAGAAAGAAAATTCCATGTGACCAAAATGATTTTTTAAAAATAAGATATCAGTGAATCACATCTAAGAGCTGTCCTATTTATTTCTTCAAACTTGATTCATATCTATCCTATGCCAACTTGATTCTTAATTTATCTTAAATGTCTGTCACCCTTTGAACCTGAGCACCCCACACCCCAGTACTCTATGCTTTGTTCCTTCTTCCTGGAGGACTCTTACTTCTGCCATACTGAAGTGTAGGTAAGAACTTAGATGTAAGACTCCCCATCCTAGTTTGGGTACTTGCCTGCGCTTTCATTATACTCTGTTTCCTGGTCTTGGATTTATTATGTGATTATTAGTGCTTATGTTGTCTACCATTATACCAACTTGTAGCACAATGCCTAATAGGTAGTGGACCATTAGTAAATACCAGATGAATCCATGTAGCTAGTTATGATATGTAGCCTTTAAAGAACCTGCATTTTCTACATGCAACTTCTTTAGATAAATATATTTTGTTTTTATTGGTCACCTAGCATATACCAGGTCCTAGGATAGATATGCTAGTGGATGAGACACGGGTCTTATTCTTATGGAGTATACATTATAAAAGGAGTAAAAAAATTTTACATTGTATTTGTGGGGGTAGGAGGAGAAAGAAAACGTGAGAGGAGATTCTACTTTAGGTGTGGAAGTCAGTGAAGATCTTCCAGAAATTATGGGGAGCGGACCTAAGCCGTCAGTTGGACCTCCTTAGTGCTTCCATGGAGGCAGGAGAGGCTCCCACCACCGCCACTGTGCTTGTCAGCTGTGAGCCCAGCTTCTGGCTGAGCGGCGCTCCCCCTGTGGGAGTGCACTGACCACCAGGGGGCAGCTCCTGCGTTGAGTGTCTGCCCCCTGGTGGTCAGTGTGCGTCATAGCTACTGGTCATTCTGCTGTTTGGTTGATTTGCATATTAGCCTTCTGTTATATAGGATAATAAAAGGCTAAGCAACTGTTTGACCAGCCAGTAGATGTGACGCGCACTCACCACCAGGGGGAAGATGCTCAACGCAGGAGCTGCCGAGCTGCAGTGACTTGGCAGCAAGGGTTCTTGGGTGACGCACCCCAGAACCAGAGAGGAGGGAGCCCGATTCCTCGCACTTCTATTATAGAGAAAGGGTGAATAGTGATATTAAAACATTTCTCCTAATTAATTTCCTTTCAATGTGCACGAATCTGTGCACTGGGCCACTAGTATATAATAATTTGCTTACCTAGCACTTTCCATTTTTCAGAGCACTTTACAAATTATAAATTGCATATGGCTGTAATATCTAAATGCTCTAATTAGTTGGTATAACACACAAGTGCCTACAGAATCTCTGTAGAGATAAAAAAAAGTGTCTATATAAAATGTCCATTCAGTATCATTCTGATCCAAAGACTTTCTTGTATTTCAGGAAATATGAAAGCATATCAAGTTCTATGGCCCACCATTTTGTTTCCTTTGAACAAGTTATTAAGATTGTAGTTACACCCTGGCCGGTTTTTTCGGTGGTTAGTGCATCAGTCAGTGGATGGAACGATCGCAGGTTCGATTCCTGGTCCAGGGCATGCATACCCGTACCTCTACCCGTATTGCGGGTTTGTTCCCAGCCCTGGTCGGGGCGTGTTTGGGAGGCAACCAATCAATGTGTCTGTCTCACATCAATATTTCTCTATCTCTTTCTCCCTTCCACTCTCTCTAAAAAATCAATGGAAAAAATAACCTTGAGAGAAGATTTAAAAAAAGAGAGATTGTAGTCTCCAGATCACTAGGCAAAAGTCATTGATTTTGGTTAGCATAATTTTAGAATCAAAGACAATCTTTGTAATATCCCTCCAACTGAGATCCTAGGAAGTTTACTCAAGTCCACTAGTGTACTTTCAAATACTTATAAAGATCCCAAATCTTTTGAGCTAAAGTTTTTAATTTTGTTTTGTTTGCTATTTGAAACTTTACAAACTATCCCAGTTTGGTTAATGTATGGTTTGTATTTTTTTTCCATAATGAAATTTCTTCCAAACCTAAATTAGTGGATCTCTATGCAACAAATGTACATAGTCATGGCACAGTCCTGAGAAATGGTGCAGATAGGAGATGAGTCTGTCCTGAAAAGCTCTATGTGGTTTTGGAGAGAAGACAGTTGTATATATGAAAAAGAAAACAGATTTCATTTATGATGAAGTGCCCTAATGTTCAGTATAGAGTATTATGTGCTGAACATAGAATGGTATCAGTGAGAGACACTATTGAAGAATGATTGTTTCATGAGTACCCCCTCAGCCAGCCACTGTGCTAGGCACTGCAGATAAATAGTTTCCTGTTTCCCAGTGTAAATGAACCATTAAAGACTCTTGAGCTAGGGAATGCCATAAAGGTTTTGTTTTTTCATCCCGTGCCTGTGCATAATGGATGAGTAGAAGGAAACATTGGGAGACAGCAGTGAGTTGGGCATATGTAACAGTCCAGGTGTAATATAAGGAGGCCGAGTTATAGGAATGGAGGTAAAAGGATGAATACCAGAAAGCTAAAAAAGAATTAAAATAACTTGGAGACAGATTCTATATAGGGTTAAAGGTAACAGAAGTGTTATAAATGGCCTCATAACCATGTCGTTGACCCCTTTATTTTCCTACCACCCCCTCAAGACCCAAGCCAGAATGATGGAGTATACCATCTCGTTCCCAGCCTGTCCTTGCTAATGGGAGCAACCACTCTTACCTCCTTCTCTCACCCATGTTAGAAGAATTTACATCTTAGACAAGAACTTTAATCCAGGGTTGCAGATGTGAAGATTGGGGATAGGAAGAGGCAGTCGGGGCAGTAAGCTGACAGACTCTTAGAGCTGTCTGCCTTCACCAAGTTGCTCTTCTCAGAACATTTCATTCATCTACTCAATCCATAAATTATTAGTGAGTACATATATATTCAGGCACATTTAGGGATGTAGAAAGAAACAAATTGCCTACATGCAGTTTATTTTCTAATAGAAATAAGTGCATAAATATATCATGTAATTTAAGGTAGTGATATAAATGGGAAGTAAAAGAAGGATGGGGGTGAGAGGGCACTGAGAGATTGAATAGTTAAGGAAGGCCTTTCTGAAGAGGTGACATTTGAACAGAAATAACAGACAGACCAAGCATAAAGAAGAATATGCTCAGAATTTTCTAAAAGATGAACTTAGATTATTTACCATAGAAAAAGCAAAATTATGAACCTTTTTAAAGAAACAAACTCAGCATTGTGTATATGTGGGTTTTATTAGTACCTAGATTTATATCACATTTTTAATCCGTATGTTTTTACCCAATAATTATAGAAAAGAATATTAAGTTACTACCTGGGACACTAGGATATTGTGTAGGAGTTTTGAATTGGGTAGTATATATATGTATTAGGAGTTGAATTTATTTTAATGGGACTGTTTTGTGTGTGTGTTTTGTATTTTTGAGAAAAGCATATCTTTCTTAGAAGCAGAAGTTGGTGGGTTTGGGATCCTGCATATCTTTTCAGGCTAAATAACTGAGGCAGTATAGCGTAGGAACTAACAGGTTGCACTATTGAAATCATATTGCTTGGATCTTGCCTCTAGACTGTAGCTGTATGTCCTTGGACAAGCTGTTTGACCTCTTTGTCCTTCGTCAGTAAGATTGGGATACTATAACTATTATTCAGCCCATCATTTCTGCTGATATATAGGATATTATCTGTCCCATATAGCATACTCTCAATCAATGTTAGCTATTGTTGTTATATCATTAATTCTGTCGAACAAGCTAGCTTTGTTAATTTTCTTTTAGGTGAAAACTTGAAAACAAAGAACTTTAGTAACCTGTTATTTTTTTGTCTCTAGCCCACGCAGCACTATAATATAAATTTGTGAACACCAATATGGAATATTATCAGTATGCCAACACCATTGCTTTTCAGAAAAACAGTTTAAAATAGCATTCCTATTAATAGGATGTAAATAAAAATTTAAAAAAATGGATTGTGTGTCTCCTCTTTCACAAAGAAATTAAGATTCTGATGGAACATTTATAATATTTCCCAAGATTCAAAGCAGGTTAAGCAGGAAGGAAAAGCAAGTTCTATAGCAAATGGATACCTGGTTTGGTACCGAAATATCTGAATATTGATAGGAAGCCAGGACTCAGGCTAGGTAAGCTAAGTATAAAATTGCAGAAAATGGAATATATTAGTATTTTATCTAATCATACTAATCCTCAGTAAATTCCATATTTGTTAATTAAGGCATTTAATATATGTCAAAAAGAAAAGTTGCCTGTTTGATTTTCTAAATTTATCATGCTGACCTGGATCAAACCTCAAAAAATTGTACATAATACCTCAACCAATACTAGTAAAAGGGCTCCAAGAGAAAATCAAACTGCCGGGAGCATCTAATCAGAGACTAAACTAGTTGGTTTAAACAACAGTTTCGGTTTTGTTTGTCTGCTTTCTTTTTCAAGGGTGAAAGAGGCTTTCTTTCTAAGGGCCTCTCTTTCAAGATAGTACTGTGTAGAGATGAAGGGCAAGGCCTCTCAAGTCAGAAGGCCTATCTCCCACATTCCTAACTTGTGAATGTGGGAGAGTGACTTAATTTTTATGAGCCTCAGTTTCCTTATCTGTAAAATTGGGCTAATAATAATAATACCTATTTTATAGGGTTATTGTGAAGACTAAGTGAAATAAAGCACTTAGCACAATGCCTAGTACTGTATATTTAAATGTGCAAATATTAGCTATTGCTATTATTGTTGTTATATTGGTTATTGTTTAAGACAGTTTGTGGTAGTTGGAATAGTAGCCTTCATAGTACTAGTTATGTCTCATTATCCACAGCATTCGTCAAGGCTGGCTTGCTCCAACTGGTCTCTGTCCATATTATCACCTGTGTCTGGCTGTCATACTGGCCTTCTGCCTTTTATATGTGCCTAGCTTGTTCCATATCCACACTGCCATTTACTCCGAGAGACCATTCTTGACCACTGTATTAATTATTTAGTGTTGTATAACAAATTGTCCTAAAACTTAGTGGCTGAAAAACAAAAACATTTCTCATAGTTTCTGTGGATAAGGAATCTGGTTGGAGCTTGACTGGGTGATTGTGACTTGGTCTTTCATAAGGCTGTAATCAAGGTGTCATGTGGGCTGCAATCATCTCAAGACTTGAATGGGGGATATTTTACTTCCAAGCTCATTCACATGGGACTGCTTCATGCCATGGCATCTGGCTTCCCCAAGATCAAGCGATCCAGGAAAGAGAGAGAGCTAAAGATGGAAGCCACAGTCTTTTTATATCCTAGTCTCAGAAGGATAGCCCATCACTTCTGCTGTATTCTGTTTGTTAGAAGTGACTCAATAGGTCCAGCCCACACTGGGGATGAATTTTACAAGGGTGCACATATCAAGAGGAGAGGATCCTTAGGACCTTCTTGGAAGCTGTCTACCGTAATTACCTTCTCTAAAATAGCATGTGTGCCTACATATAAACCTCCACCATTTTCTTTTTTTGAAATACATTTTTATTGGTGTCAGAGAGGAAGAGAGAGGGAAACATCAATGATAAGAGAAAATCATTGATCAGCTGCCTCCTGCAACACCCCCAATTTGGCATCAAGCCCGCAACCCGGGCATGTGCCCTGACTGGGAATGGAACCATGACTTCCTGGTTCATAGGTCGACGCTCAACCTCTAAGCCACGACTTCCGGGCCCTCCACCATTTTCTATCCCTGACCTTCATTCCTTTATAGTACTCATCATTAACGATATCCTATATAATAAAAGCCTAATATGCTAAGTGTCTGGTCGTCCAGTCAGCTGTTCAACCAGTCAAAGGGTAATATGCTAATGATATGCTAAGGCTGCTCAACCACTTGCTATGATGTGCATTGACCACCGGGGGAAGACAGTCGACCAGTCGCTATGACATGCACTGACCACCAGGGGGCAGACCCTCCAATTAGTAGGTTAGCTTGCTGCTGGGGTTTGGCCAATCAGGACTGAGCGAGACAGGGCGTGTCCATAGAGCCTTCCCATGGTCCCTCCCCAGCTGCCAACCTCCCGGGCCCCTCCCTGGCCCCTATCGTGCACCAGTGGGGTCCCTCGGCCTGCCCTGCACCCTCTTGCAATCTGGGACCCCTTGTGGGAAGTTAGAGAGCTGGTTTTGGCCCCATCCCGCAGGCCAGGTCGAGTGACCCCACTGGTGCACGAATTTATGCACCGGGCCTCTAGTTATATATGTGTGTGTATTACATGTTTGTTGTCTGACTCCATTTAAATATAGGCTCCCTGAGGGCAAGGGCTTCATCCTTGTTTGCGTGTGTATCCCTAGTACTTAAAACCCTACCAGGCATAGAGCAGGGTATCATTAGTATTTATTCAGTGAATGAGAATGCATACATGACTAAATGTCAGTGTTGGTAGGACTGCTGCAACAGAGAACAGACTGCAGAGAAGGACTGATGATTTTTAATGACATTAGTTTGTACACTCATCAGATAACTTGCATACTCAGCCACCACAGTTAACAAGCTTTGAGAAGAAAAAAAATTCTTGAGTGAGGCAAGGAAGCATGCCTCTCCTGTGGCTTCCATGGGAGAACTGAGGTAATAAGCATCAAAGAGCTTCCATAAAGGTAGTTGTACGTTGGAATCGTTACATTTATGTCTTCTCTCTATCCCCAAGAGCCTTAGATACTGCCATCCCTACCACCTTTGTCCCATGCTACATTTGTTACCTTTGCTCTTATTAGTCTACAATAAAAGGTACCATATCTCCCACTTGAAGTTAAAAAAAGGACATTTTTGTTTTACAGCAGCAACAATATGAAACAGTGATAAGATTGTCCTTGGAATCTGGTCCCCACAGAATTCCAGTGGGGCAAAAGTTACAGGGTTATTGTTTTGGGGACCATGAGGAGGAATTCAAATAATTTGACTCTAAGGTTTGCTGTTTTGTCAATGCCAAATAATACATTTATTTCCTGACCTGCTGTTTTGATAAATTGATGCCATAAATTATAAGTAGCATTGCTTTGGGAAAATGTAGACTATATGTATTTTATTTCAGCAGCTGTTTTTGAAGTCCTGCTGTGTCCCAGGTACTAGGCATGCAAAGGTGAATCTTACTTGGTTTCTGCCTTTGTAGTTTACAATCAGGTTGAACCAAAGAACTGTGAATACATGTGTCATTTTTTCTAACTCTTTCACCTTATTTAACCCTTTGCACTCACTTGCTTTTTTCTCGATTCCTTTATTCTAATGCTGTGTCGAGTCACACTCGACATCCGAGTGCAAAAGGTTAAAATTGTAGCCCCTCCCCCAACACCATTTGGCAGTATCTACAGCCCCAGGAACAGTGCCTGACCCATAGTAGATGCTCAAAAAAATACTTATCAATAAATGAATAGTATTTTTTTCACTGAATATCCTAAGCTAAATTTGAATTTGAATGGCTGAAATAACTATTCTATAATCTTTGGAGTTAAAAACCACAAATGTGTGGTTGTATGTCTTTAGCTCCATAGTCTGTCACATATAAATGACAACAGACTGGGACTGTCAGGGAGGAGACAGACTAGAGTTCTTTAGGCTAAAGGTGGTCATGACAAAGATAGAGTGGCAAAGAAGAAGCCTGCACAGTGGGGACCTAGTGGACCTTACAGATGGATCCATCTGTTATGGTCCATGAATCCAGAGAGGTCACGTGAGCTAAGAAGAGTTGGGCATGTTGTGTATACACATCTAAGAAGGCAGGACTTGGATCTGGAAAGCCCAAATTTGGCTATAAGTGAGTATATCTCACATTAGTGAGAAATCCCCCCTCTCAGTGTGGCCACAGTTGGTTTTGTGAGCACCTGCTCTACTTTATACCTACTGCATGGTTTCAGATTTGGGTCAATAATATTTCAAAAAATAAAATCTAATAGGGTTAACTGATGTATGCTTGCTTGGGTTTTATTTTGCCTTTGAAAGTGTACTTTCCCTTGCTTTGGTAGAAAATTGTCAGAAATTCTAGTCTTTGTATGGCCCGATAGAAAGTAAAGGCCTCCAGTGCGTGTTTTCCACAGCAGTTAATTCTGACACTGAGCCTGGAGATAGCACAAACCTCTCAGGTTATTGTATAGGCTTAGTCCTACAAGACTGCACACCTCCAACCCCATTCCCAACCCTTCAGAAGCCAATTTCATGTCCAGGTTGTTACCTGGGCTTCTGGCAAATTGGCTATAAATTGGAGGTTCCCGTGACCCCTTCTTCAGGTTCAATTACTTTGCTAGAGCAGCTCACAGAACTCAGAGAAATATTTAGTTACATTGATTAGTTTATAATAAAGGATATGGATGAAGAAGTGAATAGGGCAAGGTATGGGGCAGGGTGTGGAGTATTTATGCCCTCTCCCCCTTAATCTCCCCATGTTCACCAACCCAGATGTTTTCTGAACCCCCATCCTTTGGAGTTTTTAAGGAGGCATCATTACATAGGTGAGATTAAGTCATTGGCCATTGGTGAATGAACTCAATCCCCAGCCCCTTTCCCCTCCCTGAAAGTCAGGGATAGGACTGATGTTCCAACCCTCCAATCACCTTGTTGGTTCCCTGGCAACCAGTCCCCATAGTTAGGTTACCAAGGGGCTTTCCTAAATCCATTAACATAACAAAAGACCATTATCAAGCCAATTAATTGATCCAGTTATCTTGGATCCTCCTGAGCTTTACAATTACAGTTCTTAATTTCTCACTGCCAGGTTTGGTAAATTATATGGGATCTCAGAATGAATTTTAATTGGAACTCAGATTTCAAGTTAAGGATCACACATCATTGAGATTCCCCACCTAAAGTTATCTCAGACCTTGTTTTGCTTGTCTTCTCTGTCCTGCATACTTAAACTTAAATCATGGTGCTTGGAATACTTCACAGAGTTTTTATTCAAAAGTGATTAATATAAATTTGGCGATATAAGCATCAATTATCTCTTTCCCTGAAGTTGAAGAATAAAGCATATAAGCATCATGTTCTTTATCAAAGTAAACGAGTTGGATTATGTTCTGCATCAGACCTTGTAATCTAAGCTTTTGGGACTTGCTTTCTAGAGGGGTGTTTTTTTCCCTGTTTTTTGTTTATTTGTTTACATGACAAAGATTACAATTTGCCCTTAAGTGGATGGGAAAAATTGGGGATTCTAGGGCCTTATGATTAGAAACTATTTTGCTGAAAAATGCCTGTCTTTAGAAGTGTCAGCCTACAGGTATGTCACTGTCTGCTGTCCAGACTTGTAGCAAGCAAGCTAAAGCTCCCTTTCTATTTTCTTGTTCTAGTAAGTTGGTCCCCATCTAAGAGCATTATGCTGAACAAGCTAGGGCATGAGGAAGCCAACTGGGCTTATTCTTAGCCAAAAGCAGACGCTTAACAGACATGTAGCTGTGACTATGAAGAAGACTGATTCACCTACCCAAGTGGGAAAAACCAGTTTAATCCTGTTTCAAGGTAGATAATGTTTTTTGCATTTATAGAAATGGAAACTGGGGTTTGCAGAAGTAACCAGCTTCAGCTTATACAGCTTATAAGTAAATACAAACCCAGGAGTTGCCTGACTCCTTAGGCTCAGCTTTTAATGTCCACGATGTTGCCTTTGTTATCTCAGGTACATATGAAGATACTAAAGCTTTGCTAGATGTTCAGTTTGAGAAACTAAACAGTTGACCAGTAATCCTTGTTTACGTCTAAATTCAGGTTGAAACATGCTGGAAATGGGGCTGTTTTTGTACATCTTAACCATGAGAAGAGTCAATGAGTTAGAGAATATTTGGTTAAGAACCCAGATGGGTTCACTAATACTTGGTTCATAAAAATTATCATTTTTCATAATGGTAAACTCCATTGGCATTATTTTTAAATACATTCATTTTCACTGTTTAATCTATCTTGTACCAAAGCTACACTTGATCATCCTCAAAATGTGGAAAATATCTTCATAGATAGACTAGAATATGGAGTCAGAAGTTAGAATCAGGTGTACCGCTTATTGGTTAACCTTACTGGTGGACAAATCAGCCTCCCTACGCATTAATTGCCTAACAAATAAAAGGGGGACAATGACTTCAAGGGTTCTTCTGAGGGTCGGTGATATCATTATATTATGCTGTTAATCACTTTATTTTGGCTTCTTTCCTTGCATGTTATAGTAAAAAGAGTTTTGTATATGCTTGCACCTGTATGAATTAATATAGAAGTTTAGTATATGGCCCAGTTTCTATCAAGCAAATGCTGAGGGAGAATTGTGAATTAGGGATTTGCTATTTCAAATCAGTTGTGAAAGTATGGTCCTGAACATTTATATTAACATAGTGCCCTTTTTATAAGTATAAGACCTTGGGAGCAGGCCCAATTATGTTGTTTGGGTAATCAGCATGAACTGTTTCTCAGAATTTCCCCTGAAGTCTCAATTGGGTACCTGTTCCATTTTTAACACAGTCTAAATTCTTCATTAGCATTGCTCCAGCCAATCCAACTGCAGCAGCAAGCATGGGTTGTATGTCAGTAGTAAACGAGATGTTTCTAAAGTATGCAGCAACTTAACGTATAGCAGTAATACAGGTACAGAAGATTGTGTTTAAGTTTTTTGATATGTTGTAAAATTAATCTTGAAACGTTTGCTCCAGAACATGTTTTCATATTTTCCTTCTCGGTTGTATCATTGCATGTAAGTAATTTATAAGTCTGAATAGCTCAGTTGGTTAGAGCATCTTCCTGATACCCCAAGGTGGCGGGTTTGATCCCTGGTCAGGGCACACACAAGAAGCAACCAATGAATGGGCAAATCAGTGGAACAGGAAGTCGATGTTTCTCTCTCTCTCAAAAAAAAAAAAAAAAAAAAAAAAGTCTGAATAGTAAAGTTTACTTTAGAGTTTGCTGGCTCTTTTAAATATGTTTTTTATTGATTTCAGAGAGAAGAAGGGAGAGAGGAATAGAAATATCAATGATGAGAGAGAATCATTGATCAGCTGCCTCCTGCATGCCTCCTATTGGGAATCCCTGACTGGGAATTGAACTGTAACCTTCTGGTTCATGGATTGATGCTCAACCACTGAGACACACCAACAGGGCAGAGTTTGCTGGTTCTTGACTGTATTACATCTGGTTTCGGATGCCCAAATCCCCAGTTGTATTACTCTCTGTGGTTTCCTTTCTTTTTTTGGCAGTTAATAGATTGTTTGCATGGGGTGATACACACTTAATGGTTGGATTAATCAGTAATGGAATTTTCCATGCTTTTCTCCTGTAGTGGTTAGTCCCATGTGCTAGTTTCTTCCCAACTCTGCAGATTTTCTAGTGATCCCTCCTGTGCTGCTGAATTTAGCATCTGTAAGAATATGTTCGCACTACACCAGAGCTCTGACTTCTTCCCATTAACAGGAAACATCGCTGGGGTCTTTACAAAAGAATGAAAAACCTTATTTGCACAGTTGTGTAGTTTTGGCTGACTTATTGTTCAGTGAGCTTTGAACTTTTATATAACGTTTTTCCCAAAGCAACACTACTCCCAAAGTTAGTTTTGCTTTTATATTTAACTGCTTAATTCCATTAACTACTGCATTATAGAAATAGAGCTGTGGTGTGTTTTTATTTTCCAAACACTTGTATGTCTGTTAAGTAAGATTTTTTAAATTGTAAAATAGGATTGACATTGCCTTGTGCTACTTAAATTCCTTGTTATCAAATTAGCACCTGAAAAACAACTTGAAACTTGACACTGGAATGTCTATAAAGAGTCAAGAATTTACTGATTGGGTTCAATAAGTTATTTTTTATAGTAGATTCTTATACTTAATTACTGATGTAGGAAATTCTGTGTGTGGATTTACTATTTATCCAGAAACTCTCTCTGCCAAAGTACTCTTCGATATCTAAAGTGTGAAAGACAGAAAACACCTGGTGATCCAGAGAGGCCTACTGCTAGAAGTCCACAGGGCAGGAGGGCTGCACCCTGCTCCAAGTGGGCTGCATCCTCTATTTCACTGGCTCTCCATCATCTCCTGCCTCCTGAAGCCAGACCGAAGTATCAATATGTTTTCTTCATGGGATAAAAATTGCTTAATTCAGTTGATGACAGATAAATTATTTATCTTAAAGTAGCACCTTCAAGAGACTACTTTCCATGTGTGTTTTTAAATGAAAATATATGTTGTTACTGATTTTAGAAAGAGCGGAAGGGAGACGGACTGAGAGTAATATCTATGTGAGAGAGAAACATCGATTGGTTGCCTCTAGTATGCACCCAACCTGGGAACAAACTCGCAACCCAGGCATGTGCCTCAACCAGGACTTGAACCGTTGATTTTGCCGTGCATGGGACGATGCTCAACCAACTGAGCCACACCAGCCAGGGCTAAAATGAAAAGACTTTTTAAAGAGCATGAATCAGGAAGTCCTACACATTCTGGAACTTTCTATCTTCATGTTTTCCATTTCTTGGTTCTTGGTACCAAGTATAGTTTATAATCATTTGATGAATTAGATCAGATCTTCAAAGTATGGACAGCTTGTCTTTTAGCAAATTACTGCAGCCTTGACACAACTGAAGGAAATAGCTTCAGCGGGCTGAGCAGACTTTCTGCTGAATAGGCCATTCTTGGGGCTGAGATCCAAGAACTCTGAAGCATTGTTTTGGACAGTCTGCAGAGAACTGCAGATCATTTATATGAAATAAAGCTCTTTTAGGATTAAGAGATTTGTTTACAGACCATGGTTTGATGAGGTGGTGTTTTCTGGTATGTGGTGTGTTTATCAAAGGACAAACTTCAACCCCCACTAAAGAAAGCCATAGAAGCAAACTTTAGAGGCTTTATAGTCTAATATTTCTTTAGTGCAGTTATTGTGTGTTTTTCCATTTTGCATTGTTGTTTGGTGAGAGTTGGAATTTTATTTTACATTTCTGTCATATTTTCTTGCCCTTTTACTAAGTTCGAGCAGCCACCACATTAGCTTTTCCCTGCTGTGATATTGGCTCCCTTCCACACCCATCTTCCTATATTTTATTCCACACCCCCTTTTTTTGCAGTTTTCTTTTCACTAATTTTGTTCTTCAGAGTATCTGTTCTTTTAAGGACGTCATAAAATGTTTTCATTTAGTAAAATAGCTCAATAATTATTTTGACTTCATGTTCTTTGGGTTATTTATATTTCAGTAGGGCATATATATATTTAAACTTACTAATTGACCTATCAAACAAATATACTGTTGCTGATATTGGTGTAATTTATGTGCTTTTCTATTCAGAGTTTACTATTTCTAAGTTAATTCTCTACCATCCCCATTTCACCTCCACAAAGTTTTTTTAGTAAGAAATGTTTTTCTCCATTACTTTTATAAATTTACCATGGCACATTTAATGTCTTATAATATTAACCAAAATGAATCACGGTACTTCTGAGCAGCTCCTTAATCAGGATTTAAGTATAAATATTTGTAAAATTACTACTTTGAATATGAGGTCATTTCAGTACATCTTTTCTACATGAGGTGTCTTATGAACTGAGGAATAAGGTTTTTCTCTAAGAGCTAAACTAATAAGAATCAGCCCACATATTAAGTTATTAACTGAAGAAGTCATCTCTCTGTAAGAATAGCCCATCCTCAGAGGTCACCTAGAAAAGGATAGTGTTGGACATTTCAGAATGTCAAAGTCTAGGTGAAGGGACTAGAGTGTTATCTTCACTGTAGCAGTTCTTGTCATAAATACAAATAAATACAGTAAAATACTGCTGTCATACCTTTACTTGCCTTCTCTCTCACTAGCCTGGACTTCATAAGGGTTGAAGTCATGACTTTTATCATAGCTGTAGTGTAAGGGTTTACTAAGATCCTGGGCCCTATAGTCAACTGCCTGGGTTCACACCACAGCCCCATCACTTAAAGGCTTTGTTGCCTTAGTAAGTTTCTGGGACCCTTATTTTCTTCTTATTTCTTTATCTGTGAAATAATAGTTACATAGAGGAGGTGTGAGGATTAAGTGTAAAATCCATGGTATGTAGGCACTGTTGTCATTATTATTTTACATCATATCCTTGGTGCTTACTATATCGATATTCAAAGGAGAATTTCCTTTAACCTGGGCAAGAAAGGCAGACCCTATATATACAAACACGGATTTCTCTGTCACTGGGGATCCAGTGCTTAGTACAATTTATAACCCAGGAAACAACCTCCTCATGTTTTGACTTGCATCCTTGAATGAAAGGAAGCTTGCATACGTGGAGATAGGTGGGTTGTACCACTGTTGACTTTAGAGTACAGGAAATATTTGAGTTGCAAAAGTGTTTAGAAGAGGAAAGACATTAACTTGTCAAAACCATCTCTGCATGAATGCAATAGATTGTACCATAAGAAAATATTATTTCCCAGTAATGCTAAGCTTCCGTTTTCTTGCTTGTCTTAGGATTTCAGTTCATGGTTCTGGAGATGCTCATGACTTAGTACAGTATTAGAAATAGTTAGTTATATTTGGAGGCTAACATTTGCAATGTTACTCATATTACTTATATATGTATGTTTATATAGAACCTAGATGAGCCCTGGCTGGTTTGGCTCAGTGGATGGGGTGTCGGCCTGCGGACTGAAGGGTCCTGGGTTCGATTCTGGTCATGGGCACATGCCTGGGTTGCGGGCTCCGTACCCAGTGGGGGGCGTGCGGGGAGGCAGGTGATCAGTGATTCTCTCTCATCATTGATGTTTCTATCTCTCTCCCTTCCTCTCTGAAATCAATAAAAATATTTTTAAAAAAAAGAACCTAGATGAAGTTTTCTACTGATTTATTAATCATATTATTTTGCAGGGAAATTTTAAAACATAAAATTTAGATTATCAATTTTTTACATTTTAGGTAATTACATTTTGACAAATATATTCAAATTTTATTCACATTGAATATAGTTACATTTTCTTTTTTAATACTTTAGATTATTACAGCGCATAGAACATAATTTATGTAAAAATCTTGATTATAACAATAGGTGATTTTGCTGAAATCGAGGTAAGAAAATACATTTTGTGTAATATATAATATGATTTGTGTCTTTTTAAAATCAGTTTTAATTAATTTATTTTTTAATTTTTAGTTTATTTTCAGTACTTTTTTTTAATCCTCACCCAAGAATACTTTTCCATTGATTTTTAGAGAGAGTAGAAGAGATAGGGAAAGAAAGAAATATCGATGTTAGAGAAACACATCGATTGGTTGTTTACTTCATGAGCCCTGACCAGGGCCCAGGCTGGGGAGGAGCCTGCAATTGAGGTACGTGCCCTTAACCAGAATCGAACCTGGGACTCACAAGCCGATGCTCTATCCACTGAGCTAAAACGGCTAGGGCTACTTTCAGTATTATTTTGTATTGGTTTCAGGTGTGCAGCATAGCGGTTAGATAATCACATATAGAACTTTGCAAAGTATTCCCCCCTGATATTTCCAGTACCCACCTGACACCATACATAGCTATCGCAATATTATTAACTATATTAAGAGGCCCGGTGCACAAAATTCGTGCATGGGTATGGTCCCTAGGCCTGGCTGGCAATCGAAGCAAAAGCATCTGACGTGGAAAGGCAGGTCCCAGCTGATCTCGGCCCTGGGCAGTACCTGGGCCCCCGGACCCCTGTGCACCCGCCTCTGCCTGAGTCATTGGGCCCTTGCCCGGCTCCCTCAGCGCCTGGGACACAGGTGGCGGCCCTGCACCCTACCACCACCTGGGCCATCGGACTCCTGCCTGGCTCCATCAGTACCTGGGAGCCGGGCGGCGGCCCCACCGCCACTGCTGGTCGCCATCTGCGGGGCGATCAGTGGGGTGATTGGGCCCCCACCCGGCTCCCTCAGCACCTGGGAGCTGGGTGGCGGCCCCGCCATGTGCCACCACTGCTGGTCGCCATTCGCAGGGCATTCGGTGGGGCAATAGGGCCTCACTTGCACCCGCCTTGGCCTGGCGCCACCCTCTCACCTGCTCCACCATCCTGCCGTGGTCTCGCTCTCGTCAGGGCCCATCAGGGCCAGCAGCACCTCCACTGCCGCCCACTGCCAGTGCCGTGTTGCTGACGCCCACCATGGTCCGCACCGCCCCCTGGTGGTCAGAGCATGTCATAGCGAGCAGTCGAACTCCCAGTCAAAGGGATAATTTGCATATCAGGCTTTTATTATACTAGGTGTACCAGTTAATGCGGATTTTTTTCAATAGTTGGAGTTACACATATGTTGATATATATGCGATTTGATATGTATGCTATTTTGTTGTATTGACAACAAGCTTCAGAACTTCATATGTCAAATTTTCTGAAGGTGTTAACATCATAGATATTTTTACACTTAAAAGTGTCAAATGTCGTGCCAAAAAAAGAGCATGTGCGGGAAGTTTTAATTCATAATTTTGAAGAAAAGTGCTGCTGAATACTCCGGGAAGCTTATGGTGAACATGCTCCATCTCAAGATACTTGTTAACGCTGGTTTAAACACTTTAAAAGTGATGATTTCTATATGAAAGACAAAGAAGGTCCAGGTCAACCGAAAAAGTTTGAAGACCAACAATTACAAGCAATTTTTGGATGAAGATGCATGTCAAACTCAAAAACAACTTGCATAAAGATTAAATGTTGCTCAGCAAACGATTTCCAATTGTTTACAAGCAATGGGAAAGATTTTAAAGGAAAGAAAATGGGTGCCACATCAACTGAACGAAAGACAAATGGAAAACTGAAAAGTCATCAGTAAAATGTTGCTTCAACGGCACAAAAGAAAGTCTTTTTTGCATCGAATTGTGACTGGTGAAGAAAAGTGGATTTATTTTGAGAATCCCAAACGCACAAAATCATGGGTTGATCCAGGTCAACCATCAACATGGACTGCAAGGCCAAATTGCTTCAGAAAGAAGACAATGCTCTGCGTTTGGTGGGATCAGGAAGGTGTGGTGTATTATGAGCTTCTAAAACCAGGTGAAACTGTTAATACTGATCACTACCGACAACAAACAATCAATTTAAACCACGCTTTGATTGTGAAACGACCAGAATGTTCCAGAAGACATGGCAAAGTAACTTTGCTTCATGATGACTCACCATCACATACTTCAAAACCAGTTAAAGACAAGTTAAAAGATTTTGCCTGGAAAGTATTAACCCACCTGCTGTATTCACCAGACCTTGCTCCTTCAGATTACCACTTGTTCTGATCGATGGCACACGCACTTTCTGAGCAGCACTTCAAAACATATGAAAAAGTGGAAAATTGGGTCTCTGAATGGTTTGCCTCAAAACAAGGAAAGTTCGCCCTAGTTGGCTTGGCTCAGTGGATAGAGCATCAGCCTGCGGACTGAAGGGTCCCAGGTTCGATTCCAGCCAAGGGCACATGCCTCGGTTGCGGGCTCGGTCCCCAGTAGGGGGCGTGCAGGAGGCAGCTGATCAAGGATTCTCATCATTGATGTTTCTATCTCTCTCTCTCCTTCTCCCTTCCTCTCTGAAATCAATAAAGAAATATATTTTTTAAAAAAACAACAAGGAAAGTTCTATTGGGATGGTATCCACAAATTACCTGAAAGATGGGGGAAATATGTAGCTAGCGATGGACATTACTTTGAATAAAGCACTTTTAATGTTTCTCTTGACATCATCGTGTTTTCTTTGATTACAAAATCCGCTATTATTAACAGGTACAACTAGTATAGGATTCCCTATGCTGTACTTCACATCGCTGAAACTATTCTGTGACTACCAATCTGTACTTCTCAATCCCTTCACATTTTCACCTAGTCCCCCAACCCTCCTGCCCTCTGGCAGTCACCAGTCAGGTCTGAATTATGTGTGTCTTTATTTCTGTATTTATCCAAATATTACCAACTCATTAACAGAATAACTAATGTGTGCAATTAGTTAATTCTGACATCTTTAATACTTGGCTGACTTTTAATCATTTTTAAAAATCATAGTTTTACACTTGTTTTTATTTTTGTTGTATATATGTCATGGTAGGAGTTAGGAAGGAGTATAATTTTTTTTAGTTTATTTTATAACTTTTAAATACTTAGAACTATGGTGTGTGGGACTTTATTTGCCTCTTGGTGGGCCTAAAAGAAAGGAATGGTTACATCCATTTTTTATTTATTTAACCTTTTGCACTCGGATGTCGAGTGTGACTCGACACGGTTAGCATTAGATAAAGGAATCGAGAAAAAAGCAA
Source organism: Cnephaeus nilssonii (assembly GCF_951640355.1). Classification (NCBI taxonomy): domain Eukaryota; kingdom Metazoa; phylum Chordata; class Mammalia; order Chiroptera; family Vespertilionidae; genus Cnephaeus; species Cnephaeus nilssonii. Next base: position 95,943,801 of record NC_137077.1, read on the forward strand.
GCGAGTGCAAAGGGTTAATAAATCTTTTTTTAAAAAAATATTTTATTGATTTTTTACAGAGAGGAAGGGAGAGGGATAGAGAGTTAGAAACATCAATGAGAGAGAAACATCGATCAACTACCTCCTGCACACCCCTACTGGAGATGTGCCCACAACCAAGGTACATGCCCTTGACTGGAATCGACCTGGGACCCTTCAGTTCACAGGCCGCCGCTCTATCCACTGAGCCAAACCGTTCAGGGCTATTTAATAAATCTTCATTGTTCAGATTATTACCATTGTTTCTCTTTTTTCCCTCCATAGCTCCCCTCCACCTGGTTCCCACCCCACCCTCTTCCCTTACCCACCCCCACTGTCCTCATCCATAGGTGTACAATTTTTATCCAGTCTCTTCCCGCACCCGCCACACCCTTTTCACCCAGAGGATTGTCAGTCCACTCCCATTCTATGCCCCTGATTCTATTATATTCACCAGTTTATTCTGTTCATCAGAGTTTTTATTCACTTGATTTTTAGATTCACTTGTTGATAGATATGTATTTGTTGTTCATAATTGTTATCTTTACCTTTTTTTTTCTTCTTCCTCTTCTTAAAGAATACCTTTCAGCATTTCATATAATACTGGTTTGGTGGTGATGAACTCCTTTAGCTTTTTCTTATCTGTGAAGCTCTTTATCTGTCCTTCAATTCTGAATGATAGTTTTGCTGGGTAGAGTAATCTTGGTTGTAGGTTCTTGCTATTCATCACTTTGAATATTTCTTGCCCCTCCCGTCTGGCCTGCATAGTTTCTGTTGAGAAATCAGCTGACAATCGTATGGGTGCTCCCTTGTAGGTAACTAACTGCTTTTCTCTTGCTGCTTTTAATATTCTCTCTTTGTCTTTTGCTCTTGGCATTTTAATTATGATGGGTCTTGGTGTGGTCCTCTTTGGATTCCTTTTGTTTGGGGTTCTCTGCACTTCCTGGACTTGTAAGTCTATTTCTTTCACCAGGTGGGGGAAGTTTTCAGTCATTATTTCTTCAAATAGGTTTTCAGTATCTTGCTCTCTCTTCTTCTGGCACCCCCATAATTCTGATGTTGGTACGCTTGAAGTTGTCCCAGAGGCTCCTTACACTGTCTTCATATTTTTGGATTCTATTTTCTTTTTGCTTTTCAGGTTGTGTGTTTTTTGCTTCTTTGTGTTTCAAATCTTTGACTTGATTCTTGTGATCCTCTAGTCTGCTGTTGGATCTCTGTATATTATTTTTTATTTCAGTCAGTGTATGCTTAATTTCTAGTTGGTCCTTTTTCATATCTTCGAGGGTCTTGCTAAATTTATCGGCCTTTTCTAGGAAATTCTTGAAAAACCTTATAACCGTGGTTTTGAACTCTATATCCAGTCGTTTGCTTTCCTCCATTTCTTTCATTTGTGACCTGTTTCTTTGTCTCTGCATTTTGGCTGCTTCCCTGAGTTGATAGAGTGGCTTTGTGTGCTAGGTGTCCTATAGGGCCCAGTGGCTCAGCCTCCCCAGTTACCTGAGGTGGACACTCTTGGTGCACCCCTTTGTGGGCTGTGTGCACAGTCTTGTTGTAGTTAAGCCTTGATTGTTGTTGGTATCACTGGGAGGAATTGACCTCCAGGCCAGTTGGCTGTGAGGATCAGCTGTGTCTACGCTGGGGGAACTTCTGTGCTGGAGACACCCTTATGAGACAAATCTTGCAAAAGCCTCTGTGCTCAGCTTGGATGGGGCGGAGTCTCAGGTTGGAGCAGACAGCATTGGCTTCCCGTCAGCCCTGCCCTAAGAGGCCCCTGGGTCTCAGTGTCTGGTGGTAATCGCTGCAAGCACCTCTGAGAGAAAGCCGCCCTCGAGTTCTGCCCCCTGCTATACAGTCCAGTTTCTCTCCGAATCAGTCTGGGTCCCCAGAGTCTCGCCCAGAACTGGAGTTCAGCGCAGTTGGGACCTTTTGTCTCCCTCCCGCTTGAGAAAGCCAGCTGCGTACTCAGTTGCCAGCCCTCTCCGCGCGCGCGCGTCTCTGTACCTCTGCCTTCTGCAGCTCCTCTGAGTCTCTGTGCTTTTCTCTTTCCTTCTAAGTTGTAGAATTTCCACTCAGCCAGCCTTCCTGTGGTTCTGGATGATGTCCATTTTGTCTTTTAGTTGTGGTTTTGAAATTGTTGTTCGAGGCAGCAGTTTAGGTGTTTACCTATGCCACCATCTTGGTTTCTCTATCAGTTACATCCGTTGATGTGGAGCATACAGGGAGATCATTAAAGGCTGTAGAGCAGGAAACATCTGATCCCTGTCCAGTGATAAGGATGTGGCTGAGTGGAGAACTATTCAGAGTGTAGCCTAAGCAAAGTTCTGCCATGCATTCATGGCAACTGTGTGGTTGCAGTCAAGCTGGGTGTCCTAGCCAAATTGGGCTTCTGGACAAACTACGGCCCTAGAATGTGGTAATCCCACAGGGCATACAATGTCCGGCTGAGGCCTTGCAGAGAGGCCAGTAGCCCTCTCCCCCCCACCCCCACCACACACACACACACACACACACACACACACACACACACACACGTCTCCAGTATCTATATTAGCATCCTTGGACTCCCAGCACTAAAACACTTTCATTTCAAAGCACAATTAGCAACCTCACTAAGAGATGGAGTTTAGAGAATGCTAACAATATGTGAATGATGTGGGCTTTTAACCATTTGCATAATGAAGCAAAAGACTGGTCTTTCTAATCTAAACAAAGGCCATTCACCTCTAACTGGTAGGGTACTAAGGGAAAAGTACATATAGTATTTCTAGATATGAAATGTTGCTGAGATTTTCAAGGAGCCCAAGAGGATTAAAGACCTCAATCGTGACAGGAAAAATTGTTTCAGTGTCTTTAGTCAGTGCCTGCAGTGTCCCACTGACATAATATGTGATGCGTCTGAGGCTGTGTGGAATTGTTCTCCTGTTCAAGTGTGACCACTGCTTTAGATCTCACAAGGAACCTATAGCCAGACACAAATTCCTTCATCTCATTTCTTTGCCCCGTGACATGTTCTTACTTTTTCTCTCCTGTCCTCACCTTTCTTGTCTCGCTTCTTCCATCTCTCCCATCACCTCCTCTTCTGACTACAGATACAGTGTTTTTATTTTTAAATCCTTGCATTTTTTACATGTTCCACTCACACCCAGAACTTGTTCATTCTTCAAATCTTTATTTAGTATCTACTGTGTGATAGGCATAGGAAAACTAAGATAAAATAGACAAGTTCCATGACCACTAGTAGTTAAGTCAAGTGAAAAATACCTATCATATTTCTTGTGCTTCTAATAAAATTCAGAACACTTGGATCTAAAGAAATACCTTATTTTATCCTCATAACAATCCTGTGAGGTTATAATCATCATAGTAAAAAGCAAGCAACAGCTTTGATTTCTCCAGCCTTGCTTAAAATACCAGTTTTTCTTTGGTGCATGTTGGTATGAAATAAAGAAGTCTTGTTAATCCTCCACTCAAATTCATGCTCCTGCATCTTCCTTCAGTGATTTATTGGCATAAGTTGTTTTTAAAAAATTAAGCAACTTTTATCACAACTTCCCCTCTTTGTTATATAATAAATAAATATTGGGACTTCCCACATCCTCCTAGGTGATCCAGTATTTGTTTCTAAAGTACATATCCGAGTCTTTATTTAACATATACAGTCACCAGTATTAAACCTCTTCATGGAAGGGCCTCACTCACAGTATAAATCGTCATACCTTACAGAGCAAGTGCTTGGTAGAAGTTGGCTAAATTTAACAATTTACAGAACTAACCTGTACCTTCATCTTTTACCCATGAATAATTTTTATCATTTCCCAAATGACCTCAATGTCCCTAGTGATTTTTGCCTGTCTTCAAAAACCTTTTCTACAATTTGAATTTTCATACCTTTCTTTACAAGTGATAGGTTACCCCAGACAGTTTGATTCTACAATTTGAATTTTCATATCTTTCTTTACAAGTGATAGGTTACCCCAGGCAGTTTGATATTTTCTGAAATTAAATAAGGATGGCCTGAATTTCTTCACCTATGTCTATACCTGAATTGCTAAGTAATACACCGCCCAGTCTTTGTCCTATGGGTTCTGCCAGTTCGCACGATCATGACCACTAATACTGCTGACTGGTCAGGAGTCGGTACGCAGCTGTTTGCAGATACCAGCAGGGATTCAAACCATCTGTCCATATCTTTTCATCAGAATGTTTGTGGTCTAATAGCAAATCCTTAGAGAAGATCAAGTAAACTGTTCAGTTTCTCTCTCTAAGCCTGAGTACTCCATTGTGGGAGGAAATTTAGATTGCTGTAGTGAAGTTTCTCTTAAATTCTGCCCAGTGCTTTGATGGACGATAGTGTAAGCTGGTTGCCTTCAGCATTGGTGATGTGCTGGGCCTGTCAGATGCCTCCCAATCATAAGAAGCCAGTGGTGCTGCACTCAGTTTTCCAGTTTTTTAGTCTGTGAGCTGTTCACCGAGTTGTGCTTGTTTGAACTTATTGAGGTCTTCAGAGTAGTCTTAGATGACTTAGTGCCTTATTTGAACCTCTTTTTCCATCCATCATGTGACAGATACCAGATTCACAGTTAGTTAATCAAAGGTGGTTTTATTTATTTTTTTTTTATTTTAAAAAAATGTGTTTTTTTATTCCAGAGAGGAAGGGAGAGGGAGAGACAGACAGAAACATCAGTGATGAGAGAGAATCATTGATTGGCTGGCTGCCTCCTGCATGCCCCACACCAGGGATTGAGCCTACAACCTGGGCATATGCCCTGACCAGGAATCAAACCATGACCTCCAGGTTCATAGGTCGATGCTCAACCACTGAGCCATGCAGTCCAGGCCAAAGGTGGCTTTTTAAAGACTTAAGGGAGTCACAAAATGTGGAAAGCATCTAATGCTCATTCAGTCTTTATTTCCTTACTCTCTATCTTGATCTGTCCAGGCTGCTAGAACAGATACCACAGACTGGGTGGTTTAAACAAAACATTTATTTCTGTCAGTTTTCTGGTTCATGGACAGCCATCTTCTCACCGTGTACTCACATACCAGGAAGAGCCAGGGAGCTCTGTGGGGGTCTTTCATAGGACACAATCCAAGTCATGAGGGCTCTACTCTCATGATCTAATAACCTCCCAAAGGCACTAATACTATCACATTGGGGTTAAGATTTCTTTCTTTCTTTTCTTTTCTTTCTTTTTTTTTTTTTTTGGCTTATAAACAGAAATTTATTTCTCATAGTTCTGGAGGCTGGTAAATCCAAGATTAAGGTGCCAGCATATCATTGTCTGGTGAGCGCCTACTTCCTGCTTCACAGATGGAGTCTTCTAGTTGTATTCTCACATGAAGGGCCTAGGGAGCCCCCCGGATTCTAATCCCATTATATAAGTGCACTAATCTGTTCATGGGGGCTCTACCCTCATGATCTACTTACCTCCCAGAGGCTTCACTTCCTAACACCATCACATTGGGGGTTTGGGATCCCAACATATGGATTTGAGGAAAACAAACATTAAGACCAGAGCAAAAGGCTATTGCTAGGTTCCATTGGTATTTTACAAAAAGAAAATTAAAAACTGTGGGTGTTTAACAAGCAACTGAAAGCCAAGTTTTTTTCTTTTTTTCTTTTTTAATCTGTATTGTTCAAAGTATTACATATGTCCCTACCCCCCCCCCCCCACAATGAGCCCATGTAGCCCCCCCCCCCCCCAGGCCTTTACCACACTATTGTCTGTGTCCATGGGTTATGGATATATATGAATACAAGTTTTTTGATTGATCTCTTCCCACCCATCCACCCACCCCCACCTTCCCTCTGAGATTCAACAGTCTGTTCCATGCTTCCACGTCTCTGGATCTGTTTTGTTCATTAGTTTATTTTGTTCATTAGATTCCACATATGAGTGAGACAGTGTGATACTTGTCTATTTCTGACTGGCTTATTCCACTTAGCATAATGATCTATGGTCCCTCTATACTGTCTCAAAAGGGAAAGAGATCCTTCTTTTTTACTGCTGCATAGTATTCCATGGTGTAGATGTACCATAGCTTTTTTATCCACTCACATACTGATGGGCAATTGGGCTGTTTCCAGATCTTAGCTATTGTAAATATTGCTGCTATAAACATAGGGGTGCATATGTTTTTTTGATTGGTATTTCAGGCTTCTTAGGATATATTCCTAGAAGTGGGATCACTAGGTAAAATGGCAGCTCCATATTTAACTTTTTGAGGAAACTTCATATTGATTTTCATAGTGGCTGTACCAGTCTGCATTCCCACCAGCAGTGGATTAGGATTCCTTTTTCTCCACATCCTCACCAGCAATTGTTTGTTGATTTATTGATGGCAGTCATTCTGACAGGTGTGAGGTAGTACCTCAATGTCATTTTAATTTGCATCTCTCTGATGATTAGTGACTGTGAGCATTTTGGCCATTTGTAGGTCTGCTTTGGAGAAGTGTCTATTCAGGTCTTCTGCCCATTGGTTGTGTTGTTTGTTTTCCTTTTATTAATTTTATGAGTACTTTATATATTTTGAATATTAACCCCTTATCAGATGTATCATTGGCAAATATGTTCTCCCATACAGTGGGTTCCCTTTTCATTCTGATGCTGTTTGCTTTTGCTGTGCAGAAGCCTTTAATTTTGATGTAGTGCCATTTGTTTATTTTTTCCTTTGTTTCTCTTGTGCTAGGCATTTGTATGAGTGAAAATTTTACTATGTGAGATGTCTGATGTTTTCTGCCTATGTTTTTTTCAAGCATTTTTATGGTTTAAGGACTTGCATTTAAATCTTTTATCCATTTTGAGTTTATTCCTGTGTATGGTATGAGTTGGTTGTCTAGTTTCATTTTTTTTTTTTTCATGTAGCTGTCCAATTATCCCAACACCATTTATTGAAGAGACTGTCTGGACTCCATTGTATGCTCTTGCTTCCTTTGTCAAATATTGAGTGTAATGGCTTAGGGTTTGTCAATTTTTAGGGTCTCTGTTCTGTTCCGTTCACCTATATGTCTGTTCTTGTGCCAATATCAGGCTGTTTTGATTACAGTGGCTTTGTAGTATAGCTTAATATCTGGTCTTGTGATCCTTCCAACTTAGTTCTTCTTTCTCAGGATTGCTTTGGCTATTTGGGGTCTTTTTTGGTTCCATATACATTTTTGGAGTGTTTGTTCTAGATCTGTGAAGTATGCCATCCTATATAATAAGAGAGGAATATGCTAATTATCCATTACACCATGAGGCATAATGACTGACCACATAACGACCGGATCACAGATCAGCAGGAGGGTGGAGCAGAGAGCTACAGGAGGGGGCAGGGCAGCAAGCAATGAGGGAGGGGGCGGAGGGAGCTACAGGAGGGCAGGGCAGCGGGCGGAGAGCTACAGGAGGGCAGCAGTGAGCTACTGGCACACGGATTCATGCGCAGGGCTACTAGTTGGTATTATAATAGGGATTGCATTGAATCTATATATTACTTTGGGTAGTATGGACATTTTTAATGATGTTAATTCTACCAATCCATGAACATGGTATATTCTTCCAGTTGATTATATCCCTTTCTATCTCTTTTCTCAGTGTTCTATAGTTTTCTGAATATAGGTCTTTTGCCTCCTTAGTTAAGTTTATTCCTAAGTATCTTAATTTTTTTTTTGTTGCAATGGTAAATGGGATTATTATTATGTTTTTTAGTTTCTCTTTCTGAGAGTTCATTATTGGTGTATGAGAATGCCATTGATTTCTGAGTGATGTCAGTGGTGTGTTACAGTCCCCTACTATGTTGGTATTGCTGTTGATCTTTCCCTTTAAGTCCTCCAGAAGTTTATTTATGTATTTGGGTTCTCCTATATTGGGTGCGTGTATGTTTACCAGGGTTGTATCCCCATGTTGTATTGATCCTATTAGTATTTTGCAATGTCCTTTATTTTTTCTTGTTATGGCCTTCATTTTGAAGTCTTATTTTGTCAGATACTAGTATTGCTACTCCAGCTTTTTTAAAATTTCCATTTGCATGGAAAAATAAATTTTCATCCCTTCACTTTCATTCTGTGTAAGTCTTTTGTTCTGAGGTGGGTCTCTTGTAGACAGCATGTATATATGGGTCATGTTTTCTTATCCATTCAGTTTCCCTATATCTTTTGATTGGAGCATTTAATCCATTTGCATTTAAAGTTATTATTGATAGATACTTGTTTGTTGCCATTTTTATTCTTTATCCCTGCATTCCTCCCTCTCCTTCTATTTCTTTTTCTTACAGCAGTCCCTTTAGCATTTCTTGCATTGCTGGTTTGGTGGTAATAAACTCCTTTAGCCTTTTTTGTCTGTGAAACTCCTACTGTCACCTTATATTTTGAATGATAGCCTTGCTGGATAGAGTAGTCTTGGATTCAGTTCCTTGGTATTTATTACTTTGTAGACTTCATGCCACTCCCTTCTGGTCTGTAGTGTATTGAGAACTCAGCTGATAGTCTAATGGGAGTTCCCTTGTAGGTAACTTTCTGTCTCTTTCTTGCAGCCTTTAAGGTTCGTTCTTTGTCTTTAACGTTTGTCATTTTAATTATGATGTGTCTTGGTGTGGGTCTTATTTTGGTTCATCTTGATTGGGACTCTGTGCTTCCTGGACTTGTATGACTTTTTTCTTCACCAAGTCAGGAAAATTTTCTGTCATTATTCAAACCGGTTTTATAGTCCTTGCTCAGCTTCTTCTCCTTCTGGCACCCTTATTATATGGATGTTGTTTCATTTCATGTTGTCCCAAAGTTCCCTTAAACTCTCCTGCTTTTTAATTTTTTTTTCCAATTGCTGCTCTGATTGTGTGTATTTTTCTATCTTGTCTTCTAACTTGCTGGTTTGGCCCGCAGCCTCCTCTAGTCTACTGTTTAATTCTTCTAGGGTGGTCTTTATTAAAGCTATGTCATTCTTCATTTCCTCTTGATTCTTATTCATGTTGTTGTTGTTTTTTATTCAGCTCCTTATAATTTTCATTGCTTGTAATTCTCACTCAGATGTTTGAGCATCCTTATAACCATTACTTTGAATTCTTTATCTGACAAATTACTTGCCTCCATTTCATTTAGTTCCTTTTCTGGTGATTCCTCCTTTTCTTTCATTGATGGTTGTTTCTTTGTCTTCCCATGTTAGCAGTCTATTAGTCTGGGGAGCCAGGTGAGGCAGGTGCGTTCACAGTGGTGGTTCTTGTGTGTTCGGAGGTAACTGGTCCCACCAGGTCACAGCGGTGTATCCAGTCTTCTGGTGGCACCAAGTTAGGCATGTCCTGTCTCTGTGGCAGGTCTGTGCTTCCGGGGCGGGGGGGGGGGTGTAGGGGGCATCAGTTTGTGTCTACCAAGGAGTATTAGGCAGCAGTGCCATTTGCCCAGGGGCACTGGGTAAGACAAAGTGGGCCACAATGTCAGGTCCATCTATCTGGTAGTGTTGGGTCACGATGGTAGGGCTGGGCACACTACGTCAAGGCAGTGGGGCCAGTTATCCAGGGGCATTGGGTCAAGCATGCTGGTTTGGAGCAGCAGGTCCCATTGTCCAGGTGGGGTTAGGATTTCAGTATATAAATGTTGCGGGTGATACAAACATTCAATTCATAATACTTTCTTTCATTTCTCAAGAAAGTATGTAGATCCATCTAAGTCTCTGTCTCTGTCTTTTGAACAATTACTTGATATTTAGCTTTTCTGATTTTATTTCTTTAAAAGTCTCTCTTTTTTTCATTATTACATTTGCCTTTCAATTTCTGGTGTGTCAATTCAGTTGCCTCAAATTTCTTGCTATCCTTTCTATATCCCAATATACTACTAGTTAACTCACAGTTGATTTGTGTGAATGAAAAGAAACACAGACCCAGATAACTCAAAAGTAATTTGTTAGACTTTGGATTTTTAAGATGATTTTGCACTGGATTTGCATTCCTGTTTGGGATTTATTTAAGCTGCTGTTATGATTAGTTTACATTCCTTAAGCATGTACCAGTTGGCTAATGGAACAAATAGGCAGGCCTAAGGAAGCTGAGCTAGGATGGATCATTGAAAATTTATTGTAGTTTGTTCTTGTGCCCAGAATACTGTCTGCTTAATGATCTAGCTTTCTTGAATTTCTTGTTTGTATTGAAGTTTATATTCTAATAAAATAAGTTTGTCTTACAAAGAAAACTTTAAGATGCTTAAAGGATAAAGTATAGAAATTACTGTACCTAAAATTAAATTTGATGTTTTAATTGTTCATATTCTCTATGTACTTAGTTCTTATACATTCTCCTATTGTTTTCTTTTTCTGTATTTTCATTTTAGATTATACTCTGTTTCATCATCTCATTAAAAACCACTTTGTTGCATGATGTTGATGTTTCATAATCTTTGCTAATTTAATTATTTAGCCTCTGAAAATGTGCAGTAGAAAATGGACTTGCTATCTCCTTACCCAGGAATTCACTAGCGAATGTTCCAGGCTACAGTAGTAAGGAAAACTGGCTGACTTCCTATTTTTCCTCCTTAATTTTGAAGGTGATATTATTTCAAGAAAAGACATTTGTTGTGGGCTTTACCCATGAAAAGACGGGATGTCTGAATGCCATCCCCAACCAGGCTGAGCCCCACCTTTTATCATCTTTTAACACAGGTGACTTCATTTCACCTCAGGCAGTTTTTCTGATGCATATACCTTCTTTTCCCTTTGATTGTAGTTGTAAATCAGAAAGTTCCCTTTATTGCAGCAAATAAAGTTAATAACAGTGTTGGAGATAGTTTTAAATAAATAAAAACTACCGAAGAATCTGTGTCAAACTTCATAGCTTTAGATAGTGCCTAGAATATACCTGCAGGGGCCCTACAAAGTTCCTGACTGAGTATTGTTTCCTGCAGACATACAGCATTTCAGTTGTATTATCACACAAATTGGCTGGTCCAGAAAGCTAACCAAATATTTTAACAAAGTTTTTATGGGAAAATGCATTCTAGTTTATTTATAATGGATACATAGTTTATTCATATTGGGGAACTGTCCAAACAAGTTTTTCCCTAATTATTTTTTAACTAGTGGCTTGGTGCATGAAATTCGTGCACGGGGGTGGGGAGGTTGTCCCTCAGCTGGGCCTGCACCCTCTCAAATCTGGGACCCCACAGGGATCGGGACTAAATCAGCAGTCGGACATCCCACTCATAATCCAGGACCACTAGCTCCTAACCTCTCACCTGCCTACCTGCCTGCCTGATTGCCCCTTACCACTCTGCCTGCTGGCTTTCTCGCCCCCAACAGCCCCCCTGCCAGCCTGCTCGCCCCCAACTGCCCCCCCTGACAGCCTGATTGCCCCCAAATGCCCTTCCCGTCAGCCTGCTCACCCCCAGCTTTCCCCCTCTGCTGGCCTGCTCATCTCCAACTGCCCCCCCTGATGGCCTGATTGCCCCCAACTGCCCCCCCTGCAGGCCTGCTCGCCCCCAACTGCCCTCCCCTCCTGGCATGATCGCCCCTAACCGCCTCTGTCTTGGCCCCGCTACCATGGCTTTGTCCGGAAGTATGTCTGGAAGGTCTCCCAGAATGTCTTCTGGTCTAATTATATTACCCTTTTATTAGTATAGACTAGGGGCCCAGTGCACGAATTTGTGCACCTTGAACTGTGGGCCACAAGGCTATGGTGGGCACAGGGGTTGGTCTTGGCCCATACTCCATGCCCCTGCCCAGCCCCTCCTGCCGCGGTCCCCAGTCCCCTCTCTGCCAGCAGCCCTGCTCCTGCTGCCACTGCTCCCACGTGCTGACTATTGCTCCTCAGGAGCAAGGGGAGATGGAGAAGCCCTCAGGGGCAATTGGGGCCGGCAGCTGCCACTTGCACTCGCTGACAGTGCTGAGCAATTGGGGCCGGCGCCCAGCACCGGCAGCACGTGCAAGCAGCGGCTCCGGCGCCAGCAGCAGGTGCGAGTGGGGCAGGCTCTGGCAGCAGGTGTGAGTGCCAGGCGGGACTGTGGTGCGTAGGAACAAAGAATTTTCAGTAACCACCAGAGGCTTGCCCAGATGACAGCAACCGGCGCCCCCACTCACCTGCTCCACCATTCTGCCAGGGCCGACGCACACCCCACCATATTCCGCGCTCTGCCACCTGCTGCCGATGCCTACCATGTTCTATGTGTGCCCCCTGGTGGTCAGCGCACGTCATAGCAACTGGTTGTTTGATTGTTCCACTGTTCGGTCTATTTGCATATTAGCCTTTTATTATGTAGGACTAGATGCCCGGTGCATGAAAATTCATGCACGGGGAGGCGGGGGGTCCCTCAGCTTGGCCTGCCCCTCTCACAGTCCGGGAGCCCTCAGGGGCGGGAGGTGACCCAGCAATCAGGAGAAGGCGATGTCCCATCACACCTCTGCTGCTGCCACTGCTGGCAGCGCAAGCCTCGGCCGGCCCTGGTTACCTGAGAGAGGCTGATCAGGGGTGGGGCTGGCTTGTGGGAGGGGCCGTGCGAGGTTGGCCGGCAGGCCCCACCCCTCCATCGGGCCGGCAGTGGGCGTCCTAGTGACCGGTTCTGGTCATTATGGCGTTCTGGTCGCTGGCTTTTTATATATATAGATTTCATAGCATAAAGTAGAATTTTTACATCAGCAGGTATGCATTATTTTTAAGACTCTATCATGTTATCAAATTGTCCTCTAGAAATGTTATATCAGTTTCCGGCCCCATTAGTAGAGAAAAGAATATCCATTTCTCTACTCCCTCACAGATGACAAAAAAAAAGTCTCATTGTTGAGTTAATTTGTATTTCTTAGAATAATAATGCATTTGAACATTTTTAATATGGATATAGTTTGTCATTTTGTCTTTAGTTTTTAGTGTTTTTCTGCATTGTATAAAAAGTTTTTTTCTAATTTTTGTATTCAAAACTATCAACCATTTTATAAAAAAAATTTCTCCCCCAATTTTGAAAATTTGTTTCAGAGCTGTCCCTTTCCAATGATCACATACATAGAATAACTTGATTTTTAGAATTTAGTGGGGTGACTATCTCTCAAATTTCTTCCTTTTTCCTACCAGGAAAGCAATAGAAGAACTGCTTAAAGAGGCAAAACGTGGGAAAACAAGAGCAGAAACAATGGGACCTATGGGTTGGTGAGTACTTGAGTAATCTTCCTTAAAATTTAAAATACATATTAAAGAAAAAAGCCTTCTTTAGCATATAGTAGAAGGATTGTAAAACCCTAAATGTAAAGGAAATCACTCAAGGCAAGTGGTAGAGAAGAATACCACTAAAGACTGAAGCTGAGAAACTCTAATAACTTGAAGAAATGGGCAGAGGGATGTATATGGAGAATGTCTGTCATGGTTTTATCATCCCTTTGGTTCCCAAATCCCCGAGAGATATATACATACTAGTACTACTGTGCCTACAGGCACCTGTGTGAGAGTAATGTTATATCAGTGTTTATTGTTTAAGAATTTTGTTTTAATTATAGTTATTAGTAAATTAAATTTTACTTTAAAATTTTCTAATTGTATGCATTTTGATTATGTGACAAATTCAGCCATATAGAACTTAAGTTTACCTTTGCAGTTTCTATATAAAATAGAACTGATTAGCCCTAGCCAGTTTAGCTCAGTGGGTAGAGTGTCAGCTATAGACCAAAGGGTCCCAGGTTCGATTCCATTCAAGGGCATGTACCTCAGTTGCCTGCTCCTCCCTGGCCCGGGCCCTGGTCGGGGCTTGTGATGTTTCTCTCACATAAATATGAGAGATGTTTCTCTCTGTCTTTCCCTCTCTCTCCCACTCTCTCTAAAAATCCGTGGAAAAATATCCTCGGGTGAGGATTGAAAAAAAAAAAAAAAAGAAAGAAAAAAAATACCCATGGGAGAGGATTAAAGAAAAAAAAAGAAGAAAAAGTAAAATAGAGCTGGTTAAAAGTTAGTAATATAAATAAAGGAAAAAATTAGCCCTAAGAATAAACTCTACTCTTTTAAGCATTTATTTAGCAATAGCATTCCCATTAAATAAATATGCTGATTTTAGATCTTTTATCTACAATTTAAAATTTATTATGATGGAGTATTGTGAGCCATTAAAAGTAAAATATAAAAATAAAATTCCTGTCAAGATGGCAGAATAGATATAGGCTGTGCTCACCTCCTCCCACACACATCATAATTACAACTAAAATATAGAACATCCATCATTAAGAACTGCCTGAAGATTAGCTGAACAGAAGTCTAAAAACTAAGGATATACAGAAAAAGCTATGTGGAAACTGGTAGAAGGGATTGACACATGAAACAGGCAGGCCCCACAACCATGGTGTGGCCATTAAGAAACAGGAGGAATATCTTTACTGTGGAGATCCCCCCTGAGGAGTAAGGGGTCCCAGCCTCACAACAGGCTCCTCCATCCCAGGGTTTTAGTTTGGGGAAGCAAAGTCCCCATAACTTCTTGCTCTGAAAACCATCAGGGATTGTGGCTGAGTGAGATAGAGGGCTGCGGGAGTCCCAGGTGTTTCTCTAAAGCAGGGGTAGAGAATGTCCAGCCCCCAGGCTGTATAAGACTGCGAAATCATTTGGTCTGGCCCTGCCAAGGCATTAGGGGTGAGTTAATTAAATGTTTGACCAAATATAGCAGGCTAATTTTTAAGTTGATAATTTTGTATGGCCCAAAAATTATGTTATAAATATCCAAATGGCCCTTGGCAGAAAAAAAGCTTCTCCACCCCTTCTCTAAAGGGCCTGCATGGACTTACTCAGTGACAGACTCACTTACTCTAAGCTCCAGCAGTTAGAAAAGTGCCAGGGACTTATGGGGAAGAATTAAATTATCTGGCTTCAGAGCAAGGGCTGGAGGGGTAGCTTTCTCTCAGATAGAATTGCAGGCAGACACATTTTCCTTTGTTGAAACCTCCCCCCACAGAGCCTGCTGGTGCAGGTGGGCTCTAAAACAGTCTCCATCAGCCTGGCTAACACGTTCACTTGGTGATTCCATAAGACCCTGCCCCACCCAACTTGCAGGCTCCCCCAAAAGGCTTCCAGTGGCTTTTCCAGACAAATGGCTAGTCTCAGGTCACTCTGAGGACTTTTCCTAAAATGTCTCAAAGGTTCACAAACCCCAGACAAGCAACAGCTGGCCTCAGCCATAAGCTGCCCAATAATAGGCAGTAAAGGAAGCTGGCCTTGGTTCCAAGCTTAGCCTCGCTAGGCACCTCCAAGCCCAGTAAGCGGCAACCTTCTGCAGATCACTTTGTAGTTCATGTCAGATGACCCAAGACCAGGCACAGGCAGCAGCTGACCTTGGCCTACACTAGAGCCCCTCCCTAGAGGACCCAGAACTAACACACCTGGTGGTCAGGTTCAGATCACACCAGAGCATCATCCAACCACCTTCACAAACCACACACCCAGAGGGCAGACTTAGCAGGTGCCAGAGCCCCATTTAAGTGACTCCTGCTCCATGGGGTCAGCCTTTGCATAACAGCTCCTCCACTGTAATCATGGTCATTCCTCCAATCAGCCTGAGGGTCAGTCCCTCTCATTGATGTGCTAACAGGAATCAAGGCTCAACTACAGCAGGAAGGGACACCTGCAGCACACTGCTCAGGTGACCAGGAAGATTGTACCACCAGGCCCCACCGGCACCTACTACATAAGACCAGGAGATATAGCAGATCTACTTTATATATAGAAACAAACAAAGAGAGTCAGTCAAAATGAGGAAACAAACATGTCTCAAATGAAAGAACAGAACAAAACTCAAGAAAAAGAATTCAGCAAAATGGAGACAAGGAATCTACCTTGCAGAGCTCAAAACAGTAATTATAAGGATGCTCAGTGAACTTAGGGAAGAGTAGATGAACTCAGTGAGAACTTTAATAAAGAGATGGAAAACAGCCCAGCCTGTGTGGCTCAGTGGCTGAGCATTGACCTATGAGCCAGGAGGTCATGGTTCAATTCTTGATCAGGAAGCAAAGTCCCCATAACTTTTGGCTCTGAAAACATGCCCAGGTTGTAGGCTCAATCCCCAGTAGAGGGCATGCAGCAAGCAGCCGATCGATGATTCTCTCTCATCATTCATTTTTCTCTCTCTCTCCCTCTCCCTTCCTCTCTGATATCAATTTTTAAACATTTTTTTTTTTAAACATAGAGAACATAAAAATGAAGATAGAAAACTTAAGAAAGAACCAGTCAGAAATGAAGAATACACTAACTGAAATGAAGAATAAATTACAGGGAATAGTAGAGTAGATGAAGAAGAGAATCAAATCAGCAATTTGAATGATAAGGAAGCAGAAAGCACCCAATCAGAACAGGCAAAGGAAAAAGTATTTTTAAAAAATGAGGGTAGCCCTAGCCAGTTTGGCTCAGTGGATAGAGCGTCAGCCTGCAGACTGAAGTGTCCTGGGTTCATTTCCAGTCAAGGGCATGAACTTCAGTTGTAGCTCCTCTCCAGCCCGGGCCCTGTTTGGGGTGCATCCAGGAGGCAACCAATTGATGTATTTCTCTCACATTGATGTTTCTCTCTGTCTTTCCCTCTCTCTTCCACTTTTTCTAAAAATCATTGGAAAAATATCCTCGAATGAGGATTAAAAAAATAAAAATGAGGATAGTTTAAGGGGCTTCTGGAACAACATCAAGCATGCCAACATCATAAGAGTAGCAAAAGGAGAAGAGAACAAGGGATTGAAAATGTCTTTAAAGAAATAATGACAGCCCTAGCCAGTTTGGCCAAGTGGATAGAGCCTCGGCCTGCAGACCGAAGGGTCCTGGGTTCAATTCTGGTCAAGTGCATGTACCTCGGTTATAGGCTCCTCCCCAGCTCGGGCCCTGGGCTCATGCAGGAGGCAACCAATATGGAAAAATATCCTCAGGTGAGGATTAAAAAAAAATAATGACAGAAAACTTCCCTAACCTGGCGAAGGAAATAAGACATACAAATACAGGAAGCACAAAAGTCCCAAATAAGACAAACCCAAAGAGTCTCATACCAAGATGTATCATAATTAAAACGTCAAAGGTTAGAGACAAAGAGAATCTTAAAAGTAGCAAGAGATAAGCAGTTAGTACAAGAGAGCTTCCTTAAGACTATCAGCTGACGTTTGAATAGAAAATTTGCAGACCAGAAGGGAGTGGCATGAAATATTCAAAGTGAAGAAAAGAAAGGACCTGTAACCAAGATTACTCTATCCAGCAAAGTATCATTTATCATTTAAGGAGAGATAAGAAGCTTCCCAGGTAAGAAGAAGCAAAAGGAATTCATCACCAACAAACCAGTATTACAAGAAATGCTAAAGAGACTTCTTTAAAGAAAAAAAATAAGATAAAAAATATTAATAACAAAATGGTAATAACTACTTAATGTAATTCTTAACTCAATAAGGAGTCAATCTAAAAATGGACAAAGCATTTGAGTAAACATTTCATCAAAAATGATATACGATTTTCCAACAAGCATATGAAAAGATGCTCAAATCATTAGTTATTAGGATAAAGCAAATTAAAGTGACAGCTACCACAACACATGCACTAGGATGGCTTAAATAAAAAAACTTCCAGTACTAAATAAAGGTGAAGATGTGGAACAACTAGTTGGTGGAAATGTGAAATCATATAGCCACTTTGAAAAACAGTTGGCAGTTTCTTACATACATACATAATTCTTCTAACCAAGTTCCAGAGAATTGGAAATTTAAGCCCACACAAAAATCGGTACTGAAATGTTCCTAGCAGATTTATTCATGATAGCTCAAAACTGGGAATAATCCAAATATCCATCAGTTGATAATGGATAAACAAATTGTGGTTATAACCATACATTGAATACTAGTCATTAGTAAAAAGGAAAAGAACTACTGATGCTCACTGCATAGATATAATCTCAAAAGCATTGTGTTAAGTGAAAGAAGCCAGACAAAACATCACACAGATTCCATTCATATGACATTTTAGAAAAGCTAGAACAGATCATTGTTTGCCAGGAGGTGGGGGTAAAAGGGAGGGATCTACTACAGAACTTTTACTAATGATAGAAATGTTCTATATCTTGGTAATTACATGACTTCATACATTTGTCAAAACTTGTAATCCTGTTTATTAAAAGGATAAATTTTATTCTGTATAAATTGTACCTCTGAACCTGGTTAAAAAGAAAATAATGTCATCATTTTACCATCCCTAAAGATAGTCTGAATCTAGGTAAAGGTCATCAGTGGCTGTTAAATTTATCAGATGAAAAATTGATAGGGAATTTCCTGATGACTGCATCAGGCTGAAAACACCTAAACTCATTGAGCAGTCTTTGCACCACAATAGGAAGAGCATACCATGACTTAAAACATCCTTGTCAAAAAATTGAACTCAAATATGGTCAAGTCACCAGTTAGAACTACTAGTTTGCAGGAAATACATAGGGCAGAGAAATATGTTACATGACATGATAGGGATAAAATAACAAAAACCTAAAATGTGGGGAATTCTACGGAACAAACAACCTAGTTTTTTTTTTAAATAAATCTATTGTTCAGATTATTACAGTTGTTCCTCTTTTTCCCCCCCATAGCTCCCCTCCACCCTGTTCCCACGCCACTCCATGCCCTTACCCGCCTCCCCTACTGTCCTCATCCATAGGTGTATGATTTTTGTCCAGTCTCTTCCTGCACCCTCCACACCCCTTTCCCCCCGAGGATTGTCAGTCCACTCCCTTTCTATGCCCCTGATTCTATTATATTCACCGGTTTATTCTGTTCATCAGATTTTTTTATTCACTTGATTTTTAGATTCACTTGTTGATAGATATGTATTTGTTGTTCATAATTGTTATCTTTACTTTTTCTTCTTCTTCCTCTTCCTAAAGAATACCTTTCAGCATTTCATATAATACTGGTTTGGCGGTGATGAACTCCTTTAGCTTTTTCTTATCTGTGAAGCTCCTTATCTGTCCTTCAATTCTGAATGATAGCTTTGCTGGGTAGAGTAATCTTGGTTGTAGGTTCTTGATATGCATCACTTTGAATATTTCTTGCCACTCCCATCTGGCCTGCATAGTTTCTGTTGAGAAATCAGCTGACAATCGTATGGGTGCTCCCTTGTAGGTAACTAACTGTTTTTCTCTTGCTGCTTTTAATATTCTCTCTTTGTCTTTTGCTCTTGGCATTTTAATTATGATGTGTCTTTGTGTGGTCCTCTTTGGATTCCTTTTGTTTGGGGTTCTCTGCACTTACTGGACTTGTAAGTCTATTTCTTTCACCAGGTAAAGGAAGTTATCTGTCATTATTTCTTCAAATAGGTTTTCATTATCTTGCTCTCTCTCTTCTTCTGGCACCCCCATAATTCGGATGTTGGTACGCTTGAAGTTGTCCCAGAGGCTCCTTACACTGTCTTCATATTTTTGGATTCTTTTTGCTTTTTCTTTTCAGGTTGTGTGTTTTTTGCTTCTTTGTATTTCAAATCTTTGACTTGATTTTTGCGATCCTCTAGTCTGTTGTTGGATCTCTGTATATTATTTTTTATTTCGGTCAGTGTATGCTTAATTTCTAGTTGGTCCTTTTTTATATCCTCAAGGGTCTCACTAAATTTATCGGCGGTTTCTAGAAAATTCTTGAAAAACCTTATAACCATCATTTTGAACTCTGTATCCTCCATTTCTTTCATTTGTGACCTGTTTCTTTGTCTCTGCATTTTGGCTGCTTCCCTGAGTTGATAGAGTGGCTTTGTGTGCTAGGTGTCCTATAGGGCCCAGTGGCTCAGCCTCCCCAGTTACCTGAGGTGGACACTCTTGGTGCACCCCTTTGTAGGCTGTGTGCACAGTCTTGTTGTAGTTAAGCCTTGATTGTTGTTGGTATCACTGGGAGGAATTGACCTCCAGGCCAGTTGGCTGTGAGGATCAGCTGTGTCTACGCTGGGAGAACTTCTGTGCTGGAGACACCCTTATGAGGCAAGACTTGCTTCAGTGGGGCTTTGGTGCTCACTGAGTCTGCCCCCTGAGTGTGTCCCTTATGGATCTGAGGAGTTGTAATCTGGATGGTCCCACTCTGACCACTGGGTACACTGGCTCTTGTATCTCTAAGGAGGTGCTAATTTAGCCTCTGCCTGAGGCCACCCAGCAGGAGCTAGGAGAGATCTGCAGATTCCTCTTTGTTTGGGTTTTAGAAGTGCCCAGATGAGGCCCAGCTGTGAAGCAATGCAAGCTGCTGTGGGGCCTTGGACCTTCTTTTGGATGTTCTGGGTCTCTCTGACTCAGCTGCAGTCATTAGGTAATTTTAGATTTCAAAGGACCAGGCCATTCATATGCAAAGCCTCTGCGCACAGCTTCATGGGGCGGGGTCTCAGGGAGGAGCAAACAGCAATGGCTTCCCGTTAGCCCTGCCCTAAAAGGCCCCCAGGTCTCAGTGTCCTGTGGTAATCACTGCAAGCACCTCTGAGAGAAAGCCCCCCTTGAGTACCGCCCACTGCCAGACAGTTTCTCCCTGTATGAGCCTGGGTCCCCAGAGTCTTGCCTGAAACTGGAGTTCAGAGCATTCGGGAGCTTGTGTCTCCCTCCTGCTTGAAAAAGACGGCCGCGTACTCAGTTGCCAGCCCTTTCCGCACGTGCGCGCACCCGCCTCCATACCTCTGCACTTCCACAGCTCCTCTGAGTTTCGGTGTGCTTTTCTCTTTCCTTCTAGTTGTAGAATTTCCACTTAGCCAGCCTTCCTGTGGTTCTGGATGATGTTCGTTGTGTCTTTTAGTTGTAGTTTTGAAGTGGTTGTGCGAGGCAGCAAGTTCAGGTGTTTACCTATGCCTCCATCTTGGTTTCTCCTCACAACCTAGTTTCTTTAACAACTGGATTGCAAGGAGAAAAGGAGGAATAGGAGTATCCTATGAATTAATAGATTTGAGACATATCACGTAAAACATGTAGCCTGTTAGAATCCTTATCCAAACTAACAAGTGGGGTATTTGATGATATTAAGGAATTAATGTCGATTTTTTAATATGTGAAAATTGTATTGCTGTTACTTTATTTTTAAAAAGCTATTATTTTTTAGAAATTCACCCTGATGTATTTATAGATGAAGTGATATAATAAAATGAAATAATACAGTGTGAGTCTATCTGTATATAACACAGATTCAATAAAATACCTACCTCCTGGAAGGACAGTTGTAAAACGTCGGTGAGAATATATGTCTGAAAACACTCAGCATGGTTTCTGACATGGAACAATCAGTGAATGTTAGTTAAATCAGCTCTTCTTTCTAGTCGTCTGTCCTTTACTGAGATAAACTGCCTCTGCTAATGGGAATCACATTAGTACAAACTTTATTAGGCTGCTTTGGTTTTTGGTTAAGGCAGGACCTTCATCATTGGTCCAATCTAAAGAATTAGCATACAGTAAAATCATAAATTCAGATGACTTGACAAGTGAATAAGAATATATCAGTCAGAGTTCTTGCTACATGAGGAGTGCCTAGTTTTTCTAGGCAGCTGGAAGTCATTCATTCTGACCACCCTAGTGCCACTTATTGGCTCAGTAGAACTTTCTGGTAGTACAATAACTAGTTTATCAATGTCAGCTCTGTGCCCCCTTTGGAGAGTTACCACATGTACAAGCCATCTTGAGATTTATGAAAGTGTTGAAGTACTCTTTGGATAACATTTCAGTTAGGTTGGAGTTCTCAAAATTATGGAGGACCCAGGTTCCTTTCAGTTTTCAAATCTCCCAACTATAGGGTGTCATTCTTTTCCACATGATCTAATATAGTAACAACTATTAAAATCTACATTTTCGTTAGCAGAAAGGAAGCAGAAAAGAAGGAAAGCAAACCTTTCCCTTTAAGGACACGTCCTAGAAGTTGTGTATACCATTTCTACATTATACTCCATTGGCCAGAATTTAGTTCCATGTCTACCTAGCTTCAAGGCAAAAAAATTAGGGTTTCCCCCCCCCCCCAGGCAGTCATGTGCCAGATAAATATCTGGGGTGCTTTACTACTGAAGAACAAAAGAATGGATATTGGGGGGAGAGGGGGCCAACTAGCAGTCACTTCCCATGAAGGAGGGAGAAACATGCTGGAAAGGAAGTAAAAGATGGCAGGAAAAGTAAGATATTCCAAAGTTATAAGATAAGTCCTGGGAAAATAGGATATGAAACTTACATTTTACCATTAGTCTACATTGTTAATTTTCTCAATTGTCTTATAACAATGGTCCTCAAACTTTTTGGTTTTAGGAAACTTTACTGTCTTAAAATTTATTGAGGACCCCAAAGAACTTTTTTATATGGATTATATTCTTCTATATAATAAAGAGGGGATATGCTAATTGACCACGCCCTAAAAGATGGTGGCGCCCACAGCCAATAAGGAGGGAATATGCTAATTGACTGTCACGCCCTCAACGATGGCATCGCCCAGTTCCCTCAGCCCCGCCGGAGCAGCAGGTGCGCAGCACGGCTGGGCCCGCCCCCAGGCAGGTCCGGCCACTCCGTGCAACTGCCTCCAGAGTCCTCCAATCCTCTCAGCCCCCAGCCACCCAGGGCTGGCCCGTGGTGCAGGCAAGTTTTGGATGGCAGGTGCCCAGCCAACGCCCGAGGTGCAGGCAAGCCTCAGATGGCAGCTGCCTAGCCACCCAGGACCGGCCTGAGGCACAAGTAAGCCGCAATGGCGACTGCCCAGCCGCCCAGGGCCGACCCAAGTTGCAGGCAAGCCTCGGATGGTGGCTGTTCAGCTGCCCAGGGCCACCCGAGGCTGAGGTAACCAGGGCCTGCTGAGGCTTGTGCTGCCAGCAGAGGCAGCAGCAGAGATGTGATGGGGGCATCGCCTTCCCCTGATCACCGGGTCACCTCCCACCCCTGAGGGCTCCCAGATGGTGAGAGGGGACAGGCTGGGCTGAGGGACCCCCTCCCTCCAGTGCATGAATTTTCATGCACCAGGCCTCTAGTCTATCTATATTTTCTGTGTTATAAGTTAACATTGAGCAATTCTTACAGTATTTATTAATCCATTTAAAAATAGTAATAAACCCATCAGATACTAATGTAAAGAATGTTTTTATAAATATAACAAAACTAGTGGCCCGGTGCACGAAAGTCGTGCACATTAAAACGGAATTAATTAGAGGAAATATTTTAATATTGCTATTCGCCCTTTCTATATAATAGAAGTGTCAAAGATGAAAGAAAATTAGTAAAATGTACATGAAAATCTCCCTCCTGTCAGAGTCGGGGGCACGCCGAGGGACCTAGAGTCAAGTCCCCGCCCACCACCCGCACACACTTTGAAAACGCAGGAGACCCAGACCCGGCCAGCCCCACCCCAATTGGGTGAGACCCAGACCTGGCCAGCCCCACCCCCGTCAAGCCCCTCCCAGCGAGGGGGTGCAGCCTCAGGTCCCCCAGCCCGGCCCCAGGTGGGGGGGGCGCAATCTCAGGTCCCCTGTCAAGCCCCGCTGGGTGGGGGATGCGGCCTGAGGTCCCCCGGCCCGGCGCTGGGGTAGGGGGGCGTGGCCTGAGGTCTCTCGGCCCGGTGCCAGGGCGGGGGGCGCAGCCTGAGGTCCCCCATTAAGCCCAACCTTCTCCCCCCCCCCACACACACACACAGCCTCACATCAGCATTGAACGGGGACACACGCAAGCAGTGTCAACAGGGATGCAGGCAGGCAGCTTCACCTCAGTGCTGGGCAGGGACGCACGAAGGCAGCGTGAAGTTAGCACTGGGGACGGGAGTCCCCGCCCCCATCCCCACCCACAGACGGGTCGTGACTGGGACACCGTAATGGACAAATTAGCATATTACCTCTTTATATGTATAGATATATAAATTGAGTAGAGTGGCATTGTTTAATGTTTTTGCAAACCTCTAATGTCTGGCTTATAAAAGATACATGGAACTTCATACCTGCTTCTGCAGTCAATCTGTTGTAATAGGTTATTTTGGTTGAAGTAGATAAAGAAAATCTGACCTCACACAAATATGTCTTTGGAAAAAGAAGAAGTATTTCAATGGCCTTTTCAGAAAACTGTGATATTCTTTAATACTACATAAAAACTTTGCAAGTAATCTCAACGAGTGGTAGTTTCCTTCTTTCTCAAATTTTTTTTTACTGATTGATCTTAGGGAGGGGGAGGGAGGAGGAAGGGAGTGAGGGGGGAGGGAGGAGGAGAGGGAGGGAGGGAGGGAGGGAGATTTGTTGTTCCACTTACATATACATTCATTGGTTGATTCTTGTATGTGCCCTGGCCAGGGATTGAACCCTCAACCTTGCCATATCAAGACAACACTAACTAACTGAGATCCCCAGCCAGGGCAAGTGGTAGTTTCTTAACATTCTTTTTAATAATGTGAACTTTTCATATTCTATTATAATAAAACCCCTTGATCTACCTTGCACTTTGACTGGATCTTCTACTCATGCATGATTTTGTAATATCATTAATCGGTCAACTAGAAAATACTGGTTTACTGAGCTATGAAGATCTTTCAAATGTTGACACATTTCATTATATAATATATTTTTAAAACACATTGGTAAATATCACCACTAATCTCACCAGAAAAGTCTTTTAAGTATTGGGAACCAATCAAGTTCAAAGTTTTCCAGAACTCTAATTATCTTTGACTTGAAAACACCAGTTTTATAATTGGCAATGAACACTGAGTTCTTAGTCCAGCATACCCTAAAGGATGTGAGCTATAAAAGGTGTGGCCCAAGGAAAACCACGACTTGTTTCTGCTTTCTGGTGCTGGGCCAAAGAACAGCTTCCCTTCCTGCTCATCCTGAGAGAACACCTGGTGTCTGTGTCTCTCTCTCTCTCTCTCTCTCTCTCCCCGCCTTCCCCCTCTGTAAATAGAAATGTTCAAGCACTAATCCATTTATTTCCAAACATATCTGCACAGTTCAAATCATCTGGGAAACTTTCAAAAATACATGTCTGTGTCCCACTGTCAAAGATTATTAGTTTGCGGTATGGCCTGAGCTTTGGAGTTTTAAAAAGATACCCAGGAGCCCTAGCTGGTTTTGCTTAGTGGATAGAGCTTAGGCCTGTGAACTAAAGGGTCCCGAGTTCAATTCCGATCAAGGGCACATGTCGGGGTTATATAATATAATGAATATTATATAATGAAATGTGTCAACATTTGAAAGATCTTCATAGTTCAAGCCCCAGTAGGGGGCGTGCAGGAGGCACCCGATCAATGATTCTCATCATTGATGTTTCTCTCTCTCTCTCCCTTTCCCTTCCTCTCTGAAATCAATAAAAAAATATATATAGGTGAGTCTAAAGTGCACACAAATTTGAAAACCACTACACTGATCCCTATTTATTAAAAGGAATGATACCAACCTGCTCTGCAGAATTCAGAGCGTCCCCATACGTCTCCCGGGCACACAGTCTGACTGCACTCGGGTAGCCAGGAGTCCAGCCATAGGTGTTCCCAGCTCATCCCTGTCAAGTGGACTTCCTTGGTCAGATCTGTAAGAAGTAGACAATTTTATTTACTAGAAGGTCTATTTTTCTAAGCATCTAGAAGACTTATATTTGCTTTAAAATAGAACAGGAATAAGTGACATTACTTTTTCCTCTTGGATATTCCATAAAGTGATCTTAGTGAGGTAGTTGAGTCATTGCCAGAAAGAAATTGCTGAACTAAAGAAAATGCAAGTGCGATGCCATTTTTATTTTATAAAGAAAAAGACCATTTGATGCTCTATACTTTCTGAATGTATTTCAGCAAAAGAATCTCTTTAGAAGTGTCCTTTAGAAGAGACCTTGGAGAATCTAAAATAGTGCCATATGACTTGCACAAATTTCAGAAATGTGCCCAGCTTCATTGTCTACAATGCTGTTTTTATTCTGCTCATATTCACTTTAGCTTGTCTATACCCAGTATAATTTTTTAGTCGAATGCCTGTGGAATTTCAACCTTATATGTGGAAAGGCTTATCTTTTGGTACAAAAAGTTCCAAAAATCTAATCTGACAGAAAATGATTCTCTAGTTTTCTTGACCCAGATGTTTTAAGGCAGGGGTAGGGAACCTTTTTCTGCCAAGGGCCATTTGGATATTTATAATATTTGTGGGCAATACAAAATTATCAACTTAAAAATTATAGTATACTGGGAGCCCAGCGCGCGATTTGAAATTGTGTGGCGCCACCCACCCTGGAGTCGCTGTTCTGGCCCTGCCTCGCTCCCTGGGCCCTGGCTCTGCCTCCCCCTCCAGACCTTGAAGCAGCCGCAGCCTGCTGATCAGGCCCTTCCCCAGCTCAGGCACGCAGAGGCCCCTGCTCGCAACCTCTTCCTGTCGGTCGACCCCGACCCGTTACAGCGTCCCCTTTAATTAGCATGTTTCTCTATTATATATGTAGATATCTAGAGACAAAGAAGTGAAGTTCTAGTCCCATGAGAACTTCACTTTGTGTAAAGGGACAAGTGGCAGTATTTCAGAGCCTGACGTTCCCCACCCGGGTTTTAAGAGGAATGACATTTTGGGCTTCTTTTCTGTTTTGGCATGGGGTCAATCTGGTGATAAGGGGAAACATCACTTACATTGTTCTTCTATTTTATCTATCTATCTATCTATCTATCTATCTATCTATCTATCTATCTATCTATATATTTTAATTGATTTCAGAGAGGAAGGGAGAGGGAGAGATAGAAGCATCAATGATGAGAATCATTGATTGGCTGCCTCCTGCATGTCCCACAATGGGGATCAAGCCTGCAACCTGGGCATGTGCCTCAACCAGGAATCGAACCATGACCTCCTGGTTCATAGGTTGACTCAACCACTGAGCCTCACCGGCCAATCTGTTCTATTTTATGTCATCAGCTTTTGGTTATTAGAAAGCACATGATTTCTCCAGTCTTTATTTAGGCATGTGTTTTTTACTCATTTGAATATTCACAGAGCACCAGTAGGTAGAGGTCAGGCACTCTCCTGGCCTTTAAGTTTTTAATCTAATCATGGAAAGGGACAAGTGAGCAGGTGAGCTCAGTGCAGCAGCTAGAAAGAGAAAGGGCTCCAATTTCAGAGTGACACATGGATGAGGCTCTTGGCAGTATTTCAGGGCCACAGAGATCCAAAGCTTTTACTTCATACTTTAGGAACCTGGGGCCAAAGATGTACGTAGGCCCTGGCTAGCCAACTGCTGATGGGACTAGAACTTCACTTCTTTGTCTCTAGCTGTATACTACCTCTCTTCTGTGGATCATTGTCTGTTAACATCAACACATCACCAGTGCTTCATGCCCCTGCTTCCCACTTTCTTTTCGTATCCAATTCTGAAAGTGCAACAGAGAGCCCAGAACGTGTTGCGATTGGATCAGATAGCTGTGTAAATGCTTTGTGCTACAGAGGGAGCAGGAGGCCAAGGAGATAGCCTGTTGTCTATCCCAGTACACCACTGTGTATAAGTCTGCTTCTGAACTTCATCTTCCCATAGCTTCTTCCTCTTGGTAGTTCCCTAAAGAGCATAAATACCGAGACAGAGTCTAGTATTTATCTTTACTTCAGGACCTCCCCTAATGCCTTACATATGAAAGATTCTCAGATTTATAAAAATAAATATTATAGCTATGTGCATCTATGTTACTTTTAGGTGTAATGTTACAGGCAGAGTGCAGTGAAAAACCTACATGGGCCTCAGGACTGTTGTACGCAGGGTAATTAAGGATTAACAGTTTAGTAATGGGGAGCGTAATACTATAAAAGAATTTCTCATGTGGCCACATGCTGAGGCGTTTGATTGCCAAATTACAAACCACCCTGGGTGGTATGGTAGTTGTGGCAGCATTAAACAACAAAGTGAGTTGTGATCAATCACAGCCTCGGGATTTGAAATATTGCCCTTGTTTCATAGCATGTTGGAAGCATAGTTGCACTTGTTTCTACTAGTGTTATTTCAAACTTATATCCATGAGAGTGCACAGGTATGTACAGAATGGAAGATAAAATGCTATCTGCTGGTGTGGGGATGAGTTTGGCTATAGAATAAAGGAATTAATTGGGATGCATCGCCTGGAACCTTGCTTCCATGATCCCAAGGCCTCTATTTACCTAACCATAAAAATAAGAACCATAATTCCCACTGCCTGTTATACTTCCTAAATAGCAAAGTCAATTCAAGTGTGTTGGGGCGTTCTCTGCCTTTGTTCTTGTTGACACTGTGTACAGATCTGCATCTTGGTGCCTGTCCTAGACGAAGAAGCTTCGGCTGCACACGGACTGATAGGCTTTTCACCTACGGTTTATTTCCGAACTGGTCTGGAAATTGCCCATCTGACTAGACCCGCAGCACACCTTCCTTCTGCTCCTTCTACCCCACCTGGGGTAGTGCTGAGAGGAGGGCTCTAGAGTCAGAACCCTGGTTCCAGTTCCAGCTCCATGCCCTACGGTTGGAGAAATGAAATGAGGTGACATTGGTAATGTCATAGCACAGGTGATTGCTTCGTAAGTGTTAGCATCACCATTGTTATTATTCTTTTTTTTAAATATATTTTTATTGGTTTCAGAGAGGAAGAGAGAGGGAGAGAGAGATAGAAACATCAATGATGAGAGAGAATCATTGACTGGCTGCCACCTGCACATAACCTACTGGGAATTGAGCCCGCAACCCGGGCATGTGCCCTGACCAGGAATCCAACCATGACCTCCTGGTTCATAGGTCAATGTTCAACCACTGAGCCATGCTGGCTGGGCACCATTCTTATTATTCTTATTGGCTAGTGATCATGTGTCACTATTGGATGGGTCATATTCATGAGACTATTTTAGAAACCCAAAGCGGCAGGTCTAAATCTGTAGAATGCTACTCCCTCCAACCTTTAGCAGGAGACAGACAAAGGTATTAAAATATGGGGGGGGGGGGGGGAATCAATCTGTCTTCCCCTTTTTGTTTTCTAGGTTTATTATATAGTTTACTGTTTTTCATAAGTCAAGTATGATAACTGCAGAAAGAAAGTGCCTTATTTTTGCAAATTATGTTCTACCGTATGCCTACTCAGAAAAGAAGAGAAAAGCTTACAGTCCTACCTAACCTCGATCGATCCTAGTCTCTCTTATGGCAGATTCTCTAGAAATCTACCTCCCCTGTGGTGTGCAGAACCCTTCAGCACAGCTTCTGAGATGACAGCTTCAAAAGCAAAGGGGATGGCTTCACTTTTAAAGTTTAACATACATAGAATGCTGGATCTCCAGTCCAACGGTGCTGCCAGGAGTGCTTTCTATATTTAGTTTTATATCATTTTATGTTGTCAGTATCTTAAGTCTGGCTCTTCCCACATGAGCTAGTATAACTTTCTAAAACCAAAAATAAAAATAACTATTCAGGGTGAGAAAGTAGACATTGTGTGGGTCAGAGCTGCAGACAGGAAAGTGGCTGCCCTGTCCTGTGGGCCTCCTTCAATCCCCCACCCAAGCACACCTTCAGCATCGCCAGTGACAGACAGAGCAGACTCATCAAGCAGCCACTACCCATGCCCTTACTGCATGGCTTAGGGTTTTACCTCAATGCTGGTATGAAAAAGGCTGTAAAGCAATTGAGCTCGATACTCATTAATGCTAGATACTCATCTAATGCTAGCTTGTCATGTCATCTCAAATACAGAAAAACCTGACTCTAACCAAGAGCTGAGAAACGAAGGCAGAGAGATCAGTGAAATGAAGTAATATCCTGACATGATGCATGAGAACAGAGTAATTTTCTGAAGGGTGAACATAAAGAATATGAGCAGAGAATCTTAAATCTGGAAGGGACTGTGGAGACCACCTACTTAACTTCAACCTTTAGTTCTATATCTGAGGATCATCTATGAACAGCGTTTTAAAAACATTAGGAAATGCAAGTTATAAGCTCAGAGGTAACACCCAGTTTCCATTGACCCTGATATCCATGGAGAATTGAGATAGCCTGGAAATAACTGAAACTTTTTTATTTTAGCTATTTTTATGAAAATTCCTATT
This sequence comes from Cnephaeus nilssonii, assembly GCF_951640355.1. NCBI lineage: Eukaryota > Metazoa > Chordata > Mammalia > Chiroptera > Vespertilionidae > Cnephaeus > Cnephaeus nilssonii. Next base: position 95,973,714 of record NC_137077.1, read on the forward strand.
AAATGTCCCATTAACTTTTTTTTATGGTGTTTTTCTTTTTTTCTTTTTTGATATGTTTCTTATTGAGAAACATAAGATATTCTACTCTGTTCTTGATTGGCTTATTCCAGGTAATTTGAAACTGGGATGTTCATTTGAGTTACCATCGTGGAAAAATTCCTTGGTATATTAATTTATTTGAGTGCTATATACTTTTTCATGAATAGAGAGTGATATAATAATAATATAGGTCTTTAATTCCTGGTTTAAAACTCTTGGATCCAGATTACCTTCTAAATTTAGATATGAATTTCACATTTTAGAAAGGTACAGGAGCACATCTGGTGTGCACTAAAGGTACCCGTAGTGGTACTTGCTCAACACATCATTTCTTCAGCAAAACGTATGAGTGCCTACCCTAAATGGACCAAAGACTAGACGTAAATACCCCAGTGTGAGCTTAGGTCATTTTGCTGCCAAATGAGTTGTGGTATCATAAAAACAACTTGATTTTCAGAGGTTTTTAAATTTTGGAATTGTGAATAAGAAATTATAGACCCAGAGGTAAAGTGTATTGAAGATTTACTGTATGCCAGGCACTGTGCTAATAAGCACTTTATGCGTCATCTCATTAAAACCTAACAATAGCTTTACAAGGTAAATATTTCTGACTCCCATTTACAAACGGGGAAAACTGATTTACAGAGAAGTTAAGTAACTTGTCCATGCTCAGACAGCTAATTAAGTAGTAGAGATAGGATATGCACCAAAGCTAACATTTACTAAGTGCTAGTTATTAATGAGGTATTATTCTAAGCACTTGACATGTTCTCATTTGATCTGCATACAGCCCTTTAAGATAGTTATTATTATTATCCTCATCCTATCTAATAAAGTAGTAATATGCAAATTGACCACTCCAACACACAAGATGGCCACCCCCATGTGGTCAAAGATGGCTGCCCCCATGTGGACACAAGATGGCCAGCAGGGGAGGGCAGTTGGGAGGGCCCAGGCCTGCAAGGGAGGGCAGTTAGGGATGACCGGGCCAGCAGAGGAGGGCAGTTGGAGGTGACCAGGCCTGCAGAGGAGGGCAGTTGGGGGGACCCGGGCCTGCAGGGGAGGGAAGTTGGGGGCAACCAGGCCTGCAGGGGAGGGCATTTAGGGGCAACCAGGCTTGCAGGGGAGGGCAGTTGGGGGGGACCAGGCCTGCAGGGGAGGACAGTTAGGGCGACCAGGCCTGCAGGGGAGGACAATTGGGGGCGACTAGGCCGGCAGGGGAGGGCAGTTAGGGGTGACCAGGCTGGCAGGGGAGCAATTAAGTGTCTATCAGGCTGGCAGGGGAGTGGTTAGGGGGTGATCAGGCTAGCAGGCAGAAGCAGTTAGGGGCAATCAGGCAGGCAGGCAGGCAAGCGGTTGGGAGCCAGCAGTCCTAGATTGTGAGAAGGATGTCCGACTGCCTGTTTAGGCCCAATCTAAACGGGTAGTCAGACATCCCTCAAGGGGTCCCAGATTGGAGAGGGTGCAGGCTGGGCTGAGGGACACACATGCACATCCCCTCCCCCATGCACAAATTTCGTGCACCAGGTCTCTAGTTTAACTGATAAGAGGCAACGGGGAGATTATATAATGTGTCTCACATTTAGTCTAATAGGTGGTATGATTCCAGCACATGTGTGCTCAGCTAGTGTACCATGTTGTGTGAGTTCATAGCAATAAAAAGCTGGCTGTAAAAATTCAGCAAAATTAATTACCACATTAAGGCCAATGTGATTTCCTCAAACATCAGCATTGATGTTACTCTCCTTATATTTTAACATATTTAGTGAAGATTTTATAATTATACAGAATCACTTACCACATGTAACTTCACATCTGCTTGCAACTACCCCCTTGACATTGACCTGCCTTATTTGTTAATAGAATTTGAATGAGCACTTATCATCATTTCTAACATGTGTCCTGGCATGTTTGGGAGAAATCACTTTTGAAACCTCTCCACTCCTGCTCTCAAGAAAATCAGTTTTCTCTGAGTCACCCTTAACTTTTCATCTTGAATCAAATGCTAGGCATAATCAACATTAAGAATGCCACCTTTGATGTTACAAAGAGATGTAAATGCCAGTTTTCTTGTGGGATATTCTGGAAAACTACCTTATTCTCTGAGTAGCTCTTTTCTCTTATTCTCAGTTGCTCTGTTGAGACAGAGAGCATGTCCTCTGACAGCCCTTGCTCTCCATGAACTCAGCTGTTCTCCAGCAGCACAAGAGCTCTGTTCATCTCGGCTAAGCAGGAGGTGTTAAAGATAATCTCACATGGGCGATAGCAAAATATAATAGAACTCACCAGGAGTTACAAAGGCTTTGTTTTAAGACCCTGGATTATTGTCCCATTTGGCAATAATCATTTTTCCTCATTTGTTTAATCTAGGGAAGAGCTGACTAGATATACCAACACTGAGATGGCCCACTCCAATGAAAATACCCTAAATTCTTCTGTAGCTGGATAGTTTTCACCACTGTTCCTAATCCTTCAGTATGGGCCACAGTTGGCAACGAGGGGCAGTAGCGTTTTATATTTCACATTAAAGGACAGTGTTTCCTGTAGTCTAGCAGTGCTGTGCTGCTTTGTGACACCAGTGTGCCATACTCTTTTGAATCTTTGCTGAGTTGGCAATCACAGTGGTTCAGGTTTCTTCACCAAAGTAGTACCTTGACTCTGGTACCCTGTGAAGCCACTGAAGTAAGAGCTTGCCCTGCCCTCTCATCACACACTCTCTTATTGTGCAGGGCACCCAATGCGGAGGTGCCTCCAGGAGGTATAAATGGCTTTGCCTTGTTCCTACTGAGGCCGCACGATGCTGGTGTGCTTTTTCTGGAAGCTCAGAGAAGCCCTACAGAGGTACAGAGAGCTAATCATTTTGTCCCCCCAGTACTTGCAGACCTGTTTTTCTTTGCTCTTCATTATCACCTTTCCTCTTTGCTCCTCATCTCATTCAACTTGGCTTCTAAACTCCAGTGCTAAAAAACTCCTCCCCCCAAAAAATTCCAGTGCCGTCACTACCTCTAAACATCCGCACTGCTTCTACTGCATTCCATTGTCCTTTTCTCTCTACATTATCTTCTAGCTCATCCTGTGCTAGTTCATTCCCCTGCCACTTTTCCTGGCCTGAGCATGACCCGCGCCCAGCACATTGGGTGGATACACCATCACTGATTCTTCTCAGATGTTTTCTCTGTCCATGTAAGCTTGCAGGAGGAGACATTGTTTTTCTCCTTTTACTTCCAAATTCAGTGCCATTCTGGTTGCTTGAGGTGGTCTGACCTCCCTATAGATGACACTAGGCTGATGACTGCTTATATTTCATTTACACAGTCATAGGCTAAACATCACTACAGTGGGGTGCTGGTGGAGTGATTTGGAAGTACTGTGTGAGAGTTTCTTTGAATTGAAGTTTGATATAGAGATGAAGATTATAGAGTCCTACATTCATTTTAATACCAGTCAGCCCAATATTGGGGATCAGTAGCCACCTAAAATTAGCTCATCATATGGCAAACCGCTCAAGGCCAAGTGAAATATGCAGGTTTTCATTTGTATGGGGTTTTCTTTTCCAAAGTGATAGATTTGTTACACCTGAAAAATAAATATTGTGGTATATAAGTGTGACTCAGCATGTTGATTAGCAGTTAATTAGTTGCATTCTCCCTCCTGGATAACCTTGAATCATGAAGCTACTCAGACATACACTGCACAGAAATGCAGCCCGAGGGTGGGTGTGTGCACAGTGCTCCCCAACAGAGTAAAGGCAGCAGTCTTGAAATAGAAAGTGGAAGAGGTTTTTAAAAGGTAAAAGGTGATTATTGTATTTTTATGGATTCTTTTTTATTGAATTTATTGGGGGTGACATTGATTATTTTTATGAATTTTTTTTAGATTTTTCAAAGTATATTTTTATTGATTTCAGAAAGGAAGGGAGAGGGAGAGAGAGATACAAACATCAGTGATGAGAGAGAATCATTGATTGGCTGCCTCCTGCATGCCCCCTACTGGGGATCGAGCTCGCAACCTAGGCATGTGCCCTTGTCCGAAATCAAACCCAGGATCTTTTAGTCCTATGGATTTTTTTTTTTTGATGATTTTTATTTCTCGAGTAGATAGGTCATTTAGCTCCGTATTTACGATTTAGCAGGGTATACTTCTTTCCCCTTGATGCGGGACTCATTTTTACTCTGGTAATTAAAAGCAAGCCACGCTGTAGTATTTCACTCAAAATGCAGATTGTAGTCAGATCAGTCGTTTATTGTTTAAGGAGAAAATATTAAATGATTCAGTTCATTTGCATTGCAGTCAATACCTGTACATACACATAGAAGTAGAAGAGTTAGTCCGAGTGAGGAAGAAAGGGTAAAAGTGTTCAGATGAGGTCCAGGCCTCAGGAATTCCAAGCATCTTGCTTTCCCCCTTTGTACTCAGAGTTTACACTAGGTGGCACGCAAGGAAAGCTGAACAGGTTCAGAAACTTGGCGCTGTTGATGGGGAACTCTTTGGCAGTAGCCATGCTTGTGTTCTCAGCTTTGAAATCAGCTATTTGATTTGTGATTGTTTTCTTTTCCCCTAACCCCCAGGATGAAGTGTCCTCTTGCTGGTACCAATAAAAGATTTCTCATTAACACAATTAAGAACACACTCCCCTCACAGAAAGAGCAAGATAATGAACAAAAAGAGGGCGATGAGGAACCTGCGAAGAGCCAGAGCCAGAAAGAAGAAAGCCGGAAGAAGCACAGAGCCCACCCTTACAAGCACAGCTTCCAAGCTCGAGGCACAGTCAGTCATTCTCCACCGAGGAAGCGGAGCAGCCAGGACAAATACGAAAAGCGGTCACACAGGCGATGAGGCAGGGAGGGAGAGCCAGCGAGGCTGTCCCCAGTCACAGTGCTGTTACCTGTGGGAGACTGGGATGTGCAGAGGTTATTGACATGCCCTGAGCTGACAGAGCAAACACCTAAGAGCAATTTTTACAGTAGGTCCTTTGTCCTTGTGACAAGCAAAAATGACCTAGAAACTCTTCAAGGAAATTAGTACAAAGGAACTTGCTCTGAATATGTCTTGGCCAGTGTAAGCTACTTCCGCAGTGTAGTATACATATGTATTGTTTCTATTCTATTTCATTTAGAAATTGGTTCCAATAAATGTAGAACATAAAGGTTTGCAGAGATTGTTAAAACTAGTTTCAGTTTTTCTGGATGTGCTGCAATTGTAGTCATTTCTCAGATTTTCTCAAAAAATGAAATACTTGTAAATCCTATGTGTTACATTTTGGAGTGACAAATTTAAAACTTAGAAATAATTTTTAAGAAAAGTTATAGCTTTCCAAGGGCTATAAATTTACCAAGAAACTCTTTGATAACTCTGCATTTGTTTTCCTTTAAGTGAACAATGTAGGAAACTCTCAAATGGCTTTGAATTTAGTGCTCCCTCAATGGGCAGTGGTTAAAGATCGGCTCTGTTGTCCCTGTGCACTCTCACACTTATTCCTGAGGTGAAACAGTTTTTCTATAGTTAGTTTCTTTTGAATATATAAGGTTTAAGGGTGCTTTAAAAAGAAATCTCTCAAAAGTTAAAGTGGACATAATTATTTTAATGCTAAGTCTTATTTAGCTAAAGACCTATAATAACCACTCTTAGTATAGTTGTTTCAGAAATCTTAATTTTAAATAAAAATGTGTTTACAATGCCCTTTTTGTTGTTTCTCAATATCAGTGTGACTGTTTTAACATACAATTACAAACCTTCAAACCTGTATTCTTCCTTTTATACTCAGCAAAATGTCACCAAACACCCTTTTCCCTAGTCTACAAACGGAAGAAGAATCTGTCTCTCTCTGCCCCTCCCCAATTTTCCAAAGCGGCTGAGCTTATGCCTGGCTGCTCCCAGATAATCACTCTGCCGCAGCCCTGCTCTCTGCTTCCTGGCAGCCAATAAAAGCCCTTTCTAAAAGCTAGAAAGGAGCACATCCGAAAAGTTCACTTTGGGCTGTTTATAGAGAAACCAGAATAGACTGTATTGCTCCCCCCACCACACTGCTCTGCCACAACCGCAGTCTGTTCTGAGCTAAAGGCCCAAGAGAGACAAACCCAGAGCGCTCTCACTCCATCCACCCAAGACCCCGGGGTCTCATCCTGCCACTCTCAAACACACAAAAGGAGTATGTATGTTCCTTGGTTCATAAGACTTCATCCAAATTTAGTTATGCATTAGCCTATATTTGTGTTATGTTTGAAATGTTTCATATTTAAATATTTATCAAAAATAGCTAGACTTGTGAGGGTTTTTTAAATTCTTGTTATAATTAAATAAAGTTGAATTAAATCATTTGTCTATGCACTCTATAGAGCAAACTGGCAAGTTCATTGTTCTTTAAGAGGAGATGATTTTAATGAGCATATTCTTTACTCAAAAGTAAAGGAAGCTCTTTATCCTAATCATATTACCTTTCTTATATAATTGTGCTAAAGGACGAGTGTTCTACAAAATAATTTTCCCTTTAAAAAAGCTCTGTTCCCTGTCTATCTTTAAAACCTTCATCAAGGGTAGCCATAGTTTCCTGTATATAAATGTTAACTGCAAATTACCTGTGTTGTTTTTTTTAAATATATTTTATTGATTTTTTTACAGAGAGGAAGGGAGAGGGATAGAGAGCTAGAAACATCGATGAGAGAGAGACATCGACCAGCTGCCTCCTGTACACCCCCTACCGGGGATGTGCCCGCAACCAATGTACATGCCCTTGACCGGAATCGAACCTGGGACCTTTCAGTCCGCAGGCCGATGCTCTATCCACTGAGCCAAACCGGTTTCGGCAAATTATCTGTTCTTATTCCATATCTATTCAGCAAATGTTAGGGACGGATTGGGCCTCATATACTCACCAGCTGCCTCCTACCTCTGTGGTTAACATACTGGCCCGGCAGAGAGCTTTTGTTCAGTGTCAGTATCCGTTCCACAGTATATATTTAGAGATTGCACAGCTCAGGATAGAAGTTAGAGAAGTTAAACCTTAGTCCTGCTTCTGCCATCAGCTACCTTCGGGGCCTTACCTGGATCACTTCCGGTCATCTTCCTCATCCATAATTAAAATGGTTGGACTGAGTCTCTAATGTTTAAATAAATAGAGACAAAGGTGCAAAATGTTTACCCCTAAGTATTAGGAACTGTTTTCATGCTTCCACTAGAAAGCGAACAAGATTTAGACACAAATGTGAATTAGCAGAATTTATTTTCTGTTTTACCTTATTTTAGGAAACATATTCCCTAAGAAATATGAATGAAAAGCTGTGGTCACTCACCTGTTAGTGGCTGATCTTTCTGAACAGCCCATGTATGGTGGAGGAGGGGTCTGGGTGGATAGTTTTACTTAGGGTAGGCTGAATCCTAAAGGACATTTTGTTGGTCTGATTCTGGAAGATGGCCCTAGAGTTTTGAATTTCCCTGTGATGTTGGCAGAGGAGGGAGGGTGGGGGGAGAAGCGGGTGTTACAGGGAGCAGTAGATTTGCCTCAAATCTATTGGGTAAAATTTATCATTACTTACTAGCGTTCCCGTTGCAGGAAGTTTCCTGCAATAGGGCTTCCTGCTGCACTCTATCCCGCCCCGCCTGCTTTCCTCCCTTCTCCGCCAGCCCCACCTGTGCTCCTCCCTTCTCCTCCACCCCGCTTGCTTGCTTCTCCGAAGCTTTGCTCCCTTCTGCAGCTCTTGGCTTCTTTCTGCGCTGTCTTGATATGCAAATTAATCGCCATCTTGGTTGGGGTAATTTGCATATTCGCCCTGATTGGCTGGTGGGCGTGGCTTGGGCATAGCAAAAGGTGTGGTCAATTTGCGTATTAGTCTATTGTTAGGTAGGATTGGTGTATTTGTATACTTAGCATGGCACTTATATTTTTATATTATAATTAGTAAAATCTGTCACTCCTAGAGGTCATGCCATTGTCTTTGGATCATAAGGAGTATCTGGTGGGTAGTCAGTGCTTGTTAATAGACAGTACATGAGGGGAATTCCTGATACAGAAGCCTCAGCACTTCCTAAGGATTGTTGAACCCACAAATAGTCTTATCACAAGGTAGGCTGTACTGAACATTGTAAACAGTAACATTTATTGTCTATCACCTCTGAGCCAAATATTTTTAGGCCCTTTGTTCCCTAGCTTTATTGGGATTTATTTGTCATCTAACATTGTGTTAAGATACAATGTGATGATTTAATGTGCTGCAGAATGATTACCACAATAAGGTAACTTAACACATCTACTACCTCACATTTACCATTTTGAGGGTGCGTGGTGAGAACACTTATGATAAGACTTTTACCTGTGTCTCCTGTCATTTCACAATCCCATGAAGAAGGTGCTATTGCTCCCCTTTTACAAATAAGGAAACTGAGGATAGGTTAAAAAGTTTGCCGAAGGTCACAGAGCTTGGAAGTGGCAGAAATACTATCAGAAGCCAGGACTGTCTGAGGTAAAAAAACCTACATTCTCCCCTGTACCTTTGGCCAAACTTGGCTTCCTGAGAACAGGACGGGCATGTCTCAGTGGCCCCAGAAATCCCAGTTTAAGAGCTAAAGAACTTTTATAACCAATGCACTTTATATTGGTTGAGATTTCCTGGAGACCTGAATGCAGAAGCCCCATCTAGGAACATCTGCATGGGAGCAGTGTTTCCCTGTGGCCAGTTTACACAGCCATCTAAATCCAAGAGAAAACTCTCTTACCACTCTGTTGTTAAATGGTGAAATGGCAGCTGATGGAATATATCTAGGAGAAACTAAACTTATGTGAAGCAAGTATTTTAGGTTATTTCACATTTACCTCTCCTTTTTCCATCCAAAGAATCGAAAGATTTGGGAGTTAAAGAGTGTTAGAGTCAAGGCCTCTTTAGTCCTATGAATGACATTCTACGATCCAAGGAAAGTATATTGCCTCTCTCCCTTCCCTGCCTAGGAAAGCTGTATCAATACATCATAGATTGAGCCCTGCCCTATGGCTCATCTGAGCCTAGATGATGGCAAGGCTAGTTTGCCAAATGGAAACTTGTTCTCAATTTGGAAAAGACTGCCAAGAATCATGTTCTCAGGAGCACATAAAGAAGTAAGTAAATCTACATTAAACTGGCAGAAAACATAAGCATAATTTAAACAATTTTGATTTGGATAACCATGCGATAAATCTTAGTAGAAGACCCTGGGCATTATTGTTAAAGGCCAATAATAAACAGATTTGGGCGCATCATTAATAGTTGATTAGATGAGTGATTTCTCCCACTTATCTAGATTTGTAATTTTCACTTTTGGCTTTTATAACTTATAAGAATTTTCTATGTAAGACAAACTCCAGATATAACATATCATACAAAATACCTGAGGGGAATATTTCTCTACCAGATAAATGAGTGGCCTGCCTTCAGTGGTGGTCCCTGTCCTTCCTAATTGTTTTTTTCTCCTTAATTCCTCCCATGTTCAAAATGAACTAGTATGTACTGTCCAATTACAAGTCTCCATTTACTCTAAATTACAACCTATCAGTCTGATGGATAGTCTTTCAAAGTTCAGTGCTAACTTACAAAGGAAAAACGGCAAGACTGACTTTTAATCCTATTCCCTACATGAAGAACAACCAGTCATTCATTCACTCACTCACTCATTCAGTAAACACTTGGAGAACCAAGCATCTATGACAAACACATGCTGGGCTCAGACTTGAGCAATTTCACTCCTATCTTCAAAACCTTGGCCATGTTCGCATCTTTCACATTTAAAGCTGTAGAGCATTTGAGCAGCATGCTATTTGCTTCTCAAAATGTTTTTGGCCCTGTCTGTGGGTGTCCAATCTTCCACACTTGGGAAACAGTTGTTGGTCATCAGCACAAAAACTGCACAGATGATTTCATTATTTTTTTTAAAGAACCAAAATATTTTATTTTCACAAGTTCTAAAAATATGTATATATCTAATGAATCTTAAAAATATGTATGTGAATTTCAAAAATAACCAGCACAGAAGGCAACATATCATGTACTAGAGTCCCGGTGCACGAAATTCGTGCACGGGGGGGGGGGGGGGCGGGTTGTGGGTGTGTCAGTCGCCCAGCCTGCACCCTCTCCAATCTGGGACCCCTCGAGGGATGTCCGACTGCCCATTTAGGCCCGATCCTACTGGCAGTCAGACATCCCTCTCACAATTCAGGACTGCCGGCTCCCAACCACTTGCCTGCCTGCCTTCCTGATTGCCCCTAACCGCTTCTGCCTGCCAGCCTGATCACCCCCTAACTACTCCCCTGACAGCCTGATTGATGCCTAACTGCTCTTCTGCCAGCCTGTTTGCCCCTAACTGCCCTCCCCTGCAGGCCTGGTCCCCTCCAACTGCCCTTCCCTACAGGCCTGGTCGCCCCCAACTTCCCTCCTCTGCCGGCCTGGTCACCTCTAATTGCCCTCCCCTGCAGGCTTGATTGCCCCCAACTCCCCTCCCTTGCAGGCCTGGTCCCTCCCAACTGCCCTCCCCTGCTGGCCATCTTGTGGCAGCCATCTTGTGTCCACATGGGGTGAGTCATCTTTGACCACATGGGGGAAGCCATCTTATGTGTTGGAGTGGTGGTCAATTTGCATATTATTCTTTTATTAGATAGGAGAATTAGATAGGATAGAGGCCTGATGCATGGGTGGGGGCCAGCTGGTTTGCCCTGAAGGGTGTCCCGGATCAGGGTGGGGATTCCCTTGGGGCGTGGGGCAGCCTGGGCAAGGGGCCTGTGGTGGTTTGCAGGCTGGCCACGCCCCCCATCGACCCAAGCAGAGGCCCTGGTATCTGGGATTTATTTATCTTCTATAATTGAAACTTTGTAGCCTTGAGTGGAGCCAAGCCTCCTGCTTGCTTCGTGGCCACAGCCATTTTTGTTGTGATTTGTTTATCTTCTATAATTGAAACTTTGTAGCCTTAAGCGGAGGCCAAGGCAGGCCAGGGCAGGCAGAAAGTTTGGCTTTCTCGATTGCCAGGGAAACCCAGGCCTCCTGCTCTCTCCGTGGCCGCAGCCATCTTGGTTGGGTTAATTTGCATACTCGCTCCTGATTGGCTGGTGGGCGTGACTTGTGGGTGTAGCAGAGGTACGGTCAATTTGCATATTACTCTTTTATTAGATAGGATAACCAGCTCATGCAAAACTATTAGAAACTACAAAGAGCACAATAAAAAATTGGCAAAAGATAAAATATTCACAGAAAATACTAATGTTCAATAGGCATATGAAAAAATATTCATCTCACCAGTAAACAAAAAACTGCAAATTACTAGTAAAATATCTTTTTTACCTTTCAAATTAGAGGTTCTTTTTTGTAATCCAACTGACAAGAGTGTAGTGATACATACTCAAAAAACTTTAGTAATAGGTTACTGGCTCAATATTTCTAGGAATCTTTAAAATGCCCTCTTTTGTTAAAGAAATCCTGCTTCTAAGAGTTCCACAGGTTTTGTATTCAATTTAGTATAGACCCTTATCTAGATACTAGAGGCCCGGTACACAAAATTCATGCACTGGTGGGGGGGGGCGTGTCCCTCAGCCCAGCCTGCACCTTCTCCAATTGGGACCCCTTGGGGGATGTCCGGCTGCTGGACATCCCTCTCACAATCCAGGACTGCTGGCTCCCAACCACTCACCTGCCTGCCTGACTGACTGCCCCAACCGCTTCTGCCTGCCAGCTTAATCACCCCCTAATCACACCCCTGCCATCCTGATCAATGCCTAACTGCTCCTCTGCCAGCCCGATTGCCCCCAACTGCCCTCCCCTGCCGATCTGGTTGCCCACAACTGCCCTCCCCTGCCGGCCCGGTCACCCCCAACTGCCCTCCCCTGGTGGCCAGGTTGCCCCCAATGGCCTTCCCCTGCCGGCCCAGTCCCCCCCCCCCCCCACAACTGCCTTCCCCTGCAGGCCTGGTTGCCCAAAACTGTCCTCCCCTGCAGACCTGGTCACCCCTAACTGCCCTCCCCTGAAGGCCTGGTTGCCCCTAACTGCCCTCCCCTGCCGGCCAGGTTGCCCCAAACTTCCCTCCCCTGCAGGCCCAGTCACCCCTAACTGCCCTCCCCTGCTGGCCTGGTCGCCACTAACTGCCCTCCCCTGCAGAACTGGTTGCCCCCAACTGCCCTCCTCTGCAGGCCCGGTCCCCCACAATTGCCTTTCCCTGCAGGCCCAGTCCCCCCCCAGCTGCCCTCCCTCCCCTACAGGCCCAGTCACCCCCAACTGCCCTCCCCTGCTGGCATGGTTGCCCCCAACTGCCCTCCCCTGCAGGCCTGGTCACCCCCAACTTTCCTCCCCTGCTGGCCTGGTGGCCCCCCACTGCCCTCCCCTGCTGGCCTGGTCAACCCTAACTGTTCTCCCCTGCCAGCCTGATCACCCACAACTGCCCTCCCCTGCCATCCTGGTTGCCCCTAACTGCCCTCCCCTGCCGGCCTGGTTGCCCCTATCTGCCCTCCCCTGCTGGCCTGGTCACCCCTAACTGCCCTCTCCTGCTGGCCTGGTCGCCCCCAATTGCCCTCCCCTGCCTGCCTGGTAGCCTCCAACTGCCCTCCCTGGCAGGCCTGGTCTCCCCCGACTGCCCTCCCCTGCAGGCCTGATCGCCCCCGACTGCCCTCCCCTGCAGGCCTGGTCACCCCCGACTGCCCTCCCCTGCAGGCCTGGCCACCCCCAACGGCCCTCTCCTGCAGGCCTGGTCACCCCCAATGGCCCTCCCCTGCAGGCCTGGTGCCCCCCCCCAACTTCCTTCCCTCCCCGCAGGCCTGGTTGCCCCCAACTGCCCTCCCCTACAGGTCTGATCACCCCCAACTACCCTCCCCTGCTGGCCTGATTGCCCCCAACTGCACTCCCCTGCTGGCCCCATCACCCCTAACTGCCCTCCCCTGATGGCCATCTTTTTGTGGCCATCTTGTGACCACATGGGGGTGGCCATCTTGTGCGAGGGTGTGACAGTCAATTTGCATATTTCCTCTTTATTATATAGGATTTGTTGAAGCTATTTTCTTTTCAATTATTTCACTTCTTATTCTTGCCTTTGTTTGAAAATATATATTTTTTAATCCTTGCCCAAGGATATGTTTTTATTGATTTTTAGAGAGAGAGATAGGAAGCGGGGTGGGAGAGAGAGAGAGAGAGAGAGAGAGAGAGAGAAACATGGATTGGTTGCCTCCCATATGCACCCCAACCAGGGGTGGAACCTGAAACCTAGCTGTTTGCCCTGACCAGGAATAGAACCCACAAGCTTTTGGTGTATGGTCATCGCTCCAGTCAACTGAGCCACTTGACCAGGGCTTGCCTTTTTTTGAATGATACTGCATGAACAAATTTAGTAATAATATCAATGTATAAATGTAAATAAATTATCTCTTTTCTTACATGTCAATTACATTCTTTTTCCCATATTCCTTTGTAATTCTGGTCACACATTATAATGTTGAGATGATCTTTTGCAGGATGTGGTATCTGCTCTTAATTAGTGACCAATAAATAGTGTTTTGTTTTTTTCTCCCAAAGCCAGAACACACCAGATCTGGAAATTAAGAAGAATCTGTGACAAATCTCAAAGTTTAAATTAATAATTCACTCTCAAAAACATGTGCTCCTTATCCCTGAATCTGCACTCTACAGGTCTATTTTAGTACCAGAGGCCCGGTGCATGAAATTCGTGCACGGGGGGGGGGGGCGTGTTCCTAAGCCCAGCCTGCACCCTCTCCAATCTGGGACCCCTCAAGGGATCTCCGACTGCCTGTTTAGACCTCCAGTAGGATCAGGCCTAAATGGGCAGTCGGACATCCCTCTCACAATCCAGGACTGCTGGCTCCCAACTGCTCGCCTGCCTGCCTTCCTGATTGCCCCTAACCACTTCTGCCTGCCAGCCTGATCACCCTCTAACCACTCCCCTGCCAGCCTGTTTGCCTCTAACTGCCCTCCCCTGCAGGCCTGGTCACCCCTAACTGCCCTCCCCTTCAGGCCTGGTCCCCCCAACTGCTCTCCCCTGCAGGCCTGGGTCCCCCACAACTGCCCTTCCCTGCAGGCCCAGTCGCCCCCAACTTCCATCCTCTGCTGGCCTGGTCACCTCTAACTGCCCTCCCCTGCAGGCTTGATCGCCCCCAACTCCCCTCTCTTGCAGGCCTGGTCCCTCCCAACTGCCCTCCCCTGCTGGCCTGATCGCCCACAACTGCTCTCCCTTGCAGACCTGGTCCCTTTCAACTGCCCTTCCCTGCTGGCCATCTTATGGCAGCCATCTTGTTTCCACATGGGGGCAGCCATCTTTGACCACATGGGAGCAACCATCGTGTGTGTTGGAGTGATGGTCAATTTGCATATTACTCTTTTATTAGATAGGATACCATGGAGAAAGAGCACTACCTGGGGTAGTGGTACCAAGCATTGGAAGTTAAGATTACCCCATGACTGTTTTAGTCATCTCTTAGATCACACTGCTAAAGTGGGATTTTACCATAAATATTAAAAGGAAATTGACACCACATCTTGGGAACTGAAAGAAGCTTAAAAAAATTCTTGTATATCTTTGTGAGTGATCATGCTCAGGGGTAAAGGTTAGTGGAAGACTACTAAAGCTTCAAAACAGCCATGGCCTCATAGGCCAAAGTCATGCCTAGTTCATACAATGCCTTTACATGAATGAAGGCAAGGTGTTCACTTTAAATGGCTGAAGTCTGTGGCTTATGTGTTTGCCACCTCAGTGCAAGCTGGATTTTACCTTCATTTTGAACCCTATATTGTCTGTTTACAGAACAAACCCTAACTTCATCTCACAGCTGTTATCATACTTGATTTGAGTCTTCAATAGGCAATTCCATTATGCTATAGGACCAGCTGCTTTTAGCTGATGGAATTTGTTGTAATAAGAGTGAATCCCTTGGACATATTGTCTCACTTCTGTTGCTATAAAATAAAGTTTTGACAGAATTAAAATTGTAAGGAATAACATGATGTATATAAGACACTTGGTAAGTCCAGAGGTGAAGATATTAGAATCATGGTGGACATGGAAGTGAAATCTATATTCAGAATAAGTGTCTACTCTAATAAGCATGAATGACTGCAATTTGGAAGGAGTCCCATGCAATTAACCAGCCACAGAAGTTGGCTAGTTCCTTCAGGGCAGGTACTTGATGGGGTTCCCCATTGATCTCTATTGTTAGCAGGTTGGAGACTCAGCAGTGGTGGTAGCCAAATCAGCCTTATTGACAAGCATGTTGTGGAGCTCATGCCTAACCTCTGCCCCTGCCACCATGTTTACCTTGTACACAAGCCTACTGGGAGGTCAAGGAGAGATGCTTATTGATATCTACACAATGAATCATTTTCTCCACCTGTTATGAACTCCCTCTGATGAACATTCACACGGAACACCAATTTCTTATACTGTGTGCATTCTAAGACATTTCCCCAGATACCTCTAGCCCAAACCTCCTTATCTCTAATTCTCTGATCTTGTTCCTGCCATGTCTCTAGCCATCTGACCAAACCTTTAGCTATTACATATGAATCAGTGAGATATGCACCTCTGACCTTCTCTTCTTCCATTTAAGATAGGCAAACAAGTGCCCAGCTAGAAGTTCTACCCACTGGGAAGATTCCTTTCAGGCCCCCCCATAAATGAGGCTAATAGAGCTATAGTCATCTCTATGACCAACAGACAGAACTTGTAATGAGGCCAGAGGGGTAGCTTGAAGGAAGTGATGAGCATAGCAGCAGGAGTAGATGCATTGGGAGTGTAAGCCAATGTATTATGAGTCTTACCTATGCCTTCAGGACCTGCTTAAGCCCAATTTCATATTAACACTTCATTTGAAATTGAAGTGCTATTTCACATGTATGACTTTGGGGTGACATCTAGTTCAAAATGGGCAGTTCAGGCCATATTGTCTCTTGGTGTCCTATGATCAGGTGTTTAGTATCTACCCAGACCCAGCAGCAATACTGAAACCTTTGCTCCATAGGAGATTAGCTATTTGCCCAAGAGAATATGGCACTTCTCCTAAATACCATGACCTAAACTGTAATTCTCTCATATGAGTTTTCTCCAAGTTCTACAGAGTATCTCCATCTGCTGCAGACACACTGAGTGTCAGTGGGTCTGCTAGGTCACAGGCCTGGGGTGACAGCCACATGCAGCCTGAACTAGTTAGAAAGAATTCTCTTGTTCTGGGTACCACTCAGATCTGCTAGCTTCACAGATTTCTCAGTAAATGGGTAGAGAAACACATTCAAATGTGGTAGAGCAGGGTGCTACAGGATTTATTGTGCAGTTTTGTTTGTTTGTTAATCTTCACCCAAGGATATTTTTCCATTGCTTTTTAGAGTCAAAGGAAGAGGGAGGGAGGGAGGAAGGGAGAGGGAAAGAGAGAGAGAGAGAGAGAGAGAGAGAGAGAGAGAGAGAGAGAGAGAGAGAGAAACATCGATGTAAGAGAGACACATCGATTGGTTGCCTCCCGTACGTGCCCAATCAGGGCCGTGCCCTTGACTAGAATAGAACCCGGGACCCTTCAGTTCGAGGACCGATGCTCTATTCATTGAGCAAAACCGGCTAGGGCAAGCCAAGGCACTTTTAAATGAACGAGGTGCTATTTAAAATTACATCAAGAAAGCACACATAAACTTGGTCTGCTCAAGGCAAATGATTCACTCTAAATACATATTGCTTCCAAGACTCAAAGAAGCCCACCACTCTATGAGTCTGTTTCTATTTTGTTTGTTAGTTTATGTTGTTCATTAGATTCCATATGTGAGTGAAATCATATGGTACCTAAACAAACAAAATAGAAAAAGACTCACAGAGAACAAACAGATAGCTGTCAGAAGGGAGGGGTGAAAAAGGTGAAGGGATTCAACAACAAAAGAACAAAAAACAAACAAAAAACCCCACAAAACTCATAGACACAGACAATAGTATGGTGATTGCCAGAGAGGAAGGGAGCAAGGAGGAAGTAGAAGAGGATATAGGGGAGATAAATGGTAATGGAAGGAGATTTGACTTTGGGTGGTAAACACACAATACAATATACAATTGATGCATGATAGAATTGTACACCTGAAACCAATATAATTTTTAAAATGTGTTTTTTATTTATTTGTTTGTTTGTTTATTTTAATTCTCACCCAAAGATATTTTTCCATTGATGTGTGTGTGTGTGTGTGTATATATTTATTTAGAGAAAGTGGGAGGGGGAGAGACAGAGAAAGAGAAACATCGATTGGTTGCCTCCTGCACATGCCCCGACCAGGAGAAGCTTGCAATCGAGGCATGTGCCCTTGACCAGAATTGAACCTGGGACCCTTCGGTCCACAGGCCATCGCTCTATCCACTGAGCCAAACCAGCTAGGGCTGAAACCAATATAATTTTATTAAGCAACGTCACCCCAATAAATTCAACTAAAAAATAATTAGCAAAGAAGCAAACCAAGCATTTTGATGTTTCCTTAGTGGTAGGGGGTATAAACTATTGTGTTACATAATCAATGGGCTGTGTCCACGTTTTAGTTGTAGTCTGTCTGTTGTCTTTGGCTCAAGGCTTTCTCCTGTAGGAAGGCAAATTCAGACTTAGTGTGCAATGAGTAAAGGGGTTAGCCCTAAACGGTTTGGCTCAGCAGGCTGCATGGGGGGTTAATGAGGGACGACCAAATGACTGAACAGCAGGCTGCATGGGGCGACCAGACCAGCAAGGGGGTAGGGGTGGGGAGCAATTGGGGGCGATCAGGCCGGCAGGCAGAGGCAGTTAGGGGTGATCAGGCTGGCAGGGGGGCGGGCAGTTAGGAGCAATCAAGCAGGCAAGCAGGTGAGCAGTTAGGAGCCAGCAGTCCTGGATTGTGAGAGGGATGTCTGACTGCTGGCAGTCAGACATCCCCTGAGTGGTCCCAAAATGGAGAGGGTGCATGGTGGGCTGACAGGGACGCCCATGCACAAATTTTGTGCACCAGGCCTCTAGTATATATATATAAGCCCAGCGACCGAACAGCAGAATGACCACAATGACTGGCTGACCAGTCGCTATGATGTGCACTGACCACCAGGGGGCAGACGCTCAACACAGGAGCTGCCCCCTGGGGTCAGTGCACTCCCACAGTGGGAGCACCGCTCTGCTGACTGGGATGAGTCACTGCTTCCACAGTGGGAGCAGCCACTAGCAGGCCCAGGGTAAGGCCAAGTCTCTGCACCTATCAAATACCTGAGGCAATCCAGACTCTGGCCTGACCCCAACAGCTGATGTAGGCCCTCTAAGGTGTGTTCTAGAAAGAGTGTGGGGAGCTGGCATAGGCCGATGGCAAGAGGAGATGTGACTGTGGACCCCCCCGGGGAGGCTGTCCTGATGGCTGAGGATCCTGGAGCACAGCTGCCCTGAACATCCCCGATGGTGTCACCAACCTGGCATCACACATCAAGGACATTCACCGAGTGGCTTTGGGGTACAAAGCTCTCCACCAGGTTCCTCCAGGACACAGAACACGCTTTTACCCAAGACATTACCCCAAAATATCAGCTCAGACTAATTTCCTCATTCAGCAGCCGCTCAGAGGGTGGGTCCATAGCTGCTCAGCTGACCGGGATGTTTTCCAATGGTCTTAGGCGACCCTGCTAGTGGTTCTCAACCTGTGGGTTACAACCCACAGGTTGAGAACCGCTGCTGTAGAGCCTAAGATCATCGGAAAAACACAGATATTTACATTACGATTCATTAACAGTAGCAAAATTACAGTTATGAAGTAGCAACGAAAATAATTTTATGGTTGGGGGTCACCATAACATGAGGAACTGTATTAAAGAGTCACAGCATTAGAAAGGTTGAGAACCACTGTTCTACAAGAAGCACATCACTCCCTGTTTCCATCATCAATTACCTTCTATTCTGTAGTCAACTCTCCTCCTGTGTCCCTCTTATACGAACTCTTGTGATTATATTTAGGGCCCATCTGGATAACTCAGGATAACTTCCCCCTCTCAAGATCCTTAATCACTTCTGCAAAGTTTCTTTTGCAGACAAAATGCACAAGTTCCAAGGATTATGACCTGGATATATTTTTGTTTTTGTTGCCAATCCTCACTCAAGGATATTTTTTCCATTGATCTTTAGAGAGTGGAAGGGAGGGAGGAGGAGGTTGAGGGGGAGAGAGAGAGAGAGAGAGAGAGAGAGAGAGAGAGAGAGAGAGAGAGAGAGAAACATCGATGTGAGAGAGATACATCAACTGGTTGCCTCCTGTACATGCCCCGACCAGGGATCAAACCTGACACCCAGGTATATATCCTTGACAAGGAATGGAACCCGAGACCCTTAGGTGCATGGGCCAATGCTCTAACTACTGAGCACACCAGCCAGGACTGATGTGGATATCTTTAAAGATCATTATTTATCAGACCACAGCTCTTTCAATTACAGTGGCATTCTATATAGAATTGTGTAGCCTGGTTTTTGCCATTTACCATAATTTATTAGCAATAATTTGTCCATCATGAATGGGCTCAAAAGTTATAGAAAAGGTTTATTATTCTCTTAAAAAAATTCCCAGTCCAAAATAAAGGTGGAAATTCTTGGGATGATTTGTGAAAGCATAGGCATCCTATGAAAGGAAGCCACATACTCATTCATGATGGAGATAATCTTTTTCTGGTCTAGTAGGGTACACCATGAAAGTAAAGTATAAAACAAGAAAGGTAAATTACAACTGATTAATTAGTGTACTAAGCAAACATTTGTTGAGCATCTACTATTTGAAGGGCATGCGTCAGGTGTAGAGGTAGGAGTGAGTAGAGAGAAGAGGGGAGGGAAACTAACAAGAATACGACAAAGTCCTGCTACCAGAGACATACATTTGGGGAAACAAGTTCAGAAATGATGCCACAGAAGGTAGAATAAGCTAAGTGCTAGGAAAAAGGTTTCCACGTATAGAAGAGGAAGGGACATGGTCAGCAGGGGGACAAGAAGTTTCATGAAAGAAAACAATATTTGGTCTAGGGTTTGAATTTAAGCTTTTTCAAATGTTTATAATGGAAGCACAAACTTAAGGTTAACTATATATCCTTCCAACTGAAAAGTAATAAAACTTAGGGCCTGTCTTGATAGTGTTATCATAAAAAGAATGTCAAGTCCAGACCGCTTTGGCTTAGTGGATAGAGCATCAGCCTGCAGACTGAAAGATCCCAGGTTTGATTCCGGTCAAAGGCATGTACCTTGGTTGCAGCCACATCCCCAGTAGGGGGTTTTCAGGAGGCAGCTGATCGATGTTTCTCTCTCATAGATGTTTCTAATGCTCTATCCCTCTCCCTTCTTCTCTGTAAAAAATCGATCCTACCTAATAAAAGAGTAATATGCAAATTGACTGTACCTTCGCTACACCCATAAGCTACTCCCACCAGCCACGCCCACCAGCCAATCAGGAGAAAATATGCAAATAAACCCAACCAAGATGACTACCGCCACAGAGAGCAGGAGGGAGGCTTGGGTTTCCCCGGCAACAGAGGAAGACAAGCTTTTCGCCTGCCCTTGCTGGCCTAGGCCTCCACTCAAGGCTACAAAGTTTTAATTATAGAAGGTAAACAAATCCAAACAGAAATGGCGGCAGCCACGGAGCTGGAAAGAGTGGGAGGCTAGGGTTGCCCCCGGCGATGGAGGAAGCCAAGCTTCTGCAGCCCTGGCAAGCCCAGGCCTCCGCTTAAGGCTACAAAGTTTCAATTATATTAGATACATAAGTCCCAACAGAAATGGCTGCATCCACGGAGCGAGCAGAAGGCTTGGCTCTGCTCCAGGCTACAAAGTTTCAATTGTAGAAGGTAAATAAACCCCAGATACCAGGGCCTCTGCTTGGGTCGCCAGGGCCATGGCCGGCCTGCAAACCACCACAGGCCCCTCGCCCATGCTGCCCCACGCCCCAAGGGAACCCCCACCCTGATCCAGGACACCCTTCAGGGCAAACCAGCTGGCCCCCACCCATGCACCAGGCCTCTATCCTATCTAATAAAAGAGTAATATGCAGATTGACCATCACTCCAACACACAAGATGGCTGCCCCCATGTGGTCAAAGATCCTGCCCCCATGTGGACACAAGATGACCACCACAAGATGGCCAGCAGGGGAGGGCAGTTGGGGGTGACCAGGCCTGCAGGGGAGGGCAGTTGGGGGAGACCAAGCCTGCAGGGGATGGCAGTTATGGGTGACCAGGCCTGCAGGGGAGGGCATTTAGGGGCAAACAGGCTGGCAGGGGAGCAGTTAGGCATCAATCAGGCTGGCAGGGGAGTGGTTAGGGGGTGATCAGGCTGGCAGGTGGAAGTGGTTAGGGGCAATCAGGAAGGCAGGCAGGCGAGCAGTTGGGAGCCAGCAGTCCTGGATTGTGAGAGTGATGTCCAACTGCCCGTCTAAACGGGCAGTTGTACATCCCTCGAGGGGTCCCAGATTGGAGAGGGTGCAGGCTGAGCTGAGGGACACCACCCCCCCGTGCACAAATTTCATGCACCGGGCTCTAGTAAAATATATTTTTTTAAAAAGAATGTCAAGATTACTTCCTCAGTTGTACCAACTTTGAGCTTCCTCTTGACAGCCCAATAAAGAAGCAACATCAGAAACTTTTCAGAGAAAAAAGAGAAGAAGGCTGATAGAGGATTGGCAAGATTGGAGGGAAGTGGCAGGGGTAGTTTCCTACTGGATCAACTTAGCAGAGCTGGGGCTGTGTTTCCCAGAATTCTCTTCCTGTGTGAATCTAGGCAAAAGGACTCGAAAGTGAAGCAGCATCCATTAAGCTCAAGATTGTCACAAGGTATGGGTACCACTACAGCTCATCCACATGGTTGCTGATCTGCTGGCCTCCTTGTTGGTATGGGGCAGCATCTGGGACAGCAGCTCCTCCAGCTCCCACCACATCTTCTCCTTCAGCTGCTTTGAGTTTCAGGCCTGGCCCAGGTGCAGCTCCATAGGAGAGTACCATTTTCTTCTGTAGGCTGCCCATGCAATCCAGGTTAGAGGTGGTGAGAGACAGACACAGGTTCCAGTTTGTCCTGTGGTTCTGGTTTGTCTTGCTCTATTCTGTTTCACATCTGTGTTTTTTCCGTACTGTCAGCCCTGATGGCCTACAGCAATGTATGCTCACCCCAGACAACAGAGACAAGGGCTTTCTATAGGCATCTTCACCAGCTTATAACTGGGAAAAGCCGAATGCCTACAGAGTCCCTTAGTGCATATCACTTCTCATGGTTCTGCTTCCCAAACTGAACCCTGAGTGATGCAGTGTGGCCTGCTACAATGGCCCTGTCTGATTAAAAGGTGTGTGTGGTGGGGGACGGCGGGGGATGCCTTTTTTATTACTTTGGAAAAGAAAAGTCCAAGAGATTGCTGACTTCAAAAATTTACAGAGCTATCATCAAATAAAAGGATCTTTTTATTGTTGGGAATTTCTCCCACAAAGTAAGTGTTACAGACCTCAAACTGCGAAATCTTAACATAATTACTAAGTTTTCTTTAAATGTTTTGCAAAAATTCTAGACTTTTAAGAAAATGAAAGAAGCCAACTCAAAATCAAAGTATAACATTGGTGTTAATCTCAAAATATTTTTATCTAGCTAAATCCTTTTCCCCTCTTTAGAAAGCCTCTTGAGAAATCCCATTTGACAAGGGATATTATTACAGTTTGTAATGGGCAACATCAGGGCAAGACTTTTTTTTTTCTCTTTTGTAAAATCAATTTGAGTTATTTACAATGAACTTAAAAACCATGAACTTTAATGAAAAAGCTTGACAGGTTTGATGTATGGTAGACTAGAGTTAATAAAAAAAAGCCAGAAAAAGATTTTTTCTTTTTGGCTGTAGAATAAAAACATGGGTCTAGCCACTCAGAGTTGCTGCTAAGAGAGAAGTGAAATAGAGTTGCCCGGTGATTATAAAATATCTACAAAAAACTAGTTAACAAAGGAGATGTAAATGTTTTTCCATCAATGGAATAATGTAGCAGGAGGGGGTTGCATTTCTCCCAACAAACAATCATTTGTGTGTGTGTGTGTGTGTGTGTGTGTGTGTGTGTGTGTGTCTGCAAGCTAGTTACTGATTGAATTGCATATTTTATTCAATTAGACTAGTTTATAATAATTATTTTTCAGGAGAAGCACAAAATAGGTAAGATGTGGGACATCTTTGTGGAAGAGTCTGCATTCCCTGACACACAGGACAGCTGTTTCTCAACACATTTCTTCATGCCTTCCATTGCATTTGCACCCCAGCTCCTTGCTTTGTTAATGCCTTCAAAGTAGTTGTAAGCAGTTTCTCAAACATAATCTTCAACCGGGTGTTTACTTTGACCACTGACTGTTGATTTAAAAGGAGCTCCCTTTTCAAAGGAAATCCATCCACTTTTCTTGTGTCTACAGGCAGGAGAGAATAATTGTGTCATGGCACCCAACCCCATGTGTTTCAAGCCTTGAAGTGATCACAAAATTACTTTTCCCCTCTCACTTATTTTCTTCTTAAATCCTGTTTTACAGTAATCATTCAAATGACTTCACTACACGGTCAGCTAAATAATGGCTTTAGGAGGCTGGCTATTTTAAATAGTAGAGACTAAATAGCCACTTCTCAGTACAAACCTTTTAAGAAGTATTTGTTTAATGAACAAGAAAAGCCTGGAATATGAATGAAAATGTGTCGGAAATACAATTACATTTTTTCAAAAACAGTTTTATTCAAGAAAATGTAGATTTTATTCCTTGTTTGTAACTTCCTTCAAGATTGTATTTGTAATTATCTCTGCATGACATAAAGAGGAAAAGAATAGGATAAAAATTAGAAAAGAAAACGTATTTTAAAATTATTAGTGACATCTACCGAATAGTTTACTAATTAATATTAATTCAATGACTTTGCAATATAAATATCAAGTAAGTTATTCAGTTGGGAGAAACTCTATACCAAATTCTATCTCTTTCACCAATTCTTTCACTTTATTAACTTTATTCTTTGTAATGAGTTCATTATTTGGCTAAATTTAATACTTAAACTACAGAAAGATTAGAACTTGGCTTACTCTAAATTAGGTTTGCTCCTCCTTTAATTTGGTAGTTTCTATTCAATTCCAACAACCTCCTACCCCCAAACAATGACTACAATATCAAACAGCAATGGGGATACTGGTTGAGAAGGTGCTTCCTCAATGGTCTGGGGAGCTGTTAATTGCTGAATGCGCTGTGGTGTCTAAGAGGCTGGTAGAGTTGGATATATTCAGATATATTCACGAGGAATTAAAATAATTGGATTAAGCCTGGCCTGCATGGCTCAGTGGTTGAGCATCAACCTAGGAACCACGGTTAGATTCCCGGTCAGGGCATATGCTTGATCCCCAGTGTGGAGCCTGCAAGAGGGAGTAGATCAATGATTCTCTTTCATCCTTGATGTTTCTCTCCCTCGCCCTTCCTCTCGGAAAGCAATAAAAATGTATTTTTTAATTGGATTAAAATTTTTTCTCAATACTGCTTTGGAAAATGTCAGGTTGTAGAGAGAATGATGGAATTAGATAATCACCATTTGGCGTAATTGTTTCAGTTCAGAATCACCAATTGATGCTAAATTTCATGGGCAAAAGTAAAATTTAAAAAGGGTATTTGCATGGTTTCACAAATATCTCTCCATAAGATACTTGTTAATTACAAAGAGGGAATTTGCAGTGGAGAAACCTGGCTTCCACCTTAACCAAAGGTCAAAGCAATACAGTGTGCCTTGAGGACACACTGAGGACACAGAACTTCTATCTTATGTAACATGAATCTGGGCATGAAGAAACCAGATAATTCAAAATGAGGAACATCAGACAAAATAGCTGGCCTGTGCTCTTCAAAAGTGTGATGAAGGACAAAGATCAGCTCCACTGGTTGCCAATCAATGGATACCAAATTTACATGATGTCTAAACAATTCATTATGGAAATTATCATCTGCATTTTATTTTTTAAATATTTTTTATTGATCTCAGAGAGGAAGGGAGAGGTAGAGAGAGATAGAAACATCAATGCTGAGAGAGAATCATTAATTGGCTGCCTCTTGCACTCCCCCTGCTGGGGATCAAGTCCGCAACCCAGGCATGTGCCCTTGATTGGAATCGAACCCAAGACTCTTCAGTCCGAAGGCCAGTGCTCTGTCCACTGAGCCAAACCATTTTAAAAGTCAGAGTGTTTCAGAGCCTTGCCTACAACACCAGTTTATGATGATACAGTGACCCAATCCAAGGAATTCAAACAAAGGGATACAGATCAAAAAGGGCACAACAAAAATAATTTTTGTCAGAGGTAATTCTGTGTAGTGAAAACCTGTGCATTTCACAGAACAAAAGTCATAGGCTATTGAACAAGAGGTTTTCCAAAATGCAGGCTAAGCAGAGAATGAAAAAGAAAAGATGCACATGAAGGTGTGGGGGAACAGACACCAGAGGAATTTTCCCAAGAGCCATCCCATCACCTCTTCCACCCGCCCTGTGTTTGCTGTGACAGGCAATCCTGGAGTGGAGTGAGGTTACCACAACAAACACTGTCCCATAATAAATGCTCATATGACTTTATAGGGTTTTGTTTTGTTTTCTTTACTGCATTGAACTTTTTCTGTAGGCATTTTATTTTATTTTTAAAAAAATATGTTTTATTGATTTTTTTAGAGAGAGGAACAGAGAAGGATAGAGAGACAGAAACATCAATGAGAGAGGAACATCATCGATTGCCTGCTTCCTGCACAACCCCTACTGGGGACTGAGCTCACAACCTGGGCATGTGCCCTGACTGGGAATCAAACCTGCGACCTCTTGGTTCCTGGGTCGACACTGTATTGCTAAGCAACACAGGCCTGGCATTTCGGTAATTTCTGTAGGCATTTTAAAGAAAATGAGTGTGCCTTGCAAATTCAGGATTTTAATATTTTTGGAAATGAATATACAAAATGTATTGCTGACTTTTATGGCACTGAGAATATGAATTTTGCATAAATATTTTTCATTTTAAGATATCACAATGCTTTTTTAAACAATTATCTTTATTGTTAAAAGTATTACAGATGTTGTCTTTTTTCCCCTTTTGACCCCTTCTAGTCTGCCCTGCCCCCTGCCCCGGCCTTCACCACTTTATTGTCTGTGTCCATGGGTTATGCATATATGCATATAAGTTTCCCCATTAATCTCTTCCCACCCACCCACCCCCAACCCCACCCCACACCCCTGCCTTCCCTTTGAGATTCATTAGTCTGCTCCATGCTTCTATGTCTCTGGATCTATTTTGTTCATGAGTTTATTTTGTTCTTTAGATTCCACATATGAGTGAGATGTGTCTCTCTCTGACTGGCTTATTTCACACAGCATAATACTCTCCAGGTCCCTTCATGCTGTCTCAAAGAATAAGAGATCCTTCTTTTTTTTACTGCTTCATAGTATTACATGGTGTAAATGTACCACAGGTTTTTTATCCACTCATCTATTGATGGGCACTTGGGCTGTTTTCAGATCTTAGCTATTGTAAATTTCACTGCTATGTACATAAGGGTGCATTTATACTTTCTGATTGGTGTTTTGGGTTTCTTGGAATATATTCCTAGAAGTGGGATCACTGGGTCAAATGACAGTTTTATATTTAATTTTTTGAGGAAACGCCATGTTGTTTTCCATAATGGCTGCACCAGTCTGCATTCCCACCAGCAGAGTACCAGGGTTCCCTTTTCTCCACATCCTCATCAGCACTTGATTTGTTGATGATAGTCATTCTGACAGGTGTAAGTTGATATATCTCACTGTGGTTTTAATTTGCATCTCTCTCGTGATAGCAATGTTGAGCATTTTTTCATATGTCTGCCGGCCATCTGTATGTCCTCTTTGGAGAAGTGTCTATTCAGGGCCTTTGCCCATTTTTAATTGAATTATTTGTCTTCCTTTTATTCAGTTGTATGATTTCCTTATATATTAATGTCTTATCAGATGTATCATTGGCAAACATGTTCTCCCATACAGCGGGCACCCTTTTTATGTTGTTGTTGGTTTCTTTTGCTGTGCAGAAGCTTTTAATTTTCATGTAATCACATATGTCTATTTTTTTGTTTGTTTCCCTTGCCCTAGAAGATGTATCAGCAAATATATTGCTACAACAGATGTCTGAGATTTTGTTTTTTATCCATTTTGAGTTTATTTTTGTGTATGGTGTAAGTTGGTGGTCTAGTTTTAGTTTTTTGCATGTACCTGTCCAATTTTACCAGCACTATTTATTGAAGAGACCATTTTTACTCCATTGTATGCTCTTGTCTTCTTTGTCAAATATTAATTGAGTGTAATGGCTTGGGTCAATCTCTGGGGTCTCTGTTCTGTCCCAATGACCTATATGCCTGTTCTTGTGCCAGTACCAGGCTGTTTTGATTACAGTGGCTTTGTAGTATAAATTGATATCTGGTATTGTGATCCTACCAACTTTGTTCTTCTTTCTCAAGATTGCAGTGGCTATTTGGGGTCTATTTTGGTGCCATATAAATTTTTGGAGGATTTGTTCTAGATCTCTGAAGTATTTTAATAGGGATTGCATTGAATCTATAGATTGCTTTGGGTAGTAAGGATCCTATCTAATAAAATGGTAATATGCAAATTAACCGTCACTCTGTCACAAAAATGGCGGCACCCATAGCCACAAGATTGAGGCACCCAGTCCTCTCAGCCCCGCCAGAGTCTCCCAGTCCTGGGGGGTAGGCCGCTGCGAGTGGGCAGCATGAGAGGTTTGGTGGAATGCTTGCTTCGTAGCCACAGCAACGAGGCAAGTGTTCCACCCCGGCCGTGGAGGGCCTCTGGGCAGCAGGTACAGAGCGGTGGGGGGGAGGATGCTTGCGTCATTGCCCCAGTGATGAGGCAAGCGTTCCGCGCCCAGCTGCGGATGGGCCTCTGGGCAGTGGACAGCTTCTGGGCAGCGGGTGCAGAGCAGCCAGGCCCCGCAGAGAGCTACTGGCACACGGATTCATGTGCAGGGCTACTAGTACTTTAATAATGTTAATGCTACCAATCCATGAACACAGTATATTCTTCCATTTGTTTATATCTTTTTTCAATGTCCTGTAGTTTTCCAAGTATTTAACCAAGGTCTTTTACCTCCTTGGTTAAGTTTATTCCTAAGTATCTTAATTTTATTGTTGCAATGGTAAATGGGATTGTTTTGAGAGTTCATTATCTATACTAATAAAAGCCTAGGTGGCCCTTGCGCCCTCATATGATGCCCTCATGTCATCACAAGATGGCCACCACAAGATGGCCACCACAAGATGGCCAGCAGGGGAGGGCAGTTGGGGGTGCTCAGGCCAGCAGGGGAGCAGTTAGGCGTCAATCAGGCCGGTAGGAGAGTGGTTAGGGGGAGATCAGGCTGGCAAGCAGGCGAGTGGTTAGGAGCCAGTAGTCCCAGATTGTGAGAGGGATGTCCAACTGCCAGTTTAGATATCCCCCAAGGGGTCCCAGATTGGAGAGGTGCAGGCTGGGCTGAGGGACACCCCTCCCCCAGTGCATGAATTTCATGCACCAGTCCTCTAGTCTATATATAAAAGCCTAAGCGACCAAATGACCTAACAACTGAATGACCGGTAGCTATGACACACACTGACCACTAGGGGGCAGACCCTCAACCTAAGAGCTGCCCCCTGGTGGTCAGGGTGCTCCCACAGCCAACCTCCTGCGGCCCTGATCAGCCCAATCTCTGGCCAGGCCAAGACTCCACTCTGGTGCATGAATTCGTGCACCAGGCCTCTAGTTGGTATGTAAGAATGCCATTGATTTCTGGGTGTTAATTTTGCATCCTGCTATATTACCAAATTCATTTATTAAATCTAGTGTTTTTTTGGTGGAGTCTTAGGGGTTTTCTTTGTACAATATCATGTCATCTGCAAATAATGACAGTTTTACTTCATCCTTTCCAATTTAAATGTCTTTTTTTGTTTGTTTTCTTTTTGTCTAATCACTGTGGCTAAGACTTCCAGTACTATGTTGAATAAGAATGGTGAAAGTGGATAACCCTGTATTCTTCCAGTTTTTAGGGGGAATGGTTTTAGATTTTGCCCATTGAGTATGATAGTGGCTGTAGGTTTGTCATATATGGCCTTATTATATTGAAGTATGGTCCCTTTATTCCCACTTTGCTGAGAGTTTTTATAAAAAATGGGGTTGGATTTTTGTCAGATGCTTTTCTGTGTTCATTGATATTATCATGTGATTTTTGTCTTTCAATTTGTTTATGTGATGTATCACATTTATTGATTTGCAGTTGTTTTGGAAGATTGTATTTTTTTAGGAATTTATCCATTTCATCCACATTGTCCAGCTTGTTGGCATATAGTTGTTCATAGTATTTGCTTACAATCCTTTGCATTTCTGAGGTGTTGATCATTACTTTTTCACTTTAGTTTCTCATTTTGTTTATTTGTGTCCTCTCTCTTTGTTTCTTTTTTTTTATTTTTATTGATTTTTTACAGAGAGGAAGAGAGAGGGATAGAGAGTTAGAAACATCGATGATAGAGAAACATCAATCAGCTGCCTCTTGCACACCCCCTACTGGGGATGTGCCCGCAACCAAGGTACATGCCCTTGACCGGAATTGAACCTGGGACCTTTCAGTCCGCAGGCCAATGCTCTATCCACTGAGCCAAACCGGTTTTGGCTCTCTTTGTTTCTTAATGAGTATGGCTAATGGTTTATCAAACTTGTTTTTCTTTTCAAAGAACCAGCTCTTTGTTTCATTGATCTTTTGTGTTGTATTTTTAGTCTTTATGTCATGTATTTCTACTCTGATCTCTAGTATTTCCTTCCTACTACTTATTCTGAACTTTCCTTGTTTTTCTCTTTCTAATTCTTTAAGCTGTAGGGTTAGATAGTTTATTAATTTTCTTTTCTTTTCTTTCTTTTTTTTTGAGGTAGGCTTGTAGTGGAACTTCCCTCTCAGAACTCTGTCCCATAGATTTTGCTGTGTCCCATAGATTTTGTGTTGTTGTGGGTCCATTTTCATTTTTTTTCCAGAAAGTTTTTAATTTCTTTCTTGATATCATTGGTAACCCATTCATTGTTTAGACTCCATGTGTTTGAAAGTTTTTGAGTGTTTTTATTGTAGTTGATTTGTAATTTCATGCCATTGTGATCTGAGATCATGCTTAATATGATTTCAATATTCTTGAACTTGTAAAACACTGTTTTGTGTCCTAACATGCGGTCTATCTTTGAGAATGACCCATGTACACTTGAGAAAAATATATATTTTGCAACTTTGTGGTGAAATGGTCTGTAAATGTCAATTAATTCCATCTAATCTAGTGTGTCATTTAGAGTCACTGTTTCCTTGTTAATTTATTGTCTGGAAGATCAATCCAGTGAAGTCAGCAGGGTATTAAAGTCTCCTAATATGACTGTATTGCTCTCAATCTCTCCCTTAAAGTCTTCTAGAAGTGTTTTTTTTTTTATATATTAAGTTGCTCTTATGTTGGGTGCATATATGTTTACCAGGGTTATAGCCTCTTGTTGTATTGATCCTTTTAGTATTATGTAGTGACCTTTATTGTCTTTTGTTATGACATTTATTTTGAAGTCTATTTTGTTAAATATGAGTATTGCTACTCTAGCTTTTTTTTTTTTCCATTTCCGTTTGCATGGAAAATATTTTCCATCCCTCCACTCTCATCCTGAGTGAGTCTTTTGTTCTGAGGTGGGTCTCCTGTAGACAACATATATTTGGGTCATGTTTTCTTATCCATTCAGCTTCCTTATGTCTTTTCATTGGAACATTTAATCCATTTACATTTAAGGTTATTATTATTATTTTTTGTTGTTCAAAATATGAGACTAGGTATTAAAATACCACAAATCTTTATTTAGATCCTGTTAATTATTTTTTTTAATTTCTTTATTGATTAAGGTGTCACATATTTGTCCTCATCCCCCCATTCCCATCCCACACCCCTCCCCATGGATGCCCCAACCCTCTGTTGAACTTAAGCATTGGTTAGGCTCATATGCATGCACATAAGACCTTTGGTTGATCTCTCCCCCCTCCCCCCACCCTCCCCTATCCTCCCTCTGAGGCTGGATAGTCCGATCGATGCCTCCTTGTTTCTGGTTCTGTTCTTGTTCATCAGTCTATGTTGTTCATCATTTCCCCTAGATGAGCGACATCATGTGTCACTAGAGATATACTTATAAGAATTGAATGTGCGACGAGCAATAATAGTTATGCTGACAGGCAAATGAATCAGTCTGTAGTGAGTTTCTTTCTGGTCCAACAGTTCTTTTGAGACCCAATATCAATGTCCACCAGTTCCTTATGAGTACATGTCGGCACTGACCCCTCAGCTCTGGATGGTGGACAAATGGTGGTAATGCAGGTCTGACTCCCTCTGGTTTGGTCTCGGCCGGATCCAGGGGCACGGCTTCACCCGGATCCAGGGGCCCACGGCCTCACCCGGACCCGGGATCCAGCCTCACCCGGATCTAGGGGCACACGGCCTCGCCCAGACCCAGGATTCAGCTTCATCCGGACCCAGGGGCGCATGGCCTCACCCGGACCCAGGGGCGCGTGGCCTCTCCCAGACCCAGGGTCGCGTGGCCTCACCCGGATCCAGGGGCCCACGGCCTCACCCGGACCCGGGACCCAGGCTCACCCAGATCCAGGGGCCCACGGCCTCACCCGGACCCGGGACCCAGGCTCACCCGGATCCAGGGGCCCACGGCCTCACCCGGACCCGGGACCCAGGCTCACCCGGTAGATCCTGTTAATTATATTTTGCTCCTGTTTGTCTTTTTTTTCACACTTTTATTTTATTAAGGTATTATATGTGTACATATCATACCATTGTCCCCCCCCCAACCCACACCCATACATGCCCTCACCCCCCAGAGTTTTGTGTCCATTGGTTATGCTTATATGCATGCATTCAAGTCCTTTGGTTGATCTCTTATCTCCCCCACCTCTCCCTAACCTTCCCCCTATAATTTGACATTCTGTTTGATTCTTTACTGTCTCTGTATCTATATTTTTGTTCATCAGTTTATAATGTTCTTTATTATCCATAAATGAGTGAGATCATGTGGTATTTTTCTTTCATTGACTGGCTTATTTCACTTAGCATAATGTTCTCCAATTCCATCCAGGTTGCTGCAAATGATGAGAATTCCTTCTTTTTTATGGCAAAATAGTATTCCATTGTGCAGATGTACCACAGTTTTCTGATCCAGTCATCTGCTGACGGGCACCTAGGTTGTTTCCAAATCTTAGCTATTGTAAATTGTGCTGCTATGAACATAAGGGTGCGTATATCCTTTCTGATTGGTGTTTCTAGTTTCTTTGGATATATTCCCAGGAGTGGGATTACTGGGTCAAATGGGAGTTCCATTTTCAGTTTTTTTGAGGAAACTCCATACTGTTCTCCACAGTGGCTGCACCAGTCTGCATTCCCACCAGCAGTGCACGAGGGTTCCTTTTACTCCGCATCCTCGCCAACACTTGTCGTTTGTTGATTTGTTGATGATAGCCATTCTGACAGGTGTGAGATGGTACCGCATTGTTGTTTTGATTTGCATCTCTCGGATAATTAGTGACTTTGAGCATGTTTTCATGTGTCTCTTGGCCTTCCTTCTGTCTTCTTTTGAAAAGATTCTATTTAGGTCCATTGCCCATTTTTTATTGGATCATTTATCTTCCTTTTATTAAGTTGCATAAGCTGCCTGTAGATGTTGGAGATTAAACCTTTATCAGTGATAGCATTTGCAAATATGTTCTCCCATAAATTGGGCTTTCTTATTGTTTTGTTGATGGTTTCTTTTGCTGTAAAAAAGCTTTTTGTTTTGATGTAGTCCCATTTTTTAATTTTCTCTTTAGCTTCCATTGCCCTAGAGGCAGTGTCAGTGAAGAAGTTCTTTTGGCCTATGTCTGAGATTTTGTTGCCTGTGGATTCCTCTAGTATTTTTATGGTTTCCCGTCTTATGTTTAAGTCCTGTATCCATTTTGAGTTGATTTTTGTGTATGGTGTAAGTTGATGATCTAGTTTCATTTTTTTGCATGTATCTGTCCAATTTTCCCAACACCATTTATTGAAAAGACTGTCTTGACTCCATTGTATGTTCATGCCTCCTTTGTCAAATATTAATTGAGCATAGTGGTTTGGGTCGATATCTGGATTCTCTATTCTGTTCCATTGATCTATATGTCAGTTTTTGTGCCAGTACCAGGCTGTTTTGAGAACTGTGGCTTTGTAATACATCTTGAGATCTGGTATTGAGATCCCTCCTACTTTATTCTTCTTTTTCAGGATTGCTGTGGCTATTCGGGGTCTTTTTTTATTCCAGATGAATTTTTGGAGAGTTCTTTCTAGGTCTGTGAAATATGCTGTTGGTGTTTTGATGGGGAGTGCATTGAATCTGTAGATTGCTTTGGGTAGTGTGGACATTTTAATGATGTTGATTCTACCAATCCATGAACATAGTATGTTCTTCCATCTGTTTACGTCTTCCTCTATCTCTTTTTTCAGTGTCCTGTAGTTTTCTGTGTATAGGTCTTTTACCTCCTTAGTTAAGTTTATTCCTAGGTATCTTAGTTTTTTTTTGGTGTGATGGTAAATGGGATTGCTTTTTTAGTCTCTCTTTCTGTAAGTTCACTATTGGTGTATAGAAATGCCATAGATTTCTTGGTGTTAATTTTGTATCCTGCTACATTGCCGAATTCATTTATTAAGTCTATTAGTTTTTTGATGGAGTCTTTTGTTTTTTTTATGTACAATATCATGTCATCTGCAAATAAGGACAGCTTTACTTCTTCTTTTCCAATTTGGATGCCTCTTATTCTTCTTCTTTTCTAATTGCAATGGCTAATACTTCCAGTACTATGTCAAACAGGAGTGGTGAGAGTGGGCATCCCTGTCTTGTTCCTGTTCTTAGGGGAAATGGTTTTAGTTTTTGCCCATTGAGTATGATGTGTGCTGTGGGTTTATCATATATAGCTTTTATTATGTTGAGGTATGATCCTTCTATTCCCACCTTGTTGAGAGTTTTTATCAAGAAAGGGTGTTGGATTTTGTCAAATGCTTTTTCTGCATCTATTGGGTACTATGGACATTTTAATGTCCATGACTATGTGATTTTTTTCTCTCAATTGTTTATGTGATGTATCACGTTTATTGATTTGTGGATATTGTACCATCCTTGCATTCCTGGGATAAAGGAACAGCTGCAATGAGAAGAAATATATATATAGAGAAACATAGGCATAAAGTACTGCTGGAGCTGATTTGCTAGAATTTTGTTGAGGATTTTGGCATCTATGTTCATGAGGGATATTGGTCTGTAATTCTCTTTCATTGTGTTGTCTTTATCTGGTTTTGGTATTAGGGTGATGCTGGCTTCATAGAAGGAGCCTGGAAGTGTTCCTTCCTCTTGAATTTTTTGGAATAGTCTGAGGAAGATAGGTTTTAGTTCTTCCTTGAATGTTTGGTAAAACTCTCCTGTGAAGCCGTCTGGCCCCGGGCTTTTGTTTGCCGGAAGCTTTTTGATGACTGCTTCAATTTCTTCCATAGTTACTGGCCTGTTGAGCTGTTTAGATTCTTCCTGATTGAGTTTTGGAAGGAATATGTCCATTTCTTCCAGGTTGTCCAGTTTGTTGGAACAGAGTTGTTCGTAGTGTTTTGTAACAATCCTTTGTATTTTGGCGGTGTCTGTTGTTATTTCACCACTTTCTTTTCTGATTTTGTTTATTTGGGTCCTCTCTCTTTGCTTCTTGGTGAGCCTGGCTAGAGGTTCATCAATCTTGTTTATCCTTTCAAAGAACCAACTCTTGGTTTTGTTGATCTTTTGTATTGTTTCTTTGGTCTCTATGTCATTTATCTCCACTCTGATCTTTATTATTTCCTTCCTTCTGCTTACACTGGGCTTTTCTTGTTGTTCTTAAGGTTATTATTGATAGTTACTTATTTATTGCCATTTTAATTCTTTATGCCTATGTTTCTCTCTATATATATTTCTTCTCATTGCAGCTGTTCCTTTAGCATTTCTTGCATTGCTGGTTTGGTGGAGATAAACTTCTTTAGCCTTTTTTTTTTCTGGGAAGCTTTTTGTATAACCATCTATTTTGAATTATGGCCTTGCTGGATATAGTAGTCTTGGTTTCAGATCCTTGCTTTTCATTATTTTGAATATTTCATGCCATTCCCTTCTGGCCTGTAGAGTTTATGATGGAAAATCAGCTGACAGCCTTATGGAAGCTCCTTTGTAGGTAACAAATTGCTTTTTTCTTGTTGCCTTTTTTTTTCTAATCCTCACCCAATGATATTTTTTCCATTGATTTTTTTTAGAAGGGATGAAGTAGGCGTAGGAAGAGTGAGAGAAAAACATCAAAGTGAGAGAGACACATATATTGGTAGCTCCCCATTTGCACCCTGACTGGGGCCAGGGATTGAGCTTGCAACTGAGGGATATGCCCTTGACCAGGAATCGAACACGTGATCCTTAGGTGTGTGGGTTTATCCTCTAACCACTGATCAAAACCAGGCAGAGACTCTTGCTGCCTTTAAGATTCTCTCTTTGGCTTTAATTTTTGGCATTTTAATTATGATGTATCTGGGCATGGGCCTCTTTGGTTTCTTGCTTGGGACTCTCTGTGCCTTCTGAACTAGTAAAACTTTTTCCTTCACTAGATTAGGGAAGTTTTCTGCCATTATTTCTTCAAACAGGTTCTTTATCCCTGGCTCACTTTCTTCACCTTCTGGTACACCTATGATGTGAATGAATATAGTTATAATTCATGTTGTCCCATAGCTCCCTTAAGCAGTCCTTCTGTTTTTTAATTGTTTTGTTTTGTTTTGTTTTTCTTTTTGGTTCTCTGATTGTTTGATTTCTTCTACACTGTTTTCTAATTCACTGGTCCAATTCTTGGCTTCCCCTAATCTGCTGTTCATTCCTTCCAATGTGTTCTTTTATTTTTTAATCTTTATTGTTCAGATTATTACAGTTGTTCCTCTTTTTCCCCCTATAACTCCCCTGCACCCAGTTCCCACCCCACCCCATGCCCTTACCTCCCCCCAACTGTCCTGATCCATAGGTGTATGATATTTGTCCAGTCTCTTCCCGCACCCCCCATCCCCCTTTCTCCCTGAGGATTGTCAGTCCACTCCCTTTCTATGCCCCTGATTCTATTATATTCACCAGATTATTCTGTTCATCAGATTTTTTATTCACTTGATTTTTAGATTCACTTGTTGATAGATATGTATTTGTTGTTCATAATTGTTATCTTTACCTTTTTCTTCTTTTCCCTCTTCTTAAAGAATACCTTTCAGCATTTCATATAATACTGGTTTGGTGGGGATGAACTCCTTTAGCTTTTTCTTATCTGTGAAGCTCTTTATCTGACCTTCAATTCTGAATGATAGCTTTGCTGGGTAGAGTAATCTTGGTTGTAGGTTCTTGCTATTCATCATTTTGAATATTTCTTGCCACTCACGTCTGGCCTGCATAGTTTCTGTTGAGAAATCAGCTGACAATCGTATGGGTGCTCCCTTGTAGGTAACTAATTGCTTTTCTCTTGCTGCTTTTAATATTCTCTCTTTGTCTTTTGCTCTTGGCATTTTAATTATGATGTGTCTTGGTGTGGTCCTCTTTGGATTCCTTTTGTTTGGGGTTCTCTGCGCTTACTGGACTTGTAAGTCTATTTCTTTCACCAGGTGGGGAAAGTTTTCTGTCATTATTTCTTCAAATAGGTTTTCAGTATCTTGCTCTCTCTCTTCTTCTGGCACCCCCATAATTCGGATGTTGGTACGCTTGAAGTTGTCCCAGGGGCTCCTTACACTATCTTCATATTTTTTGATTCTTTTTGCTTTTTGCTTTTCTGGTTGGGTGTTTTTTGCTTTTTCATATTTCAAATCTTTGACTTGATTCTTGCGATCCTCTAGTCTGTTGTTGGATCTCTGTATATTATTTTTAATTTCAATCAGTGTATGCTTAATTTCTAGTTGGTCCTTTTTCATATCCTTGAGGGTCTCACTAAATTTATTGGCAGTTTCTAGAAAATTCTTGAAAAACCTTATAATTGAGGTTTTGAACTCTATATCCAGTAGTTTGCTTTCCTCCATTTCTTTCATTTGTGACCTGTTTCTTTGTCTCCACATTTTGGCTGCTTCCCTGAGTTGATAGAGTGGCTTTGTGTGCTAGGTGGCCTATAGGGCCCAGTGGCTCAACCTCCCCAGTTACCTGAGGTGGACAATCTTGGTGCACCCCTTTGTGGGCTGTGTGCACAGTCTTGTTGTAGTTAAGCCTTGATTGTTGTTGGTATCACTGGGAGGAATTGACCTCCAGGCCAATTCGCTGTGAGGATCAGCTGTGTCTACGCTGGGAGAACTTCTGTGCTGGAGACACCCTTATGAGGCAAGACTTGCTTCAGTGGGGCTTTGGTGCTCACTGAGTCTGCCCTCTGGGTGTGTTCCTTATGGATCTGAGGAGTTGTAATCTGGATGGTCCTACTTTGACACCTGGGTACACTGGCTCTTGGATCTCTAAGGAGGTGCTAATTTAGCCTCTGCCTGAGGCCACCCAGCAGGAGCTAGGAGAGATCTGCAGATTCCTCTTCTTTGTTTGGGTTTTGGAGGTGCCCAGATGAGGCCCAGCTGTGAAGCAATGCAAGCTGCTGTGGGGCCTTGGGCCTTCTTTTGGATGTTCTGGGTCTCTCTGACTCAGCTGCAGTTTGTAAGGTAAGTTTAGATTTCAAAGGACCAGGCCATTCATATGCAAAAGCCTCTGCGTACAGCTTGGATGGAGTGGAGTCTCAGGGCAGAGCAAACAGCAATGCCTTCCCATCAGCCCTGCCCTAAAAGGTCCCCAGGTCTCAGTGTCCCGTGGTAATCACTGCAAGCACCTCTGAGAGAAAGCCCCCCTCGAGTTCCACCCACTGCCAGACAGTCCAGTTTCTCCCCGTATGAGTCTGGGTCCCCAGAGTCTCACCTGGAACTGGAGTTCAGAGCCGTCGGGAGCTTATGTCTCCCTCCTGATTGAAAAAGCCAGCCGCATACTCAGTTGCCAGCCCTCTCTGTGCGCACATGCGCACCTCCGTACCTCTGCAATTTACTTCCACAGCTGCTCTGAGTCTCAGTGTGCTTTTCTCTTCCCTTCTAGTTGTAGAATTTCCACTTAGCCAGCCTTCCTGTGGTTCTGGATGATGTTCGTTTTGTCTTTAGTTGTAGTTTTGAAGTGGTTGTGCAAGGTAACAAGTTCAGGTGTTTACCTATGCTGCCATCTTGGTTTCTCCCTCCAATGTGTTCTTTATTACTGCTATGTCATTTTGCATTTCTGACTGGTCATTTTCATAGTTTCTGTATCTTTTCTCATGCTGTTCATCATCCTTGTAATCATTATTCTGAACTCTATATCTGATCAATTTTTTAAATCCCCTTTTCATTTAGCTCTTTTTCTAGAGAATTCTCTTGTTCTTTCATTTGGTGTTATTTTCCTGTCTCACCATTTTGGATGCCTGCTTGGATTTGTTTCTATGTATTATGTAGAACTGCTCTGACTCCCAGTCTTTTTGGAGGGTCTCTGGTGTAAGACAATGTCAGATGCTGTTTGTGACTGGCTCTGAGTTCCCTGTCTGCCTTTCACAACCAGATGTTATATGAGCACCATTCTAATTTCTGGTGCTCTGGGATGGGGATCCCAGCTTGGGGTTTAGACCCCAGAGTTCTCAGGGGGAACTCCCACAGCTGAGGTACCCTCTGGAACTTCAGCTACTGTCTATGGGATCCTGGCCAGTCCTCTTGCACCTCTGCACTTCTTACCAATCTCTGTGCAGTCTCCACTTTACATCTTTGATTATAACGGCTCTCTTCAGTTATTCAGTTGATTAATCAGGATGGTTTTTCTATATTTTAGTTGTAATTCCAGTTTGGTCTGGGGAGAGTGTCAGTATAGCTTCCACTTAATCTGCCACCATTTTGGAATCTCACCAAATGCTTTTGAATGATGCAAAACAGCTAATTCTTCTTAAAATAATTTATTAACATATAAGATTTCAAAAAATATATAAAATATTTCTAAGTTATATGTACTTTTAAAACCTATTAATTTCCTACAATTTATGTGCTATATTATATATCATACTTATGAAAGAATGATTTTAAAAATCTTCCTACTCAAGCAATCAAGCCAGGCTTTCCTCTTCTCTTATAATCCGTAACTGGCACAATTTATATGTCAAATTAGCATGCAATAACCTTCCTGTTGTGTGGTGGCTTCATGAATAATTGCTACTTTGTTAAAAACTAATTAATTAACTAATTAAGTAAAGCAGGCCATGCATGGATAATAATGAGAGTGTCCTGAGCCCTGGATTATTATTAGTCCAACTAGAGGCCTGGTGCACGAAATTCATATATGGGGAGTTCCCCTCAGCCCAGCCTGAATCCTCTCAAATCTGGGACCCCTTGGGGGATGTCCAACTGCCGGTTTAGGCCTTATCCCAGGGATCAGGCCTAAACCAGCAGTTGGACATCCCTCTCACAATCCTGGACCACTGGCTCCTAATCGCTCACCTGCCTGCCTGCCTGGTTGCCCCTAACTGCCTCCCCACTGCCTTCCTGATTGCCCCTCACTGCCTCTACATGCCGGCCTGATTGCCCCTCACTGGTGCCCCTGCTGGCCTGGTCACCCCCAACTGCCCCCCCCCACTGGCCTAGTCGCCCCTCACTGCCCCCCCACCAGCCTAATCACCCCAACTCTCCCCCTCCTGGCCTGGTCGCCCCCAACTGCAGCCTCCCCACTGGCCTGGTCATCCATAACTCGCCCCCCCCCCCAGCTGGCCTGGTAGCCTCTTACTGCCACTCCCTGCTCTCCTGGTCGCCCCACACAGCCTGCTGTTCAGTCATTTGGTCGTCCCTCACTAACCCCCCTGCCGTCCTGGTCATAGGCAGCCATCTTGTGAAGGCGTGGGGGTCAATTTGCGTATTACCTCTTTATTATATAGGAGTCTGTGTATCTGAGGCTCAATATAAAATTATACTTGAATATATGTGTTCAATCAGTACTCTTTTATCCTAAACATTTAGCATTTAACTTAAAAAGTGTTTTTGAAATTTTGCAAGGTGAGCAATTATAGCTCTGGGAATTTACATATACAAAGCTGCT
This sequence comes from Cnephaeus nilssonii, assembly GCF_951640355.1. Lineage (NCBI taxonomy): Eukaryota > Metazoa > Chordata > Mammalia > Chiroptera > Vespertilionidae > Cnephaeus > Cnephaeus nilssonii. The sequence continues at coordinate 96,013,877 of NC_137077.1, forward strand.
GTGGAAAAAATATGCACAAAACTTTATGGAAAGTGAGTAAATACATGAAAATTCATTAGCCTTCTGTAAGAATTAAATTTAATCTATTTCTATAATGCCCAATGATGAATTTTAAAATGGGAATTATATTAATTCATTAATTCATTCAATAACTATTTATGGAGTGCCTACTATGTGACAAACATATTCTCTAGAGGATAGAGAATAAACCATTGATTGGGGCAAGTTGGAGGTCATTGGTAACCTTGATGAGAGCAATACCAGGGGAAAGGGAAAGATGAGCCTTCATCAGAGTAATTTAAAAAGAAAATGGGAGAGTCTGGTTAGTGTTGCTCAGTGGTAGAGTGTCAACCCACAAACCAGGTGGTTGCTGGTTTGATTTCTGGTCAGGGCACATGCTGGGTTGTGGGCTTGATCCCCAATAAGAGGTGTGCAGGAGGCAGCTGATTGTTGATGTTTCTCTCTCATTGATGTTTCTATCTCCTTATCCCTCTCCCTTCCTCTGTCTCTAAAAATCAATAAAAACATTTTAAAAAGAAATGAAAATAAGAGATAATAAAGTAAGGGAAGTGAGTCTACTATATTGTTTACTTATATAGATCTTCTACAAAAATAAACAATATTGGGTTATAGTTGGAAGAAACATAAAGTCAAGTAATTTTTTTTTATGTTGAAGGTATTATAGCATATTTGTAGGTTAAAGGGAATTGCCCAGTAGAGAAAGAGGAATTGATGATGCAAGAGAGAAAGAAGGACATTTCAGAGCCAAGTCCCTAAAAAGGTGAGACGGAGTGAAATTCTAGTACCAGCAGAGGTCTTGGCTTTAGGAGTAGAGGAAAGGCAGCCTATGTAGGTACAGACAGGGGTCTGCTGAACAATTTGGTCAGGGGAAGATGAGGTACTTTTATTTGCTACACTTTTTAAATGACATAATGAAATATGGAGTTATGTCAATATCTGGCTTGGTATGTGTGTAGGATTGGAGGTCTGAAACAAAAGAAGAGAGTGCAGAAATAGCAGAAATCTAATGATAAAGGCATGGAGTGAGATGGCTGGACAGTGCCATTAATGGTAGTAAATTTAAAGTGAAAACTGTCTGTGTGGTGTACATTAAAAAAAAAATACTCTTGCCCTAGTTGGTTTGGCTCAGTGGGTAGAACGTCAGCCTGCGGACTGAAGGGTCCCGGGTTTGATTCCCTCCAGGGGCACATGTCCAGGTTGCGGGCTCGATCCCCAGTAGGGGGTATGCAGGAGACAGCCAATCAATGATTCCTTCTCATCATTGATGTTTCTATCTCTTTCTTCCTCTCTGAAATCAATAAAAATATATTTTAAAATAAAAAAATACTCTTTATTGTTGAGAGTATTATAGATGGTCCCCCTTTTCCCCCCATCATCCCCCTCCATATGGTTTCTGCCCCACCCCAGGCCTTCACCATCCTATCTGTGTTCATAGGTAATGCATATATGCATATAAGTTCTTTGGTTAATCTCTTCCCGCCCCCTCTCCCTGCTTCCCTCTAAGATTTGTCAGTCTGTTCCATGTTTCCATGTCTCTAATTCTATTTTATCATCAGTTTATTTTGTCCATTAGATTCCTTGTCCTTTTATTTTGATTCAATTGCTCATAGATATGTTTTATTGCCATTTTATTGTTCATATTTTTTAAAATATATTTTATTGATTTTTTACAGAGAGGAATGGAGAGGGATAGAGAGTCAGAAACATTGGATGAGAGAGAAACATTGATCAGCTGCCTCCTGCACACCCCCCCCCCCCACTGGGGATGTGCCCACAACCAAGGTACATACCCTTGACTGGAATGGAACCTGGGACCCTTCAGTCCACAGGCCGATGCTCTATCCACTGAGCTAAACTGGTTAGGGCTGTTCACATTTTTTATTGTTGTTGTTGTTGTTGTTGTTGTTGTTGTTGTTGTTCTTCTTCTTCTTCTTCTTCTTCTTCTTCTTCTTCTTCTTCTTCTCCTTTCTCTTCTTAAAGAATATCCTTCAACATTTTATGTAATGCTGGTTTGGTGGTGATGAACTCCTTTAGCTTTTTCTTGTCTGTGAAGTTCTTTATCTGACCTTCAATACTAAATGATAGCTTTGCTGGGTAGAGTAATCTCAGTTGTAGGTCCTTGCTATTCATCACTTTGAATATTTCTTGCCACTCCCTTCTGGCCTGCAAAGTTTCTGTTGAGAAATCAGCTGACAGTCATATGATCACTCCTTTGTAGGTAACTAACTCCTTTTTTCTTGTGTGTGTGTGTGTGTGTGTGTGTGTGTGTGTGTGTGTGTGTGTGTTTAAGATTCTCTCTTTGTCTTTAACCTTTGGCATTTTAATTATGATGTGTCTTGTTGTGAGCCTCTTTGGTTTCATCTTTATTGGGACTCCTGGATTTGTAAGTCTATTTCTTTCACCCGGCAGGGGAAGTTTTCTGTCATTATTTCTTCAAGTAGGTTTTCAATATCTTGCGCTCTCTCTTCTCTTTCTAGCACCCCTATAATTCAAATGTTGGTATGCTTGAAGTTGTCTCAGAGGCTCCTTACTCTATCTTCATATTTTTGGATTCTTTTTTCTTTTTGATCTTCTGCTTGGGTTTTTTTTTTTTTTTTTTTTTTTTTTGCTTCCTCATATTCCAAATCACTGATTTGATTCTCAGCATCCTCTACTCTACTGTTAAATCCCTGTAAATTTATTCTTTATTTCAGTTAGTGTAGGCTTAATTTCTGATTGGTCCTTTTTTATGTCTTTGATATTCTCACTAAGATCCTAGAAATTCTCATTAAGTTCCTTAAAGCTCTCATTAAGATCCTTGAGGATCATTATAACCATTGTTTTGAACTCTGTATCTAGTAATTTGTTTTGCTTCCATTTTATTTAGTTCTTTTTCTGGAGATTTCTTCTGTTCTTTTATTTATGACATGTTTCTTTGTCTCTTCATTTTGTCTGATTCACTGTATTTGTTTCTATTTATTAGGTAGAGCTGCTATGTCTCCTGGAATTGGTAGAGTGGCCTTGTGTAGTAGGTGTCCTGTAGGGCCCAATGGCTCAGTCACCTGAGCTGAGCACTCTAGGTGTGCCCCTGTGTTGGCTGTGTGCCTAGTCTTATTGTAGTTGAGCCTTGATTACTATTGGTGTCACTGGGAGGAATTGAACTCCAGACCAATTGGCTGTGAGGACCAGCTGTGATTGCAGTGGAAGAGCTGCTGTGCAGAAGACACCCCTATGGAGCAGTAGTTGTTTCAGTGGGGCTTTGGTGCTCACTGAGTCTTCCCCTTGAGTGTGTCACTTGTGGATGTATAGAGTTGTAATCTGCTGTGGTCTGAAGCTGTCCACCAGGTGCACTGGCTCTGGGTCCTCCTGGGAGGTACAAGTCAGCCTCTGCCTTGGGCCACCTGTCAGGAGCTACAGAAAAATCTGAAGATGGCTGCTACTTATGTGGGCTTCGAGGTACCCAGGAGAGGCCAAGCTGTGAAGCAAGGCAGGCTGCTACTAGTGTTGGTCCTTGGGTCTCTTATTGAGGGTATGGGGCACACTGACTCCAGCTGCTACTTGTTTGAGAGATTTTAGGAAAGTCTGAAGCCTGAGCCAGGACAGGCCATTCATATGAAAAAGCTGCTACAAACAGCTTGGGTGGGACTGCAAATTGTGTAGGGTGGGGTCTCAGAGAACCACCAGTGAACAGTGTGCTTCAGGTTGATGCAGACTCAGATATGGGGCCTGCCAGTCAGTTCTGTGATGTGGAAGATCTCAGCATAGGAACAATGAACCCTGTGAGCACGCCTGTCTGGGAGAAAACTGCCCCCGAGTTCTTGCCCTGATGCCAGAAATCCAGTTCTTCCCATATGTTACTGGATCCCCCAAGATTCTGCCCTAGCACTGGAGCTCAGAGGGAACAAGTCTGAGTAAGTCTCTGCACTGGCCCTTTAAGAGGAACTGCTGATACAATGGCAGCCTCCGTGTCACGCAGCCACAATACTTCTCTTCCTGGCCCTGGAACCCTGGGCTGAGGGGACTGTTGTGGGGCTGGAACCCCTTGCTCCTCATAGGAGGCCTCTGGGATATGCTTTTTTTTTTAATTTCTTTATTGATTAAGGTGTCACATATTTGTCCTCATCCCCCCATTCCCATCCCACACCCCTCCCCACGGATGCCCCAACCCCCTGTTGAACTTAACCATTGGTTAGGCTCATATGCATGCACACAAGTCCTTTGGTTGATCTCTCCCCCCTCCCCCCACCCTCCCCTATCCTCCCTCTGAGGCTGGATAGTCCGATCGATGCCTCCTTGTTTCTGGTTCTGTTCTTGTTCATCAGTCTATGTTGTTCATCATTTCCCCTAGATGAGCGACATCATGTGTCACTAGAGATATAAGAACTGAATGTGAGACGAGCAATAATAGTTATGCTGACAAGCAAATGAATCAGTCTGTAGTGAGTTTCTTTCTGGACCAACAGTTCTTTTGAGACCCAATATCAATGTCCACCAGTTCCTTATGTGTACATGTCGGCACTGACCCCTCAGCCCCGGATTGTGGACAAATGGTGGTAATGCAGGTCCGACTCCCTCTGGTTTGGTCTCGGCCGGACCCAGGGGCACAGCTTCACCCGGACCCAGGGGCATGTGGCCTCACCCGAACCCAGGGGGTGCGTGGCCTCACCTGGACCCAGGTGCACGCGGCTTCACCCGGACCTGGGACCCAGCCTCACCTGGATCCAGGGGAGCGTGGCCTCACCCGGACCCAGGGGCGCGTGGCCTCACCCAGACCCAGGGCGTGTGGCCTCTCCCAGACCCAGGGGCACATGGCCTCTCCCGGACCCGGGATCTAGCTTCACCCGGACCCAGGGGCGCGTGGCCTCTCCCAGACCCAGGGGCACGTGGCCTCACCCGGACCTAGGTGTGTGCGGCCTCACCCGGACCCGGGACCCAGCCTCACCCGGATCCAGGGGCCCACGGCCTCACCCGGACCCGGGATCCAGCTTCACCCGGACCCAGGGGCGCGTGGCCTCACCTGGATCCAGGGGCACACGGCCTCACCCGGACCCAGGATCCAGCTTCTCCCGGACCCAGGGGCGTGTGGCCTCTCCCAGACCCAGGGTCGCGGGGCCTCACCCGGATCCAGGGGCCCACGGCCTCACCCGGACCCGGGACCCAGCCTCACCCGGATCCAGGGGCACACGGCCTCTCCCAGACCCAGGATTCAGCTTCACCCGGACCCAGGGGCGCATGGCCTCACCTGGACCCAGGGGCGCGTGGCCTCTCCCAGGCTCGGGACCCAGCCTCACCTGGATCCAGGGGCACACGGCCTCGCCCGGACCCGGGATCTAGCTTCTCCCGGACCCAGGGGCGCGTGGCCTTACCTGGACCCAGGGGCATGTGGCCTCTCCCGGGCCCGGGACCCAGCCTCACCCGGATCCAGGGGCACACGGCCTCGCCCGGACCCGGGATCCAGCTTCACCCAGACCCAGGGGCGCGTGGCCTTACCCGGACCCAGGGGCACGTGGCCTCACCCGGGCCCGGGACCCAGCCTCACCCTGACCCAGTTCCCAGCCTCACCCGGACCCAGGGGCGCGCGGCTTCACCCGGATCCAGGACCCAGCGGGGTTTCGTCTTCTTGATCCCATTTCCTGTTGGTCAATTCCATCTCAGCAATTCCTTCGGCCCTTTTCTCAGAGCTCCAGGGCAGCCGCCGCAGAACTCATTGGGCGGCGGGCTCGGCGAAGCTCCGGTGTGCCCGGTGTGCGGCGGCGGGCTGGTCCAGGGTGGTTGCGTCAGCCCTTGGGTCTGCAGCGGTGGCCGGTTGCCGAGCGTGCACACCTGGCCGCTTCCGGGGCGTTGAGATTCTTGAAGACTCGGAGGTCAGCAAGCGCGGAGTCTCCCACCCCATGTCTCCCAGTGGCTCGTCTGTCCGTGCTCGGCAGCGAGTGAGGCCTTCCCCTCAGCCAGAGACCGCCGGGGGAACTGCGCCGAGCACGTTCCAGGCCGCCATTGTGTCGCCTGAGCCGTAGTTCTTAAAGTGTGATCTTTGGGTCACCGGCATCAGCATCATCCCGAGTATCCCTCTCTTTTATTCTAGTTGTAGAGCATCTGCTCAGCCAGCCCTCCGGTGGTTCTGGATGGTGTCTGCTCTGCTCTCCTGTCGTAGACTCAAAATTGTTGTGGTAGGCAACAATCAGGCTTCCGCCCTATGCCTCCATCTTGGTCCTCCTTTGTATAGTTAAGTCTTGATTGTTGTTGGTGTCGCTGGGAGGAATTGTCCTCCAGGCCAATTGGCCGTGCGGATCCTCTGTGTCTATAAAGGAAGAGTTGCTGTGTAGGAGACACATTTATGGGCCGGGTCTTGGTGCAGCAAGGCTTTGGAGCTCACTGAGTCTGCCTCTTGAATGTGTCCCTTATGCGAGTGGTTGAAATCTGGTGTCATCTCACACCGACCACTAGATGCCCTCGTTTCTGGGTCTCCAATGGCGTGTAGGTCAGCTACTGCCTGAGGCCACTCAGCAGGAATTACAGCAAAAACTACAGTTTCCTCCTCCTGTCTGAGCGTCCCTGGAGCAGTCCGACTAGAACTGCAGTTTATCTGGTCAAGCTGCCATAGGGCAGGCCACCCACATGCAAAAGCCGTTGCTTGGAGCCCAGGTGGGCCTGCAAAACGAGCGGGGCGGGTCCCAGGGCGGGGCGAGTCTCAGGGCGGGGCAGGGCCTTAGGGCGCCACCAGGCCATGGCGTGGCGAACCGCACTGGCTGCAAGTCTGCTTTTTCTGCTTTCCATGTTTCTAAGCCCCCTCGTTCTGCACTCCAGTGCAGCAAACACTGATTGCTGGGTGCACCTCCGCAAGGAAGTCACTCCCACTCTCCGACACGAAGGCCGAGAGTCCAGCCTCTCCCCGCAGGCGTCTGGGGTGCTGCCTGAGAGGAGCAGCCGCCCGGCCTGGGGAGATGCGAGCAGGAGTCGCCGCGCTCACCAGTCCATCTTTTAGTTGTATTTCCAAAAATGCCATGCGAGGCAACAGATCAGCCGTTCACCTCCGCCGCCATCTTGGCTCCTCCTCCTCGGGATATGCTTTTTTAAAGACACATTCAGCTGCTAATATGGCAGTCCAGAGAAGATAGAAATCTAGGGCTAACCAGAGTTTGCTTCTCGAGTCCTGCCCTAATTATATAGGCAATTATAATGGAGTAGAAGGAAGTCAAGGCAGGAGTAACTGACAGAGAAGTATTAACGAGATAAGGTCCCACTGGAGTTGAAAATGGTGTGGGGAGTATTAGAGTACATGACCAGCCAGAGGGGAGGAGAGTAATGAGTAGGACACAGGGGGTACAGTTCTTGATGAGATCAGGAGAGATTACATGACATGAAGATAGCAAGAAACTGAGCTGTCAAAGTGTTGACTTGGATGTTGAAATGATTCTGAATAATGCAAGAGTACTTTTGAAGAGAAAGACAGTATCTTGGGAGCCAAATCATAATAAATGAGGGGAGACATGAGGAGACTGGTAGATGACAGTAACAAGGAGGAATGGCTGATGACAAAGGCTATTGGAATGCAAGTCAAAGGAGCTGGGAGGTCGGCAGGAAGATGGAATAAAGAGCATGGCAGAATCAGGAGTGTGATACATGGAGAGTGGCAGAAAAAGTCTCCAAGAGAAATAGAGTGGAAACAGTGTCCTTAGGAGAAAGCCAGGTTTCAGGTACAGCAAGAAGGGAAATTAGTAGGTTATGAATCAATTTTGTGCAACACAATTGAGCTTTAAAAATTTGAAAGAATATATATAATAGAATAGAAAATGTAAGCACCTAGCTGGTTTGGCTCAGTGGATAGAGCCTCTGCCTGTGGATTGAAGGGTCCCAGGTTTGATTCCGGTCAAGGGTTGCAGGCTCTTCCCCGGCCTTGGTGTTGGTTGGGGCTCGTGCAGGAGGCAACCAATTGATGTGTTTCTCTCACATCAAAGTTTCTCTCTGTCTTCCCCTCTCTTTTTTCACTCTCTTTAAAAATCAATGGAGAAAGATGGCAACCGGCAAGAAGGTAGGGAGGGAGAGTGTGTGAGAGACTGAGGGAGTGATAGAGGAGTGTGTGGACATGTATGGTGTGTGTGTGTGTGTGTGTGTGTGTGTGTGTGTGTGTGTGTGTGTGAGCTAGGGACAGTTAGTTCCTGCAGGTCTTTCAGGGGGCTGCCAAACTGGGCAGTCTTAGATGGCAAAACCCTGCTGCCACCATAAACACTCGGGGGAGGACACCTCTGGCACAATAACCATGCCATCTTGAAGAACAGAACTGCTTGAGACTAGGATTCTAGTTTTGCCACCACTCAATCTGGTCTCAGATGCAAACTGGGACCCTACAGCCACTAGGGACAAAGACCTGCAACCACAGTTGCAGACCCACGAACACTAAAACTCCAGGCATCCCGGCTGCAGATTTCTGTGAGTCACAGAGCCCATCCTCCTCCCTGCTGGCCCTCTACAATGCCATAGGAACTGCTAGACCCTCTCCACACAAGCAGGCCTCCTGCCCACACATGGCGGCGGCGCTACCTGAATCTGACCCTGGGTGCGTGGACATGGGGAGTTTGTTTCCTGCAGCGTACACCTGCATGACCAGACCCTGTGCCCACACAGGAAGGCTGCGCTGAATTTGAGCCTGGGTGTGTGGACACGGGGGGTTTATTTCCCGCAGTGTGCACTCCCACGACCAGACCCCATGCCCACACAGGCGGCTGCGCTGAATTTGATCCTGGGTGTGCAGTCACATGGAGTTTGTTTCCCACAGCATACACTCCTGCCACCAGACCCCATGCCCATACAAGGAGGCTGCGCTGAATTTAAGCCTGGGCGTGTGGATATGGGGAGTTTGTTTCCACGATCAGACCTTGCGCCCACACAGGGAGGCTGCACTGAATTTGAGCCTGGGTGCCCGGTCACAGGGAGTTTGTTTCCCACAGTGCACACTCCTGCGACCAAACCCCACACCAACACAGGGGCGCTGCGCTACCTGAATTTGAGCCTGGGCACGTGGACATAGGGAATCTATTCCTTGCAACGCATACTCATGCAATCAGACCCCAGGCCCACACAGGGCAGCTGTACCACTTGACTTTGATTCTAGGTGAGGGCACATAGAAGTCTGTCTCCCACAGCGCAGGAGTGGACTTCCCACCGACACAGGGCGGCTGTGCAACCCAGTCCCCCAATCAGACCGGGGACCCTCATTCTCGATGCGAGAGGCAGCACTGAGCACCAGTGACTTGTCTCTGTTCCTCGTCGCCAGCACACAGGACCTCTGATTCCAAGTACACACACACTAAGAGCCAGTGACTCCAATTCTTGGTGCATGTACACACAGGGACCCTGATTCTCGGCACAAGGCCACACCAAGCAACAGAGACTCCAATACTCAATTCTCAGTGCAGGCACAGGGGGACACTGACTCCTGGCGTGTGCTAGGGGACTCTGATTTTTGGCCCACAACAGCGGGGTCTTTATTTTCAGCATGGCGCAGGCAGGGTCCCTGATTCTAGGTGCATGCATGAGGCCACACTGAGCACTGTTGACTCTAATCCTGAGTGAGTGTGGCTCCCACAAACCTACGGCAGCCACATGTCTTGGTGTCAGAGCTCTTTAGTGACACTTAGGTGACACGAAGCTCCCACTGCACACAGCCCAGGCCCCCACAACTTGGTGATTGGACCTTCTGGTGATAGGTAGAATGGGGAGACAACGAAACAATCCCCAGTGGAAAGAAAAAGAGGAATTGCCCAGAAAGGAAATAAGTGAAACAGAGGCATGCAACATGACAGAAAAAGAATTCAGAATAATGGTAGTACAGTTCATAAACCTGATGGATGAGAAAATCAACAACCTATGCAAAAATCAGGAAGAAATCAAAAGTGATAAAGCTATAATAAAAAATACCATGGAAGGTTTCAACAGTAGACTAGAAGAAGCAGAGGACCGAATTAGTGAGTTAGAAGATAAGGTAGAGAAACAAGCCCAATCTGAATAGCAATTGGAAAAAAAAATTAAAAAGCAAGAGGAGAGCCTAAGGGAGCTTTGGGACAACATGAAACGAAGTAACATATGTATAATAGGGGTGGCCAGGACAAGAAGAGCAGCAAGGATTAGAGAATCTATTTGAGGAAATAATGACAGAAAACTTCCCTGATATGGGGAAGAAAAATGTTACACAAGTAAAGAGAGTCCCAAGCAAGATGAATCCCAAAAGACCCACACCAAGAAACGTCATAATTACAATGGCAAACGTTAATGACAAAGAGAGAATCTTAAAGGCTGCAAGAGAGAGACGGAGAGTTACCTACAAAGGATCCCCCATCAGATTATCAAATGATTTCTCAACAGAAACACATCAAGCTAGAAGGGAATGGAATGAAGTATACAAAGTGATGCAAACCAAAGGTCTGAATCCAAGAATACTCTATCCAGCAAGACTATCAATCAAAATTGTAAGGGAAATCAGGATCTTCACAGACAAAGAAAGGCTAATGGAGTTTATCACTACCAAGCCAGCGATGCAAGAAATGCTAAAGGGAATGCTGTAAAAAGAAGAAATAGAAAGGGAGGAAGGAACACAGGCATAAAGTACAGAAATGGCTACAAAAAAGTACCCATCAATAATAACATTAAACGTAAATTGATTAAATGCTCCAATCAAAAGACATCAAGTGACTGAATGGATAAGAAAACATGACCCATATACTCTATATGCTATCTACAGAAGACCCACCTCAGAACAAGGGACTCACACAGACTGAAAGTGAAGAGATGGAAACATATCTATCAGGCAAATGAGAATGAAAACAAAAGCGGGGGTAGCAATACTTATATCTGACAAAATAGACCTCAAAGTGAAGACCATAACAAGTGACAAGAAAGGCTACTTCATAATTCTAAAGGGATCAATACAACAAGAGGATATAACTCTAGTAAACATTTATGTGCCCAATGCAGGAGCACCCAAATACATAAAAAAAACTTCTGGAAGATATCAGAGAAGAGACTGACAGCAACACAATCATAGTAGGAGACTTTAATACCCCATTAACATCACTGGATAAATCCTCTAGACAAAAAAATAGAAAGAAACTTCAATCCTAAAGGACTCACTAGATCAGATGGACTTAATTGACATCTTCAGAACATTCCACCCCAAAACTACAGAATATACACATTCTTCTCAAGTGCACATGGGACATTTTCAAAGATAGACCACATATTGGGACACAGGCAAAGTCTCTCCAAATTCAAGAGGATTGAAATCATATCAAGCATCTTCTCAGGTCACAATGGCATAAAATTAGAAATCAACTACAGTGAAAACAATCACAAAAATTCAAACATTTGGATGCTGAATAGCATACTATTAAACAATGAGTGGGTTATCAAAGAGATCAAAGAAGAAATAAAAAAAAATCCTGGAAACAAATGACAATGAAAACACAACAATCCAAAATCTTTGGAACACAGTGAAAGCAATTCTGAGAGGGCAGTTCATAACATTACAGGCCTACCTCAAAAAACAAGAAAGCCGAAACTGGTTTGGCTCAGTGGATAGAGCGTCGGTCTGCGGACTGAAAGGTCCCAGGTTCGATTCCGGTCAAGGGCATGTACATTGGCTGCGGGCACATCCCTGGTAGGGGGTGTGCAGGAGGCAGCTGGTCGATGATTCTCTCTCATCGATGTTTCTAGCTCTCTATCCCTCTCCCTTCCTCTCTGTAAAAAAAACAATAAAATATATTTTTAAAAAAAAACCACAAGATAAACTGGTAATAAACTATCTAACTCTGCAACTTGAAGAATTAGAAAGAGAGCAACAAGAAAAGCCCAGTGTGAGCAGAAAGAAGGAAATAATGAAGATCAGAGTGGAAATAAATGACATAGAGACCAAAAACAAACAAACAAACAAACAAAACACAAACAAACACATAATACAAAAGATCAATGAAACCAAGAGCTGGTTCTTTGGAAGGATAAACAAGATTGATGAACCGCTAGCCAGGCTCACCCAGAAGCAAAGACAGAGGACCCAAATAAACAAAATCAAAAATGAAAGAAGTGAAATAACAACAGACCCCACAGAAATACAAAGAATCATTAAAAAATGCTATGAGCAACTCTAACAAACTGGTCAACCTAGAAGAAATGGACATATTCCTAGAAAAATATGACATTCCAAAACTCAACCAGGAGGAATAAAAAAATCTGAATAGGCCTATAACTATGGAGGAAATTGAAGCAGTAATAAAGAAAACTTCCAACAAACAAAAGCCTGGGACCAGACGGCTTCACAGAGGAGTTTTATCAAACATTCAAAGAAGAAATAAAACCTATCTTCCTCAGACTATTCCAAAAAATTCAAGAGGAAGGAGAAACTTCCAAGCTCTTTCTACAAAGCCAGCATTACCCTAATCCCAAAACCAGATAAAGACAATACAAAGAAAGAGAATTACAGGCCAATATCCCTCATGAACATAGATGCCAAAATTCTCAACAAAATTCTAGCAAATTGAATCCAACATTACATTAGAAAGATAATACACCAGGACCAAGTAGGATTTATTCTGGGGATGCAAGAATGGTACAATACCCACAAATCAATAAATGTGATACACCATATAAACAAACTGAGAGATAAAACCCATATAATCATATCCATTGATGCAGAAAAAGCATTTGACAAAATCCAGCACCCTTTCTTGATAAAATCTCTCAGCAAGGGGGAAATAGAAGGATCATACCTCAACTTAATAAAAGCCATATATGACAAACCCACAGCCTACATCATACTCAATGGGCAAAAACTAAAACCATTTCTCCTAAGAACAGGAACAAGACAGGGATGCCCACTCTCACCACTCCTGTTCGACATAGTACTGGAAGTTCTAGCCATTGTGATCAGACAAGAAGAAGAAATAAAAGGCATCCAAATTGGAAAAGAAGAAATAAAACTGTCCTTATTCGTAGATGACATGGTATTGTACATAGAAAACCTCAAAGACTCTATCAAAAAACTACTAGACTTAATAAATGAATTTGGCAATGTAGCAGGATGCAAAATTAACACCCAGAAGTCTATGGCTTTTCTATACACCAATAATGAACCCACAGAAAGAGAAATTAAAAAAGCAATCTCACTTACCATTGCAACAAAAAAATTAAGATACCTAGGAATAAACTTAACCAAGGAGATAAAGGACCTGTACTCAGAAAATTTCAGGATGCTGAAAAAAGATTTAGAGGAAGACATGAACAAATGGAAGAATATACCATGTTCATGGATTGGTAGAATCAACATCATTAAAATGTCCATACTACTCAAAGCAATCTATAAATTCAATGCAATCCCCATTAAAATACCAACAGCATACTTCAAAGACCTAGAACAAATTCTCCAAAAATTCATCTGGAATAAAAAAAGACCCCGAATAGCTGCAGCAATCATGAGAAAGAACAATGTTGGAGGGATCACAGTACCAGATCTCAAGCTATACTACAAAGCCACTGTTCTCAAAACTGCCTGGTACTGGCACAAGAACACATATAGACCAATGGAACAGAACAGAGAAACCAGAAATCGACACAAGCCACTATGCTCAATTAATATTTGACAAAGGAGGCAAGAGCATACAATGGAGTCAAGACAGCCTCTTCAATAAATGGTGTTGGGAAAACTAGACAGATACTTGCTAAAAAAATGAAACTAGACCACCAACTTATACCATACAAAAAAATAAACTCAAAATGGATAAAGGACTTAAACATAAGATGGGAAACCATAAAAATATTAGAAGAAGCCATAGGCAGCAAAATAGTAGACATTTGTCGTATCAATATATTTAACGATACAGCTCCTAAGGCAATGGAAATGAAAGAGAAAATAAACAAATGGAACTACATCAAAGTAAAAAGCTTCTGCACAGCAAAAGAAACCATCAGTAAAACAAGAAAGCCCACTGCATGGGAGAACATATTTGCCAATGTTATCTCTGATAAGGGTATAATCTCCAACATTTACAGGGAACTCATACAACTTAACAAAAGGAAGATAAACAATCCAATCAAAAAATGGGCAAAGGACCCAAATAGACACTTTTCGAAAGTGGACATTCAGAAAGCCAACAGACACATGAAAACATGCTCAAAGTCACTAATCATCTGAGAGATGCAAATTGAAACAACAATGAGGTACCACCTCACACCTAACAGAATGGCAATCATCAACAAATCAACAAAGGACAAGTGCTGGAGAGGATGCGGAGAAGAAGGAACCCTCCTTCAGTGCTGGTGGGAATGCAGACTGGTGCAGCCACTGTGGAGAACAGTATGGAGTTTCCTCAAAAAATTTAAAAATGGAACTGCCATTTGACCCAGTAATTCCACTTCTAGGAATATATCCCAAGAAAACAGAAACACCAATCAGAAAGGACATATGTACCCCTATGTTCATAGCAGCACAATTTACAATAGCTAAGATTTGGAAACAGCCTAAATGCCCATCAGCAGATGAGTGGATTAGAAAACTGTGGCACATCTACACAATGGAATACTTCTCTGCTATAAAAAGGAAGGAATTGTTACCATTTGCAACAGCATGGATGGAACTGGGGAGCATTATGCTAAGTGAATTAAGCCAGTCAGTGAAAGAAAAATAACACATGATCTCACTCATTTATGGATAATAAAGAACATTATAAACTGATGAACAAAAATACAGAGGCAATAAAGCATCGAACAGACTGTCAAATTACAACGGGAAGGCTGGGGAGGGTTGGGCAGGGGGAGGTAAGAGATCAACTGTAGGACTTGTATGCATGCATATAAGCATAACTAATGCACACAAGACACTGGGGCGGGGGTGAGGGTATGTGCCGGGGGGGTAGGGGAGGCTGGGGGAAGGTCAATGGGGGCGGGGGAAGGCAATATATGTACTACTATTTGTAATACTTTAAACAATAAAATAACATTTTTTTAAAAAAGTAAAAAAAATCAATGGAAAAATATCCTCGGTGAGGATTAAAAAAAGAAAATGTAAGAGCATATCTGAAACTTTAGATAAACATGTTTTGTAATTTCTGTTTGTGTGAGTGCATGTATGTGTGTACAAGATATAGACATGAAATTTATTCCTTACTGTAAATTGGAGTGAAAAAGTGTAAAAGCCGACATTAAGCGACAAAACCCTATGGGATAAGAATCTTTATGGTGATAGATGACCTGGGTGGCTTGGGAATTAGAAGAGAAGTGAGGCAAGATGAGACTAATGCTGCTGATCTGTAAGCAAAACTGAGTCCTGAAGTACCAGGCTCTGGTGGCCTGACCAGGACCTGTCTTTCACCTGGGCCCAAGTTCATGTGACATCTTCAGCATTCAATTGAGGAGCACTAGCAAGAGGTGATATAAAGGCTCCTGGCACCTACTCTCTTGTACAGAGTGGAGGGTGCCTCTTTGTCAGCCAGGCAGCTGTGTTGGGAGCATGAGGCACACACCGGCTCTGGAGCAGGGGTCCTCAAACTTTTTAAACAGGGGGCCAGTTCACTGTCCCTCAGACCGTTGGAGGGCCGGACTATAGTTTAAAAAAAAAAACACTATAGTTTAAAAAAAAAATTCCTATGCACACAGCTAAGTCGGCTGCTAAGCAGGACAGGCAGCGGCGGCAAAAACACCCGGCGGGCCGGATCAATGTCCTGGGCGGGCCGCAGGTGGCCCGCGGGCCGTAGTTTGAGGACCCCTGCTCTGGAGGTTTTATGATCAGGTAGAGTGCGGCTGGTATAGATTTGTTTAGTCTAAGAAGTCTTCATGGAGAGGTGATTTCAAGAACTGCAAGGGAAATAATCTGTGGCCTTGGCAATACAGAGTTCTCAAGTAACGCTTAGCTCAATTTCATTGTGATTAATCAAAGAGATAATTATACAGCAATATCAGCAAAATAGATGTGCTCATTCGTTTTCCCAATTATTAAAGTCAAGATTTAGTTTGTGCTAATTTTTGTATGGATTAATTGGGTATTTTAGCTCTATTAGTCAGAATTCACTGTAAGGAGATCATGACCATTAATTCAATATCCATAAATATGAAATTTTAAAAATATGTTTTTATTGATCTTTTTAGAGAGAGAGAGAAAGGGGAAAGGATAGAGAGATAACAACATCAATGAGAGAGAAACATCAATCAGCTGCACGCTCCCCCCGCCTCCCCCCCAACCTCCGTCACTGGGGATTGAACCCGCAACCAGGCATATGCTCTGACTGGGAATCGAATTGGTAACTCTTGGTGCATGGGTCAGTACTCAACCACTGAGCCACACCACCCAGGCCATAAATACGAAATTTTAAAAAGTGAAACAACTACATGGCTTGACCTGAAACTTTCCTTTTAGCCACAATTATCTCAGCTCACCATTGGGTCAAGGTCACAAAGAGACCTACCAGTACTTATAAATGATTCAGAGCAAATCCATTCAATGATGAAGTTAAAAACAAACAAACAAAAAAACAAACAAACAAAGATTAGCACCACCTGTAAGCAAAACTTGAATTAATGGTTGTGATCTCCTTACACTAAAGTCAGAACATTATGGAATTTCCTTCTCTTTAAGGAAAGATAACCTCACTAGTGATGCTTAAAAATTACCCATAAAAATTCTGTAAAAAACAAAAAGTTTAATGAAAAGACTAGTTTCTTTCTGTTTTTTTGGAGGCCTTCATCACCATAAATCATGCACATTTAGGTAGTCTTCCTTATGCTTTGAATGGAGTGTTCACATATATCATTTCCTTAGGTTTTAATGACCGTGCTCATAGACAGGCTTCACTGACAAAAGGAAGGCTCAGATAGGTTCTTCCATCATTCTGCCAGTATATATGACTGTCATGTGTCACATGCTAGATGTCATTCTGTATGGTGGGAGTAGGGCAGTGAACCGGAAAGTTGGTGCTGACCCCTCGGTCCCTGTGCTCTGCAGGAGGACTGTGCTAGGTTCCCCGCAAGAACTCGCTGGCTCAGGTTCCAGTGCGCCTCCTCTTGGTACAGAACCGAAACGGTCCATCCACCTGGCGCTGGCAGAGCCAAACACTAAACACCAAGCGTTGCAATGAGAATGATTTACTATTGCAATGATGAATGGAGCCACCCAGGAGAACAGGAAGCTAATGCTCAAAAGCCCAAACTCCCTGGTGGCATGCAGGTTTCAGATTATACAGGGCAAAATCAGAAGACACCATGGGTGAGGGCCGAGGGGTTTTACTGGAAGCCAATTGGTTGGAGGTGAGGTGAAGGTAACGAGTCACTTCTTTAGGTCTTCAGGACAGCTCTGGTGTCTGTTCTGGTGTCCCTCTGTCCACTCTCATGGAAAAGTAGCCAGGGGATCCTTTCGCCTTGGGGCTCAGGAACCGAAGCATAACTTAGATCAAGATGTTATCTTTACTAATTCATGAAAATGGAAACAAACAAAAAGTTGGGGTAGAAATACTTATACCAGACAAAATAGACTTTATAACAATGGCTAAAACAAGCGACAACAAAGGACCCAGCAATTCCATTTCTGGTTATTCCAAAGAAACCCCAAACACTAAATTGAAAAGACATATGCATCCACATGTTCATTGCAGCATTATTTATAATATAACCAAGATATGGAAGCAACCGAAGTGTCCATCATTAGATGAGTGGATAAAGAAGTGGTACATATATACAAATGAAATATGGCTTAGCCATAAAAAAAAAAAAAAAGAATGAAATCTTGCTATCTGCAACAACATGGATGGACCTTGAGGGTATTGTGCTGAGTGAAATAAGTCAGACAGAGAAAGACAAATGTCATATGATTTCACTTATATGTGGCATCTAAAAAAACAATATAAATGAACAAGCAGAACAGAAACAGACTCATAGACACAGAGAACATTTGACAATTGCCAGATGGGAGGGTGATTGGGGAATGGGTGAAAAAGATGAAGGGATTAAGAAGTACAAACTGAGCACTGTTTATGCCTGGTTTTCTCTAAAGCTGGGATGGCAGCCGAGCACCCGCTCTCTGAAGAGTGGAGTGTTACTACTAATCACGTGGCATCTTATGAACTGCACATCAGTGACGCTTATTTATTTATGGCCTATAATCCCATTGAAGACTCAGTACAACCTCTCTTTTGCCGCATTCTTTGAAGATCAAGCTGAGGTGAAAAGGGAAAATGGAAAGTAATTCCTAAGATATCTAAGAGGATGTGAGAGTAAAATCTGCCTTCCAATGTTTAAGAGGCCTGAGATAAATAACTGGCAAACCAGCACACAAGCTCTAGAGTCTGCCCTGGAATTGGAGAACCAGTTAACCAAGCTCCTGCTAGACCTGAAGACCACAGCTTCTTCCAAAAAAAAAAAAAAATGAATATGATGTCTTATGCTTCATGGAAAGTACCTGGATGAACAGAAGAGTAAAACAAACCACCTGCAATGCCTGGTAGGATACTGTAAGGAATTAGAAAATCAGGCCCAAGAGCAGGAAGACCTATTTAAAAAGTCTGCTGATGTGTTAGGTAAACAGACTTAATATCTGGAGGCAGCAAAGCAAGTTCTTCCCATTGTAGTAGGTCCCAAATCATCCACTTAAGAATCTTGATCTACTCTATTTGACAGAAGACTGCTTTACTTCATTGGTGTGTGTACAAATAAACTCATTTTTGCATTATTTTTTTAAAAAAAGAAGAAGAAGTAGAAATTAGTAGTTGTAAAACAGTCATTGGGATGTAAAGTACAGCATAGGGAATATAATCAATAATATTGTAATAACTATGTATGGTGTCAGATGGGTACTAGATTTATTGGGGTGCTCACTTTGTAAGTTATATAAATGTCTAATCACTGGGTTGTACACTTGAAACTAATGTAGTATTACATGTCAACTGTAATTGAAAAATAAAAATTATTTTTAAAAAATGTTATCTTTAGCCTGCCAGAGGTCTGAACCAGGTGGCTATTAGTCAGGTCCCGGCTGCCGTTTTTCTGCTGCCTCAGCGATTGCTGATTCCTGGGGGAAGCTAGGTTTCTGAGGGGACAAGGGAGAGAGAGAGAAAGAGACAGAGAAAATTTCCAGGGCGAGGACTTCAAACTAAATGTCAGCAAAGTCATAAGGACCCTTGGTTTCACTCTGTCACTCCATCTTTCTTGAGGAAATCAGACAACAAATCCTATGATTTGCCTTCGACTTGCACAGTGCTTTTCCTTCCACAAAAATGTAAAAAGAAAAACGCTTTTTTCTTTCCCACAAACCCCCAAGATGAACATTACAGGTTAGAATTCGCATTTTGCAAAATTTAGAAGTCTTTTTCCTGTGGCGAGAAAATAGGGAAGTTGGGAATTGAATGCTTTTTTTTCTTAGAGATTACTCTTTTAATCAATTAAATTTTGACTGCATTTGACTAGATTATGATATTTATGTGCATTGAGAGCACTTTAAGTCCTCTGTTTTTCTATGGGTTCTGTCCCAAACCACTTCCGAACCATCGGTGTTGGCAAATGTGCACCTAGAGGTCTAAGTCTGTGCAGAGGCCACTGCAGAGCCAGGAACGCCGGACAGAGAAAGACAGAGACCTCTGGTTTGTGGTCAGGCTTTGCTGTAATGTCCAAAAGCAAACATGTTTCAAGTGACAACATTACATAGTGGCTGTTGAACAAGTATTCGGGAGCCCAGATGTCCACCAAGCTGGAGGACAGTGACTTACAGTTTTGCATCTACGCTGGGTAGAGACCAGAAAAGATTGTTAGACACGTGCTGATTCGGTTCCATTTTAGCCACTTTTTCATTTGTGCCTAATTAGTACAAACTTCCCCAAAGGAGCTAAGGTTCACTAAGGCTTTTCATTCATGGCAGAGGGAGTATGTAGCGAGGAGCTGGTGAAGGGAAGCCTAACAGTGAATTGTTCCAACTATATCTCTGTTCAGTGTGTCAAATACATTCTTGAGGCAGGTGCTTGAATTCACAGGCTCTTTAGAGAGAATTTAGCAGCCCCAGGAATATATTGGTTAAGAAGAAGAAAGGAGGGGTGGGGGAAGCACACAGCATCAGCTGCTACAAGGGAAAAAGCTAATCGTAGAAACTTCTCTGCCAGAGAGGTGCAGCTGTCAAAGCAATAAGGTAAATGAGTCTCAGACTAAAATGGATTTTGTAGGAGAACTGTGTTCTCTGATAAATAGGGGAGATTGAACTCCAGCACCATCCCGCTATTCCTTGGTAATGCCCCATTTGGGCACTGACTGGGTGGTCTTAAGCCCACTGCCACCCTGGCTTCAACCGGCCACACCAATCAAGGCCCTGCAGCTGAGACCCTGGCTGACCTGCCTCAGGAGCCTTTTACAAACTCTGATTCACTCATTTGTGTGGGATGCTTTTTTTGCTACTTTATTTATGGGATTACATAAATGAGCCATTAAAAATGTAAATCTTCAGAACAGTGGAATAATACAGATTTAAACAATAACCTCAGGCGGTACAGTACAGAAACAGGCTATCGCCCCATCGTGACTATGGCAACAATAGGGGGTTAAGGGAAAGACAGAGCGGAGAGAACTAAAGCATCCTGCACTGTGGCAGTCATTGGCACCAGAGAAAGATTAGGGTGTTTTTTTAAGGAGTATTAGAACAATAATGAAGATGAGCCATTATAATCAACAAAGGAGCTGTGGCATCCCTCACACAGTGCAGGCCTGGGGACAATCAGGCCACCACAGATTGGAGAAGTTAATCCCATCTCATGGCAAAGTATTTAACCCTTTTGTGGCTTTTTTTTTCAGAAGTAAAACAACAAAACAAACAAAAAACAAAAGAAAAGAAAGGGGGAAGAGTTGGGGACAGAATCACTGTCATTTCCTTATCTTGTGATAATTTTAGGGTTAATTTTTTTTTTTTTTTTACTCTATTTCTACATATGAATTCTATGGGGTCTTCTCACCTGGGTAGTCAGGCCAGAACAAATGCTGCTGTCTTTTTCTACTCAGCAGGGCATTCCTGAAGGGAGCAGGGGCCATGTGTCATGAGCTGTCACCTGGTGGCTTGGGAGCAAGGCAGGGGAGGCAGGGGTGATGAGCCTGGCTTGGGAGACACCAGAGGAGGAGCTTCACCTCAGGGTCCTCTCTCTGTGCCCATGAAACTGGGAGGGGAAGAGCACAGTGTGCCAGGCGCAGACTGGCAGAAAAGACCCAGCAGGGTGAGGAGTGGGACCACGCGTGGTTGTAGAAATATACTTAGTGAGCTACGGGCACTATGCTCACAGCAGCTCTCTTCACAGTTGCCAAAGTGGAAGCAGCTGAATGTCCTTCGATGGAGGATGCATGGATGAACAAAATGTGGTCTGTCCGTACAATAGAATATTATTCAGCCTCATTAGTCCCCACAGGCTGTGGAATCCAGGTAAGGTGGGTTCAGTTATAGCTGCCTTGGATTGAGATCAAACAGCTTCAAGGTCTGAGTTGGGGACCAAATCTCCTAGGCAGCCTTTTCCTGGGGGCTGCTTATCTTGTTGCCCCTCTGGCTTTTTCCCCTGGCCCCCAAATTTACCCTCTTCTTCCCTCACCACATTCCTGGAAACCTCCAGCTACTATCCCAAAGAAGTGGCTTCAAGCTTTATAAGGTCTAATCATTTGCTTCCCAAAGCCAATCCAAGTCAGAGAGAAAAGGTCCAATTCATGGCTCTTTGAGGAGGTTGTGAGGAGGGAAGGCACAGACAGAATGACCCTTCACATCCCAACTCACGAGGGCTTCCCATCACAGATTTGTAGAACTCCAAACCCAATAGGAAGAGTTTATGACAACTTTCCAGATAAGAGATTGTCAACCTTTGACACATGTTGGAATAATCTAGAGAACATTAACAATATTCAGTCTAAGTGCAGCCTCCAGAGGTTCTGATTTGACTGGGCCTAGGGTACAACCTGGGTATCCGGAGTTAAAGCTCCCCCAAGTTATTTTAATGGTGCGTCTTGGGCTGAGAACCCTGGTCTAGAGGTACTGCAGATGAGTAAGCATTGTGAGCATTTATAGAGTGCTTTTATCTTAGATGTCATAACCACGGGCCTGTCAGAGTTTAGGACAGTTGGGAATAGGGCTGCAGAGGCTATACAAAGTATGCAGAGTGGGGGAAACCATGTGTCTTTCTGTTTCAACTAGGAAATGAGGGTGGATGTTGCCTTATAGCAGGCACGGAAGGTTGCCCAAGAAAGACCTGAGTGGAGACCTGTTATGTTCAGAGACAATCTCAATGGGGATGAGAGGTGGCCACATGGCTGCTGGAAGGATCTCAGAGAATCTGAAACAGCAGTGTTGCTGGATGCATTCACTCTCTCGATCAGCAAATATTTGTTGAATGACTACTGTCTTATTGGCACTTTACTCAGCCTGGAGTTACAGCAGAAAACAGGAAATCTTCCCTCACGGAGCTTACATTCTAGCAAGGGACACAGATAAATCAAGCACTGCTCCTCATTATTATTTCAATTACAGTTTCTGTAAGTGCTGTGCAGGGGGTTGTGGGAGCACGTCACAGGGTTGTGTCTATACCTCTCTCAGTCCTTCCTTCTCCAGCCCTTCATCCCATAACCTGGACTCATCCTGAGCACAGAGTGGGATTCATTACATGACGCTGAATTCATGGGTCAAATTCTTGTTGTTAGCTGATGTGAATTTACAAATTGACAATTAGGCTAACATTGGTGGATTTTCTGATCACTTCTCTAATTCTCAAATTGGGAAAACTTTTGGGGATATGATATTAAAAGTGTGAAGAAATAATATCTTCTGCCAGAGTCCTGCAGAGTAGCAGTGATCTAGATACGCTAATCAAGTAAATTTCAATTAACAAAAGCAATTGCAAAATGACACACTAACAAATTGGGAATAATACTGTTTATCCTAAATACTTGATTAGCGCTGGGGTGGGGAGCTGAGAGGACAGGACATAAGAGGAGTACAGACAGAGAGAGAGGCATTCACTGGAGAAGGAAGGTTGGAGTGGCTCCCTAGGCTCCTCATCTCAGGCCTGGCCCTGGGCCTCCCCCTCCCCCGCCACACACACACCCTTACGCACTCCCACCCCCTGCTCTATCTCTCTGCTATCCCCAAGGCTCCTGCAACCCACAAAAATACAGTCCTACCCAAGGCTCCTCCACAAGGCCCCATCCAGAAGTTGTCCCTACACATACAGAGGTTGCATATGGCACATAGACCACAGGGCTTCCAGGGAACATGACATACTGGTACTTTCAAATTGCACATAACAAAAAATTGGCCATAGTTAAGAGTGAGCATAGTTAATCCTCAAACTTTTAAATGAGTGCAGGAAATCCATCTTTGTTTCAGAATGCATATTTTTACCTTGTTAGACTTAAAATGGTAGATTGGGAGTCTTTTGGGGGGCAGAGATTGTGATTAATTCTTTTATTCTATTAATCTGGTTACTTGCTTATATTAATAGGAATGCAATAAATCGTTGCTGTGTAGTTAAATAAATTATTTACTTAGAAAATTTGGAGGGGGAGATTGAAAGACTACTTCAACTATCCTGACTTCTTTATCTGTAGAAAACCTATCCTCTCATACCTCCATGCTTTTATACATTTGGGTTCATCTTCCTAGAATTCTTTATCATGCCTATCTTATCTTCCTCCCCAAATTACAAACCACACTCATCCTCCGGTTTTAGATGAGTGATGTCCTCCCTTCTTTACAGCCAGGCATGTCCCTTACACCTTGAACACACTCCACTCGCCGCGACACACTGCTGTGAAGTGTCATTGTGTCTAGCTGTCTCCCCAACTCAGTGTCTGTTCAGTGAGTCTTAGAGCTGCTTTCTTTTGCCCTTAGTGCCTAACACTGTGCTTAATATATAGTCACAGAGAAAGACTTAATCTATAAAGTTTCAGCATAAACAAACGAGTGGATGAAGAAATATCTATTCAGTAGTGTGTACATAGTTAAGAATTAATTTAAGAATCCCATTGGTTCTTAAGTAAATAAGTTATTGAAGAGTTTACTTTTTACAAGTGTTGCCAATCCTATGTTGTGTCAAGTATTTTGAATAAATGAATGAATAGAATTACTAGGATAATAAAAATCATTAGCACATTATGGTACTCCCTGTGTGCCAAACTCATCACTAAGCACTTTAGATACAGAATGTTTTTTACTCCAGAATTTACATCTGACTATAGTCTGGATATATTGTGTGTGTGTATGTGTGTGTGTGCATGCACACACACACACACACACACACACACACACAGGCACACCACACATCTATTGATGAATGGAATCTTGTTTGTTTACTGTTGCTTAAATATATTGGTACATTTTTATCAATGTTTTACAAAAATCAAAACCATGTTAGTTTAGGTTTTCCAGCCCAAACTCATATAATTTGTGCTGGTCTAATGCTTTTTCTGTAAAATAGATAACTTCAAAAGAGTTGTAAAACAAATGCTGTGGGTCTCAAAGAAAGATGGTTTCCTTGGATATTAGTCCTATTAATACTGCTTTTCATTCTTCTTTTCTTTTTTAAAAATTTATCTTTATTGTTGAAAGTATTACAGATGTCCCCTTTTTAAAATTTAAATTATTTTTTTATTTTTCAATTACAGTTGACATGTAATATTTTATTAATTTCATATGTACACTCCAATGACTAGGCATTATATAACTTACTAAGTGATCATCTCAATAAATCTCATACCCCTTTGACATCATACATAATTATTAGAATACTAGAGGCCCGATGCACGAAATTCATGCAAGGGTAGGCCTTCGTGGCCCTGGCTGCCTCACAGCCCCACTCCCCACCCACACCTGCCTTGGCCTGCTGCTGCCCACAGCCGCCACCACACACCCTCGGTTCCCCAGTTCTATGGAGCCCCCCATCAATTGCCCCACAGAGGGTGGCCTGGGCCTCCCTCTTAGGGGTGATTGTGGAGCTCCTACCCATCGATCACCCCCCCTGGCTGGTGGCCTGAGCCTCCCTCTTTGGGGCGATCACAGAGCCCCCCAATTGATCACCCTGCTGGCCGGTGGCCTGGGCCTCCCTCTGTGGGGCAATCATGGGGTGATGGCGGGCACCCACCTTGGCTGGCCTGGCACCAGTGCGTGTCCTAGCATAGTTGTCCAGAAGGTCGTCCAGACAGTCATTCTGCTGTCCGGTCATTTGGTCGATTTGCATATTATGCTTTTATTATTATAGATTATTGACTATATTCCTTATGCTGTACTTTACATCCCCATGACTATTCTGTAACAACCAATTTGTACTTCTTAATCCCTTCACCTTTTTCACCTATCCCCCTAATCCCTCTCATCAAGCAACCATTAAAATGTTCTCAGTATCTGTGAGTCTGTTTCCATTCTGCTTGTTCCTTGTTTTGTTTTATTTAGATTCAATTGTTGACAGATATGTATTTATTGCCTTTTTATTGGTCATATTTTTGATCATTTTTTTCTTCTTCCTAAAGAAGATCCTTTAATATTCCATATAATACTGGTTTGGTGGTGATGAACTCCTTTAGCTTTTCCTTGTCTAGAAAGCTCTTTATATGTCTTTTGTTTCCAAATGATAGCTTTACTGGGTAGAGTAATCTGTTTGTAGGTTTTGCTTTTCATCACTTTGAATATTTCTTGTCACTCCCTGCTGGCCTGCAAAGTTTCTGTTGAGAAATCAGCTGGCAGTCTTATGGGAGCTTCCTTGTAGGTAACTAACTGCTTTTCTCTTGCTGCTCTTAAGATTCTCTCTGTCTTTAACCTTTGGCATTTTTATTATGATGTGTCTTGGTGTGGTCCTCTTTGAGTTCATCTTGCTTGGAACTCCCTGTGCTTCCTGGATTTGTATGTCTATTTCCTTCACCAGGTTGAGGATGTTTTTTGTCATTATTTTTTCAAATAGATTTTTAAAAAATATATTTTTATTCATTTCAGAGAGGAAGGGAGAGGGAGAGAGAGATAAACATCAACAACGAGAGAGAATCATTGATTGGCTGCCTCCTGCATGCCTCCACTGGGGATTGAGCCCAAAACCCAGGTGTATGCCCTGACCAGGAATTGAACCATGACCTTCTGTTTCATAGGTCAACCCTCAACCACACCAGCTGGGCTCAAATAGGTTTCCAATGTCTTGCTATCTCTCTTCTCCTGGTATCTCCATGATGTGAATGTTGTTACGCTTGAAGTTATCCTAGAGCAGTGATGGGCAACCTTTTGAGCTTGGTGTGTCAAACTTCACCAAAAAACTGAGCATAACTCGGGTAGTGTGTCACTTTGAGGAAAAAACATTATTTCACGATATTGATAGTTTAAATAACATAAATGTATAATTGTTATATATAATTGTATTTAATAAACCAAAAACTAAATATTTAACTTACCTGCTTAGTGACTTCTTTGTTCATCCGTCAGTCGGTTTCTTTTGTTGGTCTTGATATTATTTAGCTTGTGAGGGGTGCCCTGAACTAAGATAAGTGAGGGGGAGGGGGAATTCTTTAACTAACCTGCCTATTAGTGATTTTTTTGTTGTTGTTGCTGAATTTCATTGGCTAAATCTTCAATTGAAGGTTGGTATTTTGTACACTTCAGGCCCAAGCAAGCGCTACTAACTTCATCTGTCAATCTGTTTCTTTTGTTGGATTTGATATTATTTAATGCTGAGAATAAGGCCTCACAAAAGTATGTAGAGGGAAAAATTGTGAGTAAAGCCATTGCTATATTTTTCAGGGTGCTAAAAGTGTCTGGTAGTTGGTTCCAGGCACTCCAAATTTCCTGTTCGTAGTGGCACTCCTCTTGATTCTCCAAGCGGCACCTTCCCAGATTCTCAAGCTTTGACCTCAAGTCGACAAACACCTGAGCCCAGATACTGTCTTGAAATTCTGCAAGTTGCATCTCCAAATCATCAATTTGCATCCATTGGAAACCATTTAATTCCAAACTACTGTAGACTACTACATCAGGATACTTAATTATTTTCATGGTCTGTTCTAGACTTCTAAATTGACTAAATCTATCACTAAACTGGTCAAGTAACGAGTCTAAAACATGCTGGTACTTCATATGCAAGAGTTCCATTTCATTTTGTACAGCTGCACTGGCCTTCTCAAAATACTTTGTTACTCGAGGAAAATACTTATAAGTTTTAGTTTCTACATCTCGCTTGAAAATTTTAACTTTACTTTCAAAAGCTTTTATGTATCCAAACATAATGTCAATACTTTTGCCAAAACCTTGTAACTTTAAGTTCAGTTCATTAATATGAACAGAGAGATCTGTAAAAAACATCAGGGTGTTGACCCACTTATCATCATTAAGCTGAGGAAAGTTTCCTAGATCCTTATCGTCAGGAAATACCTTAATTTCTTCATAGCACTCCACAAAGCGCTCAAGAACTTTGCCTCTGTTCAGCCATCTCACATTATTGTACATCAGCAGTCCACTGTAGGTGGAATCAACATCCAGTAAAAGTGCCGAAAATTCTCGCTTGTGAAGGGGGCGAGCAGCTATTAAATTAACTGTTTTTGTAACAACTGACATTAAGTCGTTTAAGTTGGTGAATCCTGCCTTGGCACATAAAGCCTCCTGATGGATAATACAATGAAAAGGCACAATCGGATGTCCAATAGCTTCTGTAAACAATTTGACAAATCCGACTTTTTCCCCCACCATATTTGGTGCCCCATCTGTCGTCACTGACACAACTTTAGAGATATCAATGCTTAGGTCACAAAATGTTTGTATAACAACCTTACATATTTCGCTTCCTGATTTACTTGTTGACACTGATACTAACTTTATCAACTCTTCTCTCATTGTGAGACCATCAGAATATCGACCAATAATGGCCAACTGAGCATGTGATGTGACATCAGTCGTTTCATCAAGAGAGATCGAAAAATATTTACACTTCCTTATGTCTCTCTTTAGTTGATGTTGTACGTTTGTGTTCAGTCTCATTATTCAGTCTTTTATGATATTTCTACTGAGTGGTAACTCAGATATTCTCTTAATAATTGCATCTTTATTCTGCATATCGTGAAATAGAACTGGTGCACATCTTAGGAGAGTTTCTTTAATAAATTCTCCCTCACTGAGCGCTTTTCCATGCTGAGCTATAGAGTGAGCAATGCTCAAACTTGCAGATGTTAAATTTGTAGAGCCTTTCATAAATTTAAGGGTGGAATTAGATTGGCTCTTATAAAGGTGTAGCTGCCTGGAAATGTATTCATTCCTTTCATCCTCACTTTTTTCCAAGAGCTGGGAATGATTAGTTTCAAAATGTCTATTTATATTCCACGTTCTGCTTACTACCGTTTCAGTACACAGAATGCAAAATGATCTGCCATTTTTTTCTATAAAGCCATACATCTTGGTCCATGTCTCTTGAAAGGGTCGGCCACTGCTACTACCACTTCCTTTACTTAACCTTAGTTTTTTATTTTTTGGGTTCTCCATCAGGAGGGCAGTGACAGAAGATAGAATTATAGATAGCTTGTTAGGCTTGCAGGCAATTAGGGGTTAACTAGCCTAACTAACCACAAAATGGTGCATATAACTGTCTTTTAGGAAAGGGCAGGGTTAATAAGCAGAAATAGGGGTTAATAAGGGTGCACAACAGTAATAGTGGTGAAATGGAGTCTGCACTATGGAGCAAGATGGTGTTCCTTATGTGAATTAAAATGGCTGCCACTATTTCTAATGGCGGGAAATGGCACCCATAGCATGCCACAAACCCTGGCCTCTCCCAGCCTCCCCCTCACTTATCTCAGTAATGATGGATTAGAAATCCATGACACCCCAGAACAGTAGATAATGGTTGCTGTAGTTAACTGTTATTTGGTTATTGGTAATGGCAGGGCCCCCAGAGATGCGTCCTCTGCTGCGTTCCGCTGCTCCCTGCTCTGCCGGCGGAAGGGAGGGCAAAGATCCCAGCTTAACCGGAAGTCCCAGAACTAGACGCTCTGTGCCGGACTTCTGTTGTTTTGGCCTACAGACTTCCGGCACAGAGTGTCTAATAGCGGAGGATGAAACATTTGCGACTAGAGTCTTGGAGTTAGACTCTAACTCCAAGACTCTAGTCGCAAATGTTTCATCCTCCGGAGCAGCAAATGTTTCATCCTTGGCATGCGGCCGTCTCAGCAGCCGTGTGTCATCAGAAATGGCTACGTGTGTCAGTGCTGACACGTGTGTCATAGGTTTGCCATCACTGTCCTAGAGGCTCCTTATTCTATCCTCATTTTTTTTAAAATTCTTTTTTCTTTTTGCTGTTCTGATTGGGTGTTTTTTGCTTTCTTATATTTCAAATTGTTGATCTAATTCTCAGTTTCATCTACTGTACTGTTGGTTCCTGTATATTATTCTTCATTTCAGTTAGTGTATCCTTCATTTCTGACTGGTTATTTTTTATGATTTTCATGTTCTTTTTTATGCTATTGAAATTCTCACTAAGTTCATTGAGCATCCTTATAACCAGTGTTTTGAATTCTGTATCTGGTAGTGTTCTTGTTTCCATTTCATTTAGTTCTTTTTCTGGAGATTTCTGTTCTTTCATTTGTGACATATTTCTTTGTCTCCTCATTTTGGCAGTCTCCTTGTGTTTGTTTCTATGTATTAGGTAGAGGTTCTATGTCTCCTGGGCTTGGTAGAGTGTCCCTATGTAGTAGGTGTTTTTAGGGTCCAGTGGCACAGCCTTCCCGGTCAAGCTGAGCACTCTGTGTGCCCCACCCCCATATGGGCTATTTACACCCTCCTGTTGTAGTTGAGCCTTGATTGCTATTGGCATGTCAATGGGAGGGATTTACCACAAGGCAAATTGGCTGCAAGGACTGGCTGTGAATACTGACCACCATGAAGGATCAGCTGTGTAGGAATCCACCCCATGGAACAGGACTTACTTCAGCAGGGCTCTGGAGCCCATTGAGTTTGCCCCTTGAGTCTGTCACTTGTGGAAGTTTGTTGGGTAGTGCTTTGAAGTGGTCTGACACTGTCCACCAGGTATCCTGGCTCTGGGGCCTCCTTGTAGGTGCAGGCCAAGGTCAACCACCAACTATATTCAGCCTGGGGTGACCTAGCATGAGCTACAAAGCAATCTGCAGATGGCAGCTATTTGTGCTGGGCTTCAATATGTCTAGGAGATGCAAACCAAGGTCATCTGCTGCTAGTGCGGGGTGCCTGAGGCCACTTAGTGAAAGGTACAGGGCACATTGAGGTCAGATGCTGTTTGTTTGAGACATTTTAGGAAAGTATGAATCATAAGCCAAGACAGGCCATTCATATGGAAAAACCACTGGAAAAAGCTTGGGTGATCCCACAAATTGGGTGGGGTGGGCATCTCAGGGAATCATCAGGGTGGGGCAAACAGTGTGAACTATGTTGATGGAGACTCAGATATGGTGCCTGCCTCTGTGGGGAGGGGGGCTCAGAAAAGGAACAATGTTCTCTACTGTCAGGACTGACTAGCAGATCCTGAACGATGGATGAATCATTATTCCGACATGTTTTTGTGAAAGAAAGGCTAAGGGACTACTTGGCTATTGTCACCAAGTAGCCCGGTTCATCTGTTTTCTTTGGTTTTTATTGTAATAACAGCTTGAACTAAAATTAACTATTAGATACTATCAGCAGGGTAAGCATCCTTGAGAAAACATATGCATCCTTTAAGCAAGGATGCTTTGAAGTCTAAACATAAAAGATTCTAGTAAAACACCTGGCAGTGGGGCAGGGGCGAGGGTGGGGGCGGCTCGGACTTCTTTGGAAAAGTTAAGGCAGGGGCTACCGCCTTCGGCAAGGTCCCCCAAAGGCATCTGACCCTTCAGAGATTTCTTCTTCCAGACCTTCCAACCAAGTCCCATGCTTCCCCACACTCTACCAGCACTTTTGTCTGACGGAGAGCTGTCCTCCCAGCTCTCACCCTGATGCCAGATATTCAGTTTTTACCTATATGTCCCTGCTGCCTCCAAGTTGCTTCTCCTCACTGGAGCTCAGAGGAAGTGAATTTGAGTAAGTCCATGCAGGGCCCTTTAAGAGAAACTGCCTGGGACTCTAGCAGCCCTCTGTCTCACTCAGATACAATCTCCATTGGTTTTTATAGCCGGAAGTTATGTGGGTTATCTTCCTGGCACTGGAACCCTGCACTGGGGGCCCTGGTGTGAGGCTGGGACAACCTTGCTCCTCAGGGGGCACCTCCACAGTTGATGTATCCATCCCAATTTTTATCTGCCACATGTGGGTGTGAGACTAGCCTGTTCCACATCTCTGTCCCTCCTACCAATCTCAATGTGGGTTCTTCTTTAAATCCATACTGTAGGACTTTCATTCAGCTAGATTTCAGGTCATTCTGAATTATGGTTGTTCTATAGTTTAGTTGTAATTGTGATGTGGTTTGGGAGGAGCTGAGTACTCATTTACCTACACCACCATATCTATTGGAAGTCCTCATTCTTATTTTCTACAAATTGGGGTAAAGGAGGGAGGGTGGAATAAGTTGTCCAAACTTCATGACTAGAGACAGACATTTTAATTTTCTAAATGTTGAGAGAAATGGAAACTTCCAGATTATGGAAATCATCCTTTCAAGTACTTTAAAAAAAAATTTATCTTTATTGTTGAAAGTATTTCAAATATCCCTCCCTCCCCCATTGACTCCCCTCCTCACCCTCCCCCCACCCCAGGCCTTTGCCACACTATTGGCCTCTTCCATGTGTTATGCATATATGCATATAAATTCTTTCATTAATCTCTCCCCACCCATCCACCCTCTCAGGTTCTTTTTATTTTCAGATTAGGGGAGCATTGTTAAGTGACATTGAATCCACAGGGTCAAATTCTTGTTGTTAGCTGAATGACTTACAAATTGGCAATTAGGCTCAAATAGGTTGATTTCTTATTGCTTCTCCAATCTCAACTTGAGATAGAAAACTTTTGGTGACATGATATGAAAAAGTGGCTTAGTAAATCTGATGATAACGAGGAGAAGGATTATGATGTTGATGGTGGTGGTGGTGACGGTGATAAATGAAGAAGAAGAAGAGAGGAAAGAAGACGGAGGAAGAGGAGGAAAAAGAAGAGAAGAGCTACTAGTGTTGTTATTCACACATCACCAGGATTTATTGGTTAACATTGTGACAACATCGATCATTTTCTTAATACTAACAATATTGTGAAAGTGCAGACTATTCTGCAAGGATTGCCATTTGGTCTTTTGTGCCAAATCAAGCATTTTCACTTGCATAATGCCTTGAAGTTTTATTCATTTTTCTGGGTCCTGAGCACTTGGCAAGCAAAACAAGAACTCAGAGGTGTAATTGTTTAATGACCTTAGCCATAGGCCTCTGCCCAAGATCTCTCTGCCCCCTCCCCACCGAGAAACTTGGATTGATGTTTTTAGTTGTTTATCCAAAAATGAGTAAACAAAACCTGGTGACAGCATTGTCACTTCTTTCATAATGCTTGCTATTTTAAGGCAATCAACATTTTAAAATTCATCTCCTATATTTGCCTTCTTTAAAAAAAAAACACACCAAAGTTCACTAACTAGTTTAAAAAAGATGATACAGACAAAGCAGGCTTTTTCCTCCTCATGAACTGTGTATATAATTACTTGAATCATGTTGAATTTCACCCATATGCTGGGAAAGAAAAAAAAACACACACACAGCAAAAATAACTACTGTGAATTCAAACTGCAAATGAATGGATCGGGCCTCATTCATAAATGTCATATGAAGCTTTGGTTAAAAAGGCAAGTCTGTCATTCCAGGGACAGCAGCTGTTGTTATGTTGAACAAAATGGATACAAATGGGTATTATTTTAAAGTGAAATGCTTAATTTCAGGCCTAACAAGCACACTGTCCTCTGTGGAGCCCTGTGTCATACGAGCCACGATCTCCAGTAGAGGGCTTGATTGCACAGGAAATCAAGCTCACAGGCTGCAGCCAGGGGGACCGAAAACACACTGGCAATGTTTGAGTTACTATGGCAATCACAAAATAGGAAGGCCTTTTCTTCTTTTCCCCATCTCTGCATGCAGCCACAGCCTGCTCCTGAATAGGCCACATCTGCAAAAAGTTTTAACACGGTACTCAGATAAAGAAAAGGATCCAAAAAATGGGCACTGACCCGTCTCAAAAAATGTTGCAAATTTTACATACAAGAGTTGGGGAGCTGGGCCACTCTGCACAGGTTATGTCATAATGCAAACACAAAGGGATAAAAGCGCATGAAGGCTTTAGCTGTCAGATATTGAGAGGAGGGCACAGCAGAAGTAAATGACAGCTTAAATGCAGATGTAAGGAGAAAAGTCAAAGATGGGTGACAGAAAGTTACTGGTCAATGAATAAGGGAGAAATTTCAAACACACACACAAAAACCAGACAAAAGGGTAAAATACAATAAAATCTATCTATAGAGATTTACTGAGAAAACCCCCCAAAGCATATTTAGCAAATCTTAGAACTATGAGACCCTGTGAAACCAACACATGGCTCTTTAGATGGGGTCTTTGTAGACGTTTTGCATCCCACCACTGTTTCCATGCAACTTACTGACAGGCTGAGGATGTTTTCAAACAATGGCGGAGGCCCCCGGGAACTGATATTTTAGACACAGCTTCAAAAAATGTCTATTTGCTAAATATATATATATATATATATATATATATATATATATATATATATACACACACACACACACACACACACACACACACACACACACACACACACAGGTACGGATGATCCTTGGTAACAAGCCTTCCTTGCAATCAAGGGGACTGGCTCATGCTAATTCCTAAGGCATTGGTTTAGATTGAGAAGACTCTCACCCAAGCCCCACTTCCCTGCACACTTTTTAAAAAATTGACATTTATTCAGATTTTATTTGAGTCTCCTCATCTCTCCCAGTTTTAAGAGTGGGTGGCAGTTTTCTGGAATGGAGCTTCCTGCTCGTGCTCTTGGCATGAAGGACACCATCTTTAGGCTTTAGAATAATGTGGTTCAGTTCCTCTCATGGCAAATTCAACCACCACCCCTCTACTGAGCCAAAGGGTAAGCACGGGTGCATTCCCTCTTGAAAAATCCAAGTGTCAAGAAGAAGCAAAAATAATGAAATTAATCTTCTGTTCTTTTTACTTAAAGAGCTATTCATGGCATGAAAGCAATTGGAATAGACTTGGGTGGGTAGCAGACTGAAAAGCCGCCATTTGCAAGAGTTGAAACTCAGAGGGAAGAATACTTTTAAATAGCATGAACTCACCACAAAAAGTCCACAGTGCTGAAAAGCATCCAGAGTCCAGTAAAACTGACACTACATTTCACATTCATTGACTCTTGTTCTTTTGGGGGAGTTTTCATATGAAGAGAAAGAGACAATGGAAGACAATAGTGCTACCTTATCAAAGTTCATTCATGCAGCTATTTCAAATACTTTTAACTGCTTGTCAATAGGTCTTGCAAGTCTCTGAGATTCTAAACATTCTGTCACATTTGTGTACTAACCACTTAAAGTTCTGCTAAAGCTTTGTGACCTGGACTGCCTCCCCTTTATGTGGGTCAAAATGCAAGGCGAAGCCATTGTGTTAAACGGCCTTCATTAAATTCATTGATTTGACCTGTATTTTAAAGACCAAAAGTCAAATGGAATGGGAAGTTAAAGTTCCCATACAAAGTCTCCTCCTGGGCACTCTTTGGCTCCCTTGAATTATCTGGTGTGCAGGCAAAGGACATTTTAGAGCTGTTTGAAGTCTGGCTTGCAGCTAGACAAGCTTTTTGGGGAAAAGTTTGGGTTTGTTTTTAATTTTATGCATGGATGAAACAAATGCTAAGGTTGAAGGAAGCTGTTGTCTTGAACTTGATTTTCTTCCTGAAGAGGTATTTTTATCCCCTTCCACACTCACAAGGCTGCAGCTAAGGCTGCCACCCTCTACCAAGGGGTACCTGCTCCTGCTCAGGACTCTCGGAGGGTGAATTGTCACCCTTTTAATCTGTATGCACTTTTGGACTTGAAATGAGCTTGAATTTCCTTTTGGGTATATTGAGGAATGTTGACTTTTTATTTTAAAGCCCTATCTTTTTGGG
Source organism: Cnephaeus nilssonii (assembly GCF_951640355.1). Classification (NCBI taxonomy): domain Eukaryota; kingdom Metazoa; phylum Chordata; class Mammalia; order Chiroptera; family Vespertilionidae; genus Cnephaeus; species Cnephaeus nilssonii. The sequence goes on from NC_137077.1 coordinate 96,048,972, forward strand.
AGTGAGGGTTTTTATGACAAAAATTGTTACAAACAGTACTCATTTACGTGGTGGGGGCAACGGAAGAAGAGGTATTGCCAATAAAAAGCAGAAAAGTGCCATTCAGTTATAAGTTCACCTTACCCTGCTGTTTCTTTTTTCCTCTCCCAATTTGAACCTTAATCATTCTCCGATATTTTCCAATTAAAATGAGTAGAAAAATCATCCATTCATTTTTTTATAGAAAAAAATAGCACAGATCAAACTGTTGATACCACTTACTAAATACCCCAATTCTGAAGATTTATTTTTTTAACTAACTCTGCCAACACAATTGGGCCGGGAGAGAAGATACTAGTGAGATGGAGTTAAGGAGTCAGAACCTCAAGGAGATGAGGTGCCCTGAGAAAGGCAACACTGAGTGAACACTGGGAGGCTCTCTGTCTAACAAAGAAGGATGCAGACGCCCAGAGGTGAATATACTTGTAGAAATCTCAAAACTTCTGGGACAGAGTTCTCAAAAGTCATGGACAACTATCTTTGTGTCCAGAAAGCTGACTCCTAATTGTTGCTAGGTACTATGACAGGATCATTGTTGAGGGAGCTATTGCTATCCTCACTTTATAAATGAGGAGATTAAAAGTCAAAGGTCAAATAACTTTCCAAAGTCACATAGCAAAAAGATAGCAAAATAGAACCAGGATCTATGTGATCACAAAGCCCACACTCTGAGGGAAACTATAAATTCCTTCTAATCACCAGTTGCTATGAATTTGTGAATTTCACTGAGAGGTATATAAGAACATGTTAAATTAAGTATTGATAGTCACTGATGGGAATTATTGATGTAAGATAAGAGGTATTTTCCTGATGTAAAAATATATTTCTTGGGAAGGATGTAAACAGTAGTAGAAGTCAGGAAGGTAGGCCAAGAAAGTGAACTGTTAACTCTACGCTCACCCTCACAGAAATCACACCCATATATTATTCCCCGTCTTCATGCTGTCCCCAGAGTATATTCCCTAAGACTGAGATAAGGATAGAAAAGTGAGCCTGGAGGGGCATGATTAGGGCCACCATTCCATGCTCCCTACTCTATTATTTTGCTCTGCTTACCTGAGGAGTGTGGTCTCTTAAGACATAACTTGTACTGATATTTAATGTCTCTGGAGTGATTGCTTTTCTTCATATTTTTTCCATAGTTCATGTTTTTTTTCCAGGAACAGAGTTTTAAGTTCAATATGTATCTCTTAGAGATGAAAACACTAGAGCTTAGAAACCTTTAGGTCTTAGTTTATTGCCCTCCATGATAGGCATACGACCTTGTGTTCAAAAGGCAATTTTTTCCCATCCTGCAGCTGAACTTTTTTTATTTTTATTGATTTTTACAGAGAGGAAGGGAGAGGGAGAGAGAGCCAGAAACATCGATGAGAGAGAAACATCGATCAGCTGCCTCCTGCACACCCCTTACTGGGGATGTGCCCGCAACCAAGGTACATGCCCTTGACCGGAATCGAACCTGGGACCCTTGAGTCCGCAGGCCGACGCTCTATCCACTGCGCCAAACCGGTTTCGGCTGCAGCTGAACTTTTAAAGTACAAAGGGAATCTTTTGATTTGTGACCATTCATTTTCGTTTTTGTTGTTGTTAATCCTCACCTAAGGACATTATTTCCATTGATTTTTAGAGAGAGTGGAAGGGGTGGGGGGTGGAAAAGAGAGAGAGGGTGATTAGAGGATCCAAGATGGTGGTGTAGGTAAACACCCAAACTGTGGCCTCGCACAACAATTTCAAAACTACAACTAAAAGACAAAACGTCTATCACCCAGAACCACAGGAAAGCTGGCTGAATGGAAGTTCTACAACTAGATGGAAAGAGAAGAGACCATTCAGTGCATAAGTGCTGAAAAGCTGAGGTACGGAGGCGCGCACTAACAGGGCTGGCGACAGACGTTGCTTTCTTCAACCCAAAGGGAGACAAGCTCCCGATTACTCTGAAATTCAGTTTCTAGGGAGACTCGGGGGACACAAACTCCTACAGGGAGAAGCTGGAATGTCTGCCATCGGGTCGGAAAGTGAGGGTGGCTTGCTTGCAGAGCTGCGTGCAGGAATAATTGTTTGCTGCGCTGGGGCGCGGGACACGGGGACACGGTCAGAGGTGCGGGGACGGCTGGCTGCCAGCCATAGCTGTTTGCCATGCCCTAGCCTGGTGACACCCTGAGACCCCGCCCCGCACAACCTACAAACCCACTCAAGCTCCAAGCAGAGGCTTTTGCATATGAATGGCCTTCACTATCGCTGCTTAACCTAGCAAACTTGCAACCTGGGTCACACAGCTCCAAAACCTCCAAACCCCAAGCAAAGAGGAGAAAAGTGTAGTTCTTGCTGTAGCTCCTGCTGGGTGGCCCCAGACAGTAGCTGACCTGCACCCCATTGGAGATCCAGAAGCCAGTGTACCTAGTGGTCAGTGTGAGACACCAGATTTCAACTCCTCACATCCATAAGTGACACATTCAAGAGGCAGACTCAATGAGCACCAAAGCCCCACTGAAACAAGTCCTGCCCCATAAGCGTGTCTCCACAGTGCAGCAGTTCTTCCATTATAAACACAGCCAATTGGCCTGGAGGTCAATTCCTACCAGTGTACCAACAGCGATCAAGGCTTAACTACACCAAGACTTTGCACTCAACCCACAAAGGGGTGTACCAAGACCGTCCACCTCAGGTGATTGTGGAGGCTGAGCTACTGGCCCCTATAGGTCACCTACCACACAAAGCCGCTCCATCAACACAGGGAAGAAGCCATAATGCGGAGACACAGAAACATGTCACAAATGAAAGAAATGGAGGAAAGCAAACTACTGGATGACATAGAGTTCAAAACCACATTTATAAGGTTACTCAAGAATCTTCTAAAAACGGCTGAGAAACTTGATGAGACCTCCGAGGAGCTTAGTGAGACCTTCAAGGACCTTAATGAGAATGCCAAAAAAAATGTAAAAAATTTAGCATACACTGCAGAAATTAAGCATACACTGTCTGAAATAAAGAATATACAGAAACTCAACTGTAGATCAATGTACCCCAAGAATCAAACCAAAGATCTGAAATATGAGAAAACAAAAAACACCCAACCAGAAAAACAAAAAGAAAAAAGGATCCAAAAATATGAAGATAGTGTAAGGAGCCTCTGGGACAACTTTAAGTGCATCAACATCTGAATTTTTGGGATGCCAGAAGAAGAGAGAGAGCAAAATATTGAAAACCTATTAGAAGAAATAATGACAGAAAACTTTCCCCACCTCGTGAAAGAAATAGACTTACAAGTTCAGGAAGTGCACAGAACCCCAAACAAGAGGAATCCAAAGAGGACCACACCAAGACACATCATAATTAAAATGCCAAGGGCAAAAGACAAAGAGAGAATCTTGAAAGCAGCAAGAGAAAAACAGTTAGTTACCTGCAAGGGAGTACCCATACGACTGTCAGCTGATTTCTCAACAGAAACTATGCAGGCCAGAAGGGAGTGGCAATAAATATTCAAAGTGATGAACAGCAAGAACCTACAACCAAGATTACTCTACCCAGAAAAGCTATCATTCAGCATTGAAGGTCAGATAAAGAGCTTCACAGGCAAGAAAAAGCTAAAGGAGTTCATCACCACCAAACCAAGATTACATGAAATGCTGAAGGGTATTCTTTAAGAAGAGGAAGAAGAAGAAAAAGGTAAAGATAAAAATTATGAACAACAAAATGACATCAAATACATACCTACCGACAAGTGAGTCTAAAAATCAAGTGAATAAAAAATCTGAAGAACAGTCTGGACTGGTGAATATAATGGAATCAGGGACATAGAAAGGGAGTGGACTGACAATTCTCAGGGGGAAGGGGTTCTGAGGGGTGCGGGAAGAGATTGGACAAAAATCTTACACCTATAGATAAAAACAGTGGCGGGTGGTAAGGGCATGGGGTGGGGTGGGGAATCAGGTGGAAGGGAGCTATGGGGGGAAAAAAAGAGGAACACCTGTAATAATCTGAACAATAAAGATTTATTTTTTTAAAAAAGAGAGAGAGAGCGTGAGAAAGAAACATTGATGTGAGAGAGACACATTGACTGGTAGCCTCCCACATGCGCCCTGACTGGGGCCAATATTAAACTTGCAACCCAGGTCCATGGGCTGATGCTCTAACCATTGGACAACACTGCCCAGGGCAAACATTCCTTTTTTAATTTTATTATTAATTCGAGAAACCCAGGGTCTGTCTCCTCCTCAGTTTTTAGAGGGGTCAATTGCCTCTCTGGGACCCAAAACCAAGACCACCCCAGTAGGCCTGGATGATAAAACATGGAACATTTGAGAAGCAGCTCTATCCTGAAACTCCATCCCCATTCCATTCCACTGGGCATTTACCTCCCCCATCACAAAAGAAGACTGCAGGTTTGTTCTCTGAAGAGGATTCGTGGACAAGAAGACATGAGACTGTGCCTTTTAAAAAACCAAAGGATTAGGCAATCATGTTCTGAGTGCATGCCCAATGCTGTAACAGCCGCTGCTCCACTCCCCACCCCAGCCTTACCAGTTACATTTTCCATTTGTTCCAAGAACATGAACAGCCAGACTCTTATCCTCAAGGCAGGAGATTTGGAACTCTTTTAGCCCCAAAATAAGTAGATACTGACATTGGAGATTCCTTAAGAGTGAACTCACCAAGACCACTGTACAGTGAAACACAAAGTTAACTAGCCCACTCATTACAGCCACAGCTTCCAAACAGCTTTATAGACACCACTCTAAATTATTAGCAGATGTCAAAGATTAACAGACACCTGAAAATCCCAAAATTAAGAAAGGCATTGTAATAAAACAGAGACCAAGAATAGAAAGAAATTCTACAAATTTATCTGAGGACAAATAGTAAAAAAAACCTGACAAGACCCTTGCCTTCATGGAGGATGGTACATGTTAAAAGCCTATTGAAATAATCCAGGAGGGATTATTGGCAGGCTGGGCAGGTGGAGGCAGGGAACATGGGAAAAGGTCAGACTCTGACCATATTTTAGGGTAGGGCTAATAGGATTTGATGATAACTTAGCAGTAGAATATGAAAGAGAGGAATTAATGAATTGTGGATGACTCTATGAGGAGGAAGATTGGAACATGGTTTGGTACCTATAGAATTTGACATGCTTATTATACATTCAAGCAGAAATGTCATGAAGCAAATGATGTATGAGTCTGGAGTAAGGGAGAAGTCCAGGATAGAGACAATTGAAGAATCCTCATTCTTCCTTCTATGCCTTTCCATGCCCTACTGTCTGGATCAGCTGAGGACATTGATCTACCCTTGTGAGATGGAGGAAGGTCATGGTGAACTTGGAAGCAGAAAATACACTCAATCTCTATGACTACTTTCCTGCTAGATACTCAGTACCTGGTTTCGTCAGGTGCCCTGTAGAAAGCTCTGCGCTTCTTCAAATTCACAGGGAGACTGACACCACTCTCTTCTCCTTGGAATCTTCATCTAACAGTAACAATATTGCCCTTCCCTTACACAAATAATTTGTGCTTACTACTTAGTTTTCAAAACTAAACCAATATATAATTTGGGATATGTACACCAGCATTAAAACATCAGAAGAGAAAGGAAATAATTAACCTAAAAGTTAGGATATGAATAACTCTGGAAGGAGAGAGAAGCAGGCAACTGGGAAAGAACACAAAAGACTGGCCATTTTCTATTCCTTAATCTGAGTGAAAGGCACATTGACACCTGCTTAATATTGTTGCTTTAACTGTAAATAAACATGTGGACACTTCTGTAGATGTGATATATTTCTCAATTAAAAATGCTTGAAGAGCCCGGCCAGTGTGGCTTAGTGGTTGAGCATTGACCTATGAACCAGAAGGTCATAGTTCGAGTCCCAGTCAGGGCACATGCCCTGGTTGCAGGCTCTATTTCCAGTAGGGGGCGTGCAGGAGGCAGCCAATCAGTGATTTTTTCTCTCATCATTGATGCTTCTATCTCTCTCCCCCTCTCCCTTCCTCTCTGAATTAATAAAAACATATTAAAAATTTTAAAAATACTTAAAGATAGAAATGAAGTGGGGTTAGAGGTTTGTTAAAGTGATGAAGATAAAAAAAATAAGGGGCTGTTTGAGGTATGGTGGTCAGAAAGGCTTCTCTGAGGGAGTGACAATTGAACAGAGACTGGAATGAAATGAAAGCTCAAGCAATGCAAAGCCACTTGGGTAAGAGTAACATTCCAGGCAGAGAAAACAGCAGCTACTAAGATCCTGAGATGGGAATGAGCTTGATGTTTTCAGGGAACAGCAAAAAGACCAGTGAGGGAAGGCAAGTGTGTACCAGAGAGGGGCCTGGATCCAGGTGGTGTAGGCGCAGTGGGCAGAGCTTGTTAGCTATTTTCATCAGTACTGTTTTTAATATTGATATTATTCCCAATAAACAGAAAGCCTTAGGATGTTCTTGAGCAGTGGAGGGATGGGATCTCACTTATGTTTTATAAGAATGACTCTGGTTATTTTGTGGAGGATAAATAGATGGTAGGGTTGCAGAAGTGGAAGAAAGAGGCCACCTTAGGGAGCTATTGCAATCATCCTAGGATATTTTCAGGCTATTTCAGATATTTGGCTATCATGAAAGCAACCCATATATCCAAGCCCCAAATGAGGTAACATTAAAATTAGTCATTAATGAACTCCTGATAGTCTACCTAAATCAATTTTTCTCTTTATATAATAGATTTCTGTTTTTATTCAACAATTCTCCTCTTCCCTATGTGATTGAATAGAAGTAAACCCCATCCTCAGCTTCAGCATAGACCCTGCTTAGTTTAAGCAAACCAATGGGTAGGAATGGACTTTGAAATATGGTTCTGGCCAACAGAATATGGGGGAATATCAGCTGTCTCTGACTTCTGTTAAGTCTTTTTTTAAAAATAAATCTTTATTGTTCAGATTATTACAGGTGCTCCTCTTTTTTCCCCCCCCATAGCTCCTCTACACCTGATTCCCCACCCCACCCCATGCCCTTACCCCCCGCAACTGTTTTCATCCATATGTGTAAGACTTTTGTCCAAACTCTTCCCACACCCTTCAGACCCCCTTCCCCCTGAGAATTGTCAGTCCACTCCCTTTCTATGTCCCTATTCCATGCATAGTTTCTGTTGAGAAATCAGCTGACAGTCGTATGGGTACTCCCTTGCAGGTAACTAACTGTTTTTCTCTTGCTGCTTTCAAGATTCTCTCTTTGTCTTTTGCCCTTGGCATTTTAATTATGATGTGTCTTGGCGTGGTCCTCTTTGGATTCCTCTTGTTTGGGGTTCTGTGCGCTTCCTGAACTTGTAAGTCTATTTCTTTCACCAAGTGGAGAAAGTTTTCTGTCATTATTTCTTCTAATAGGTTTTCAATATTTTGCTCTCTCTCTTCTTCTGGCACCCCAAAAATTCGGATGTTGGTGCGCTTAAAGTTGTCCCAGAGGCTCCTTACACTATCTTCATATTTTTGGATCCTTTTTTCTTTTTGTTTTTCTGGTTGGGTGTTTTTTGTTTCCTCATATTTCAGATCTTTGGTTTGATTCTTGGGGTACATTGATCTACAGTTGAGTTTCTATTTTTTTTTCAGACAGTATATGCTTAATTTCTGCAGTGTATGCTAAATTTTTTCCATTTTTTTGGCATTCTCATTAAGGTCCTTGAATGTCTCACTAAGCTCCTCGGAGGTCTCATCAAGTTTCTCAGCCGTTTTTAGAAGATTCTTGAGTAACCTTATAAATGTGGTTTTGAACTCTATGTCATCCAGTAGTTTGCTTTCCTCCATTTCTTTCATTCGTGACATGTTTCTGTGTCTCCACATTTTGGCTTCTTCCCTGTGTTGATGGAGCGGCTTTGTGTGGTAGGTGACCTATAGGGGCCAGTAGCTCAGCCTCCGCAATCACCTGAGGTGGTCGCTCTTGGTACTCCCCTTTGTGGGTTGAGTGCAAAGTCTTGGTGTAGTTAAGCCTTGATTGCTGTTGGTACACTGGGAGGAATTGACCTCCAGGCCAATTGGCTGTGAGGACCCGCTGTGTTTATAATTGAAGAACTGCTGTGCTGTGGAGACACGCTTATGGGGCAGGACTTGTTTTAGTGGGGCTTTGATGCTCACTGAGTCTGCCTCTTGAATGTGTCACTTATGGATGTGAGGAGTTGAAATCTGGTGTCTCACACTGACCACTAGGTACACTGGCTTCTGGATCTCTAATGGGTGCAGGTCAGCTACTGTCTGAGGCCACCCAGCAGGAGCTACAGTGAGAACTACAGTCCTCTTCTCCCTGCTTGGGATTTGTAGATTATGGAGCTGTTTGAACCAGTTTGCAAGTTTGCTAGGTTAAGCAGTGATAGTGAAGGCCATTCATATGCAAAAGCTGCTGCTTGGAGCTTGGGTGAGTTTGTAGGTTGTGCGGGGCAGGTTCTCAGGGTATCACCAGGCTAGGGCATGGCAAACAGCTATGGCTGGCAGCCACTCGTCCCGCGCCTCCGACCGCATCCCCTTGTCTTGCGTCCCAGCGCAGCAAACAATTATTCCTGTGAACAGTTCTGCAAGCAAGCCACCCTCACTTTCTGACCTGATGGCAGACAGTCCAGCTTCTCCCTGTAGGAGTTTGGGTCCCCCGTGTCTCCACAGAAACTGGATTTCAGAGAAATTGGGAGCTTGTCTCCCTTTGGGTTGAAGAAAGCAACGTCCGCTGCCAGCCCTGTTAGTGCGTGCCTCCGTACCTCAGCTTTTCAGCGCTTATGCACTGAATGCTCTTTTCTCTTTCCATCTAGTTGTAGAACTTCCACTCAGCCAGCCCTCCCATGGCTCTGGGTGATAGACGTTTTGTCTTTTAGTTGTAGTTTTGAAATTGTTGTGCGAGGCCGCAGTTTGGGTGTTTACCTATGCCGCCATCTTGGGTTCTCTCTAAAAGTCTTTTTTTTACTCTCAGAAAAAAGAGTGTCTCCTTTGTTTTATCCAGAGCACGACAACATCCAGAAAGGGGAGGGGGGGCCCATCTCTTTCTGGGCCTTCAGCCTCAAGCCAGAGAAGAGACAGCACAGAGAGGAAGGCAGAGCAGCGAGAATGGCAGAGAAGCCAAGCTGAAGCCTTGAAGTGCCTCACCAGGAGCTGCTCCACCGCTGGACTTCTCCGGGTGAAATAATGAAAGTCCTAATGTCAAGCCAGCTGGGAACAGGCTTTCTGGTATCCTACCTAATAATAGACAAATATGCAAATTGACCGTACCTTCGCTATGCCCACGATTGGCCAGGAGGTGCAGGGGGGTGGGACTCGAGGTGGCAGGGGTGGCTGATTGGGCTGGCGGGACGCTGAGCTCACGTCGCCAGCGGCGGCGCGAGCTCAGCGTCTGCGCCATGGCTGTGCTACGGCACAGAAGGGGCCTCTGGGTCAGCGAGCCCACGTCCTGCTGCTGACCATCAAAAACGGGGAGCAAAAGTGGGGGAGCTGTCTGTCTGTCTGCTCCAGCACCAGCGGACAGACAGCCAGCTCCCCCGCGATCGCAAGCGGGGAGCTGTGTGTCCGCTCCAGCACCAGCGGACCCCCTGCCATCAAAAGCGGGGAGCAGGCTGCTAGCAGTGTTAGCAGAGCGTGCTAGGCTTTGCGGGGCAGTGGATATGGCCTGGATGGCAGGTTAGGCCTAGGGGACCCTACACGTGCATGATTTAATCATGCACTGGGCCTCTAGTTTGTATATAACCTCATTCTGGGAGCTCAACAGTTCCCATCAGCTGGTCCTTAACCTTGAACCTCTCTTCAAAGTCTTCTCCTGGGAGACTCTAGAAGGTGATTTACATGTGCTCAGGGACATCAGCACCCTTTTTGCCTGTCTGTTTACTCACAAATCCTTTAAGGGAAGATCTTCAGCATGACCACTTGTCCCTGTGACAGGCTTACCCCTGCCAAAAACACTGTCTTGTTGTGTCCATTGCTGGATGTGGAAACAGTCTCCACCAGCCTTCACTGTGAGCAACACCAGGACACACATTTTATGCAAAAAGGGAGAGTATAATTTCTTCCATAGTTCTTATCATTAGCCTCTGGCCCAGATACCTAAGTACCCAAACCTCCATTAGTTACTACCCATCCTCATCACATCAACTTGTGCAAAATATATGTGGAAAGATCAGGACACCAGCCTCATCTGGATGTTCAGCAAAATGCCAGACTCTGAACCACAATTTAAGATTATTTGAAACAGGCCTCTCCATAAACTTAAGCTTTATTTGTATCTCTGATTACCAATTCCTCTGAAGACTAAATCCTAGAAATTGAATTATTACTCTTGATAAATATAGACAAAATTTGAAACATTTCCCAGTACTTAAATAGACAAACCTTTCCATCATGTCTTAGTCTGGATCAAGTACCAAGTCTGAGAGGCAAGTACCAAGACAGGATTAAATGTACAAAGATATTATTAAGGGAAGTGAGGAAAACTAGGGAGTTAGTGGGGGAAGGCAAGGAGGGCTGTCAGACCATGATGCAAATCTGACCCTGCATGAAGGAGAGAAGGATGAAAGGTAGGATGAAAGCCTTCTGGACTGCTCTGGAGTCTAAGGAAGGTTTAAACAAGCCATCATGGAGTTCTCTAATCAAAGTCAGCAGTTGCTCTCAGAAGAAACCATAGTGGTAAGTCTTCATGGCCTTGAGTTTGGCAATGGATTCTTAGATGTGACACAAAAGCACATGCAACAAAAGAAAATGTAGAAAAATTGGACTTCATCAAAATTAAAAACTTTTGTGCATCAAAGGGCATTTATTATATATCCTAAGAAACCTGAAACACCAATCAGAATATATACACCCGATGTCCATAGCAGTACAATTTACAATAGCTAAGACCTGGAAACAACCCAGATTACACCATGGAATACTATGTAGTTGTAAGAAAGAAGGATCTCTTACCCTTTGAGACAGCATGGAGGGACTGGAGAGTATTATGCTAAGCAAAATAACCCAGTCAGAGAAAGACAAGTATCACATGATCTCACTCATATGGAATCTAAAGAACAAAATAAATTGATGAACAAATAGATCCAGAGACATAGAAGCATGGAACAGCGCTGACTGGTTTGGCTCAGTGGATAGAGCGTCGGCCTGTGGACTGAAGGGTCCCAGGTTCGATTCCGGTCAAGGGCATGTACCTTGGTTGCGGGCACATCCCCAGTAGGGGATGTGCAGGAGGCAGCTGATCGATGTTTCTAACTCTCTATCCCTCTCCCTTCCTCTCTGTAGAAAATTAATAAAATATATTTTAAAAAGAAGAAGAAGCATGGAACAGACTGACAAATATCAGAGAGAAGGTGAGGGTGGATAGTGGATGGGAAGAGATTAATCTGGGAACTTACATGTATATATGCATAGCCCATGGACACAGACAATAGTGTGGTGAAGGCCTGGGAGGGCTGGGTGTAGGGTTGAGGGGGTCAATGGGAAAGAAAAAAAGGGGGATATCTATAATACTTTCAACAATAAAGATATTTTTTTAAAAAGGACATTTATCAAGAAAGTAAAAAGACAATCTCCATAATGGGAAAAACATATTTACAAAACTAGGGAGTTAGTAGAAGAAGACAAGGAGGGCCGTCAGACCATGATGCAAATCTGACCCTGAGTGAAGGAGAGAAGGATGAAAGGTAGGATGAAATACAAATTCTTTAAGGAACTTGTATTCAGAATATATATTAAGAAAATAAACAAGCTCTTGCCCTGGCCGGGTGGCTGAGTTGGTTGGAGCATCATTACACCAAAAGGCTGTGGGTTCAATTGCTGGTCAGAGCACATATCTACTACATTGCAGGTTCAATCCCCAGTCAGAACATGTATGGGAGACAATTGATTGAGGTTTCTCTCTCATATTGATGTTTCTCTCTCTCTCTCTTTTTTTCTCTCTCTCCCTTCTTGTCTCTTTAAAAATCAATGAAAACATAACTAACCTTGAGTAAGGATTTAAAAAGAATACTCAGCCTTTATAACTTTTAGGAAAAAAATCCACCTCTTACAGATTAACAATAAAAAATAAAATAACCTGGTTAAAATATGGGCAAAGTATTCTAATAGAAATTTCTCCAAAAATAATATGCAAATGGCCATCAGGCATCTGAAACTATGCTCAACGTTATTGGTCATTAGGGAAATGCAAATAAAACCAGTGAGGTACCACTTCATACCCATTAGACTGGCTGCAATTAAAAAAAAAAGGAAACTAGCAGGTGTTGACAGGGATGTGGAGAAGTGGGAATGCTTGTGCTGCTGTGGGAAAGTTTGTTCATTTTTCAAAAAGTTAAATATATGATTATCATATGACTCAGCAATTCTATACCCCAAAGAATTGAAATCAGGTACTGAAACAAAAACATGGACACACATGTTCATAGAGCACTATTCATAACAGCCAAAAAGGAGAAACAGCCCAGATGTGCATTAACAGGGAGGTTATAACAAGGATATACCATTAAAACACTATGCTAAATGAAAAATATCCTCAGGTGAAGATTAACTATACACACACACACACACACACACACACACACATATGAAATCTTTGTTTACAGAATGCATTTTTTTCCATTCAGTAACATGGTATGTCTCATATCTTAGTTTGCTTAAACTGCTAAAGCAAAAATACCATAGATTGGGTGGCTTATAAACAATAGAAATTTATTTCCCGTAGTTCTGGAGGCTGGGAAGGCCAAGGTCAGGGTGCTGGTAGATTTAGTATCTTGTTCATGGACAACTGTCTTCTTACTGTGTCTTCACATGGTGGAAGTGGGGAGGGAATTCTTTGGGTCTCTTTTATAAGGGCACTAATACCATTCATGAGGACTCCACCCTCATGACCTAATCACCTCACAAAAGCCCCATCTCTAAATACTATCATGTTGGGGAAATAGGTTTCAACATATGAATTTAGGGGGGACACAAATATTCAGTCTACAGTATCTTATCATTTGCTCATAGATGGTGTGTGTGTGTGTGTGTGTGTGTGTGTGTGTGTGTGTGTGTGTGTGTGTTGGGGAAAGTTTATTTCTAACATAAAGGGATTTTTTTTCTTCTTATATGCTCTAATTGATATTTTTGTATAAAAACACTATGTTGTTGTTGTTTTTTAATATATTTTTATTGATTTCAGAGAGAAAGGGAGAGGGAGAGAGAGAGAAACATCAAATTTCATGCACCAGGCCTCTAGTATTTTTTATATTGATCTTATATCATGTCACCTAGCTGAATTATTTTGATAGTTTTTCTATCCTTAAAATTTCTCTACAAATTACATTATCTACATATAATGATAACTTTTCTTCTCCTTTCTAATAATTATATTTTTGTTTCCAGGACTGCCATGGACAGGTGCACAAGCATAATTACACAATTCCAAGAGCATCATTCTCATAGACTTATATGAATAATATTCCTTGGAGTTGTGCAATGTATTATGTTGGCAGTTTCCAATTTTCCAGTGTTAAATAACAATATACCCTTGCTTGTTATTTTTTAATTTTGATTCTTCCACTGTTTCACCATTGGGGATATTTTAATGGGAGTTTGAGAATGTATGTAATCATTGTTTAACCTTAATCTAGGATTTTTCCATATGTCATGACCTATAAAACCTTTTATAATGTAGGCTAGTCATTCATATCCTAATTTTCTAGGTCCACCAGTAGTGTCTTTATCCAAGATCCTGATTAAAAGTATTGAATAAGTCATGGCATGGTTTGTCACCAAAAACTTTCTTCTATTCCTACCAATTGGATTTTGTTGTTTTTACCTACCTAACATTTATTCTTTCTTCTTTTGCTAACAGTATCAAATTTTCTTTGGAGACCATCACCTCATATTTAAAGTGTTTTGTTCATTCTTTATTATAGTACTTATCACACGCTATAGTAGGGTTGGGGAACATCCAGCCTGTGGGCCATATAAAGCCCACGAAATCATTTGGTCTGGCCCTGCCAAGGCATTAGGGGTGAGTTAATTAAATGTTTGACCAAATGTAGCAGGTTCATTTTTAAGTTGATAATTTTGTGTGGCCCATGAATGATGTTATAAATATCTCAATGGCCCTTGGCAGAAAAAAAGGTTCCCTACCCCTGTGTTAGTGGTTCTAAAAGTATTTCCAACATTCCTTCCTACTTTGAGATGGTGCTCCAGCTGCATCATCTGCAGCTTGGCTAGAAAGTGTCCTGACCCTTCTTAAGACAGTGGCTCACTAGGTGTGTGTGGGGCCGTTTCAAGGGGAAATGCTGGGAAGCTCCAAAAAGGTAATTCAAATTTCTTTGAGAGAAGGGAGGTTCACAGGAGATTGTAAAGTACCTTCTTACTCCTGGACTGATATCTGGATGAGTCCCTACCCAACAAGGACATTTTCACTGACTAGTCTTCATGTCCAACCCAACAGTGACTTTTTGGTCCTTTTGGGTAATGGCTGAGTCCTCTCACCACTCTTCATTCCTTGTTCTACATGACCCCAAGGAAAAGAATGTCTCAAATATCTCTTCCTCAAACTCTAGCTCACTTCATCCCCTATACTCAGTTTCTGCTCCCACTACCAGCTACTCCTCCACCTGGCATTGCTTCCTGAAAGGAACCCTTGCTTCAGATTCTAGTGAAGGTCCTCTGTGGTAAACACTCTGTCATGCATTATGTCATTTACTCTTTACGAAGACCTGTGAGATAGTAATACTGTCACTCCCATCCTATATAATAAAAGCCTAATATGCAAATTGTCCCCTCAACCAGGAGTTCGACCTCTTGCTATGATGTGTGCTGGCAGGCCCTGAGCACCCTATTGGGGACAGGCCCCGGGCTGGGATGGGGAACTGGGGGTGGGTGGCAGCAACCAACCTCTCATGGTGCCGGATGGGGGGCTGTGACCTCTCACCTGCTACCTGGGGGTGGGGGTGACAGGGACAGAGATGTGGTGAAAATGCGGGGTGTCAGCCGAGCTTGCTCTCACTCCCCCTGCTACCCTCCCCTGGGATGCCAGGGCTTGCGCTCCGGGGAAGCCCCCTCTTCCACCACCCCCACCCCCCCGCCCTCAGGTGCCAGGTGCCTGCGAGGAGCCCACCTGCACCTGCATGGCCTCTTCTGGGTGAGTTGGTCTGCAGCTGTGGGGACCACAGAGGCCGGTCGGGCTCCCTGTGAATTTATGCAGGAACCGGGCTGCAAGGCTGGACGGGAGAGAGAGCACTACCCACCCAGCTTCTGTGTGGTGCCACTGGGTGGCCCAGAGGCCCACGCTGCACCCCGGCCCGCATTGTCTGGCCGCACTCACCGAATCTCTGCATGGGGACTCAGGTACTGAGACTCAGGCGAAGGGGGGCGTGTGAGGGCTTGGGGGCCCAGGTTCTGCCCAGGGCCCAGAGATCAGCTGGGACCTGCCCTTCCATGCCAGATGTTCATGCTTTGATCGCTGGCCAGGCCTATGGACCATACCCGTGAACGAATTTCATGCACCAGGCCTCTAGTTTTATAGAAAAGAATACTGATTAAGGTTAAATAATTTTCACAAAGTCACCCACTATTGACTACTGACAGTGGGATACAAATCCTGAGTAACTGTATACAAAGTCTGTGTGCTTAACACTATGGCTATAGGATGTTCCTCTGCCTTCAGAAGTCAGCCCCTTTCCCCTTTGGCCAACCCCTCAGCCAATGCCAACTCCACCATCTTTGTCAGCATCCTTTGCCAACACCACCACCCAGCCACCTCTACAACCCATGCCAACAACTCTTTTAAGAGCAAGACTTTCCTTACACCAGGGTTTCCCTACCCTCAGTACTATTGACATTAGGGACTAAGTAATTCTTTGTTGTCAGGGCCTATTCTGTGCACTAGAGGATGTTGAGCAGCACTCCTGGCCTCTGCCAAATAGATCAGTAGCATCCTCTACCCCCCAAATATCCTAAGACATTGCCACATGCTCCTAGGAGGAATGGTGCGGAAGGCTGGCAAAATCACTTCTGGTTGAGCACCACTGCCTGAGGGCACTCATTCAGTCCATTTTCTTCCTGCTTTTGAGCTAGGGTTCCTGAGAAATTAAGGTCTATAAAGCAAAGCCTGTCCCCACTAAGGCACTCTAAAACACTGCTCTCATTGGGACAAGTGCCAGACCAGGCTTCCTCTCCCCATCACTGTCCATGTGCTCCATGATGTACAGCCCCTTCCTGGGGAACTCAGGTGGCTTCAATAGACTTAGTTTAGTCATTGGTCAGGCTCCGTTTCAAGATAGTGTGCATCTGAATTCCCCTCCCCCACTCCCACGCCCCTCCTTCCTCCCTCACTTCAGCCTTCCAGGAGGACCATCCCCCCTCCCTTAGTACAACTGGTACAGCGACAGATTCCCCAGGCTCACCCTGCCCTGCTGTCTAGAGCGCTGGGTTACCTGTCCTCAATGGGATGTGAAGAATAATTTGGAGTCTTTTCCTGTGTTTTTATCTTTTTCTTTGGCATTTATTTAGTGGAGAGCAGTGCCTGGCTCTGATGCCCACTGACCATCTCAAAGGAAGTTGGCTCCGGCTCTCTCTGCCTGGACTTTTTCTCTGCCCCATTCTTGAGGGATCAGAAAACAAAGAATGAGGAGCAACAAAGTTTTATTTTCTCTCTTCCTTAAAATCAACTGCACCTTTATTTTTAATTAGTTATAATGCTCATTATATACAGGGTGCTTTAAAATATTAACTCATTAACTGTGGCAGCTACTTTGACCCCACCCTTCCTCTAGATCAGTGGTTCTCAACCTTCCTAATGCCGCGACCCTTCAATACAGTTCCTCATGTTGTGGTGACCCCCAACCATAAAATTATTTTCGTTGCTACTTCATAACTTTTTTTTTTCATAAGTAGTAATTTTGCTACTGTAATGAATCGTAATGTAAGTATCTGTGTTTTCCGATGGTCTTAAGATACTTACAGACACTTACATTACGATTCATTAACAGTAGCAAAATTACAGTTATGAAGTAGCAACGGAAATAATTTTATGGTTGGGGGTCACCACAACATGAGGGGTGACCCCTGTATTGAAGGGTCGCGGCATTGGGAAGGTTGAGAACCGCTGCTCTAGATGCTGAGGTAAGTGCTTGCCCCAAATGTCCCTTCCCTTGGATTCTGAATTAAAATTAACAGATTGGAGTTCTCCCTGTGGGTGCCTGGACCCCTAAAATGTCAACACAGCAGCCATCAGAGGCGATGCTTTCCATTCTTTACACCAAAACAACAGAGGAACCCAGTGTGCCAAGCGTGAGAGAAGAAGGAAGAAATACATCAAAAAGAGCAGAGTGAGTAGCAGAGAGAGCTCTCAAGTTCAGTTCCAGCTCCCAGCACATTCCTGAGGCCAGGGTACACCCTTGTCTCTGGGATCCCTGGCCCACTCCTGGATCTTTACAATAAACTCTCGTGTTTTGCATAATGTGTTTTACATCTGTTTATATTTGGAAGACAGTCGGATAATGCTTGTTAATGAAAGCCAATGTATAGACATTCTAGTGAAGAGAACCATCTATTGGCACTCGTGTTGAATAAATGTTTCACACTGCCACTGTCAAGAGCCCCTTACAGTTACATGTAAAATAAAGATTTAGACATAAATCAGGATGCATTTCATGAGAGCTTGATGCCTGGGTGCTCTCTCTTTCCCTTTTAGATGGGAGCAGAGAAGATGTTAGAAGTGAAACTCTGGGGTGAAGCTGGCAAGGAAACCAGGCTTACCCTCTGGGGGAGACCAGGCCCAGGGCTTCACTTCAGGCATGATAGTCGGGGGAAGGCGAGGAAGCACGTGATCAGGGAAGTCAGGAAAAGACAAGGATCAGAGGGAAGGAGGTGAAACCTACAGCCAAAGAGGTTATGGCTATTAGTGCCCAGGGATTCACACCCAGAGTGAGAAAGGATCTGAAGTACAGCGTCAACAAACAAGTACCAGCCCAGCCACCAGAAGCCCTGCTTCAGTAAATGCATTCAACATCCTCAAAGATGTGAAATGTTTGCTTTCTTATGGATTCTTTTCCTACTTGCTTTCAGGTCAGATAATCAGAGCAGAGTGGAGCAGAGCATGAATAAATAAACCTAAGTTGATCCATTTGAGCCAACACCTGGCAGCAGAGATTAGAAAAGGAGAACTGTGATTCGAAGAGCGTTCTGATGTGGGCTGGGCCAAGGGGAGGCCTGAGGCTGTAGGTGGGCTCTGAGGGCTTGGCTCCAGGAAGCAGACCCTTCCTTACAATGGAGTCCGATCATGTGCTTGTTCTTTGACACTTGGTGTTTTGTGCATTTATTCGTCCAACACTTATTAGATGTCTACTATGTGCCAGGTATCTGTGGGTATCAAAATAAGATGGGAAGGGTACTGATTATTTTTATATCAACCCATGTTCATTGATCTGGGAGGTATTTTTATCCAAAGACTGGAAGAGAATGTCCATTTAACAACAATATCAATCGCTGCCATTTATTTGGCCCTACTTATGTTCCTGGCCCCGGGCTAAGCCCTTCCTGTGCCTAACTGTAACCAGACAACCAAGGGGTCCAGACTGCCTGTCACCACTTGAGCCAATTAATCAGAAACAGGGTTGAATCACATGTGAGCGTTTATTCCAATCCTGCTGGCAGTGTGGGAGAGCAGCAGGTCATCCACAAAAATCTGCTCTGCCTCCCCATCAGCCAGCTGCTTATATTGGGTAGAAGGACAAAGGTTGCATGGGAAAGTGAGCAAGTATAATCGTTATAGGTCACAGGCAATGTGGGCTGGGAGGGTGGGCGTCGCAGCGGGTGGGTGCCCCTGGGACTAGGTGTCTCAGCCACGAGGTTGTAAATCACGCACGTCAAATGAATATTTTTGCGGCCCAGCCAATATAACGGTATGTAAGAAACGTTTTAACAAAAATTTCGTAACTTAATTTTTACAATGTCCTGTTATACATAA
Organism: Cnephaeus nilssonii; assembly: GCF_951640355.1. Taxonomy (NCBI): domain Eukaryota; kingdom Metazoa; phylum Chordata; class Mammalia; order Chiroptera; family Vespertilionidae; genus Cnephaeus; species Cnephaeus nilssonii. The sequence goes on from NC_137077.1 coordinate 96,067,931, forward strand.
TTATTAATAACGAACTACAACGTTCGCTAATGACTAATTACTATAATCGTGTTGCATTCATTTCCCTTACTCTCGTCACGCACAGGCGCACCATTTTCTCCACTAATATTAGCAGCGAATATTTTAGTAGCCGGTTATGGCAATAGTCTTGTACTAACTTGTTTGGTGTGAGCAACAGGAAATATTTCGCTTTTGGAGAACAAGAAAAATAGGTTTATTTGTGTTACACTTATTAATTTGTGCAGTTGTGTGGTGTCTGGTAAGTTAATATTCAAGAAAAAAATATTAATTTTTATTAAAATGTCCTATTATTTTATGTTAACGATTACTCATTTACTTCAGCCCTTTATATTCAGCCTGTCTCTATTGAAATAAACCTACGTTTCTATGAAAATTGAAGCTTTTGTTATTTTTGCTGCCCACATAAACTTAAACCTTGTTTATTTGGCCCGTGTTAGCCTTTGAGTTTGACATGCTTGTGGTAAATCTTTCCATAATGATAGGCAGTTCTCGGAAGGAGGATGGCCTGCATTCCGATGTGAGCTCCCATACCCCAGGGCATACAACTCTCAGCCGGGTTAGAATGTGCTTTTTCTAATCAGAACAGAATAATCATGGTTAACGGAGCATGATTAATATTTCTTATAATTATAGCTAGTCCCCAATATTTTATTTCTGCTCCTAACACAACCTCATTTCAGATGCTCAGGGACCCTAGAGGAAGGACACTATTATTATCTCCATCTTACATCCAAGGACACTGAGGTGCAGATGAAGGCTAACTCACCCAAGGTCATGCAGCTAGTAATTGACCGAGCCTGGATTTGGACAGACAGCCTGGCCCCACAACTTGTGCTCCCCAATCCTACATTGTCTAAGAGTCATTATGAGGTGTGAGTGCCGCCTGGATGAGAATGAGCCCTCCATTGAAAGGGAGTAGGTGGGGACAAACCTGGGCTCCCCCAGAAGGCCCAACCTTCAAGAGTCAGGCAAAAACCCGTGGAAATGCCACGCAGGGCACCTCGGTGGCCAGTTGTGTGTGCCCTCTTTAGAGGAGATACACTGTGTGGGCAATCCATCATGGGCTGACGGTGGCGCCGGCTGCTGGCTCTCCCTGCCTCTGCTTGTCTCCATCAACATCATCCAGTTTTTAGACTTTTCCTAATTAAGAAAGGTTCCCACCAGCAACAGCAAAAATCCTCACCACCTCTTTCATTATCTCAGCTTTTCTTCTCCTTAATTACTATTGAGCTCCTGTTTGATTAAATTAGTTTGCTGAGGTCCTTTCTGAAATCTTGGGGAAATTATCTAAAAATCATGAAATCAATTCCCTTACGCAGTTTTAATCTTTTATGCCCCAGGCTCAAAGAAGGATGGGCAGACAAGTGCAGGCCCTCTGAGAAGTGTGCAGCCCTACACTGCTTGCCAGCCTTCTAGGGCCTTTGTGGACCATCTGGGTCAATTTCCTTCCAAGTAAATGAAATGCAAATAAAAATTCCAGCAGTTTTTCAGCTGCCGGCTGCCCAGCTGATTAGCATGACAGAGGCTGGGAGATGAGGCCTGACCCGGTGCACTTCCCCTCATCTCATTAAGTTGTAACTCCACCGCCGCTGCATTCATGGTGTTTATTGACGCTGAAAGGCGGCTTTATCCAAAACTAGCTAAATTCACATTCAGAGTTTTTACTTGGAAGTCTTGCCTACTGCAGCATCCACATGAAAGTGAACCTATTGTGGCGGGCTCATGTGTCCTGCTGATTCTGAAACAAGCTGGAGGTTTCCCAAAAATGTTGATTTCACAAGTTTGTCTCCTTCCTTCCTCCTCCCCCAGCCGCCAAATGCACAGGGGTGCCCAGTGCAGGAAGAAGTAGGTGAGCCCGGGAGGAATTCCTAACACAAGTTCTGCGGATGCTGGAAAGCGAGGTCTATGAGAGCCTTTGGGTCTGCAGGTACCAAAACCCGTCACAGCTCACACGGGTTTGAGAAAAGCTTTCTTATTGGGCACTAGCTTTGTGGAGACCTCTGGCCGGGTGCACCGCTCACAGATCCCATCTCCTGGATCTCTGTCTTTGACAAAGCCTCAGAAGGGCAGTGTCCCTCTACCGCATATGAAAACATATCATGACAGCAGCCTAGATTTCCTGTGTGGTCGTCACATTTTTATGACTTGGGTGTTTGCACACCGAGAGATGATGATTCGCTTACCATGGAGGCAGGACCTGGTGACCTTTCACCTGCTTTTATCTGACAGAATGCCTGCAGAAGCTATACCCTACTTCACCGAAGACAAGGCATGTTTATTTTTGGAAAATGAGAATGAGGTTCAAGCGGGGGAGGAAGTCATTATTATTTGTGATTCTCTTCTGGTCATCACCCCCCTCAAGAAAAAAGTATGGTCAAACCCTATTTCTCTGACCCTGTTGGAATGATAGCCAGGGAAGAGCTTTGAAGTTGAGTTAATGAATGATCTGAGTGATGAATGACTTTTGTATATGAAAGTAAAACCTGAGGCTTTTTACAGATTCTGATTAGCATTTAGCCAAACTGGGTGTGCATGGATTTCTTTGGGTAAATGAGCTGGTGTCCTTTGACGGAGACGAGTAGCAGTCCAGAAAACAATTTTTAACAAGTAAACAACACTGGACCTGTGGCCGTGCTTCACCAGTCCACAAAACCACCTTAATCTTTTGTTCACAGTTCTGTGCTACGTGTTATTATATTTAACCATTTCCACTATAATCTTTTCCTACGCTCTGTTTTCTTTTAGGTACAACTCAGTAGGTTGGTCACTTCATAGCTTGATTGCCATGACTGTTAATGAAAACATTTTGTTTCCTCTTCTGTTGGCCAAGAGGAAGGTGTGAGTGGAGCAGGGGCTGAAGGCGAGTGACCATCCACAGGGACTGCACGGAAGGCTATCAGATTTGCTCAGTTTGCTCAGCTACAGGTCTCCAGCTTGTCCCATAAGGCTTGTCACTGTACAGGAACAAAGGACAGTCCCAGGCTGTGACTTCGGTAGAAGATAAGGGATGGCCAGGGCCAGGCCACTTTACTGTGGGCTGCAATGCAATGCAACCTCAGGTTTGAGAATCAAGAGAGTGTCTGCTGATGCCGAGACCGGTTTGGCTCGGTGGCTAGAGCGTCGGCCCGTGGACTGAAGGGTCCCAGGTTCGATTCCGGTCAAGGGCATGTACCTTGGTTGCGGGCACATCCCCAGTGGGGGGTGTGCGGGAGGCAGCTGATCTATGTTTCTCTCCCATCGATGTTTCTAACTCTCTCTCCCTTCCTCTCTGTAAAAAGTCAATAAAATATATATATATATTTTTAAAAAAAGATAGCGTCTGCTGAATGAGTGCAGCAATTATATTGAGGGACGATAACTGAAGTGAGGTTGCCTGCCTGACTACCTGAGTGGAGGCTGCTGC